>NC_134559.1:33663865-34863865 GCF_025594145.1 Primulina tabacum
CCCTCAGAAATGATAGGTCGACCACATGAATGAGTCGAGATGGCAAGCACAATTCTTAAGCTTAGTAAAGAACCTTTTGTACGTGGCCCTTTCAGGTTCGTTCATATGAGGTCTAAGACAGAAGGAAAAGTACTATATACATTGACGCACCCTCTATTCGAGCTAGAAGAACTACCCGACGCACGATTTAGAATTAGCCGCAGTCGTCTTTGCATTGAAGATTTGGAGACACTACTTGTATGGCGAGAAGTGTCAGATTTTCACTGACCACGAGAATCTGAAATACTTCTTCACGCAGAAGGAACTAAACATGAGATAGAGGCGATGGTTGAAACTGGTGAAGGACTATGATTGCGAGATTAGCTACCATCCGGGAAAAGCTAATGTTGTGGCAGATGCCTTGAGCAGGAAAGTTGCAGTCATAGCTCAGTTATCAGTGCAGAGACCTCTTCAGTTTGAGATTCAGAGGTTTGGTTTGGAAGTATACCGTAAGGGCAGAGCACCAAGGCTGTCTAATCTGACAGTCCAGTCTTCTTTGCTAGACCGTATCCGGACAGGTCAGTCTTCAGATGAGCAATTACTGAAATGGAGACTGAAAGACGAAGCCAAGGGCAGTGTTCTTTACTCAGTGTCAGATGGTATCGTGAGATACAGGGGCAGAATGTGGGTGCCTAGTGTTGATTCGATCAGACAGGATATTCTGACAGAAGCACATGCATCCTCGTATTCTATTCATCCATTAAGTACTAAGATGTACAAGGACCTGCAGATCCTGTATTGGTGGCCAGGGATGAAGAGAGACATCCGTAGATTCGTATCAGAATGTCTTACTTGTCAGCAAGTGAAAGCTGAACACCAGAGGCCAGCAGGGATGCTTAAGCCGCTCCCTATTTCAGAGTGGAAATGGGAGAATATCACTATGGACTTCGTCGTTGGATTGCCTAGATCAGTCAAAGGATTTAATGCCATTTGGCTTATTGTGGATCGACTCACGAAGTCAGCGCACTTTTTTCCAGTAAAGACGACTTTCTCCATGACGCAGTATGCGGAGCTTTATATCAGGGAGATAGTCCGTTTACATGGGTTCCCAGTTTCGATTGTGTCCGACAGGGACCCGAGGTTTACGTCGTCCTTCTGGAAGAGCTTACATGCAGCCATGGGGACAAAGTTGCTGTTTAGTACAGCTTTTCACCCGCAGACAGATGGACAGTCTGAGCGAGTGATTCAGATTCCGGAGGATTTTCTGAGAGCCTGTATGATTGATTTTCAGGGGACTTGGAAGTCTAAGATACCACTAGTGGAGTTTACCTACAACAACAGCTTCCAATCATCTATACATATGGCTCCCTATGAGGCGTTGTATGGACGGAAGTGCAGATCACCAGTTCATTGGGATGAAGTTGCTGAGAAAGCAGATCTTGGTCCAGAGATAGTTCAGAAAACTACATATGTGGTGGTCAAGATTAGTGACAGGATGAAGACCGCCCAAAGCCGTCAGAAGAGCTATGCCGATAAGAGGAGAAGAGATCTCGAGTTTGCCGTAGGAGATCACGTATTCGTCAAGATAGCACCTATGAAGGGTGTAATGAGATTTGGGAGGAGAGGCAAGCTGAGTCCGAGATTTATTGGGCCGTTCGAGATTCTGGACAGAGTTGGGACAGTAGCTTACCCTGTAGCCCTTCCGCCGAATCTGGCCGGGGTACACAATGTGTTCCATGTTTCTATGCTGAGGAAGTACCTTGCGAATCCTTCGCACATTCTGAGCTATGAGCCGTTGCAGCTTGCTCCAGACCTATCATATGAGGAGCGACCGATTCAAATTCTAGATAGGCAGAAGCGCAGACTCCGGAACAAGGTGACTAAGCTAGTCAAAGTCCAGTGGCTAAACCAATCATGGAGGAGGCCACTTGGGAGACAGAATCAGATATGAGGAGTCGGTACCCGGAGTTGTTCGGTAAGATTTAATTTCAAGGACGATATTTTTATAATTGGGGGAGGAACTGTAGTGCCCAAGAATCAATACACGTAAAACACGTGCATCTATTTAATTAATTTTAAATGAGTTTTAGCCATGCATAATTTATGAAAATGCATTATTTTAAATTATTCATGTTTATGGTGATTCACGTTAAAATATCTTTCGAGTTTCCTGTTTCAGGCGATTATTCGAGGCGGGATTGAGGAAAAGACCCGGTGACGATTTTTGGCAATTTAAAATGTGGTATTTTATTTTAAGTTATGGATGGGGCATTTTAAATAAATTTATTTAGTTGAGCATTTTAAAGACTAAATTATGTATTTAGTGGTTTAAGAGATTAAAACTTTTTAAAATTAGCTTTTTGGTGTGTGTTATTTTAAATTAGGTGTTTGTTTAAAATTTAGTGTGTTTTTATTCTAATTAGGGGATTATATTTAAAATGGTTGTAGAGATAGTATTCTATTTAATTTGTTAATTGAGTAACACTTTAACAAGCATTTAAATTAGCATTTTATTAGTATGTTAATTATTTAATTAAGCAAAATTTTAATCCCCTGATCTAGCCACACACACACACTACACGATTTTCACACTTTTACACACACCTAACACACGCACACACACACACCGATACACACACACTTACACACATTCAGAATTTACTTATTTTGAAAAGATACAAAACCTAGGGTTCTCCTTCCCCAAGAGCAGCCGCCCCCTTCCCCTTTATTTTCCAGAAAGTTTTCGGCAACTTTATTGCCAGAAAAATCGAGCCAAGTCGTCCCGGATCGAGCCTCGCACCGTCTCCGCTTCGATATCGTCGTTTCGGTAACGTTTGATATCATAAGACACGTATAATCTCTCTTTTGCTGCGTCGATCATGTCATATTATGCGTTGCGTTATTTTATACGTAAAATTCATGTATATTGTTCATAGTTTGAGCGGTTATTTGTTTGGATCGATTTTGAAGGAAAAAATTTTTAGATCTAAATCACGTTTTTGCTGTTCTTGTTAAAACTGCGAGATTTCAGTCGAGATTTTGAGAAAACTTTCAATAAGAAAAATGTAGAACTTTTTGACGCGAGGTTCTCTGCCTACCTCGGGCATATGCGCCCTGCTCGGTCGCGCAAATGCGCGAGGGGTTCAGTCCTCGCACATAATTCAAGTCTTCTTTTGTTTTTCCCGGTCTGATCCTTTCCGTCTACAATCAAATCAATTCATAATCAATAATCTTAGATTAACAGAATAAAAATCTCGGGCATTACATCCGATGCATAAGATGAAGACATGTAAAATATTGGAAGATCTTGTAGTAAGTTGCATTGGCATCCCTACGTTCACCTAGGTTTTGGATCTAGATCCATATCTAGCTTACATGAATCTAATAGTGTTGGTGATCTATCATCTTTATTTATTGTTGAATGTCAAATTATGATATATATGTGATATATAGTATTATGTGTGTATGTATATTATAAATAATATAGTTTCATGAATCCGGCAAAAATACAAACTTGTGGCACGCCATTTTAAATTAAAACGATGAGACAATTTTAAAATTAAAATCCCTCATTTGGAATTAGATTCAAAATTTATATCAAACCACAAAAATAAAAAATAAAAGTGTTTAATTTATTCTTGCATTCCATCAACCGTGATTGCATGTTGAACGCTATCCGCGGACAGTGTCTGGATCATATTATTGGAGAGGCCTGGACGCCGGAAAGCTGTGACTTCCACAGGACATATAATGTGAATTGAGTGGAATTCCCATGATTCCGACTTATATTATTGGGGGAACTCATGGTGCCCGTCCACTACAATTCATTATTGATGGTTCGGTTTGACACGTGAAAATAAACGGCGTCATATTATGGGGTCCTTATTAAACGTGAGGCAAAACTCAGAGAGGTTGCATGGGGATGCAATTGGATTCTACCTTTTAGAAATTATGATTAGCTGATATTATTCGGGATCATAATTGTGGGGACCCGAACCTAATTCGTCTTCTTAATCATTGTAAGGATCATTTAATTAATCTGAGTCTAAATTTTTTTTTAAATACATAAATGCAGAACATAATGAAATCAGTATGATATAAATATCAACAATAAAGTACAGGTCCTGTACAAAGTACATTTTTTTCAAACTCATGTTCAGTCACTACACCAAGTACTGAAAACCCATCTATTCTAATTCCGGATCTCCACGCTAATCTTGAATCTCTCATCCTCTTCGTGACCCTGATCATGTGCCACCTGTTGTCATGCACACATACAAACACAACAACATGCGGATAACTCCGGTGAGAAATACATCCCAGTATAAACAATGTATACATGCAATCATATAGACAGGTATAAAAGCATGAAACCAATATCAATAACCTGTATTATAATCTAAAAGACATGAATCAATATAAAGCTGTAAATAAACTCTGGACTCGTCATCTCAGACTCGACTCATCTCTAATCTAGGGATCCCGGTTCCTGGAAAATTGGCGTACTATATCGAATCTCCGCAATAGAAGTCAATCTGCTCCTACGCAACATCGATATAAACCAAATATCCAGTGTCTTGACCTATCCGCCAAAGACTCTGCACCTCCGCCAATGACTAGGCACATCTGCCCATGACTCGACACATGCTTTGCTATACATCAATAGACTAGCATATCAATCTAATGAATTGCAAAGATCAATGCAATAAAGTAAAGTATGTGATTTTCGGGAAACTCAAGTCAAATCAAACTAGAGTCATATCCTCCCGGTTCGACATTGATTTATACCTTTCTTTTGTTGGGGTTCGGTTCTAATATATCTTTCAAATCTTCAATATCAATCTGGCATAACATAATCGAGGAATACAATATCAACATATACCCCAATAAATATCAGATATAATCATAACTCAATCAAATTCTGTTTCAACGGCATAACTGCACAATCTCAATATACCCAGCAATACAAATATCCACAGATACCAATCTCAACTCATAATCGATCGACAAACATAATCTAATATCAAATCTGTATAATCTCAATCAATTCAATTCTGAAAATGATAACAAATTCATACAGTATTCGTTCTTCGATCTGACTTCGATTATCCAATGACCACAATCTCAGAAATAGACAATATCAGTCATATCATGATTCCTCTCATATCATATTTTCAAATCATATCCAAACATAAGAAAACTTACGTCCAGTTGAAGCTCTCGTCGATAGGAATACGGAATTGAAGTCAGATTGAAAATCAGACGGACGGATTTTGCGTAAATCAAATTTTCATATCAAAAGAACTTGTAACATTCCCTTGAAGCTTTTCGTTCTTTGTCCTCCCAAACACTGAAGGAAATGAAGGAATATACTTATATATTGCATGTCCAAGGACAAATGGCTCATCATTTAGGCTGCACGTCTCGCGCATATGCGCGACTTCCCTAGGCGCATATGCGCGAAACCTATTGGTTTCCGCGCATAACACATTCTCTGCTCGCGCATATGCGCGTCATCTCCCAGCGCATATGCGCGAGGTTCTCTGCCATACTTGCGCATATGCACGGGTCCTTGTCACGCATATGTGCGAGGTTCTCTGCATACCTGGAGCATATGCGCCCGGCTGGGTCGCGCATATGAGCGAGGGCTCATCCTCGCACATAATTCCAGTCTTCTTTTTGCCTTTCTCGTTCTTTTCCTTTCCGTCTATAATCACATCAATTATCAACAAATCATTTCAGATTACAATAATCAAAATCTCGGGCATTACATTTCTCCCCCCCTGTAATCTGATTTCGTCCGCGAAATCACAGGCAATCAAATCAGATACAATAAGGAATGGAAAATATAAGCTAAATAAGAAACTCATATTAATGAAATAACTCAGAGAATTTCTGTCTCATATTTGATTCAGGATCTCAGGTAGCTTCTTCATTGCCATGACGACTCCACTAAAATTTCACAAGTGGAATAGTCTTCGTTCTGAGTTGCTTTTCTTTACGATCAAGAATCTGAATCAGCTTTTTAAAATAACTCAGAGTCTCATCAAGTTCTTCCTCGTCTGGCTGAATAATATGAGATGCATCAGGGAGATATATCCGTAATAAAGATACATGAAAGACATCATGTTTTCCAGATATAGAAGGCGGTAAGGCGAGTCGATAGGCACGATCTCCTATCTTCTCCAGAATCTCATAAGGACCGATATATCGTAGGAGACAACTTTTCTTTCTTGCCAAACCTAACAACACCTCTGAAAGGAGAAATCTTCAAAAATACTCTATCTCCTGCCTCAAATACGAATTGGTCGAGGACGAACATTGGCATATTTGGACTATCTGTATTGAGCTGTTCTCATTCTCTTCTGAATCAGCTTCACTTTCTTAGTCATATCTCAAGTCATATCAGGTCCAATCTCATGTACCTCAGAAATATCATCCCAATACAGAGGGGATCTGCACTTCTTGCTGTACAACGCTTCAAACGGGGCCATCTCTATACGAGTCTGATAGTTGCTGTTGTACGAAAACTCACAAAGCAAAGAATCTTGCCAACTAGTGCCAAAATCTAGCACTACAGCTCTCAGCATATCCTCCAATGTCTGGATAGTCCGCTCTGACTGTCCTTAGGTCTGAGGATGATATGCGGTACTCAGATGTAACTTCGTACCTAAGCCTGTTGTAAATTGTGCCAAAAGTACGAAGTAAACCGAGGATCACGGTATGATACAATCGACTTCGGCACTCCGTGCAATCTGACCACTTCTCTGACATATATCTCTGCCATCTGGTCATGTCTGTACGTCATCTTGTACGGAATAAAATATGCTGATTTGATCAATCTGTCAATCACGACCCAAATCGCATCACAATCTCGGCAGGAACGCGGTAGCTTCGTCACGAAATCCATAGAAATGTGATTCCATTTCCATTCAGGAATAGACAAGCTGTGTCACAAACCTCCTGGTTTATTTCTTTCCGCTTTTACATGTTGGAAATTCAAGACATTTGGATACAAATTCAACAAAATCAGCTTTCATCTGTTTCCACCAAAACTTTCTTTTCAAATCATTATACATCTTTCTACCACCAGGATGAATACTAAATCGACTACTGTGTGCTTCTGACAATATCTGTCGTCTCAAATCGGAAACATCTGGCGCAACTAGACGATTATTCACATACAGTACATGATCACGTACCTGATACTCTGATCGATGCCCTGCTCTGACCATCAATATCGAATTCTGCACATTCTGATCAACTTTCTGAGCCGCTTTAATTCTCAAAATCAGCTCTGGTTCGACTTGGAAAGCATATAATCTCAGGGGTTTATAATCTGTCTCAAATACTAATCCAGACAAACAGCAATCTTCAATCAAATTTGAATCACCAATCGTCGATAAGGATAAAGAACATACCTTTCGACTCAGTGCATAAGCTGCTACATTAGATTTCCCCGGATAGTACTTGATTTCACAATCAAAATCATTCAGTAAATCAAGCCATCTCTGTTGCCTCATATTCAATTCAGGCTGTGAAAATAAATATTTCAGACTCTTGTGATCAGATTAAATCTCAAACTTCTCACCGTATAGGTAATGTCGCCAAATCTTCAATACAAGTACAATGGCTGCCAACTCAAGATCAGGAATTGGGTTGCGAGACTTATGTGGCTTCAATGGTCTCGAGACATAAGCAATGACATGTCCTCGATGCATCAAAACACAACCCAATCCTCTGTGAGAAGCATCACAATAGACAATAAAATCACCAGTACCTGATAGAATAGTCAATACATGAGCACTGGTCAATCTCATCTTCAATTCGAGAAAGCTGGATTCACACTCCTCTGACCAAACGAATGGTGCATTCTTCTGCATCAACTGAGTAATAGGTTTAGCAATACTCAAGAAATCTTTAATAAATCGACGATAATATCCTGCTAAATCCATAAAACTGCGTATCTCTGGCATAGATGTTGGTCTAGGCCAACTGATCATGGCCTCAACATTGCCATGATCAACAGATATACCATTTCCAGATATAATATGACCCAGAAATACAACTTGTTTCAGCCAGAATTCACATTTATGCAGCTTAGCATACAGTCTCTCTTTTCTCAGAATTCTCAACACAGTTCTCAAATGCTCAGCGTGATCAATCATATTCTTCGAATATATCAGAATATCATGGATAAATATAATCACAAAATCATCAAGATATCTCTGGAATACACAGTTCATCAATCCCATAAATACAGCTGGATCATTGATTAAACCAAACGTCATGACAATAAACTCATAATTGCCATACCTGGTTCTGAAAGCTGTCTTTGAAATATCAGAATCTCTGACTCTCAGCTGATGATATCCAGATCTCAGATCGATCTTGGAATAGATAGAAGAACCCTGCAACTAATACAATAAATCATCGATACGAGGCAAAGGATATTTATTCTTTACCGTAGCCTTGTTCAGTTGCCGGTAGTCAATGCAGAGTCTCATTGAACCGTCTTTCTTTCTCACAAATAGTACTGGAGCACCCCAAGTAGAAACACTCGGTCTGATGTAAGCTTTGGCCGGTAAATCTTCCAACTGCTCTTTCAATTCTTTCAACTCAATCAGGTGCCATTCTGTATGGAGCTCTAGAATTCGGAACTGTACCTGGTACCAATTCAATGCTGAAGTCTATCTCTCGAACTGGAGGCAAACCCGGAATCTCATCTGGGAAGACATCAGCAAACTCACAAAACACTGGCAATATCTGCCAATTATGGGCTCGATTTCAATACATCTACTGATTACACAAGGAATCCCTTTGCTCTTTTCTGTAATAATCGAGTCATAGATAATGCAGTTATCAAAGGAATTATAGATCTAGAACCCTTACCGTTAAATTTCCATTCATCAGCCATCTCAGGTCTGAATCTCACAATCTTCTGGAAACAATCTACGGTGGTTCTGTACTTGGTCAGCATATCGATACAAATAATGCAGTCAAAATCAAACAACCCAAGTACAATACAGTCCAACTCAATCTCATGCCCGTCATACTGTAGCATACAATGTCTAACAGACGTCACTGATACAAGACCTCTCCCAAAAGGTGAAGAGACAGATACTACAGCAGATAAAGTGTAATGCCCGAGATTGTAGGTTGATAAAACGAAATTATGAAGTGTTGCATGGAAGAGGCACCGCACCCGCGGTTGTGGCTCATGAAATGTGGAAGATCTACAGTAGCTTCACCACAACCGCGGTCGATTATTCTGAATTTATGAATGTGGTGCCGTGGGGTGAGCGCACCCGCGGTGAGAGAATGAGCGCACCCGCGATCGCTGTTTCTGAATTCTTGGGATGAGCCCCGTGAGCACAGCGCACCCGCGGTAAGAAGTGAGCGCATCTGTGGTCTTGCGTGTTGAACAAAGAATGAAACATGTGTCCCTTCTCATGCATACTTAATGTGTTGTCTCTCATTCCTTACTATTTCCAGCAGGCAGACCGAGAGAGAGATTATCTTGGCAAGTTCATGATTCCTTGCATCTTAGAAATTAGATTGTGCAACATTCAACCAACCGAATTTTATTCCGAGTTCAGATTTGTGTTCCTTGCATCATAAGCTTCAAAAGGATGCAAGTATTGTTCATTTCCAGTATGTTTTGAGATTTATATGTTGAGGAATTGTGATTTTATTAGAGATTTATGTTCTTGAGTAGCTAGAGATCATAACGCCGTAAACGGATCGATTATCGGATGTCGTATGCAATTTGTATGATTTTCCAGCATATATTGAGTTGAGATGGTGCAGAATTCAGTCTTGTGGATTGATGTTGATAAGAATTATGAGTATTGATATTTGAGTTGATCGGTATCGAAAGATTACGTCGTTATGTCGTCGAAAGTTATTGAAATTACATATTGATCTATTTGCATATCCTACTTGGAGTTGAAGATCGATATGGTGCATTTATAAATGTTATTCAGATTAGGACTGACAGATTTTATATCCCGACTTCGAGACTTCGATTGAGTCTAACAAAAAAAAGGTATAATTCAAGTGAATTCGGGAAGATACAACTCGAATTAGATTTGATTTGAGTTTCCCAAAATCACATACTAGATTGTTGTTTATATCTTGTTATGTTTATGCTTTGTTTATAGATTTATATTCTAGCATTTAAGATAGGAGAGTCATTGGCAGATTTGCCAAATTTCTAGATGTTCGGTGGTATCTACGCATAGGAGCAGATTTACTCCGATTGTAGACATTCGATATAGACAGGACCGAAAGTCTAGGAATAAGACGTACCGTCACCCCGATTGGGAGGGTAGGTGGCAGACTGTGACGTCTTATTCACACCGGGATCCCTAGAGTTAGAGTCAAGTCGAGTCAAGATATGAGTTGATTTCAGTTGAATGTTTATATTAGTTTTGTTTCACAGATTGTGGAACATATGGTTATTGCTTTTATTCATGATAGTATGCTTCATGATTATGTTGTGTATATGCATGTATACATGTCTTATACTGGGATTTATTCTCACCGGAGTTTTCGGCTGTTGTTGTGTCTGTATGTGTGCATAACGACAGGTGGGATATGATCTTGGTCGCGACAGAGATGAGAGATCGAGATAGCGTGGAGATTACAGGCGTACAAGAAGATTACTAGTGGTTTCTTACTAGAGATGTACTACATGTGGTTTGTAGTTGGTATTGAACAGTAGTTTGTATATATGAAATGAAACAAGACATGGATTTATGTTGTTGAAATAAAATAGATAAAGACCTTGTGCATGTTTATATACATTTGTTTATGATATTGTTAAAAGAAATTTTTTTTTATGACCCATATTTTCGAACAAACATCCAATTAATCCCAAAGAGAATTGAGTTAGAGCCCGGGTCCCCACAATAGGTGGTATCAGAGCGATAGATCCTTTAGACTGAGATAGAGTAGAATGAGCGGGGTAGATTGAATTTTCTTCCTTGCTTTTATGGTGCTAGCATGATTTATTGCTTTCCCTATTACATGTTGTCTCGTTATCTGAGTTGATTTACAGCATGTATTCACAAAGACTGAATCAGAACCGATTCTGGATCAGAGGTATATGATCAGAGGAGGGCTGAAACAGATTATATAGATTGTGTACTAATTTGTTTGATAATCAGATATTCCGCCTCGACGAGTACCGCAACCAGCAGCAGGTCGGGCACCAAAACAGGGCAGTACTTCCAATAATCCGATGGATGTGACCGCTACACCGATGGAGACTTTGTTGAAAAGATTTCAGTCATTTCGATCGCCGACACTGAAAGGCACAGAAAATTCAGTTGAATGTGAAAATTGGCTCGATGATATAGAGATATTATTCGAATCTCTTGACTACCCCGACGAGCGACGAGTGAAATTGGTTGGACATCAACTGCAAGAAGTAGCAAAGAACTGGTGGTTGACTACGAAAAGAGCATTGGAGCACCGTGACATGCAGATTACTTGGAAGGTGTTCAAGACTGAGTTTTATCAGCGATTTTTCCCCGTGTCCTACCGAAAAGACAAAGTGCTGAATTTGCCAATTTGAGACAGGGACAGCTGAACATTGAGGAGTATGTTTCTATGTTCTCTGCATTGCTCCGATTTTCTCCTCATGTCGCAGAAAATGACGAAGCCGTTGCGGATCAGTTTATCAATGGCCTGAATCCAGAAATATTTACCTTGGTGAATACCGCTAGACCCAATAATTTTGCTGAAGTATTGAATCGAGCCAAGGGGGCAGAAGCTGGATTGCTTAGGCAACGAAGCACTTCCTATGTCGCTCCTACTCCAAGACCGCCACAACCTTCAGTTCAACCCCCTCTCAGATTTGAGAGCGGTTGTAGCAGCAGCGGAAGGAAAGACCAGTTGAAAGCAAAGGGCAAACAATTTAAGAGATCAGAGAGCAGTTCATCGAACTCCAGTGGGTCTCGACAGAGTACAGAGTATACAGGGGTATATTGCAGTTCCTGTGGAGGCCGACATGCCACCGAGCAGTGTCAGGGTGTTATGGGTCGCTGCAACATCTGCAAACAACAGGGACACTTTGCCAGAGTTTGTCCCCAGAGAGGTGTACAGCAGGCTCAGAGTGTAGGAGCATCTGGTTCAGTAGCTCAGCCTGAGAGGCAAGCTTCATCTGTTCATTCCTTTCAGCCCCCTCCTACACAGACACAGCCTAGAGCCAGAGGTAGCCAGACTGTGAACCAACCTCCCAGACAGTAGGCTCGAGTATTTGCACTGACTGAAGAACAGGCCCAAGATGCACCAGATGATGTGATTGCAGGTAACTGTTTTCTTTGCGGTTATCCTGCCTATGTATTGATAGACACAGGTGCATCTCATACTTTCATATCTGAGCGTTTCGCATTGTTGCATTCATTGCTTGTCGAGTCATTATCTGCTGTAGTGTCTATTTCTTCTCCGTTGGGAAGTGGTCTTATATCTGTGACTTCAGTTAGATATTGTATACTATAGTTTGAGGGTCACGAGATTGATTTAGATTGTATTGTGCTTGGGTTAGCTGATTTTGATTGTATTGTTGGGATTGATATGTTAACCAAGTACCAAGCCACTGTAGACTGTTTCCAAAAGATTGTCAGATTCAGATCAGAGATGGCTGATGAGTGGAAATTCTACGGTAAGGGTTCCAGATCTCGGATTCCCTTAGTATCTGTTTTGACGATGATTAGATTATTGCAGAAAGGAGCAGAGGGGTTCCTTATATATTCAGTAGATCTACTGAAACTGAGTCCGTCATTGGCAGATCTGCCAGTGGTACGTGAGTTTGCGGATGTATTCCCAGACGAGATTCCAGGGTTACCTCCAGCCCGAGAGGTTGATTTCAGCATTGATCTTATACCAGGTACAGTCCTTATATCTCGAGCTCCCTATAGAATGGCGCCTATTGAATTGAAAGAATTGAAAGAACAGCTCGAAGATTTATTGGCCAAGGGTTACATCAGACCGAGTGTATCTCCTTGGGGTGCTCTGGTATTATTTCTTCGAAAGAAAGACGGTTCGAGATTGTGTATTGATTACCGACAACTGAACAAGGCAATAGTGAAGAACAAATATCCTTTGCCTCGTATCGACGATTTATTTGATCAGTTGCAGGGATCCTATGTCTATTCCAAGATCGATCTGAGATCTGTATATCACCAGCTGAGAGTCCGAGATGTTGATATACCGAAGACAGCGTTTTGAACCAGGTATGGACATTACAAATTTATTGTCATGCCCTTTGGTTTAACGAATGCTCCAGCGGTGTTTATGAGTTTGATGAACCGTATCTTTCAGAAGTATCTAGATGAGTTTGTTATTGTTTTTATTGATAATATTTTGGTATATTCCAAGAGTGAGATTGATCATGCCGAGCATTTAAGAATTGTGTTGCAGACATTGAGAACAGAGAAATTGTATACTAAACTATCAAAGTGTGAGTTTTGGTTGAGACAGGTTGTCTTTTTGGGTCATATCATATCTGGAGACGGTATTTCTGTTGATCCGAGTAAAGTTGAAGGTGTGATCAGTTGGCCTAGACTGACTTCTGTACCAGAGATATGCAGTTTTATGGGTCTAGAAGAATACTACCGACGATTTATCAGAGATTTCTCCAGTATTGCAAAACCGATTACCCAGTTGACATAGAAGAATGCGTCATTTGTGTGGTCTGAAGCTTGTGAGTCTAGCTTCTTGGAGTTGAAGAAACGACTGACTAGTGCTCCAGTGTTGACGATACTTTTAGGTACTGGTGATTTTGTCGTATATTGTGATGCATCTCACAGAGGGTTAGGATGTGTTCTGATGCAGCAAGGACATGTGATCGCATATGCCTCGAGACAGTTGAAGCCACGCGAGATTCATTACCCAATTCATGATCTTGAATTGGCGGCCATCGTATTTGCTCTGAAGATATGGCGACACTACCTCTATGACGAGAAATTTGAAATCTACTATGATCACAAAAGCCTGAAGTATCCTGTTTTCTCAGTCAGAGTTAAACATGAAACAGCGTAGATGGCTCGATTTGTTAAAGGACTTTGATTGCGAGATCAAATACTATCCAGGAAAGTCGAATGCAGCAGCGGATGCCTTGAGTCGAAAGTATGTTCCCTATCCTTATCGACGATAGGTGTTTCGAATATGATTGAAGATTGCTGTTTGTCTGGATTAGCGTTTGATACAGATAGTAGACCACTACGACTTGCTACGATTCAAGTTGGGACTGATTTGATTTTGAGAATTAAAGCAGCACAAAGAGTTGATCAGAATATTCAGAAGTCGATCCAGATGGTCAGATCAGGACATAAATCAGAATATCAGGTACATGATCATATTCTGTATGTGAATAACCGTCTTGTAGTGCCAGATGTTTCAGATTTGAAACAACAGATATTGTCAGAAGCGCACTGTAGTCGGTTCAGTATTCATCCTGGTGGCAGGAAGATGTACAACGATCTGAAGACACAATTTTGGTGGAAACAGATGAAGTCAGATATTGCAGAGTTTGTGTCTAAGTGCTTGAATTGCCAACAAGTGAAGGCCGAGAGGAAGAAGCCCGGAGGTTTACTTCAGAGTTTATCTATTCCTGAATGGAAAAGGGATCACATTTCCATGGATTTCGTTACGAAGTTACCACGATCATCCCGGGGCTGTGATGCGACTTGGGTCATTATTGACAGATTGACCAAATCATCTTGTTTTATTCCGTACAGAATGACGTACCGACATGATCAGATGGCCGAGATATATATCAGAGAGGTGGTTAGATTGCATGGTGTGCCGAAGTCGATCGTATCAGATCGTGATCCACGATTCACTTCTCACTTCTGGTATAGTCTGTAGCAGGCTTTAGGTACGACATTGCATCTGAGCACTGCTTATCATCCCCAGACAGACGGACAGTCAGAGCGGACTATCCAAACATTAGAGGATATGTTGAGAGCTGTAGTGCTAGATTTTGGCACTAGTTGGCAAGATTCACTACCACTTTGTGAATTCTCATACAACAACAGCTATCAGACGAGCATCGAGATGGCACCGTTTGAAGCTTTGTATGGCAAGAAGTGCAGATCTCCTCTGTATTAGGATGATGTATCTGAGGTACCAGAACTTGGGCCTGATATGATTCGTGAAATGATTGAGAGGGTGAAGATAATTCAGAAGAGAATGAAGATGGCACAGGATAGACAAGCTAAGTATGCGAACATCAGACGTAGACCGTTCGTATTTGAACATGGAGACATAGTATTTTTGAAAATTTCTCCTTTCAGAGGCGTTGTCAGATTTGGCAAACGCGGGAAGTTATCTTCTAGATACATCGGTCCGTACGAAATTCTTGAGAAGATTGGCGATCGGGCATATCGACTTGCTCTTCCTCCTTCTTTATATGGGATACATGATGTCTTTCATGTATCTATGCTGCGTAGATACATGCCTGATGCTTCTCATGTCATTCAGCCTGATGAGGCCAAGCTTGACGATACACTGAGTTATTTTGAGCAACCATTACAGATTATGGATCGAAAAGAAAAGCAGCTCAGAACGAAGACTATTCCGCTAGTGAAAGTCCAGTGGAGTCGTCATGGCATTGAAGAAGCGACTTGGGAGACAGAATCAGAGATGAGACAGATTGCTTCTTGTACATACTTTGATTGATTGCTGCGAGTTCGAGGACAAAATCTTATCTAAGAGGGGGAGAAATGTAATGCTCGAGATTGTAGGTTGATAAAACGAAATTATGAAGTGTTGCATGGAAGAGGCACCGCACCCGCGCCTAGCATTCTACTGCACCCGCGGTTGTGGCTCATGAAATATGGAAGATCTACAGTAGCTTCACCGCACCCGCAGTCGATTATTCTGAATTTATGAATGTGGTGCCGTGGGGTGAGCGCACCCGCGGTGAGAGAATGAGCGCACCCACGGTCGCTGTTTCTGAATTCTTGGGATGAGCCCCGTGAGCTCAGCGCACCCGCGGTAAGAAGTGAGCGCACCTGCGGTCTTGCGTGTTGAACAAAGAATGAAACATGTGTCCCTTCTCATGCATACTTAATGTGTTGTCTCTCATTCCTTACCATTTCCAGCAGGCAGACCGAGAGAGAGATTATCTTGGCAAGTTCATGATTCCTTGCATCTTAGAAATTAGATTGTGCAACATTCAACCAAACGAATTTAATTCCGAGTTCAGATTTGTGTTCCTTGCATCATAAGCTTCAAAAGGATGTAAGTATTTTTCATTTCCAGTGTGTTTTGAGATTTATATGTTGCAGGAATTGTGATTTTATTAGAGATTTATGTTCTTGAGTAGCTAGAGATCATAACGCCGTAAACGGATCGATTATCGGATGTCGTATGCAATTTGTATGATTTTCCAGCATATATTGAGTTGAGATGGTGCAGAATTCAGTCTTGTGGATTGATGTTGATAAGAATTATGAGTATTGATATTTGAGTTGATCGGTATCAAAAGATTACGTCGTTATGCCGTCGAAAGTTATTGAAATTACATATTGATCTATTTGCATATCCTACTTGGAGTTGAAGATTGATATGGTGCATTTATACATGTTATTCAGATTAGTATTGACAGATTTTATATCCCGACTTCGAGACTTCGATTGTGTCCAACAAAAAGAAATGTATAATTCATGTGAATTCGGGAAGATACAACTCGAATTAGATTTGATTTGAGTTTCCCAAAATCACATAATAGATTTTGGTTTATATCTTGTTATGTTTATGCCTTGTTTATAGATTTATATTCAAGCATTTAAGATAGGAGAGTCATTGGCAGATTTGCCAAATTTCTAGATGTTCGGTGGTATCTACGCATAGGAGCAGATTTACTCCGATTGTAGACATTCGATACAGACAGGATCGAAGTCTAGGAATAACTCGGCGCTCATCAGTGTAATCCAATGAATCAAACAGAATCTCAATATCATTGAGCCAACTCTCGAACTCAACTGAATTCTCTGTACCCTTCAAAGTTGGCGATTTAAAAGATTGAAATCTCTTCAGTAACGTTTCCATCGGTGTTGCTGTAACATCTATCGGATTGGCTGAGGTACTACCCTGTTCTGGGATTCTTCGAGGAGGCATATCTGATTATCAAAATGATTAGTAACCAAATACAACCAATCTGTTTCAGTCCCCCTCTGATCATCTTACTACTGATCAAGAATCGGTTCTGATTCATTCTAAATAACCCATGTTTCCAATCAAATCAAATAATCAGGTAAACATACATTTCAAAGCATTAAAACATGTAAGCATAACAAAAGCAAGAAAGAAAACTAAATCTACCCCGCTCACTAGCTTCTATCTCAGTCTAAGAAACCTACTGCTCTGATACCACCTGCTGTGGGGACCCGAACCTAATTCGTCTTCTTAATCATTATTAGGATCATTTAATTAATCTGGGTCTAAATTTTTTTTTTTAAATACATAAGTACGGAATATAATGAAATTAGTCTGATATAAATATCAACAATAAAGTACAGGTCCTGTACAAAGTACATTTATTTCAAACTCATGTTCAGTCACTACATCAAGTACTGAAAACCCATCTATTCTAAGTCCTAATCTCCACGCTAATCTTGAATCTCTCATCCTCTTCGTGACCCTGATCCTATCCCACCTGTTGTCATGCACACATACAAACACAACAACAGGCGGATAACTTCGATGAGAAATACATCCCAGTATAAACAATGTATACATGCAATCATATAGACTGGTATAAAAGCATGTAACCAATATCAATAACCTGTATCATAATTTAAAAGACATGAATCGATATAAAGCTGTAAATAAACTCTAGACTCGTCATCTCAGACTCGACTCATCTCTAATCTAGGGATTCCGGTTCCTTGAAAATTGGCGTACTATATCGAATCTCCGCAATAGAAGTCAATTCGATCCTACGCAACATCGATATAAACCAAACATCCAGTGTCTTGGCCTATCCGCCAAAGACTTGGCACCTCCGCCAATGACTAGGCACATCCGCCCATGACTCGACACATGCTTTGCTATACATCAATAGACTAAGCATATCAATCTCATGAATTGAAAAGATAAATGCAATAAAGTAAAGTATGTGATTTTTGGGAAACTCAAGTCAAATCAAACTCGAGTCATATCCTCCCGATTTGACATTGATTTATACATTTTTTTTGTTGGGGTTTGGCTCTGATCTATCTTTCAAATCTTCAATATCAATCTGGCATAACATAATCGAGGAATACAATATCAACATATACCCCAATCAAAACCTGATGTAATCATAACTCAATCAAATTCTGTTTCAACGGCATAACTGCACAATCTCAATATACCCAGCAATACAAATATCCATAGATACCAATCTCAACTCATAATCGATCGACAAACATAATCTGATATCAAATCTGTATAATCTCAATCAATTCAATTCTGAAAATGATAACAAATTCATACAATATTCGTTCTTTGATTTGACTTCGATTATCCAATGACCACAATCGCAGAAATAGACAATATCAGTCATATCATGATTCCTCTCATATCATATTTTCAAATCATATCAAAACATAAGAAAACTTACGTCCAGTTGAAGCTCTCGTCGATAGGAACACGGTATTGAAGTCAGATTGAAAATCAGACGGATGGATTTTGCGTAAATCAAATTTTCATATCAAAAGAACTTGCAACATTCCCCTGAAGCTTTTCGTTCTTTCTCCTGCCAAACACTAAAGGAAATGAAGGAATGTACTTATATATTTCATGTCCAAGGACAAATGGCTCATCCTTTAGGCTGCACGTCTCGCGTATATGCGCGACTTCCCTCGGCGCATATGCGCGAGACCTACTGGTTTCCAGCGCATAACACATTCTCTGCTCGCGCATATTCGGTCATCTCCCGGTGCATATGCGCGAGGTTCTCTGCCATACTCGCGCATATGCGCAGGTCCTTGTCGCCCATATGCGCGAGGTTCTCTGCCTACCTCGCGCATATGCGCCTGGCTGGGTCGCGCATATGCGCGAGGGCTCATCCTCGCACATAATTCCAGTCTTCTTTTCGTCTTTCCCGGTCTTTTCCTTTCCGTCTATAATCACATCAATTATCAACAAATCATTTCAGATTACAATACTAAAATCTCGGGCATTACAATAATTGTCTAATTGAGCTCTACGTGCCCATTAAGAAAATACGATTTATCTTTTTCATCATAAGGTAGTGAAAATGTCAAAATAATGGGAGATAATTTTATAAAATAAAAATACACATTTTTTTATCTTAGAATTATTTTAAATTATCAATAAAAATTATCTGTTTTTATTTTCAGTATATTTACGATAACTGCTTGTAACCTGCTTTTCAATCATTCTAGATCAAAACAAATTGAATGGTCCTAACTATAATGACTAATTTTGAAATTTAAAGATTGTTCTTAACTCAAAAAAGATTGCATATGTGCTTAATAAGAAGCCACTGAAGGAAGTAGCTTCTAATGTCAGTCAAACTGAATTAGCTAAGCTTGAGAAATGGTGGGACCATGATCTTCAAGCTAAGAGCTAAATGTTGGCTTATATGTCGAATGAACTTCAAAGGAGGTTCGAGGAGGCGGTGAATACTGCTTACATTCACCTTCATCTGAAAGAATTGTATTTTGTACGAACTCGTTCAGAGAGACATGCTACTATTAAAGAACTCATGACTACACACTTGCGAGAGGGGACTTTGGTCCATGAGCATGGTGTTAGGATGATTGAGCTCATCGCGAAGTTGGTGAGACTCGATGTGGTTATTCTTAGTGAACTCTCGACTGACATTCTCTTGCTGTCTTTGCCTGCCTCGTTCGATGGATTTGTGGTTAATTTTAATATGAACAAGCTTGAGGCCACCCTTAAAGAATTGGTCAATATGTTTTGCTACTTATGAGGCCACAAAAAAAAAAAGGTTGTTCTTCTAGTGGGCTCATCGTATAGTATGAAAAAGGGAGCCCAAAATAAAGGCAAGAAGCGTAATGCCCCACCAAAGAAGAACAAGCCCAACAAGAAGCCATACAAGAAATCAAATCTGGGGCCATCAAAGCTTCGATAATTATAACATATCTGTTTCCACTAAAACAAGCCTGGACATTGGAGGCGTAATTGCACGGAGTATCTTGCCCAGAAGCGTCTGACCATGGTATGTTTTATATTGAAGTTAATGTTTCTATTAATTACTCTTCTTGGATATTGGATATCAGATGTGGTTCTCATCTATGCAATGATTTGCAGGTGATTGGAAGAAGCAAGAGGCTTAGAGATAGTGAAACATTTCAAAGACTAGAAAATAGAGCAAGAGTTGATGTCACTGCCATTTGAGACGTTACTTTAATTTTAGACAAATATTTTAAGTTGTTTTTTAGAGACGTTTTATATGTTCACTACTAATTGGTTAAAAACATTAATTCTATTTCTATGCTTGATAGGGATGGTTATTCTTGTTTTTTTGCTAAAGGTGTTTGAAATTTATACAAGAATGAATGTTTGATTAGAACAAAAAAATTAACAAATGATCTCTACAACTTAAAATTAAAAGATATTCCGTTAAACAATATCCAAGTACATATAAAAACAAAAAAAAAACAAAAGAAAAATAGAAGATCCAAATTCCGCACAAATATGGCACGCTAGACTAGGTCATATTTCCTAAATAGGGATGCATAAGCTGGTGGGAGAAAACATGTTTGACTTGTCAGACATAAATTCTCTACCTACTTGGGAGTCCTGTCTAAAAGGAAAAATGACCAAGACTTCATTCAATGAAAACTTGGAACATGCACATGGTCTAGTAGATTTGATCCACACAGACGTTTGTGGCCCGCTAAGTGTTAGCACAAAATATGGGCAATCCTACTTCATTATCTTTATTGATGACCATTCGAGGTATGGGCATTTTTATTTGATAAAACGCAAATCTGAAGCATTTGAAAGTTCAAAGAATTCATATTTGAAGTAGAACTGTAGAGGCCCGAAATTCGTACTAGAAAATTTGCGGAATAATTAAAATTTTTCTTTTTAAATAAATAAAATGCCTTATTCATAAAATATACTGATAAAAAGACTCAATGTTTAAAATAGCAGCGGAAGTAAATATTTGTTTCAAAGCAAAAACTTAAAATAATTCATCGTGATAAAATGAGTTTGCATAAAATAATAAATAAACTGATAAATGAGGTCCTTGGATTCCTACTACTGCCGACCCAAGATGGCTCACTGGTCCCCGCCCTCGGCCCCGACCTCATTAGTACCTACAACAATCAAGTCTAGTGAGTCTAAAGACTCAGCATGCATATATCGTAGATAACAAGTAAATATATCATAAAATTTCATGCTGTGTAACGATATCATATCGTAAAACGTAACGTGAAAATATCTTGTCATGAGTAATTATAAATACGTGCATATCTGAAAAATCGTAAGTGAAATGTTTGCTAAATAGAGCCCTGTCATGAAATAGCATATCATAATTTTCTGTTGAGAATATGTTCTACGCAAGTGGCCCATTACATTAACTGAATCGTCTGATCATACTAAACCACAGTATACTGGGCGGTAGAGATCATCATAGCCCTTGGACTGGATATCCGTACCAATACATGAACATGAACCGGTCAGTGACCACCAGATAAAGTAATAATCCCATGATAAGCTGCAATCCCATGAGTGTGAAGTGGCCACAAGCAATATCGCATATATCTCAAAAATAAACTTTTATATTTTTATGCACGTAATATAATTAAATGTCCTCTATTATTTTACCGAATGGGTTGGATCGTTTCGAGGCTCGCTGCGACCTAAATCTAACATGAAAAACTTGCAAATAACTTAACTTGACCAACGCTTCAAAATCGGACTAAAAACGAGACTATTACGCCCAACAAACTTAATATTTCACCATGACTCCGTACCATCCCGAACCAACATCGAACCATCATTTAGTCATGATTAAAATACACCTAAAAATACTGGAAAATAATCACCAAGGGCTGTAATACACGAAAATTATGCATGGAGGCCAAAATCATGAAACGCTCTTTCGAGAGTCACTTTGGCACCTTGCACCGTAAATTCTCGTACGACCTCTAAACTTAACCAAATCACAAACAGCCAAAAACATGACCTTCCTAACTCAATAAGGCACTGCCAAGTCCAAGGCCATAGGCTAAAAGCCAACCAAGGAATGAAACGAGCCTCTGCACCAAAGCACAAAGTTGCTGTCAAGAAAATTACAGCAGCAGCTATTGCGCTTTCTTGCGTCGTTAGCAAGGCTAATTGCCATTGGGGCTTGAACCACTGGCCAGAGCCTCTTGCCAACATCCTAAGGTATGGTTTGAACCATGGCTAAGGGCCCTAGGCAGCTACAATCCAAGCAACACCTGCCACCACTCACAAGCTCCACCCGAGAATGCATCTCACACGCGTGGGGTGTCTTGTTCGTTCTTGCTGTCATGTGTCATTCCAGTCGCCATATGATCGACCATGGCATGATTTAGACATCATGAGGTATTGTATGAACCATGGATAAGGGTTAAAAAGCCAACCAAGATCCACACTACCCCTAAAATTCGAAACCTACACATGCAGAAAATAAAGGGTTCGAAGGGCACTTGTCTTGTTTTATTTCGAAAACATATGGAACCATAGAAGCCTTGAAAGGCCGACTTGGTCACGTCTTAGACATACCAAGGAGAGATTCTAACCATGGCTACAGCCCCTAGGGCATCCAAGATCAGAACCCTCCGTCTTGACAGCAAAACACGAAAATGACATAATGGACGAGTTTCTGTCATTTCCCTTCCTTGCGTGCATGGGGCTTGAACTAATAGACCAACATGGTCCTAACACATCCTATTATGTGCCTAGGTGCAGCCTTGGGAGCCTAGGATCAAGCCAACCAGCTGAACTCACAAAAACAAGCAACCCGTGAGGCATAGAGGAAACCGAAACAAAAATCTGTACATGTTTCAAAAATAATGTTGTGATGGTTTCGGTTTTTGCTAGTTAAAATCATGTATATGTGATGTTTAAAATACCTATATGGCTTGATTGAAGAGCAAGGAAGAATATAGACATGCCTTGGATTTGTTTTGAAAGAAAAACAAACGAATACAACGGCGCGGCGGAGACGGAGTGTTCCTCTTTTGTTTTTCTCTCTACTTTTCTCTCAAGCCTCACACGATTTTCTCTCTACTGAAAATGCTCTGAAATTTCGAGAATGAGGAGGAGGAAAATGGTTAGGGATGAAGGGAAAGTCTACCAATAAAATGGGATAGAATGGCAAGATAAAAATCTTCCTATCTAGAGTTTGAGAGATAAGAAAGTTGCTATGATATCAAGAGATTTTCTTGAGGGATAATTAATGGGATGTGGCCGAATTCTAATCTAGATGCAAGGTAGAAAATTGCTAATTTAATAATTACTTGGTGATTAAAAGGTGGGGGAATTATCTCCCAAGAAAATAATAATGAATGATATCAAACGGTGAGTTGTCAAACCAATAACAAATCTTTTAAATGGGGGCCGAATTCTACTAAGTAAATGGAGTGAGAATATTTCTAAATTATTAATTGTTGATGATTAAATGTGGGGGAATTAATCATACCAAGGAAAGGATAAGGAAAAGGATCAATAATGGAGAGTTGCCAAATATTTAAATCCTAAAAAGGGGTGGCCGATTTCTAGAATAAAAATGGAGGAAAATATTGCTTAATTGTTGTATTTTAAATTTTTAAAGTTTTATCTACCCATTAAGTATTATAGTGAATTAATAAATAAATTATTGAACCTAAAAGAACTTATTTACTACTTATCTCAGATTATTTAAATAATTCCTTAAACATTCTCTTACAATAAATTAACTTATTATTTACCTTAAATAAATTCTAGGAATGTTTTCTTAATATTAAATTTTATCTTCATACTCCAACTCCAGTCCGGCCTCACTTAATTAACTGAAAAGATAAAACTATACTCATGCGACTTAAAATAAATAATCAAGACTAAATAACTTTAAAATGCATAAAAAAATAAAAAAATCATTTTTAATTTAAATACTAGAAATTATGCATGGCTTATACGTAGTCTGGTTTAACGGATTCTACAACTCTCCCCTCCTTAAAAGAAATTTCGTCCTCGAAATTAAAACTTACCGAATAACTCGGGGTACCGACTCCCCATCTCTGGTTCTGACTCCCACGTAGCTTCCTCCTCTGAATGATTAAGCCATTTGACTTTCACTCGCTTAACCAGCTTGTTCCGAATCTTCTTCTCATGTCTGTCTAAGATTTGCACTAGTCTCTCTTCATAAGACAGGTTCGGAGTGAGCTGCAACGGCTCGAAGTTCAAGACATGCGAAGGATTCGCCATATACTTCCTCAGCATAGAGACGTGGAACACATTGTGTACTCAGGCCAGATTCGGTGGAAGAGCAACACGATAAGCTAACATCCCAACACTGTCGAGGATCTCGAATGGTCCGATGAATCTCAAACTGTTCTTTCCTTTCTTTCCGAACCGCATGACACCATTCATAGATGCTACCTTCACAAAAACATGGTTCGTCAACGGCAAACTCTAGATCTTTCCTCCTCTAATCCGCATAGCTATTCTGTCGGCTCTAAGCAGTCCTCATCCTATCACGGATCTTGACTACTACATCGGCAGTCTGCTGAATAATCTCCGGAGCCAATTCTGATCTCTCCCCTACTTCATCCCAATGAACAGGCGATCTGCACTTACGATCCACATAGTGCTTCATACAGAGCCATACCTATAGACGACTGGAAATTGTTGTTATAGGTGAACTCTACCAATGGCTAGTTCGACTCCCAACTCCCTGAGAAATCGATGACACAAGCACGGAGAAGATCCTCCAAAATCTGGATAACTCTCTCTGACTGACCATCTGTCTGAGGGTGGAAAGCTGTTCTAAACAACAACTTCGTACCCACTGCTGAATGCAAACTCTTCCAAAATGCGGAAGTGAATCTAGGATCTCAGTCAGACACGATAAAAACGGGAATACCATGAAGTCTGACTATCTCTCGGATATACAACTCTGCCTACTGAATCATGGTGAAAGTCGTCTTAATGGGCAAGAGGTGCGTTGATTTGGTAAGACGGTCAACAATCACCCAGATAGCATTTGATCCTCTGACTGACTTCGGCAAACCGGCCATGAAGTCCATGGTAATATTCCCTCACTTTCACTCGGGAATAGGAAGAGGCTTGAGCATACCTGCTGGTCTCTGATGCTCCACTTTCACTATCTGGCATGTCAGACACTCGGATACAAAACGTCTTATATCCTTCTTCATTCCGGGCCACCAATACAACAACTGTAGATCTTTGTACATCTTCGTACTCCCAGGATGAATGGAGTACGGCGGCATAAGGACCCCTGATAGAATATCTGCTCGAATAGAATCACTGCTAGGAACCCACATTCTGTCTCGGTATCTCACAATACCGTCGCTAACTGTATACAAGATACTGCCCTTGGCCTCATCTCACTGCTTCCACTTTGCCAACTGCTCATCTGCTGGCTGACCACTGCGAATGTGGTCTAGAAGGGAACACTGAATCGTCAAAGTAGATAGACGGGAACTTTACCTCGAAGATAAGTCTCTAGATCAAATCTCTGCATCTCGAACTGAAGAGGCCTCGAAATCGCTAGATGAGCCATCACTGCCACTTTCCTGCTCAATGCATCTGCAAATATATTAGCTTTGCCAGGGTGGTAGCTAATGTCACAATCATAGTCCTTCACTAGCTCCAACCAACGTCTCTGACGCATATTCAGCTCTTTCTGCGTAAAGAAGTACTTGAGGTAAAGAAGTACTTGAGGCTCTTATGGTCGGTAAAGATCTGGCATTTCTCTCCGTACAAATAATGCCTCCAAATCTTCAAGGCAAATACTACGGCTGCCAACTCTAGATCGTGGGTAGGGTAATTCTTCTCATGGATCTTCAACTGATGAGAAGCATATGCTATTACCTTCCCATGCTGCATCAATACTGCGCCCAAACCGAGTTTCGAAGCATCGGTATACAAAACAAAGTCTCTGGGCCCTGACGGCATGGCCAACACTGGTGCCGAGATAAGAGCTTGCTTCAAAGTATCGAAGCCCTTCTGACACTCATCGCTCCACACAAATTTCACATTCTTCTTTGTCAACGACGTGAGTGGAACTGCGATAGAGGAGAATCCCTGAATAAACTTCCGATAATATCTTGCTAGCCCAAGGAAACTAAGGATCTCTGATGCATTATGCGGCACAACCCAATCTCTGACTGCTGCAACTTTCGCTGGGTCTACCTCAATACTGCTGCTAGAAACGATGTGGCCTAAGAACGCCATCTTCTCTAACCAAAATTCGCATTTACTGAACTTCACGAATAACTTATGCTTCTGTATGGTCTGCAAAACTGCGGTCAGATGTTTGATGTGATCCTCTTGATTCTTTGAGTAGACGAGAATGTCGTCTATGAATACTATCACAAACTGATCAAGATACGGCTGAAATACGCGATTCATGAGATCCATGAAGATCGCTGGCGCATTCGTCAAACCAAACGGCATAACAAGGAACTCGAAGTGGCCATAACGAGTCCTAAAAGCAGTTTTGAGAACATCGGCGTCTTTCACCCTCAACTGGTGATAACAAGAACGCAGATCGATCTTAGAGAATACTGAAGCTCCCTTTAACTGATCAAATAGATCTTCAATCATCGGAAGTGGGTATTTGTTCTTCACTGTAACCATGTTCAACTCCCGGTAGTCAATGCATAGCCTCATCGTGCCATCCTTCTTCTTCACAAACAAGACTGGCGCGCCCCATGGTGAAAAACTCGGGCGAATGAACTCCTTGTCAAGAAGTTTCTGAATCATCTTCTTAAGTTCTGCCATCTCTGTGGGTGCTAATCGGTACGATGCTTTGGAGATCGGAGCCGTACTTGGCATAAGCTCAATAGAAAACTCCACCTCTCGCTCGGGTGGCATACCAGAGACGTCATCATGAAATACGTATAGAAAATCCCTAACAATTGGGACATCGGATGCTGACTGACTGGGTGCCTCGGGAACGGATATGAAAGTTGCCAAAAATGCTCGACACCCTCTATGCATGTGCTTCCTAGCCTGGAAAGTACCTGTCTGGCTCAAATAAGAACTGCTCTCTCCCTGGCGGTCGGACTAGCACAGATCTCCGCTGGAAGTCGATCAAAACTCTGTTCCGTAATAGCCAGTCCATCCCCAGGATAATGTCAAACTCTGGCATCGGCAAAACGATAAGATCCGCATAAACAAGATTGCCATGAAACTTGAGGTCTATGTCTCGGATCACATTAGTAGCTGCCATCTCCTCTCCCGAAGGCAGTACTACTGAATAGGCTATATCTAGCCCAATGGTCTTGACCTTGAGAAAATTAGCAAAGGTCTCAGAAATAAATGAATGAGTATCCCCTGAATCTATCAAGGCTTTCGTAGCTGAACCCGCTATAAAAATTTTCAAGGTTGAAACGTCAAGATGAACCCAATAATCACAAGAACTAACCTATAGACATGCGAAGGTCAAAGTTCTTCTAACCTAATTCCCGAAAGTACCACTGATTAGAGCATGCAATCCTATCGCAATTCTAAGTTCAAAATCTTAATCCAAATTCCCAAAACATTTAATTTCAAATATTAACTTAAAGCTTTAAGATATCTGTCATGAGCATGGTGTCTGGGTTCGTCTCCGCTGCATGGAGAGAAAAAACTCTGCCTTGGGTAGGCAGACTCCCCTGTGGGCACTGCTGCAGCAAGTGGTCTGGACTACCACACTTGTAACACTTCTCTGAACCATACATACACGCTCCAGCATGGCGGAGTGTGCACATAGGACAGACTGGGTGCTCAATAGTCCTCGGGGCTGCGCGTCCCCGCTGCTACTACTGTCCTTTGTTCCTGGGTGGGCCGTGGAAAGGCCTCTTATTCTGGGGCTGCTGCTGAGGAGGAGGGCGGTGTGGCACTTGGACTGGTCGCTTGCCCTGGCGGTCTCTCTCTATATCCTGCTGATCCTGCTCTACAGCTAGAGCTCTAGAGACAGCGGCATCATAAGTAGTAGGGCCAGCCACCCTGACATCGCGGCGTAGGATCGGCCGTAGACCATCCAGAAAGTGTCTCAGCTTTGCTCCGACATCGTTGGCAATCAAGGGCACAAAATGGCAACCCCTCTCAAACTTACAGATGAACTCCCTAACAATCATATCTCCTTGCCTCAGGGTCATGAACTCCCTGGTCAACCTGGAACGCACCTCGTCAGTAAAATATTTCGAGTAGAATACATCGGTTAGGCGCGTCCAGCTCAGAGTAGCCAAGTTCAAGGCTATGGATGCTCCTTCCCACCATAAGCGGGCATCTCCTCCAAATAGATAGGTCGCACAACGGACCCTATCCTCGTCTCTAAGCTCCATGAACTCGAAGATAACCTCGAGTGACTTAATCCAGCCCTCGGCAATCATAGGATCTGAAGTCCTTGAGAACTCCTTCGGTCTCATCTTCATGAACCTCTCATAGGTAGCCTCAGGCCCTGCCGACCTGGTTGCCACAGCATTGTTCCCCGCAAACTGTGCGAAGAACTGCATCATCCCAGCTAGCATCCGGGCTTTCATGTCCGGTGGAGGGGGTGGTGGTAAATCTCATGACGATGCTCATCATCTCTCGTGCAATCAAGAACGCGTCTAGGAGGCATACTGTTCCATACATAACCCATACGTAACTAACATGCATAATCTCTATTATTTCTTTAAATTTAAATAAATACTGTGTAATCAAAATCTAAACGTAAAATACTTCATGAAAACATGCTGTTAAAATATTTCATGCTTTAAAAGAAATGCGTAAACGTAAAACTTACTGACCGAAGACGTGACTTTGTGAGCTTCTCGAGGTCAGTAGTAGTACAACCCTTTACAAGAACATAGGCTCTGATACCAACTGTAGAGGCCCGAAATTCGTACTTGAAAATTTGCGGAATAATTTAAAATTTTCAAACTAGAGCCTACCCTTGACGAGTTGGTGAATATGCTTGTTGCATTTGAAGCCACCATCAAGAAAGAGAAGTCGGTTCTTTATGTGGGTTCTTCATCTGGTGCGAAGACTAGTCCATATGGAAAGGGAAAGAGGCGTTCTTTCCAACGTTCCAAGAAGAACGTGCCCTTGAAGAGGCAATCTCCGAGTCCCTCTGTGGCAGCCATACCAGTGAAGGCTGTCAAGACTGCTGATATTTGTCAACACCGCAAGAAGCCTGGACATTGGAGGCGTAACTGCAGAGAATATCTTGCCCAGAAGAGTTCTGGAAACGGTATGTTCTATATCGAAGTAAACATTTCAATTAACTCTACTTCTTGGGTATTGGATACCGGATGTGGCTCACATCTCTGTAATGATTTATAGGTGATGGGAAGAAGTAGGATTCTAAGGGAAGGTCAGACCTTCTTGAAGATGGGCAATGGAGCAAGAGTTGCTGCCAAGGCCGTAGGAGATGTTAACTTATGTTTGAACAATGATTTTAAGTTGATTTTAAGAGATGTTTTGTTTGTAGCTGATT
The DNA here is from genome assembly GCF_025594145.1 of Primulina tabacum. Classification (NCBI taxonomy): domain Eukaryota; kingdom Viridiplantae; phylum Streptophyta; class Magnoliopsida; order Lamiales; family Gesneriaceae; genus Primulina; species Primulina tabacum. The sequence continues at coordinate 33,693,501 of NC_134559.1, forward strand.
TGGTGAAAAACATTATTTCCATTTCTATGCTTGATAAAGATGGATATTCTTGTTTATTTATCAAAGATTTTTGCAACATTTAAAAGAGTGAATGTTTAATTGATACTGGAGAACTTGAAAACGATCTCTATAACTTAAAATTGAAAGATATTCCACTAAACAATGTCCAAGCAATAACAACAACAAATAAGAGAAAACAAGATACTCTCAATTTGGCACAATTATGGCATGCTCGATTAAGACATATTTCTCTAAGAATGATAAACAAGCTAGTGAGAGTATGCATGTTTGATATGTCTGATATTAATTCTCTCACGAATTGTGAATCCTGTCTGAAAGTAAAGATGACCAAAATTCCTTTTAAGGGCCATGTGGAGTGAGCCAAAGGGTTATTGGATTTGATCCACACCGATGTGTGCGGTTCGCTTAGCATCACCACTAAGCATGGACATGCCTACTTCATCACCTTTACCGATGATTTTTCGAGGTATGAGTATGTGTATTTGATGAAATACAAATCTGAAGCCTTTGAAAGGTTTAAATAATTCAAAAATGAAGTAGAGAAACAGTTGGGAGGAAGCATCAAGTCACTTCGATCGGATCGAGGTGCTGAGTAATTGAGTGCCGAGTTACAAGAGTATCTTAAGGAGAATGAGATTCTCTCGCAGTGGACTCCGCCTGCTACACTGAAACAACCCCACTCCCATAACAATAACATTTAAAATAAATGACATACGCGGAAGCATTTGCATTAAAAGGGAAAGAACAATATATCATTTATATCATAAGTATTTTACGCACTAATAAACATAACCATTCACAATCATATCCTTCAACACATAACCAAAAGCCAACCCAAAATTTTCCCCATCATTCATTTAGCCAAATACATGACATTTTAAAACTTTAAATATGTTCATTCCACCACAATTCAAAATGACAAAACCAAAAAGTCTTTCACTTGGCCTCTTATATGACTTCCCCCGCCTCGAACAATCCATTTCAGTCCTTTTATCAGCTGCATCACATGACATAACTGGAATGAGAATAAAACTCAGTAAGTAAGAAGCTATACATAGCAATTACATATACATAGCTTGGGCTTAGAACATGGCTATGGCAATGGCGATAAAGAATGAATCATAAATCTCAAATCAATGTAAAGGGTATCATATCAGGAATTAAAGGAAGGAAATGACAGTTCTGTGACCTATGACCTGTGGCAAGTATCTCTTTGATACAAATATAAAAACTGTGAGAGATACTTCATAATCAGGTGATTACCCAATGACATGCATGAATTACTATCATTCCTTGGCTTTAATCATAGGAAATCTCATCGAGGCATTACATCAAACACTTGGTAGGAACAATGAGTTACTAGCTCCTTTGTCAATGAATTCCATAGTAATCTTTGAACAATGAATATATATAACAATATACATATTGATTATATGTCAATGGGAGGAGCTAGTTAGCATTAACATGGCTTGATACATATATAAATCATGTGAGAATAAGGAAAAGCTTTCACTTACAACCCACAAGCAAGTGGTTGCTATGATCACTTAGAAGAAGTTCCTACAAGATACATTAATTTAATCATCAATCCACACCAATAAGCATAGGAAATTCAATCAATCCAACATATATCTTTAACTTGGAAATCCTTCTCAACTCAAGACTATATCATCCTTACCTCAAAGCTTGAGAATTGGGGTAGGAGACTCTAGGTAGTATACTAAAATCCTTGAACTTGAGGTGGAAGATGAAGAGAGAAAAACCTTGAAGAGAAAAGCTTGAATCGATGGAATAGAAGGGAAAAGAGATGAGGAATGAAGGGTCTAGAATTATATTTAAAAGCCTTCAAATAAACCAAAAACGTGTTTTCTAAGCCATAGACACGGACCCTATGCCCCCATCCGTGTATAGGTCCGTGTACACTCCGGAAATCGCTCATTTTTCATGGCAAGACCCGGACCCCGTGAGTGGGTCCGTGTACCCACTGCCAGGGGCCAAAACTGCAATTTTTCTTTGGAATTAGCCAGAGTGGTAAACATGAAAGTTGTAGCCCTATGTGTTTTCTTGAATCCGTCCAAATTTCAGATCATTTAGAGGTCTCAGTAAAGAGTTATTCCTATTATACCAACATGTGTCAGTGCAGGAACAACGAAACACACGACACACTTCGGGCCGCTTTTGGCTCGTCTTCCCTGAGGATTTGAACAAAACTCAAAATAAAAAAGTTATAGCCTTATATCTTATCTTTCTAATGGAAGTGGCCTCACATCAATTGGATCAATATACAAAACATTATACTAAAAACCACAACTCTTGCCCTATTTGTCAAACCATTTATGCACTTCCATTTTCTATTTGGCTCAAGATCAACTTTCTATTCTACCCATTCATTTTCATAATCATCACCAACTATGAACATAATGCCAAAACAATAACCGTTTCAATAAAGATATCCATAAACAATAACCATTCAACATAATCTCAACCAGTAAAGCATAATACATGATCATAACAATAATAAACCATAAGGGTTAACATGATAAAAGGTTGGGCTATTACAATCTCCCTTCCTTATAAAAATTTCATCCCCGAACTTTACTTACCGTTGAATAAATTGAGATAACGATGTTTCATTTCTTCTTCCGGTTCCCAAGTCGCCTCCTCAATCACTTGATTTCTCCAAAGGACTTTGACAATACCAATATCTTTGTTTCTTAACACTTTAACCTTACGATCAAGTATTTGAACCGTCACTTCTTCGTAGCTTAAATTAGGCAAAAGATCTAATGATTCATGTCGAAGAACATGCGATGGATTGGGAAGGTATTTACGTAGCATAGAAACGTGAAAGACATTGTGAACTCGATCTAAGTCCCGTGGCAATGCAAGACGATAGGCTATATCTCCAATTTTGTCAAGGATTTCAAACGGCCAAATGTATCGAGGACTTAACTTACCTTTCTTGCCAAAACGCATCACTCCTTTGAGAGGAGCTATTCTAATAAACACATGATCACCAACCTCAAATGCCAAAGGCCGTCGACGTACATCAGCGTAACTTTTCTGTCTAGACTGAGCAGTCTTCATTCGGTCTTGGATCAATGCCACAATATCAGCTGTTTGTCGAACCAACTCCGGGCCCAACATCTTCCTTTCACCTACTTCTTCCCAATACAATGGAGATCGGCACTTTCTTCAATATAAAGCTTCGTAGGGTGCCATGCTGATTGAAGATTGATAGCTGTTGTTATACGTAAATTCGACAAGAGGCAATTTGGAATCCCAACTTCCTGGGAAATCAATTGTACAAGCTCGTAACATATCTTCCAGAATTTGAATTATCCTTTCGGATTGCCCGTCACTCTGGGGATGATATGTTGTGCCAAAGGCCAACTTGGTGCCCAAAGCTCTGTGCAAACTCTTCCAGAACTCAGAAGTAAACCTTGGGTCACGATCAGATACAATTGACACAGGGATTCCATGAAGTCGTACAATCTCAGCTACATAGACTTTAGCATACTGGTTCATTGTAAACGTTGTCTTTACTGGAAGAAAATGAGCTGACTTGGTTAACCTATCAACAATTACCCAGATGGAATTGTAATCCTTTGATGTTCTTGGAAGCCCTGTTACGAAGTCCATGGTGATATGCTCCCATTTCCACTGAGGTATTGGGAGGGATTGCAAAGTTCCAGCAGGTCTTTGATGTTCAATCTTAACATGCTGACAGGTTAGACATTCAGAAATAAATAATATGATATCTTTCTTCATACCTGGACACCAATAAAGACGTTGAAGATCTTGATACATTTTGGTACTGCCAGGATGAACTGAATATGGCGTTGTATGAGCTTCAATAAGTATATCTTTCCGAATGTCATTACCCCTAGGAGCACAAATTCTACCTCGAAAGGTCAATAAACCATCACGATTCAGACCAAACTCAGAAACTCCTGTTAAATCATTTTTATTCTTCAACTCTAATAAGTGAATATCCAATTGTTGCTCCTTTAAAATTCGATCAATCAGAGTAGAGCGAAGAACTAGTGCAGATAACTGATCTACTGTACCTGGAGATATCAGAGTTATTTTGTTCCTTTGAAAATCGAGTAACAAAGGTTTCTGAATCATGGAACCCAAAAAATAACTGGATTTACGGCTTAGAGCATCCGCAACAACATTAGCTTTTTCACGATGATAGCTAATGGTGCAATCATAATCTTTTACTAATTCCAACCATCTCCGCTGCCTCATATTTAATTCTTTCTGTGAAAACAAATAACTCAAACTTTTGTGATCGGTAAAAATTTCACACTTCTCACCATATAAATAATGTCGCCTAATCTTTAAGGCGAATACCACAGCCGCCAACTCCAAATCATGTGTGGGATAATTCTTCTCGTATTCTTTTAGCTGACGAGAAGCATAAGCGATGACTTTCCCACGTTGCATCAACACAGCACCTAACCCCTGCTTTGAAGCATCTGTATACACAACAAAGTCCTTAGTACCACAAGGAAGTACTAATACAGGGGCTGAGGTTATCTTATCTTTCAATGTTTGAAATGCTTGTTGGCATTCTATGGTCCATTCAAATTTTATGGCCTTTCGTGTCAGGCTTGTCAATGGCAATGCTATTTTTGAGAAGTCTGCTATGAATCGTCTGTAATACCCTGCCAAACCAAGAAAGCTTCGTACCTCTGAAACTGTATTGGGAATGGACCATTGCTTAATAGCTTCAATCTTGGACGGATCGACTGATATTCCTTCTTTTGACACAATATGGCCCAAAAACGCCACTTGCTCTAAACAAAACTCACATTTCTTTAACTTCGCATATAATTGCTTTCCCCTCAATGTCTGTAACACGACCCTCAAATGTTCCCTGTGAAATTCTCGTGTCTTCGAATATATCAAAATTTCATCAATAAATACAATCACAAAAGCATCCAAATACGGCTTAAAGACACGATTCATCAAATCCATAAACACTGAAGGAGCATTAGTTAATCCAAACGACATCACCAAAAATTCATAATGGCCATACCTTGTTCTAAAAGCAGTCTTTGGTATGTCCTCCGTTCTCACTTTCAATTGATGATATCCGGATCGAAGATCGATTTTTGAAAATACGGTGGCCCCTTGCAATTGATCAAAAAGATCATCGATTCGAGGTAAAGGATATTTATTTTTAATAGTTACCTTGTTGAGTTCGCGATAATCAATGCATAACCTCAACGATCCATCTTTCTTTTTCACGAACAAAACCGGTGCTCCCCATGGCGAGGAACTAGGACGGATAAAACCTTTATCTAATAGCTCCTGCAATTGATTCTTCAATTCTTTCATCTCAGTTGGAGCCATTCTGTAAGGAGCTTTAGAAATTGGGGTTGTACCTGGACTCAATTCAATAACAAACTCTACCTCTCGATCAAGAGGTAAGCCAGGCACATCATCAGCAAATATATCAGGATACTCCTGAACTACATCAATATTCTGAATTTGCACATTACTGTCCCTATTCACATCTGATACTAAGGCCAGAAAACCAATACAACCCTTATTTAATAATTTCGTAGCTTGGAGACAAGAAATAAGGGGAATACTTAGTGAAGAACCTAGCCCAAAAAATTCATCACTTTCATGATCATTAGTTAAAAACCTCACGGTCTTTTCCACACAGTCAATCACGGCACGATAAGCGTATAGCCAATCCATACCCAAAATAACATCGAAAGCAACCATCGGAATTACAATAAAATCAGCATACAACAATCTCGAACCTATCTGTACTGGACGTGCCTTAAGAATACTAGTAGGACAAATCTCATCACCTGAAGGCAACATAATATTGAATTGTAAAGGCATGATAGAAGGCTCGCGAGATAAGGAGTGCATAAATACTTCAAACATAAAAGAATGAGTTGCTCCGGAATCAATCAATGTAAATGCTTCCTTTCCAGATATTAGCATATTACCTGATATGACAGACGAATCAGGATTGGCTCCTTCTTTTGTCATCGTAAAGATTCTGCCTTGAACTTTTCCTTTATCAGAGGAGAGAGGACACTTCTGTGCTGTATGCCCCATTTCCTTACATCTATAACATCGGCCACTTCCCACTAGACTCTCACCTTTATGTGGCTTGCCACATTTAGGATATAATGGTCGCTCCATCTCTGAAGAAGGCGCAGAAGGTTTATTGCGTTGTTCCACTTTGCCTTTTCCTTTGTGACCACCTCGAGTACTAGTACTTGCCCCTTGCCCTCTTGCTTGAAAAGCTTGCCTTCTTGATTGCCGCTCCTTTTCAATTTCTTGTTCATCGTGCTCGGCAAGTAAGGCTCTTTCAACGATATCTTGATAAGTGATCACCTTGGCCATATGAACATCCCTTCGAATTTCCGGTTTCAACCCACGAAGGAAGTGTTCTCCTTTGTCTTTATAATTTTCAGCAATAAATGGTACAAACACGCATCCTTCTTCAAATTTCAATGTATATTCCGCAACAGACAAGGAATCTTGCCTCAACTCAAGAAATTCTTTGACCTTCTTAGCTTTAACTTCTCTTGAAAAGTCCTTGGCATAAAATAACTCTTTGAACTCTTCCCATTTTAACTCGCGAACATTGACAGTCACTTTGGTAGCTTCCCACCAGATGCGAGCAGCTTTCACTAGCATAAACACAGTACAGCTCACTCTATCCCGATCAGTGAACTTCAAATAATCAAATATAGCCTCCAATGATTTAACCTATTCAAGAGCTACGAGTGGATCGGCACCACCGACAAATTCGGGAGGGTTCATTCGCCTAAATACATCATAAGAACTACCTTCGTTGCTTTCCACTCTACCTTGTCCTCTTCCTTGAGCATGACCCTGGGTTGAGGTATGCAGACTCAACAATTGTTGAATTTATTCACCATGAACTTTCGCTTGTTCTTGTATTAATTTACTGAATTCCTCTACAACGTTGGTAGTCCTATCAGTGGTAGGGGTCCTATCATCCCCTTCAGTAACCTTTCGTTTAGGAAGAAAGAATACGTCAATAACAATGGAATAGGATCAACTCTCAAAGTTAAAATCAATAGATGCAGGATCGAAAACATACCGGATTGTCCTAGGCAGAAGAAGTCATATACGGTCCAAGAACTTTTGCTCTGATACCAATTGAAACAACCCTACTCCCATAACAATAACATTTAAAATAAATTTCATACGCGGAAGCATTTGCATTAAAAGGGAAAGAACAATATATCATTTATATCATAAGTATTTTACGCACTAATAAACATAACCATTCACAATCATATCCTTCAACACATAACAAAAAGCCCAACACATAACCAAAAGCCAACCCAAAATTTTCCCCATCATTCATTTAGCCAAATACATGACATTTTAAAACTTTAAATATGTTCATTCCACCACAATTCAAAATGAAAAAACCAAAAAGTCTTTCACTTGGCCTCTTATATGACTTCCCCCGCCTCGAACAATCCATTTCAGTCCTTTTTATCACCTGCATCACATGACATAACTGGAATGAGAATAAAACTCAGTAAGTAAGAAGCTATACATAGCAATTACATATACATAGCTTGGGCTTAGAACATGGCTATGGCAATGGCGATAAAGAATGAATCATAAATCTCAAATCAATGTAAAGGGTATCATATCATGAATTAAAGGAAGGAAATGACAGTTCTGTGACCTGTGACCTGTGGCAAGTATTTCTTTGATACAAATATCAAAACTAAGAGAGATACTTCATAATCATGTGATTGGCCAATGACATGCATGAATTACTATCATTCCTTGGCTTTAATCATAGGAAATCTCATTGAGGCATTACATCAAACACTTGGTAGGAACAATGAGTTACTAGCTCCTTTGTCAATGAATTCCATAGTAATCTCTGAACAATGAATATATATAACAATATACATATCGATTATATGTCAATGGGAGGAGCTAGTTAGCAATAACATGGCTTGATACATATATAAATCATGTGAGAATAAGGAAAAGCTTTCACTTACAACCCACAAGCAAGTGGTTGCTATGATCACTTAGAAGAAGTTCCTACAAGATACATGAAATTAATCATCAATCAACACCAATAAGCATAGGAAATTCAATCAATCCAACATATATCTTCAACTTGCAAATCCTTAAGTTCCTACAAGATACATGAATTTAATCATCAATCAACTCCAATAAGCATAGGAAATTCAATCAATCCAACATATATCTTCAACTTGCAAATCCTTCTCAACTCAAGACTATAACATCCTTACCTCAAAGCTTGAGAATTGGGGTAGGAGACTCTAGGTAGTATACTAAAATCCTTGAACTTGAGGTGGAAGATGAAGAGAGAAAAACCTTGAAGAGAAAAGCTTGAATCGATGGAATAGAAGGGAAAAGAGATGAGGAATGAAGGGTTTAGAATTATATTTAAAAGCCTTCAAATACACCAAAAACGTGTTTTCTAAGCCATAGACACGGACCCTGTGCCCCCATCCGTGTATAGGTCCGTGTACACTCGGGAAATCGCTCATTTTTCATGGCAAGACCCGGACCCCGTGTAGGGGTCCGTGTACCCACTTCCAGGGGCCAAAACCGCAATTTTGCTTCGGAATGAGCCAAAGTGGTAAACATGAAAGTTGTATCCCTATGTGTTTTCTTGAATCTCTCCAAATTTCAGATCATTTGGAGGTCTCAGTAAAGAGTTATTCCTATTATACCTACATGTGCCAGTGCAGGAACAACGAAACACACGACACACTTCGGGCCGCTTTTGGCTCATCTTCCCTGAGGATTTGAACCAAACTCAAAATAAGAAAGTTATAGGCTTATATCTTTTCTTTCTAATGGAAGTGGTCTCACAACAATTGGATCAATATACAAAATATTATACTAAAAACCACAACTACTGCCACATTTGTCATACCATTTATGCACTTCCATTTTCTATTTGGCTCAAGATCAACATTCTATTCTACCCATTCATTTCTATAATCATCACTAACTATTAACATAATGCCAAAACAATAACCGTTTCAATAAAGATATCCATAAACAATAACCATTCAACATAATCTCAACCAATAAAGCATAAAACATGATCATAACAATAATAAACCATAAGGGTTAACATGATAAAAGGTTGGGCTATTACATACACCACAGTTGAATGGTGTTTTGGAGCGTCGTAACCGGAATTTGATGGACATGGTTTGGTCTATGATGGGGTTCAGGGAGTTGCTGCCATCCTTTTGGGAATATGCGCTTTGGCACTGTTGTTGAACAATGTCTATTCAAAGGCAGTTGATAAGACACCATATGAGATATGGATGGGTAAGCCTCCCCAATATTCTTATCTTAGAATATGGGGATGCCCTGCTTATGTCAAGCAGACAGTGGGAGATAAATTAGATAGTCGATCCATTTTATGTTACTTTGTGGGATATCCAAGGAATTCAGTTTGATATTATTTCTATCATCCCCAAGAAACAAATGTGTTTGTTTCTAGGAATGCAACCTTTTTGGAAAAAGAATTTTTATTGGATAGAAAAAGGGAGATGATAGAACTCGAAGAGGTTCAAGAAACACCCACAATTATAGAACCCACACCCGAAGAGCCAAGAGAGGAGATACAAACTCCTAGAAGATCCGAGAGAGTCTCGAGACCACCTATGAGGTATGGTCTGCTTCTTGAAGAGGGCCATGATGAGCCTAACCATTGATGTGATCCATTAACCTTCAAGGAAGCTGTAACGCCCAGACATTCGTATGCATATGATGTAAGGTAATGATTATGATTAAGTATGGTCATTATTCCTTTTATGGTTTATTATGATGATCGTTTGGGGATATGTGATGTAATGGTGATGGTTTATGGTTTCAAGATATGATATAAATGGTATTGAATGATATGGAATGAAATAGAGAATGTATGGTAGAATAGAAAGTTGATCCTTAGCCAAATAGGTAATGGAAGTGCTGAAACGGTATGAAAATGTGGCAGTAGTTGTGGTTTTTAGCATAATATTTTGTATATTGATCCGAATGATATGAGGCCACTTTCATTAGAAATATAAGACATAAGGCTATAACTTTCATGTTTTGAGTTTTGTCCAAATCATTGTTCGAGACTAGCCAAAACCGCCCCGAAGTGTGTCGTGTGTATCGTCGTTTCTTCAGTGGCACATGTTGGGAGATTGAGCATAACTTTTTACTCGGACCTTCAAATGACATGAGGCCAATTGGAGATGCAAGCCAAGACATAGAGCTACAACTTTCCAGTTTACCACTTTTCCAAATTATGAAGGGAAGAGGAATTTCGGAAGCGGTCTTTGAATTGGTTGTGCGCAGAGCGCGCGCCCGGGAGGGAAAAGATTTGCGCCCGGGCGGGCCTTGTTCGAGAAAAATGTATTTTGGCCTAGACTTCCGCGCCCGGGAGGAAAAAGATGTCCGCCCGAGCGGCCAGAAATGTTTAAAAACGTGTTTTGGGTAATTTTAGGCATAAAATCGAAGGAGACTCTCATTTTTCTCATTTTCCTTCTCTCCCTTTCTCTTCTACATCGTGTAAGGTAAGGGTTATTCATTTTCCTATTTTCCCAATCTTTATTTTAAGCAATTAATCTTCAGTCCAGAGTTGGAACTTCATCTTTTTAGTGAAAGGAGCTAAGGTAAGTGGTTTTTCTTCTTGTTCTTGAGTTATTGAAGATGTTGGAGTTAGGGGATGATAGTTGTGATGTTTTATTGGATTAAATGGTAATTTAAGGTTATTATTTGGGTTTATTGTTGTAGGATCATCGTCAAGGTTTAGGAAATCAAGTGCTCCAAGTGTTGTAAGTGGAATCATTTCTTCAATGCATCACATGATCCTATATGTATGTGTTTTGATGCTTTTATGATGTTAACTCCTTTCAAATTCCATTCATGATATATATATGTAAATATGTATATATGGTAGTGCAATTATATGCATTTTTGAATGAAAGGAGTTAAACTTTATTTGATGCTTCAAAGATGTTCGATAAAATGTTTGAATGAAGTTTTATATGATTGAATGATTGAACTGATAGTGATACTAGCGGTGTTGCCTCAGGCAATTCTAAATCCGCAATGTAATTGGCTAATTAACGATGAAAACATGTGCTCTCTTATAAGATGCATTTTATGCAGAGGTACGTGTCCCTCCTATAAGATTCGTTTTTTTTACGAAGAGGGTTAGCAATGAATGAACTATCTTATAAGAACTATCAATTCTTCAGTTGATCAATGAAATGAATATCATCCCTATGTATTGTTGTATTATGATTATTGACGGATGATATTAATGATGATTCTACGTTTATGAAATGAGATGGATAATGTTTTCAAGAAAATGAAGTTGAGGCTATTCATTTTATGTTTTACAATAAAATGATATATATGTACCTTGTTATTATTGATTCCATTTGCTGAGTTTTATACTCATTCCAGTTATGTTCATGTGATGCAAGTACAGGTAAGAAAGACTGATCATCCCTGAGATGTCGAAGCGAGAGAAGGGAATATGCCAAACTTTGGAGATAGTGGTTGGATGCTATTTTGATGTGTTGAACTTTTGGTTATTTTGGGAAACCTTGAAAATGTTGTTTAGGTATTTGAATTAAAAATATGTGTGGATACTATATGAAATGGTATCTGATGTATATGAAAATATTTTGCATGTATTTTATGTGTTGCTTGAGACAGATGGCATGTCCTATTTGTGGGGAGATGCTGCCCAAATTTCTTTAAAGTATACATTTTCTCTAAATTATATTTTAAAGCTTCCGCACTAAGTATGCATTTTAGTCTCGAGTGTTACATTTAGTGGTATCAGAGCAAAGATTTTCGGACCAATGATTTGGCATATGACTTCATCTGATGTCGACAATTCGGTATGTATGTACCTGCATCATTTGATATAATATGGATGTGTAGCCTCAATAATTATGATATGTTATGTGTGGAATGGTTTTAAACTAATATGTATCATAGGATCATGCCGCCTAAGCGTAAAGCATCAGAAGGGAAGGATAGTTCATCGTCTAGAGTGGTTGATGAATTTAGCAAGTTACTGAAAGAACAGGCCAAGTTACATGGAGAGCAAATCCAACAGCTCTTACAGATGCAGAATGAAGGCCGAGGGAGAGAAAGAGAGGAAGTGAGGCCCGAGCCCGGCGCATATGAAAGATTTCGTAAGATGAAGCCACCAGAATTTGAGGGAAGCATTGATCCCTTGGTTGCCTTGGAATGGGTCAAAGCTGTGGAGGCTATTTATGATTATCTGCAGTTTGACGATAAAGATCAAGTCAGCTGTGCCATTTTTCTACTAACCAAGGTGGGACGCCACCAAGGTATCAGTTAATGTATCGGCACTCAAGTGGCAGGAGTTTAAAGATTTATTCTACGACAAATATTTTCCTCGAGATGTTCGAAGTCAGAAAGTGAAGGAATTTCTAGAACTGAGGCAAGGAAATATGTCAATGCAAGAATATATTCTCAAGTTCGAAGAGGGTTGTCAGTTTGCCCCATATCTCACCAGTAATGACATTGAAAAGGGTGAGCATTTTCATAGAGGTGTCAGGGCTGAAATTAAAAGTGACGTTCGAATCTCTAAAGCTGCTTCATATAAAGAGATTGTTGAAAAAGCAAGGATGGCCGAGCAAGAAGAGAAGGAAATTGAAAGAGAAAGACAGTTGAAGCGCCAAGATTTTTCTACTAAGAGCCAAGGTTCTGGATGGAAAGGTAAGGGAAAGTTTAGAGGCAAAGAGAAAGAGGAGCATCGAACCAAAACTCCTATGCTACCGCCTGCGTATGATCGACCTGTATGTCAGAAATGTGGCAAAATGCATACAGGTGAGTGTTTGGTTGGAAGTAATAGATGTTTTCGTTGTGGAGGTGTTGGACATGTTATCAAATATTGTCCAGTAAAGGGTGAGAAAGGGAATGATAGGGTCCAAGGCAGAATCTTTGCAATGACCAAAGAAAGCGCAAATCCTGATTCTTCTGTTATATCAGGTACTATTTTAATTTCAGGCAACGCCGCTATTACATTGATTGACACTGGTGTTACACATTCCTTTATGTCTGAAATTTTCTTGCGCTCCTTGAATGTTGTTCCATCTTGTGAACCACTTCACTATAGTATTTTGTTGCCATTGGAAGACGAATTATGGCCTTCTAGTATTCTTAAAGGTTGTACAGTACAAGTGAATGATAAAATCTATTTTGCTGATCTTATTATTATTCCCATGGTGGCGTTTGATGTTATTTTGGGAATGGAATGGCTAGCGTCATATCGTGCGGTTATTGAGTGCGTGGCTAAGACGGTGCGATTTCCTTCAAAAGATGATGATAGCGGGATTTTCCAGAGTTCAGGTATTTCGCTTGGCACTCCTTATATTTCTTGTTTGAAAGTTCAGGAAATGTTATCGAAGGGGTTTCAGGGGTTTTTAGCTGCTGTGATAGATGTGAATGCTGAGATAACGATGAAGTTGAATGAGATTGAGGTAGTTCGAGATTTTCCTGACGTATTTGCAGATGATGTGCCTGGATTGCCACCTGACCGTGCAGTTGAGTTTGTGATTGACGTGGTTCTAGGTACTGCTCCGATTTCGAAAGCTCCATACCGAATGGCCCCGACTGAAATGAAGGAGCTGAAGAATCAGTTGCAGGATCTATTAGACAAAGGCTTTATTCGCCCGAGTTCTTCTCCGTGGGGAGCTCCGGTTTATTTGTCAAAAATAAAGATTGATCTTTGCGGTTGTGCATTGATTACAGAGAGATCAATAAAGTCACGATCAAGAATAAATATCCATTATCGAGGATTGACGATCTCTTTGATCAGCTGCAGGGAGCGACAGTGTTTTCAAAGATCGATCTGCGTTCTGGTAATAATCAGCTGAAAGTTAGGGAAGCTGACGTCCCTAAAACTGCATTCAGAACCAGGTATGGCCATTATGAGTTCTTAGTCATGTCATTTGGTTTGACGAACGCTCCTTCTGTCTTCATGGAACTAATGAACCGGGTCTTCAAGCCATATCTGGATAGCTTTGTTATCGTTTTCATTGACGATATCCTTATTTATTCTAAGACTCGGGAACTTCATGCCGAGCATCTCAGAACTGTATTGCAGTTATTAAGGGAAAAGCAGTTACACGCAAAGTTGAAAAAGTGTGAATTCTGGTTAGAGCAAGTATCATTTCTGGGCCATATTGTTTCGAAAGACGGCATTGCAGTGGATCCCATGAAGATTGAAGCAATTAAACAATGGCCTATTCCTACGACCGTCTCCGAGGTGCGTAGTTTTCTTGGTTTGGCAGGCTATTATCAACGTTTTATTGCCAATTTCTCAAAAATAGCTCTGTCATTAACCAATTTGACAAGGAAAGCGGTGAAGTTTGAATGGACAAGTGAGTGCCAACACGGATTTCAAGTGTTGAAAGAAAAGTTGACATTAGCCCCTATCCTAGCACTTCCGTGCGGCACTGAAGATTTTATTGTATACACTGATGCGTCAAAGATGGGACTTGGAGCTGTACTGATGCAGCATGGAAAAGTAATCGCTTATGCTTCTCGTCAATTGAAAGACTACGAGAAGAATTATCCCACCCACGATCTTGAATTAGCGGCTGTGGTATTCGCACTGAAAATATGGAGACACTATCTGTATGGCGAGAAATGTGAAGTTTTCACAGACCACAAGAGCTTGAAATATCTATTCTCAAAGAAAGAACTCAATATGCGGCAGAGAAGGTGGTTAGAACTTGTTAAAGATTATGATGTGACCATTATCTACCACCCAGGTAAAGCAAACGTCGTTGCAGATGCTTTGAGCCACAAGTCAGTTTCTTCTTTGAGCTCGTTGATTCAGAATCCGTTGTTATTGGATCTTCAGAGGAGCGAGATTGCTAGAGTAGAGCAAGGGTCCATCGCTAGACTTTTAGCTTTGGTTATTCGACCTACGTTGATAGATAGGATACGACGGGAGCAGCGTACTGACAATCAGTTGATGGAATTGCGAGCCAAAGCTGATAAGAAAGGAAATACAGAGTTTGCGATGAACACTGATGATTTATTAACATGGAGAGGTCGGATATGTGTTCCCAGTGGTAATGACATTCGTCGGGATGTTTTGACAGAGGCTCATACCGCGCCATACTCGATACATCCAGGTAGCACCAAGATGTATCAGGATCTCTGACGTCTATACTGGTGGCCAGGTATGAAAAGTGATATTGCAAAGTTTATATCCGAATGTCTAACATGTCAGCAAGTAAAGATTGAGCATCAAAGACCTGCTGGAACTTTGCAATCCCTCCCAATACCTCAGTGGAAGTGGGAGCACATCACTATGGACTTTGTAACGGGACTTCCAAGAACACCAAAAGGTTACAACTCCATCTGGGTGATTGTTGACAGGTTAACCAAGTCGGCTCATTTTCTTCCGGTCAAGACAACGTTTACAATGAACCTGTATGCTGAAGTCTATGTAGCTGAGATTGTGAGACTTCATGGTATTCCTGTGTCAATTGTATCTGATCGTGACCCGAGGTTTACTTCTGAATTCTGGAAGAGCTTGCACAGAGCCTTGAGCAACAGATTGGCTTTTAGCACAGCATATCATCCTCAGAGTGACGGGCAGTCAGAGAGGTGATTCAGTTTCTTGAAGATATGCTGCGAGCCTGCATAATTGATTTTCCTGGTAGCTGGGATTCTAAATTGCCACTTGTTGAATTTACGTATAACAATAGTTATCAAGCAACGATTGGCATGGAACCATACGAGGCATTGTACGGCAGAAAATGTAGGTCACCGTTGAACTGGGATGAAGTCAGTGAAAGAATGATGTTAGGACCAGAATTGGTCCAACAGACAGCTGATGTAATTACTTTAATCCAGGACAGAATGAAGACGACCCAAACTAGACAGAAAAGTTATGCCGATAACTGAAGAAGGCCATTGGAGTTTGAAGTTGGAGATCATGTTTTTACCAAAATTGCTCATCTCAAAGGCATTATGAGATTTGGTAGGAAAGGAAAGCTGAACCCAAGATTTATCGGCCCATTTGAAATTCTGGACAGGATAAGAGAAAAAGCATATCGTCTAGCCTTACCGCCAGACTTGGATAGAGTCCACAACGTATTTCACGTCTCAATGCTCAGGAAGTACATCTCGAACCCTTCTCATGTTCTTAGACATGAACCATTGGATCTGATGCCAAACTTGACTTATCAAGAAATACCAATCCAGATTTTAGATCGCAAGGTTAAAGTATTGAGGAATAAGGAGATCGGCATTATAAAGATTCTTTGGTGTAATCAGTTGGATGAAGAAGCAACGTGGGAACCAGAGGAAGAAATGAAACAGCGATATCCTGAGTTATTCGCACAGTAATGGCAATTTCGGGGACAAAATTTCTTAAGGAGGAGAGAATTGTAACGCCCAGACATTCGTATGCATATGATGTATGGTAATGATTATGATTAGTATGGTCATTATTCCTTTTATGGTTTATTATGATGATCGTTTGGGGATATGTGATGTAATGGTGATGGTTTATGGTTTCAAGATATGATATAAATGGTATTGAATGATATGAAATGAAATAGAGAATGTATGGTAGAATAGAACGTTGATCCTTAGCCAAATAGGTAATGGAAGTGCTGAAACGGTATGAAAATTTGGCAGTAGTTGTGGTTTTTAACATAATATTTTGTATATTGATCCGAATGATATAAGGCCACTTTCATTAGAAAGATAAGACATAAGGCTATAACTTTCATGTTCTGAGTTTTGTCCAAATCATTATTCAAGACTAGCCAAAAGCGCCCCGAAGTGTGTCGTGTGTATCATCGTTCCTCCAGTGACACATGTTGTGAGATTGAGCATAACTTTATACTCAGACCTTCAAATGACATAAGGCCAATTGGAAATGCAAGCCAAGACATAGAGCTACAACTTTCCAGTTTACCACTTTTCCAAATTATGAAGGGAAGAGGCATTTCAGAAGCGATCTTTGAAGGGGTTGTGCGCAGAGCGCGCGCCCGGGCGGGAAAAGATTTGCGCCCGGGCGGGCCTTGTTCGAGAAAAATGTATTTTGACCGAGAGTTCCGCGCCCGGGCGGAAGAAGATGTCCGCCCGGGAGGCCAGCAATGTTTAAAAACGTGTTTTGGGTAATTTTAGGCATAAAATCGAAGGAGACCCTCATTTTTCTCATTTCCCTTCTCTTCCTTTCTCTTCTCCATCGTGTAAGGTAAGGGTTCTTCATTTTCCTATTTTTCCAATCTTTATTTTAAGCAAATAATCTTCAATCCGGAGTTGGAACTTCATCTTTTTAGTGAAAGGAGCTAAGGTAAGTGGTTTTTCTTCTTGTTCTTGAGTTATTGAAGATGTTGGAGTTAGGGGATGATAGTTGTGATGTTGTATTGGATTAAATAGTAATTTAAGGTTATTATTTGGGTTTATTGTTGTAGGATCATCGTCAAGGTTTAGGAAATCAAGTGCTCCAAGTGTTGTAAGTGGAATCATTTCTTCAATGCATCACATGATCCTATATGTATGTGTTTTGATGCTTTTATGATGTTAACTCCTTTCAAATTCCATTCATGATATATATATGTAAATATGTATATATGGTAGTGCAATTATATGCATTTTTGAATGAAAGGAGTTAAACTTTATTTGATGCTTCAAAGATGTTCGATAAAATGTTTGAATGAAGTTTTATATGATTGAATGATTGAACTGATAGTGATACTAGCGGTGTTGCCTCAGGCAATTCTAAATCCGCAATGTAATTGGCTAATTAACGATGAAAACATGTGCTCTCTTATAAGATGCATTTTATGCAGAGGTACGTGTCCCTCCTATAAGATTCGTTTTTACGAAGAGGGTTAGCAATGAATGAACTATCTTATAAGAACTATCAATTCTTCAGTTGATCAATGAAATGAATATCATCCCTATGTATTGTTGTATTATGATTATTGACGGATGATATTAATGATGATTCTACGTTTATGAAATGAAATGGATAATGTTTTCAAGAAAATGAAGTTGAGGCTATACATTTTATGTTTTACAATAAAATGATATATATGTACCTTGTTATTATTGATTCCATTTGCTGAGTTTTATACTCATTCCAGTTATGTTCATGTGATGCAGGTACAGGTAAGAAAGACTGATCATCTCTGAGTTGTCGAAGCGAGAGAGGGGAATATGCCAAACTTTGGAGATAGTGGTTGGATACTCTTTTGATGTGTTGAAATTTTGGTTATTTTGGGAAACCTTGAAAATGTTGTTTTGGTATTTGAATTAAAAATATGTGTGGATACTATATGAAATGGTATCTGATGTATATGAAAATATTTTGCATGTATTTTATGTGTTGCTTGAGACACATGGCATGTCCTATTTGTTGGGAGATGCTGCCCAAATTTCTTTAAAGTATACATTTTCTCCAAATTATATTTTAAAGCTTCCGCACTAAGTATTCATTTTAGTCTCGAGTGTTACAGAAGCGTTATCCGATGCCGATTCATCAAAGTGGCTTTAAGCAATGGAATCTTAGATGAATTCCATGCATTCGAACCATGTGTGGAATCTTGTGGATCCACCTGAGGGAACTGTTCCCATAGGGTGTAAATGGATTTACAAGAGGAAAGTTGGGGCGGATGGGAAGATATTGACCTTCAAGGCGCGATTGGTAGCAAAAGGATATACTCAAAGACAAGGAGTTGACTTTGAGGAAACCTTTTCTCCAGTAACAATGTTCAAGTCTATAAGGATATTGCTGGCTGTAGCTGCATGGTATGACTATGAGATATGGAAGGTGGATGTCAAGACAGTCTTTCTTAATGGGGATATTAAGGAAGTGATTTACATGTCTCAACTTGAAGGGTTTACGTCTGTTGGAAGTGAGCATATGGTATGCAAACTTCAGAGATCTATTTATGGTCTAAAGCAGGCATCTAGGAGTTGGAACCTCAGATTTGACAGTACAATCAAAGAGTTTAGTTTAACTAAAAATCCCGAGGAACCCTGTGTGTGTAAGAAGGTCAGTGGGAGTGCTGTGACATTCCTGGTGCTTTATGTTGATGACATTCTACTCATTGGGAATGATGTAGGGATGTTGCAATCAACTAAAATATGATTAGCGAGTAAGTTCTCGATGCAGGACTTGGGTGAAGCATCTTTTGTATTGGGAATACAGATTTATAGAGATAGATCGACAAGATTACTTGGTCTCACCCAGTCCACATACATTGATACCATCGTTAAGCGGTTCTCCATGGAAGAGTTCAAGAGAGGACATCTACCAATGTGTCATGGCATGTCCCTATCCAAGTCTATGTCTCATAAGACTGATGCAGAGATAGCAGCGATGACAAGAATTCCTTATGCATCTGCAATAGGTAGCATCATGTATGGGATGATATCTACACGTCCTGACGTGGCTTTTGCACTAAGTGTAGTGAGTAGATATCAATCCAACCCTGGTCTTCCACACTGGAAAGCTTTGAAAGACATTCTAAAGTATTTGAGAAGGACCAATAAGTTGTTCTTGGTCTGTGGGGGTGGAGAACTGAAATTGGAAGGCTATACTGACTCTAGCTTCCAAAGCGATATCGATGACTCGAAGTCAACCTCTGAGTTCGTATTCATGCTCAATGGTGCTGTTGTCTCTTGGAAGGTTTCCAAGCAAGACAGTACTGCGGATTCCACCACTGAGGCCGAATACATTGTTGCATCAGCTGCAGCAAAGAAGGCTGTTTGGATAAGGAATTTCGTCCAAGAGTTGGGCGTCATTCCTAATGGAGTTGCTCATGTTCCGGTGTTTTGTTACAACACGGGAGCTATAGCTCAAGCAAAGGAGCCAAGGTCTCATCAGAAATCCAAACATGTATTGGAAAAGTACCATATCCTCCGAGAAATTCTGGAAGAGGAGAAGTATCGATTGACAAAGTCGGCTCCGCAGATAATGTTGCTGATCCACTAACTAAGCCTTTACCTGGACCATTATTCGAGAAGCACCGTGAATCAATGGGTTTGAAGCATATGGGTAGTTGGCTCTAGTGCAAGTGAGAGATTGTTAGAGTAGGTGCCCGTCGAGCCAAGTGTTGGCCGAGGGTTCATGTTGAAACTCTATGTATAAAAAATCTTTATTTTAATAATATTTGAAATTATTGTTATGGCAGATCTTTATCTGTATACCCATGTTTGTTGCATAGATAAAGTCCTTGAATATAAAAATAGTAGAAAAAATATGAGATGATCATATGATGAGTATCATGAAACTCATATTTGGAATACTGGCCGATTCAGCCACCGCTAAGAAGGATAAAGGCCGCTCGAGTTTGAGACTAGTATCTACGATTTGAGTACCATGTTTCATTTGTAGGGGACATTGTGATGTCCGAGCATGCCGATACGTGCTCCTTGTAGAGTGCACTGAACAACCCTCCATAAAAGACTTTCCAAGTGGTTCTCATTTATCGAGTGGAAACGTCCTAGTTTATGGTTGTACACCATTAGTCCTTATAACCCGGGACAACATTGAGACTCTATATGCTAGCATTGCACTTTGACTTGTTTACCGACTCATATGGGTTCATCAAGTGGCAAGGTTGGGTGTTTTGTCGAAACATATAAGAGTCAATGCATTGTAGTCGGGGATTCACCGCATACCTTCGGGTATGGATATCCTATGTGTATGTAGTATGAAATCTTTGATCAGAGTGTTGGTGGTAATTAAGAAAGGGTTTTCTTATATTACACCATCGATGCATCTACGACATGACACATAGTATCGATTCATTGACAACTCTCAATATACCAATAGTTGTCAAATCGATCGGGATATATGAGATGAAGGGACCGTACTGTACGCTAACCATAATAGAATGGTTCTTGCAGGCACTATCATTTGATACCTAGGGAATCATGTAAGCGATGCTTCTAGACGTTTAACATGATTGGTTAGGTACTATCAGACTTGTGTTCTGACGTTCTTATTATCAAGGAGTTGATAAGTAAGGATGTAGCAATTGGGGTATGCTCATATAAGGACATGTTTAGTCCCGAATCACATAGAGATGTGAACCCAATGCTAGTTGTATCAATGAATCATTGAGGGTCACACAAGTGCTAACTTTTTAGATCCCGTTGAGAAGTAAAATTAGTTCAGTGTGTTGAACGGCTTATAAAGGAGTTTATAAGCACAGGAAAAATTAGAAGTATGACTTCTATAAGGGGAATGTGGCTTTTAATTTGAGGAAGTTTTACAAAATTAAAAGTTGGACAAATAAATAATGTATTTGAAAATTGTGATTTTCATAAACATTATTATGGACTAAATTAAATTAATTCAAGTGTTGAATTAATTAAAGACTAGTGGGCCTAGTAGAGTCCAAATAATTAAATTAATTCAAGTGTTGAATTAATTAAATAACATTGGGCCTTGTAGAGCACAATTAGAAATAATTATTCAACTAGTGGGCTTGAGTAAATTCAAGTAAATATTAAATGGTCTCAAATGTGTTTGAGATTGTAATGCCCTAGATGGTCATATTTAAAATGCAAAGATGAAATGTTGCTTGAAGAGAGACCGCACCCGCGCCTAGAGAAGCACCGCCACCCACGGTGCATGGACAGAAAGTTGGCCAATTTTACAGTAGGGTCACCGCACCCGCGGTCCAAGAAAGAGTGCACCCGCGGTTTATGGACATAGAGTTGGAAAGTATTTACAGAAATGACACCGCACCCGCGGTGCAGAACTGACCGCACCCGCGGTCGACGTTTATGCAAATGTAGATGGACCGCCGAAGCTTGAGCGCAGCCGCGGTTCATGAACTACCGCACCCGCGGTCATGCGTGTTACTTGAAAAATATGACACTTGCCCCTCAACATGCAAGATATATATATTGTGTCTTCATTTCTCTCCTAGCACAGCTGAGACCACCGAGAGAAAGAGAAAAGTTCAAGGAAAGGGAAAGTTCTCTTCTTTTAAAGCTAGTTTGTACAAGATTTTCACATCCAAACGTTAATCTGATTTCGGTTTTGAACTCCTCTCACAAAGGCTTTAAGGGGATGTAAGTTTCATTCATTTCCTGCATGATTTGAAATATTGATGTTGGGGAAATTGTGAATTACACTAGATTATGTGTTCTTGTGAAGTTAGTGACTATATATTCGTAAACGGATCGATTATCGGATGTCATATGCAATTGTTACGATTTTCCAGCATGTTAAGAGTTAACTTGTGCAGATTTTGAGTACTATCACATGCTTACGATGATGATTATGAGTTGAGACCTATGAATTATTGATATATGTTGAGATATGGATTGACCGGTATCGAGAAATTACGTCGTTATGCCGTCAAATTGTACCGAGATCAAGTATTGAATTGGATATGTGTTGATTGATATTAGAGATTGATAGAATATGTATCAACATTTCCATTTCAAATTTGATAGTGACAGATTCGTCTTCGAGACTTTGACTACGACACAGATTGTGCGACGAAAGGTATAATTCATGTTTTGTTTGGGGAAGACACAACTCAAATGAGATTCAATTTGAGTTTCCCAACCAAATCACATACTAGAATTGTTGTTTATCTTTTGATATGAATTTGATTTGTTTATAGATTTATATTCAAACCTCTTGATAGGATGCTGTCTTGTTTATGGATTTATATTCAAGCCTTTGAGATAGGAGAGTCATTGGCAGACTTGCCAAACTAGATGTTCGGTGGTATCGACGCTTCGGATCAGATTCACTCCGATTGTAGACATTCGATACAGACATGAATGAAGTCTAAGAATAAGACGTACAGTTACCCCGATTGGGAGGATAGGTGACAGACAGTGACGTCTTATTCACACCGGGATGCCTAGAGTAGAGTCGAGTCGAGTCAAGACATGATTTGATTTGAATTGCATGTTTATATAGATTGGTTTCATAGACTATGGAGCCCATTATTATTGCTTTGATTCTTGATTTATGATTACGTATCAGCATGTATACATGTTTTATACTGGGATTTGTTCTCACCGGAGTTTCCGGCTGTTGTTATGTCTGTATGTGTGCATAACAACAGGTGGGGCAAGATCAGGGTCGCGACAGAGATGAGAGATGGACATAGCGTGGTGATCACGGGCGTAGCAGATGAACTAGTAATTGTACTTTTGATATGGACTGTATTTAATTACTGGTTTGTAGAATATGAATGAAACGAGGCATGTATATTATGTTTGTTGTAATGAAATGAATATAGAATTATCTTGTGCTTGAGTTGTAAACATTTGATTTAATGTTAAAAGCAAAATTTTGACCCGTATTTTGAAGAAGGATCCGATTAATCCCGAAAAGAATTGAGTTAGAGCCCGGGTCCCCACAGAGATATTTAAATAAAAGTACATGAGTCTTGTAATTGTTACAAGCCTAAAAAAATTGCATGCTTGGAAGGTGAAGGGTTGGAGGCAACTTTTAAGGCCCGAGATTTTATTACCGTAATCCGAGATTAATCTGAAATGATTTAATTATTAATTGAGATGATTATGGATAAAACGGATCAGATCGGGAGAGCCGAAAGAAGATTTGACATTTTGTGCAAGAAGAGTTCGGCGCATATGCGCGACGTGTATGGGCGCACAAGCGCGAGGAAGACAGAACCATGCGCGCACATGCACGGCGGAATGCGCGCACATGCGCGGAACGTCCACAGAGTTCAGCGCACATGTGCGGCGGAAGGCGCGCATATGCGCGAGCCATGTGAGAAGCCGAGGGAGAACTCCAGAGAGTTCGGCGCATATGCACGACGTGGATGGGCGCATATGCGCGAGGTAGGCAGAACATTGCGCGCACATGCGCGAATTGAAGGCGCGCACATGCGCGGGGTGTCCAGAACGTTGGGCGCATATGCGCCGAGATAGTACGCTCATATGCGCGAGAGCCACTGTGAAGACACGCGCGGAGACTTAGTGTCTCGCGCATATGCGCCGATGATATTCGCGCATATGCGCGAGACGTGTTATTGAAAGAAGCAAGCCACGTTTCTTAGAATGCTTGAGGTGTATATATATATAAATACAAGCATTCATCCGTAGAAAATGAAAGAAATTGAGAGAAAGAGTGAAGCTTTCTTCGACGTGAAAGATTTGTGATTTACGGGAAATCCGTCCGTCAGATTTTGAATCCGACTTCAGTACTGTGTTCCTATCAATGCAGGCTACAACTGGACGTAAGTTTTGTTACGTTTTGATACAGTTTGAAATTATGATGTTTTCAGAATTGAATAGGAATCATATATGTTGTTTCTGATACAGTGGACATCGTATAATCGAAGTCAGATTAAAGAACAGACTGGTTATGTAATTTTTATGATTTTTGGAATTGATTAATTGAGATTCGATATCAGATTTGTACTGTTATTGAAATTATGAGTTGCCCCGATATTGACTATGAGTTCAGGTATTATATCTGTGGTGTTGGAATTGACGGGGTTATCGAGACTGAATTGTTATACCGTCGAAACATCAGTTGATTGATATTGATCAGATTCGGTATTGATTTAGATTGTATTGTGATATCATATGTCGATTGGCATTGATCAGATAATGTTTTGATTTGAGTATTAATCAGAACAGGTTTTGAACTGAGTTATATACTGATATTGTATCTATTCGATTGTCATTATCAGATTGGTTATGGACAGAGTTGAATTCGGGACTTCGTCTTCATCGGACCGAGAAGATAAAGGTATAAATTAATGTTGAGTTGGGATTGCACAACTCGAGTGAGGTTTGGCTCGAGTTTCCCTAAATCACATACTTTACCTTATTGTATTGATTTGATTGATGTACTTGTTCTCTTGATTTATAGACAGCAGGTATTAGACGAGTAATCTTGGGACAGAAGTGTCTGTAGTGGTGGGATCGCCACGGGCACATTGCACGATGTCACAAGATAGTGGATTGGCGATAGGACCACAGTCCATGACGGTTAGGTCAGGACACTAGATGTTTGGTTATATCGACTTGGATAGAATTGGAGTCTTTTCTATTACTGTTGGTCGATATAGGAATACCGAAATCTTTATATCTAGGTGTTATGGTTATATCGACGTGGATAGAACTGGAGTCTTTTCTATTACTGTTGGTCGATATAGGAATACCACATCTGGAAACCGGGATCCCTAGGCTAGGATTGAGTCTAGTCTTAAATGTGGAGTCATGAGTCTAATTGACAGTTTATATTGAGTTATGTTGATTATGTTCCTGAATATAGTACATGATGAGTGATGTTCTTGATGATGGTACATGTTTAGAATTGGATTTATTCTTGATATGGATTTATATTCTGATTTGAATACATGTTAGACATTTCTGTTATATGCTTTTATATTGTTTTTATGATTGCATGTATACATGATTTATATTGAGAATGTAATTCTCACCGGAGTTATCCGGCTGTTGTTTTGTTTGTATGTGTGCATGGCAACAGGTGGGATAGGATCAGGGTCAAGAAAAGAACGAGGCTGGACTAGATAGCGTGGAGATCCGGGCTTCGAAGCAACCTAGGATTCAGCACTGATATATAGTTGAACCTAGTTGAATTCTTGTAGATAATACAAGATTTATATGTTTATGTTTAGTATGTAATTTGAATTGAATTACATTACGTTTACACTTTGTATTTTTAAAAAAAAAATTTAGACCCTGTTTATCATATAATTGTTGAATTATTCCTAAAGACGATTAAGGAATGAATTAGCGTCCGGATCCCCACACAACTTTTGAGTTAATTGCATGGCATGCACATGCAACTTTACACTTTAACTTTTTCATACACCAAGAAATTTTTCCCCCTTCTCTCCAACAACACCATGGCCGAAATTTTGATTTAAAATTCCCCTTCACTTTGCTTCATCAGTTGTTGAGGATAGCACACCCTTCTCAAAGAAAAATGCCTTACATTTTCTAGTGCAAGTGTAAGGTGGATTTAGCTTCTTGGTGGTGGACCTAATTTGAAGTAAGGAGTCCGAGAGCAAGAAAAGCTTGTAGAGGGTCAACCATTCAAGAGCCAAGTTGTTTACAACTTGGTTGGAGCGAATAATCAATCCTTGTGATTGATAGGTACATTTTAAACACTCTATGTATGACATGTTTATTTTGTTATTTGCTACACATCTTGTGGTGCTCGATTTTGTTTTCTTGTTGAAAAACAATTTTGGCTGAAATATTTCAGCATTTCTATAGCCGGTAGGAGTAGAGATTTGTGATGTAAAATTAACATTGACGCAGATTAAATGTTTTAATTGATGTTGTTGGTTTGTTAAAACTCCAGGAGCTTTTAGTTTTAGGCTAATCTACATGGTCTATGTCACATCATAACATGT
This sequence comes from Primulina tabacum, assembly GCF_025594145.1. Classification (NCBI taxonomy): domain Eukaryota; kingdom Viridiplantae; phylum Streptophyta; class Magnoliopsida; order Lamiales; family Gesneriaceae; genus Primulina; species Primulina tabacum. Next base: position 33,719,969 of record NC_134559.1, read on the forward strand.
CACTTTCCTGGTTCCTTTGTGTGTTGCATCTTTGAATTCTATTTGGAGGGAATGGACGGACCGACTGAAGATGCAAATAGATGCTTTTCAAATATTTGATGTCTTTAAGAATCTTTGCTTTTAGATTCTACACTCAGATGACTTGAGAACATGAATGGAACTCTATATATAAGAAAGTGTATAGACTAGCTGAAGTTAATACTCTTGTTAAAACTTTGGTTTGACTAGATGGCAGGATTATGAAGTATTGCTTTGCTTTGTAATTGGATGAATTAAGTGCCGAACATAGGATAATGATTTTCATTTAATGAACTAATGAAGATACACAAATGTTGTACTATGTTTACTTTTAATTTATAAACTAATCATTGACTTGATTATATTTTAAATAAGGGTCTAGGAAAATTCCTTGAGAAATCAAGCTAAATTGTTATCGATTGTGCCTCTCCAAGTTAGATAAGGCATAAAGTAACCAACTTTATCCGCTTCTGTTATAATTTTCTCAACTAATGAGCTCTTTGGGGGATAAAACTTATTGTATTTCACTTTTTACTCAGACTGAGACCATATCTGGCACGCTGGTATTTTGCTGGGTCAATTCACAGCTTGCGAGAATTTTAAATTGGGTCGAGCGAGCTTTTGCAACAAGGGGTAATAACATACACTACTGTTTAATTATTACAGAACTAGGCCTTAAAAAGGTTAGATGGCTGGACCAAGGTTGTGAATTACAAGGCTAGGGAAATAACACGCAGAGATACATCTATGAGAAAACAGTTACCTCATTATATAAATGTGATACTCATTGAAAATGTAAGGTCAGATTCCAGCAGGTGACGCTAGTCCCAGCGCAGGCTTCGAATTGGCTCTAAGCCTGAAATCAGAAGAAGACCATTAGAAGGGGGCAAGGAGGGTGTCCCGGCATAGCCTCTCCGACGCTCAAGTCAGAGACTGATGAAATAAGGGGATAGCAGCTAAGGATACTGCTGAAAAACAATATATTGAATGATTAAATTAGACACCCAAACCTGTTATTTATAGGAAAATAGTTGGGCCCGTGACGGGCCTTCCACCTTAGCTGAGGATGGGCCAGGGGTCCCCAATCTGGTTTGGGCCTAACCCTAGTGGGCCCATCCATGGGGTATCACCAGTCTCCCCTTCCCGAGTCGAACTAATCGTATGTTCGAAGTTTGATTAATTGTGTTGTCTCCGGTTTACAAAATGTGAGTTATGCATTCTCCCCCTACTTGTTCGTAGGATCGTTTTATTCCAATCAGCACCTCGCTCTTGTCAGACCACGCATCGGTGCACGTCACCCAACCCACGCCTCGCCCATCGCATCACCCTATCCCTAGCCTCGCCCACGCAAGCTCTCGCCCTCCTTAGCCACCAACAGCCTCACCTATCATGCACACCTCACGCGATACTCTCCGCCTTGCACGCCTCGCCCTTTTCCCTCGCCAATGTGCCCTTCACGGCCCTCACTTCTTGCCCCTCCGCTCCCGTACACGTCCCTGCTTCTTGCCCATCTTCTCCTGCTCGACCATCACAACCTTTGACTGCAGCCATCTTGCCACCCTCCCCAAGCGCTTGGCCACTCTCCCTGTCTATCCAGTAGCCACCGCCTCGCCCCGCAAGCTCCCGCCCTTCCTCGCATATCCTCACCCCAGCATGCCCTCGCCCTACCACAACACATTCGCCTCAGTGCGCCTCCTCACCCAGCCTCGCCCCGCAAGCTTTCACCCACGCTCACCCTTAGGCCATTGCCCCTGCCCACACAACCATCGCACTACCCTCAGCAACCTCCCTTGCTCGCCCGAACATTCTCGCCCACCAGCCCGCAGCGCCCTCGCCCAGTAGCAGCCGCCTCGCCATCCTCACCTGCACGCCTGCAGCGCCCTCGCCCCACAGCAGCCGCCTCACCTGCACGCCCACAGCGCCCTCGCCCCGTATCAACCGCCTCGCCATCCTCGCTCACGCCCGCAGCACTATCTCACCACTCGACCATCGCATAGCCATCTCGCGCTCTCGCACGCTCGCCCCATCCTCGCCTGTTGCATAGCTTCCACCCACCTGTGTCGCTCCATCTCGCTGACGATACGAGTCGACTTATTTTCGGGCCAATCTTTTGTTTGATTTCAATGGATCACTCGCTCGTCTCTCTAACCTCTTACATCGAGCATCTTTCTTTTTAATAAATTGTTTCTTCTGAGTTTATCTCCGATGTTTGGAACCATCAGGGTAAATAAAATCGGCTAGAGTGCGATCTTATCGAAGCTTTCTCCATGTCGCTACATCTTTTCTTCTGCATCCTTAACCTAGTAAATAAAATATAACTTTTGTTCCACCTGTTCTTCTCCTCTAATAGGCATAGCCTAAGTTTGTAAAATATGATCCTCAGCACTTCTCCATTAGTAGGCGCAGCCCATATAATAAAAGTTATGTTTCCTCATCCCACGCTTTCTCTACGAGGCGGCACCTTAATAGAAATATAAAAATTCTCCACCGTCACCCTCTAACTCCTCTGCTAGGTGATGCCTTAGCAGAAAAATAAAAATTATTCACCCCCACCCTCTAACTCCTCGACTAGGTGATGCCTTAGCAGAAAAATAAAAATTCTCCGCTCACATCCTCTAACTCCTCTGTTAGGGGATGCCTTAGCAGGAAAATAAAAATTTCGATTGCATCTAGAAACCCTAATGCATGAACTTTTAAAATTTCATGAAATAAATCCCATCATGCAATAATTATGCATAAAATGCATAAAAATAATTAAACACATAATTTAAATAAAATCCTAGATTTTATGCATTCAGGTTACGTGAATTAAATTCATGGACCTTACAACATATATGAACGAGAGGTGAAAAACAAAAGAGAAAAGAAAGGGCACGCTTAGTGCATATCAGCTTACAAAGAAGCAATCAGCCCAGTTGACAGAACACTTCAAGTTATATCAGCTTAGTGTAGAAGCTTATTTCCCTCAGTGTGTGAGAACACCTTTCGGGTTGTTTTCAGATATCATTTCAGGCACACACCACCATTCAAAATACCGTCTTGCACAAAGACGTAAAACTTGTGTATGTAGTCTTTGACACACAGACGTTAAACAAGTGTTGGCCGGAAGGTGAAGTCTTCAGTCTAGACTAGGAGTTCAGTTAGACAGTGATTATGTCCTAAGTTTGGTGGGTTTGTACAAGGTGTTGTATAAATCAAAGTCTTCTAGTGGATCCTACCCGAGGTGCTAGAAGGGGTGACGTAAGAGCAATTGAAGTCTCCGAACATCCATAAACATATCTTGTGTATTAACTGCTTAACTGTGTTTTAAACTTACTTGATCAGTTCAGCTGATATCAGTTCAGTTCTGTCCATAGCTGAACTTATACAAGCCAGAACTAATTCCCGTATTTCAGTCGATCAGTTTACACAAGTCATTAGTTTTTAAAATATTTCAGTTTTTCTCAATGAATGATTACTTCGAGTGTTTTCCGCTTGGTTTGAAACCAGCCTCGATCTAATTTATCGGTGTATATATTCTTAGAACACGAGCTATTGCAGCTCATTGAGAATATATTGTGTTTGAAGCACCCTCGCTGGTGCCCAAACCGATACATCAATTGGTAACAGAGCTAGCTATTCTAAGAAGGACATTTGAAAACTGACTAAAATTATTTTACTTTCAAATAGTTTTAAATGCTATTTAAAAGTACTTTATATTTTTTTCAAAACTATTTGAAAATGTTTATCTAACGCTCATTCCAAAGATTAGAGAGGATTGGTTATGCAACTAACATTGTGGCCACTTAACTCGTCTTTGAGCTTTGGGGCTTTAATCAGCCTACAGGGGTATGAGTCCTACATGTTGGCTATTCAGCAAAAGTGATCGGAAGACAAGGTTTCAACTGCCAGCCTACCAGTTGAAGTTAATCAGCAGACGAAGCCCAGCTATGTTGAGATGTTGGATGATTAAATTGGAGCTTAATCATCAGCAGTATACCGCCGCTTAACTGCCATATAAGATCAAGTAGATGATCAATACGATTGAACATCAGCTGAGTCTAGTTTGAGTCAGCCCGACCAGTTTGGCAATACAGAGATCTTGTCCAAGGCAGCTAGCTGTTTGTCAGGCAAAGAGACTCAAGATTGTTGCAGCACTTCAAGAGTTCAAGGCAACCAGTTGTTGGTGTATTCAGTTCTGTCGTGCATAAAATAATTGAAATTTGATGTTGTTTAAAATATGCCATCGTAATAGCAATTTTCCCTTATAACTGATGATGTACTTAAATATATAATGAAATGGAGATCTATTTAATTAAATAAACATCATTTTTATCCAATTATGTTTCTATGTGATTGAACTAATACCTCCAGTTTTCTAGTCTAAACTTCTTGAATGATTAAAGCTATTAAATTTTGGGATAGATAACTATTTTTAAAGATGAGTTTTTAATTCAGTTAGTAAGGGGGAGCTTTCTTTCCCTCGAACTGAAAAATGTTTTTAATACTTGTTTTTAATTCAGTTAGTGAGGGGGAGCATTCTTTCCCTAGAACTGAAATTTTTTTTATCGTTTTAAATATTTTTTATTCTCACAAAAAGAGAGAGAATCAGTTAAATTTTAAAATTTAAAATTTTTATTTAATTGCTCAAGTTTTGTGATCATAAAAATGAGGAGATTGTTGGAACATTTCGTGTTCGCAATCTTGATTTTGATGTTAACAAAATTTGTCATTGTGTTTCTAATAATTCTAACTAAGTGCGCAGAAACTGAAACTGATCAATTATCGAGCCAAAACTGAAGCTATCGAAGAATGCAAACTGAAAGTACCAACTGATTAATCGAACTGAACAAGTTCAACTGTTGAATCGTAAACCAGTTAAACTGGTTGTCCAGCTGATAGGTGGTTCAGAATGAGACCTTCAGAAGCCCGGCCAGCTGATAAAGAGTTCAACTGATGAAAAGCCTAGCTGACCAGTTCAATTGAAAGAGTGAAATCAGTTCCACTAACGAGTCAACTGATTTCACTACCCAACGGAAGAGCAGTTCAGATGAACAGTTCAAAGCATCATTTAGAACCAATCAGTTGCAGAACACGACAAGCTTATTCTATGGAATCCAGCTCTGCACAAGGATAAAAAAGAAATTGTCCAGTCAAAGGACAATAACAAAAATTGCATCAATGTTTAAAGTCTAAACGTTCCAGAATGGCTGTCGGAAAGTACAGACACATTTCGAGGAACATATTCAAAAATGCAACGGATACAATAATTGAGTCTCACGGTACGATCAAGCTTCACGCATATAAATAGAATATGAAGATCAGTGCAGACACATATATGAACGAAAGGTGAAAAACAAGAGAGAAAAGAAATGACACGCTTATTGCATATCAACTTACAAAGAAGCAATCAGCCCAATCGAGGGAACACTTCAAGTTATATCGGCTTAGTGTAGAAGCTTATTTCTCTCAGTGTGTGAGAACACCTTTCGGGTTGTTTTCAGAAATCAGTTCTTGCACACACACACCACCATTCAAAATACCATCTTGCACAATGACGTAAAACTTGTGTATGTAGTCTTTGACACATAGATGTTAAACAATTGTTGGCTGGAAGGTGATGCATTCAGTCTAGACTAGGATTTCAGTTAACCAGTGGGTAAGTCTTAAGCTGGGTGGGTTTGTACAAGGTGTTGTATAAATCAAAGTCTTTTAGTGAATATCATATACTCAAGATAGAAGGGGTGACGTAGGAGTGTTTGAAATCTCCGAACTTCCACAAATCTTGTATTCTTTCTTAATAGTTTTATTCTATCTGTCTTTCAGTTACTTCCGCACTTTTATTAAGTTAACTGATTGACATTGACATCAAGATTCGCGAATTCAGTTTATCAATAAACTGATTCATCCATCGAAAAGTTGTGAAAATTGTCAAGTGTTTATTCAACCCCCCTTCTAAACACTTTATCCCACCCAACTGGTCCTAACAGAGAGGATGCATTTGCTGAGCCAGGCATGGTTTAAAATGTTTCTCATGTAAAGATTAGAAAGGTTGAATGAATATGTAAAGTTTAAGAAATTCGAACTACGTAACCTGACTGCATACAATCTAGGGCTTTTACTAAAATGTGTTTAATGATTTTAAAGCTTTAAAGGCACGATAATTTCATGATATTGTATGTCATTTCATGTTTTACTTAAGTTTCATGCATTATGGCTTTAAGTTGCTTTTCGCGCTCGAACAAGGAACGGAGACCTGGGATACTCAAGAAAATATTTTTATTAAATAATTATTTAATATATTGTGTATTTAAGTATGATTTTTGAAACTGAGCTTTGGTTAGGTATTTTTACTCGACGGATCGTATTTTTGACCGGTACACAAATTTTGGCGAGTCGAGGGACTTATTGAGGGTGTGGGAAAAATTTTCCAAAACGTACCTAAACGAAATATTTTTTGGTAATATTTTTGGGCTTGACAGGTTTATTTTATTGCTTAATGGGCCCAAAACCCTTTTTGTCCCTTTAATTTTCCATTAATACATAATTTTCCTACTTAAACACTACCCTATCAAACCCTAACCCTAACCTAAACATTCGGCCACCCCTCCCTTCAGCAACAACATCTTTTTTGTAGGGTTCTTCCGCAACCATCTCGAATTTTGTCAAGGTTTGCAATAAAACTCCCCCCCGTCTCTCCAGTGCTCGTCCTATGCGAAGATATCAGAGTTTTCGAGCGTTTAAATGAAAAGGCACGCCATAAATCTTATTTTTCTCGTCATTCATGCTACTTATTTCTGATGTATGTGTGTTTTCATGAGAAATTATTTGGTCAAGCATGATATTACGTTTTTACAAAGGTTTTTGCATGAAAATGCATATATTCTTTATGCAACTCACGTTTTTCATGTTATTGTGCAAGGGGTTGCCAACGTCAAAAATATGGCGTTGGAGGATTGCTTAGGATGAGATTAAAGGGGGCACTTTGCTGGAGTCGAGTCATGGTTGGTTTGGATGAGGGCCGATCGCTTTTGAGTAGAGGTGGCTAGGGTTTCCTTGACAAGGCCGAGCCTTGTGATTGCTTGGGGTTGTCGGCGTGGTTAGGGTTAGGCCAGTGAGGGTCTTAAGTGGTCATTCATGGTCCTAGGGTGTCTTGATGGTTTGTGGCTTGGGCCGAGGGGTAGCACCTAATAGCCGAGTAGGGTTTGAAGCGTTAAACATGCAAAAATTCCAGCAGCTCACCAGGGGTTACCAAGGGCTTGGTGTGGTCTGAATTTGGTCTTCAAGGTTTAGTTTGGGGTTGTTAAGTCATGGTTTAAGTTTGGAAAATTTTGGTTGAGTTTCGGGATGATTCGGGTTAAAACCGGCACCCCGGTTCTAAGTTTTAAAATGAATCGTATAAGTTATGAAACGGACTCGAGTTTACGTATAAGAAATGATTATAAATATGTTTTGACGTGTTCGGTTGGCTTCGAGTCGAAATTTTGAGGTTTAGGGGTAAAACGGTCAATTAGGGTTTCAAGGGAAAAAATGGTCATTTTGCACCCAGGGTCGAGTTAGCAGTCGTGACAGCGCCCTGATCACAAAACTACACGTTTTTAATGTATAAGCTGTCATGAACATGAATTTTTGTGTAATTATGAAAAATACGTTGCATGCTTGGTTTCAAGAAAAATTACATATATACATGATTTTTATTAGTGATGAATATGATGACATGTTTTGAAGAATGTGAGTTGGTTGTGACTAATAAAAATACGATGACATGTAAGGCCAAGGCTCAGTGGATAGGTAATATTGTCGCTGATGTCCCCGTCGTCGGGTACCACGGTTATACGTAGATGGATCCATCGAATAGAGCTGATACAAAAGTCACAACTAATGAACTGAATTCAATTAAAGAAAATGAATATGTATATGATGATATGTTGAGACATGTTTTGACACGTTATGCTTTGTTACAATACATTTATGGTTGCGCTTTTAAGATCATGAAATGTATGTTGATTACATTATTTTTCACTGTTGCATGTTATGTATATGTACTTGTTATAACGTTTATGTTGTGTTGAGTCTTTAGACTCACTATGTGTGAATAATGTAGGTGAGCATACTGATAAGGAGACTCGAGGTGCCGAAGACTGGGTAGGCGGGGCTAGATGTGCGCACGGTAACCCGAGGACCATATTTTTCCGCACGTCATGTCTATGAGTTTGGAGAGATCATGGATTTTTGTTTATACTCTTTCATTTTTATATGTGGATGGTTGTAAGGATTTTTATATATTTGACTTTTGAATCACGATGCTCGACCGTCTAGGGTTTTTTGTTTTGGAATATTTTAAACTGTAGTTGTGAAGGCCCTCGAACTACTTGCTTGGAAATTTGCGGAAAATTAAAAATTTTCTTTTTAAAAGAACTTAAATGGCCTCATTCATAAAATCACTGGTGAATCAAGTTCAATATTTCAAAATATTGCAGCGGAAGAAAATCAAAGTTTTGCCAATAACAACGATTTAAAAATATCCAACAACTGATAAAAATTGTTTGCGAAGAAAATAACAACTGCTGCTCTGAGGTCCTCGGGTGCCACTACTGCCGACCCAAGCTGGCTCACTGGTCCCCGCCCTCGGCCCTGGCCTCATCAGTACCTACAACAATCAAGTCTAGTGAGCCTAAAGACTCAGCATGCATAAATCGCAGGTAACGAGTAAAAATCTGAATTTAAAATATGCATGTGATAAAATATCCTGTCCTGAGGCATACTGAAAATAATCTGTACTGAGCAATTATAATACGTGCATAACTGAACTGGAAGTCACTGTAAAAAAATATTTGCTCCTTGGAGCCTGTACTGAAATATCTGGTAAAATTTTCTGTTGAGATTATGTTTTACGCCTGTGGCCACTGCACTAAGCTGAACTGATCGGTAACTGGCTACCGGGGAGGCTGAAACTGATCTGAGCTGGCCGGTCACTGGCGACCGGGTGGTACCACACTGAACTGATCGGTCACTGGCGACCGTATAAAATAACACTCCCACATAGTGAATGAACCACAAGCCATATCGCATAAATCTCAAAAATAATCATTTTCTATTTAATGCACGTAAAATAATTAACTGGCATAATGAAAATTCCTGTAATTTTACCAACTGGATTGGATTGGATCGTTCTCAGGCTCGCTGCAACCTAACTATGCCATGAAAATTATGCAATAGCTTAAACTTGACCAACGATGCAATTTACGTTCAAAAGATGCGACTATGACGCCTAATGACTTCGCATTTAATCATGACTCCGAGCCAACCTGAACCGATACTGAACCGACGTATAGTCATGATTAAAATACGCTGAAAAATCATAAAATAATGTTCCTAAAATGGTAGGGTCGAAATCTAGGTGAAATGGAGGCCAAAACACGAAACGCTCTTTCGAGAGTCAATTTGGCACATTGCACCGTAAATTCTCGTACGACCTCAAAAATGATCCAAATGACGAACGGTCAAAACATGACCTTCCCAACTCAATGAGGCACTGTCCAGTCCAAGGCCATGGGCTAAAAGCCAATCAAGAACTCAAACGAGCCTTCTAAACGACACAGCAACTTGCTGTAATTTCCAGCAGCTGCGCAACTACAAGACTTGCGTTGGTTTCGAGACTATCGGCCATTAGGGGAGTGAACCACCGACCAGAGACTCTTACCAACATCCCAAGGAATGATTTGAACCATGGCTAAGGGCCCTAGGCCAGCCACAATCCGCATCACACCAAATCTTAACCGAAGGGTCCAACCGAGAGCAACGTGCATGCTTGTGTAGTGTTTATGCTATGATCGATGTCTTGCGTCGTTCCAGTGGCCATTTGATTGACCATGGCACGATCTAGACATCTAGGAGCATGATATGAACCGTGGCTAAGGGCCATAGGCCAACCAAGATCCACACCAGGCCAACCAACTCGAAGTACATGTGCTGTCAAAACCGAAGGGCCGAGAGGGGAGGGGGCTGTTGTGACGTTTTGATTAAAAACCGATGAACCATGGACCAAGCCACCAAAAGGGCAACTTAGTCACGTCTTAGACATGCTAGGGAAGTGATCCAACCATGGCTATAGGCCCTTGGGGCAGCCAAGATCAGATCCAACCCCTTGACATCCAAACTGAATTTCGAATCACATTTCTGCACTTATGGGGAACTTGCTGTCATTCTGAATTTCCAGCAAGCATGGGGCTGGTTTGAATGGACCAACATGGTCCTAATGCATCCTACTACATGTATACAAGCCGCCTTGGGAGTCTGGAATCGAACCAATCACCTGAAACCACAAAACTCAGAAAAACGTGAAGCTTGCCATGAAGAGCCGAAATTCTGCATGTGTGTTCCAAAATATTTTGACATGTATCTCGGTTTTTGCTTGCTAAAACATGATCATGTACTGAAAAATAAATGATAATATGACTTGATTGAGGTTTGAAAGAAATCTAGACATGCCTGGTTTCGTTTCGAAAGAAAACGAAAAGAAGAGACGAGACGGCGCGGAGGAGACGGAGTGGCTTGCTTCTCTACCTTTCTTGGCTCTCGATTTTTCTCCCTTTCTCCCTAGCTGCTATCCACGTTTTTTCTACTGAAAAGGGGTCTTATTTTCGGTGGAGGTGGAGGGGGGAGTGATGGTTATGAAGGTGAGGAGAAGGGTGCACAAAAATAGGATCATATCAAGACCAAGTCCACTCCCCTTTTGAATTTGAATTTTGAATTGATATCAAATGAGTTGGTGGATGCTTCTAGGAGGTGGTGGCCGAAATTTAGCTTGATTCTAGACTAGGATATGTCCATTTATTTAATTAAATTGTGCTCCCAAAAATCCTAGAATTATCCTACTAATTACATGCAAAGAATTGGTCAAAGTTGGTGAGTTGGAAAATGAATCTTCTAGCACTAAGGGTGGCCGAAAAATGCATGATAAAATAAAGGGAAATGTTGATTATCTAGTCAACTAATAATCCTTGAAAGCCTTACTAATCCTTTAAATAATTTAGTGAGCTAACCCCTTAATTTAATAACTTAAATGAGTTCATTTCTTAATCACCTCAAATAATTAAATTAAATCTTCAAACCTTCCTTTCTAACTTAAATGAACTTAGTTACTAGCTAAATTAACTTCTGGAAATATTTCTCAAATCTTAAATTCTATCTCAAAACTCCAACTCCGGTCCGGCCTCACTGAAAATACTGAAATGCTAAAAATCAATCTACTGAACTGAAATAATGAAATAATTAACTTCAAACAAATGCATTTAAAATAATCATGCAATGAAGTCAATTAAATTTAAAAATCTAGAACTATGCATGGCTTATACGTCTACTGATTTACGGGTTCTACAATCCTTCCCCCCTTAAATAAATTTCGTCCTCGAAATTAGAACTCACCGAATAACTCAGGGTATCGACTTCTCATCTCCGGCTCAAACTCCCACGTAGCTTCCTCCTCTGAATGGTTGAGCCATTTGACTTTGACTCGCTTAACCAACTTGTTCCGAAGTTTCTTCTCCTGTCTGTCTAGGATCTGCACGGGTCTCTCCTCATAAGATAAGTTCGGAGTAAGCTGCAACGGCTCGAAGTTCAGCACATGCGAAGGATTTGCCATATACTTCCTCAGCATGGAGACGTGAAAGACATTGTGTACTCCGGCCAGATTTGGCGGAAGAGCCACACGATACGCTAGCGTCCCAACTCTGTCGAGGATCTCAAACGGTCCAATGAATCTCGGACTGAGCTTCCCTTTCTTGCCAAATCTCATGACACCCTTCATAGGTGCCACTTTCACGAAGACATGATCGCCCACTGCAAACTCTAACTCTCTCCTCCGCTGATCGGCATAACTCTTCTGTCGGCTCTGAGCAGTCCTCATCCTATCACGGATCTTGACTACTACATCTGCTGCCTGCTGAACAATCTCTGGACCCAACTCTGCTCTCTCTCCTACTTCATCCCAATGAACAGGAGATCTACACTTGCGACCATACAGCGCTTCATACGGAGCCATACCTATGGACGACTGGAAACTGTTGTTATAGGTGAACTCTACCAATGGTAAGTTCGACTCCCAACTCCCAGAGAAATCAATGACGCAAGCACGGAGAAGATCCTCTAAGATCTGAATAACTCGCTCCGACTGTCCATCTGTCTGCGGATGGAAAGCTGTGCTAAACAGCAACTTCGTACCCAAAGTCGAATGCAAACTCTTCCAAAACGAGGAAGTGAATCTGGGATCTCTGTCGGATACGATAGAAACTGGAATACCGTGGAGTCGGACTATCTCTCGGATATACAGCTCTGCATACTGAACCATGGTGAAAGTCGTCTTAATAGGCAAGAAGTGCGCTGATTTGGTAAGACGATCTACAATCACCCAGATAGCATTCGATCCTCTGGCTGACCTCGGCAATCCGGTCACAAAGTCCATGGTAATGTTCTCCCACTTCCACTCGGGAATAGGAAGAGGCTTGAGCAAACCTGCTGGTCTCTGATGCTCGGCCTTCACTAACTGGCAAGTCAGGCACTCGGATACAAAACGCCTGATGTCCTTCTTCATTCCTGGCCACCAATACAATAGCTGCAGATCTTTGTACATCTTCGTACTCCCAGGGTGAATAGAGTACGGGGACGTATGGGCCTCTGATAAGATGTCTGCTGGGATAGAATCACTGCTAGGAACCCATATCCTATCTCGGTATCTCACAATACTGTCGCTGACTGAATACAAAACACTGCCCTTAGCTTCATCTCTCTTCTTCCACTGTGCCAACTGCTCATCTGCTGCCTGACCGCTGCGAATACGGTCAATAAGAGAGGACTGGATAGTCAAGGTAGATAAACGAGGAACTCTACCTCGAGGGTAAGTCTCAAGATCAAACCTCTGCATCTCGATCTGAAGAGGTTTCTGAATCGTCAAATGAGCCATCACTGCGACTTTCCTGCTCAAAGCATCCGCAACTACATTAGCTTTACCCGGGTGGTAGCTAATGTCACAATCGTAGTCTTTCACAAGCTCCAACCAACGTCTCTGACGCATGTTCAGCTCCTTCTGCGTAAAGAAATACTTGAGGCTCTTATGGTCGGTAAAGATCTGACACTTCTCTCCATACAGATAGTGCCTCCAAATCTTCAAAGCAAAAACTACGGCCGCTAACTCCAGATCATGGGTAGGGTAATTCTTCTCATGAATTTTCAGCTGTCAAGAAGCATACGCTATCACTCTCCCATGCTGCATCAAAACTGCACCTAAACCAAGCTTCGAAGCATCGGTATAAAGGACAAACTCGCCGGGTCCTGATGGCATGGCCAAAACTGGTGCTGAAATAAGAGCTTGCTTCAAAGTATCAAAGCTCTTCTGACACTCCTCGCTCCACACAAACTTCACATTTTTCTTTGTCAGTGCTGTGAGTGGAACGGCAATAGAGGAAAATCCTTGGATGAATTTTCTGTAATATCCTGCTAGCCCAAGGAAACTGCGGATCTCGGATGCATTCTGAGGCACAACCCAATCTCTGACTGCTACAACTTTTGCGGGGTCTACCTCAATACCACTGCTAGAAACAATGTGGCCCAAGAACGCCACCTTCTCTAACCAGAATTCGCACTTACTGAACTTTGCGAATAATTTGTGCTTCTGCAATGTCTGCAACACTGTGGTCAGATGCCTGCTGTGCTCCTCCCGATTCTTGGAGTAGACGAGAATGTCATCTATGAACACTATCACAAACTGGTCAAGGTACGGCTTAAATACGCGATTCATGAGATCCATGAAGATCGCTGGCGCATTCGTCAGACCGAACGGCATCACTAGGAACTCGTAGTGGCCATAACGAGTCCTGAAAGCTGTCTTCGAGACATCAGCATCTCTCACCCTCAACTGGTGATAACCGGAACGCAGATCTATCTTGGAGAAAATCGAAGCTCCCTGCAACTGGTCAAACAGATCCTCAATCCTCGGCAGTGGGTATTTATTCTTCACTGTAACCCTGTTCAACTCCCGGTAGTCAATGCAAAGCCTCATCGAGCCATCCTTCTTTTTCACGAATAAGACTGGCGCGCCCCATGGAGAAAAGCTCGGGCGAATGAACTCCTTGTCAAGAAGTTCTTGGATCTGCTTCTTAAGCTCTGCCATCTCTGTCGGTGCTAGACGGTACGGTGCTTTGGATATCGGAGCCGTACCTGGCATAAGCTCAACGGAAAACTCCACCTCTCTCTCTGGTGGCATACCAGAGACGTCTTCGGGAAAAACGTCTAAGAAATCTCTAACAATCGGAACATCTGAGGCTGACTGGCTGGGTTCCTCGGGGACAGATAAAAGGGTTGCTAGAAATGCCCGACACCCTCTATGCATGAGCTTCCTAGCCTGAACATAAGGAATAATGCGCGGTAAAGGAAAGTACCTGTCCGGCTCAAATAAGAACTGCTCCATTCCAGGCGGTCGGACAAGAACGGATCTCCGCTGGAAGTCTATCAACACTCTGTTCCTCAATAGCCAGTCCATCCCTAGGATGATGTCAAATTCCGGCATCGGTAGCACAATCAGATCCGCATAAACAAGATTACCGTGCAGCTCAAGGTCTATATCTCGGATAACATTGGTGGCTGCCATCTCCTCGCCTGACGGCAACACTACTGAAAAGGCTGTATCTAGCCCAATGGTCTGGATCTTGAGAAAGTTTGCAAAGACCTCCGAAATAAATGAGTGAGTGGCCCCTGAATCTATCAAGGCCTTGGTAGCGGAACCAGATATAAAAATTCTCCCTGAAAGAGCGGAGCTCTAAGTTGAATCCCACTACAAGATCTAAACTTATAGACACGCAAAGGTCTAGGTTCCTCTAGCTTAATTTCCCCGAAATAAATCTGAGTAGAGCATGCAATCCTATAACAGTTCTAAGTTCAAAATCTAAATCCCGATTCCCAAAACGCGGAAATTCAAATAATAACTTAAAGTTTAAAGGTACCTGTCAACAACATAGTCTCCGGGTTGGCTTCCGCGGCATGGAGAGCAAAAACTCTGCCTTGGGTAGGCAGATTCCTCTGAGGGCACTGCAGCAACATGTGGTCTGGACTGCCACACTTAAAACACTTTCCTGAGCCAGCCATACATGCTCCAGGATGGCGACGTGAGCACCTGGGATAGACTGGGTGCTCCTGATTCCTCGGGGCTGGGCGTCCCCGCTGCTGCTGCTGCTGCTGCTGGCCTCGGTTCCTGGGCGGTCCATGAAAAGGCCTCTTATTCTGCTGCTGATGCTGATGAGGAGGAGGGTGGTGCGGTGCCTGGACTGGGCGCTTGCCCTGGCGATCCCTCTCGATATCCCGCAGATCCTGCTCTGCGGCTAAGGCCTTGGAGACGGCAACCTCATAAGTAGCAGGGTCAGATACCCTAACATCCCGGCGCAAGATCGGCCGTAAACCCACCAGGAAGTGCATCAGCTTGGCTTTGGCATCATTCGCTATCAGGGGCACAAAGTGACAGCCCCTCTCGAACCTACGGATAAACTCCGTAACCGACATATCCCCCTGTCTCAGGCTCATGAACTCGGTGGTCAGCCTGGTGCGAACCTCCTCAGCAAAATACTTGGAGTAGAAAACCTCCGTAAAGCGGGTCCAAGAAAGTGTAGCCAATGTCAGGGCTACCGAAGCTCCTTCCCACCACAAGCGGGCGTCTCCAGTGAACAAGTAGGTGGCACATCGGACTCGGTCTGCGTCCCCCAGCTCCATAAAATCGAAGATCACCTCGAGGGATTTGATCCATCCCTCGGCAACCATGGGGTCAGATGCCCCAGAGAATTCCTTCGGGCGCATCTTCATGAATCGCTCATACACTGCCTCGGGCCCTGTCGGCCTGGCTGCGGCTACGGCTGCGGCATTGCCCCCCGCAAACTGTGCGAAGAACTGTGCCATCCCAGCTAACATCTGGGCACTCATGTCCGGTGGGGGCGGTGGAGGAGGTGGTAGGTCTCCCTCCGGTCTAAGCTCCTCTCTGTCCTCTCGGCGAGGCTCCACCTCTCTGTTGCGCTCTAAAATGCGTCTAGGGGGCATACTGTTCCAACATAACCCATACGTAACTAACATGCATAATTCCATAATTTATTTTAAATGAACTCTGAAATACTGAAAATCTGGAAGCATGCTGACAAAATAATTCATGCTATAACTGAAATGCTGAACAAAATGCTGAACTGAAAAAAAACTTACAGACCAAAGGCGTGGCTTCGTGAGCTTCTCGCGGTCAGTAGTAGTAAAACCCTATACAGAACCACCGCTCTGATACCAACTGTGAAGGCCCTCGAACTACTTGCTTGGAAATTTGCGGAAAATTAAAAATTTTCTTTTTAAAAGAACTTAAATGGCCTCATTCATAAAATCACTGGTGAATCAAGTTCAATATTTCAAAATATTGCAGCGGAAGAAAATCAAAGTTTTGCCAATAACAACGATTTAAAAATATCCAACAACTGATAAAAATTGTTTGCGAAGAAAATAACAACTGCTGCTCTGAGGTCCTCGGGTGCCACTACTGCCGACCCAAGCTGGCTCACTGGTCCCCGCCCTCGGCCCTGGCCTCATCAGTACCTACAACAATCAAGTCTAGTGAGCCTAAAGACTCAGCATGCATAAATCGCAGGTAACGAGTAAAAATCTGAATTTAAAATATGCATGTGATAAAATATCCTGTCCTGAGGCATACTGAAAATAATCTGTACTGAGCAATTATAATACTTGCATAACTGAACTGGAAGTCACTGTAAAAAAATATTTGCTCCTTGGAGCCTGTACTGAAATATCTGGTAAAATTTTCTGTTGAGATTATGTTTTACGCCTGTGGCCACTGCACTAAGCTGAACTGATCGGTAACTGGCTACCGGGGAGGCTGAAACTGATCTGAGCTGGCCGGTCACTGGCGACCGGGTGGTACCACACTGAACTGATCGGTCACTGGCGACCGTATAAAATAACACTCCCACATAGTGAATGAACCACAAGCCATATCGCATAAATCTCAAAAATAATCATTTTCTATTTAATGCACGTAAAATAATTAACTGGCATAATGAAAATTCCTGTAATTTTACCAACTGGATTGGATTGGATTGTTCCCAGGCTCGCTGCAACCTAACTATGCCATGAAAATTATGCAATAGCTTAAACTTGACAAACGATGCAATTTACGTTCAAAAGATGCGACTATGACGCCTAATGACTTCGCATTTAATCATGACTCCGAGCCAACCTGAACCGATACTGAACCGACGTATAGTCATGATTAAAATACGCTGAAAAATCATAAAATAATGTTCCTAAAATGGTAGGGTCGAAATCTAGGTGAAATGGAGGCCAAAACACGAAACGCTCTTTCGAGAGTCAATTTGGCACATTGCACCGTAAATTCTCGTACGACCTCAAAAATGATCCAAATGACGAACGGTCGAAAACATGACCTTCCCAACTCAATGAGGCACTGTCCAGTCCAAGGCCATGGGCTAAAAGCCAACCAAGAACTCAAACGAGCCTTCTAAATGACACAGCAACTTGCTGTAATTTCCAGCAGCTGCGCAACTACAAGACTTGCGTTGGTTTCGAGACTATCGGCCATTAGGGGAGTGAACCACCGACCAGAGACTCTTACCAACATCCCAAGGAATGATTTGAACCATGGCTAAGGGCCCTAGGCCAGCCACAATCCGCATCACACCAAATCTTAACCGAAGGGTCCAACCGAGAGCAACGTGCATGCTTGTGTAGTGTTTATGCTATGATCGATGTCTTGCGTCGTTCCAGTGGCCATTTGATTGACCATGGCATGATCTAGACATCTAGGAGCATGATATGAACCGTGGCTAAGGGCCATAGGCCAACCAAGATCCACACCAGGCCAACCAACTCGAAGTACATGTGCTGTCAAAACCGAAGGGCCGAGAGGGGAGGGGGCTGTTGTGACGTTTTGATTAAAAACCGATGAACCATGGACCAAGCCACCAAAAGGGCAACGTAGTCACGTCTTAGACATGCTAGGGAAGTGATCCAACCATGGCTATAGGCCCTTGGGGCAGCCAAGATCAGATCCAACCCCTTGACATCCAAACTGAATTTCGAAT
The DNA here is from genome assembly GCF_025594145.1 of Primulina tabacum. NCBI lineage: Eukaryota > Viridiplantae > Streptophyta > Magnoliopsida > Lamiales > Gesneriaceae > Primulina > Primulina tabacum. The sequence continues at coordinate 33,738,100 of NC_134559.1, forward strand.
CACATTTCTGCACTTATGGGGAACTTGCTGTCATTCTGAATTTCCAGCAAGCATGGGGCTGGTTTGAATGGACCAACATGGTCCTAATGCATCCTACTACATGTATACAAGCCGCCTTGGGAGCCTGGAATCGAACCAATCACCTGAAACCACAAAACTCAGAAAAACGTGAAGCTTGCCATGAAGAGCCGAAATTCTGCATGTGTGTTCCAAAATATTTTGACATGTATCTCGGTTTTTGCTTGCTAAAACATGATCATGTACTGAAAAATAAATGATAATATGACTTGATTGAGGTTTGAAAGAAATCTAGACATGCCTGGTTTCGTTTCGAAAGAAAACGAAAAGAAGAGACGAGACGGCGCGGAGGAGACGGAGTGGCTTGCTTCTCTACCTTTCTTGGCTCTCGATTTTTCTCCCTTTCTCCCTAGCTGCTATCCACGTTTTTTCTACTGAAAAGGGGTCTTATTTTCGGTGGAGGTGGAGGGGGGAGTGATGGTTATGAAGGTGAGGAGAAGGGTGCACAAAATTAGGATCATATCAAGACCAAGTCCACTCCCCTTTTGAATTTGAATTTTGAATTGATATCAAATGAGTTGGTGGATGCTTCTAGGAGGTGGTGGCCGAAATTTAGCTTGATTCTAGACTAGGATATGTCCATTTATTTAATTAAATTGTGCTCCCAAAAATCCTAGAATTATCCTACTAATTACATGCAAAGAATTGGTCAAAGTTGGTGAGTTGGAAAATGAATCTTCTAGCACTAAGGGTGGCCGAAAAATGCATGATAAAATAAAGGGAAATGTTGATTATCTAGTCAACTAATAATCCTTGAAAGCCTTACTAATCCTTTAAATAATTTAGTGAGCTAACCCCTTAATTTAATAACTTAAATGAGTTCATTTCTTAATCACCTCAAATAATTAAATTAAATCTTCAAACCTTCCTTTCTAACTTAAATGAACTTAGTTACTAGCTAAATTAACTTCTGGAAATATTTCTCAAATCTTAAATTCTATCTCAAAACTCCAACTCCGGTCCGGCCTCACTGAAAATACTGAAATGCTAAAAATCAATCTACTGAACTGAAATAATGAAATAATTAACTTCAAACAAATGCATTTAAAATAATCATGCAATGAAGTCAATTAAATTTAAAAATCTAGAATTATGCATGGCTTATACGTCTACTGATTTACGGGTTCTACAGTAGTATTTTTACCATTATTGGAACCCTCCTATTTTAAAAACGAGTGTTCTACCGTAGTACTACATGCATGCTTGAAATTAGTTGTTTCGAAATTTATCTTTAAAAAAAAATTAGTAGAAGTTTCAGTGGGTATCAGAGCCAGGTTCATGTATAGGGTTGTGCCACCCCCAACTGCAGTAGCTCAGTCTTCAAGCCTCAAGTCTGTAAGTTTAAATATTTTAATGATATCACCTGCATGTTTAGAGGATACATGTTTTTAAGCGATTTACAATATATGTTTAGCTGTTTACACGATTTAAGGATTCAATATTTTAAAAACAAGATTAAATTGCGTGATAGGTTACGTTTAGAAATTCGACTAAATTCAGATATCATGCCTCTCGGACGCGCCCCCAGCACCGACAGGCAGGATGATACTACTTGAGGCAATCGAGGCCTTCCAGGCTTAAGGTCGAGTGTATGGTTCGGTAATGCAACTATGGTTTGGGGTTTGTTCAGAAAAGTTACAGAAAGGTTCAGCCGAGTTTAAAGGGTCCTAAATGGCTTAAATTATGTTGTTTAAGGTCTGGTAGGGTGTGAATAAGTTATGGATATAATTTTGGAGAATTTGGTTAAGTTTCATATTTATTCGGGTTAAAACTGGGACGCCAGTCTAAGTTTCAAAACAAATTATAAAATTTAATTCATGGGTTAAAGTTTACGTTTAGGAAATGGTTATAAGTATGTTTTGAGGTGTTTTAATAAATTTGGTTGGCTTCGGGTCAAAATTTTAAGGTCCAGGGGTAAAATGGTTAATTCGTGTTTTCAGGGGCAAAATTGTCATTTTGCTCCTGGGTCGAGTTAGCAGTCTTAGCAGTGCCCTGATAACTAAAAATGCATGTTGAAAATGTATATGTTATTTATGAATTTTTATGAAAATTCTGGAAAATACGTTGCATATTTGATTTTAAGAAAATGTATGTATATGCATGATTTTTACAATTGATGTATACAATGACATGTTTTTAAAGGAGGTGAGTTGGTTGTGACTAATACAAACACGAACATGTAAGGCCAAGGCTCAGTGGATGGGTAAAACTGTCGCTGATGTCCTTATTGTCGGGTACCGCAGTTATACGTAGATGGACCCATCGACCTAGAGCTGGTACGAAAGTTACAACTAATTATCTGAATTCAATAAGGAAAAATGAACACGTAAATGATGATATGATATGACACGATTTGATATGACTCGACATGGTTACATTCCTGTTTACATTTTTAAGGATCATGAAACTTATTACAGTACTTTTCACCGTTGCATGATGTATATGTATATGTATTCGTTATAACGGTACAAGTGTGTTGAGTCTTTAGACCCACTAGGTGTGATTGATGCAGGTGAGCATGATTTTGAGGAGACTGGAGGTGCTGAGGACTGATTCCACTGAGCTGGTGGAGCATGTTAACTCGAGAACCTCGCGTTTCTTCCGTATGTATGATATTATGAATTTGGTGTCATGGGTTAAAACAGTATTTTTTGTGGTTATGAATTTTAACATGTTGGGGATTTGATGGATTTTTGTAGCATGTTGAGTTTTCTTTTAAAACAGTAGATTTTGAGATTTATGGCATGTGTAAGATTTTCAAACTGCAGTTACTTTATGCTATCGTTGGGGGATTTATACTCAGTGTGATTTTCGAAATTTCCATGCTTGTACTTAGGTCAAGCACACCCGCGCAAGGCCAGATCGAGCCCTTGGCCATGCGCCTAGCCCATCCTCGACCCTCGAGTCATCCTTGGACCACCATGGCTCGTGGCTAGGACCCTCACAAGCCCAACCCCTTGCTTAGACAGCCGCTATTCTATTTCCTTGCCAAAAATCGTTCCCTAGCCTTGTGAACCTAATTATCATTCTGCCTCTATTCCCTCACATCCAGCCCTTATGCAGCCTTATCTATGCTCCTAAACCCTCAGAAATTGATCTCTTCTAATAGCCCTTCCTTGGCAGCCCCTTTATGCATCAATACCATTAATTAAAACATGAAATTCAAAGTTTTAACATGTACAAGTCATAAAAACAAAAATATATAAGATGAGATCATGTTTTTCATGCAATCATGTTAAATACACATAATATGGTATAAAAGATGAGTGAAGGAGGATTAAGGCGTGTCTTTGCGTATTGCACGCACGAAAAACAATCCTTGACGTGAGGGCCGTTGGCTAAGAGACGGGGGAGAAGACCTTGCTGAAGTTTCCCTTCAAATTCACGTGAATGGTCCTTTAAAAAATGTGTGTGTGTGGATGTGCTGATGGAGGAGGGGTGGGGAGCGAAAACCCTGTGTTTCTTTTGTGATATGAAGTGTTTTGTGGTTTAGAAACTCCTCGATTTGATATAAATAATTGGGTAAGAGTTTAGATCCGATAATCTTATTATAAGAGGCCTATTAGGCCCATTATAGTGTAGGTAAAATATTTTGTTTATGAAAGTTTTTGAAAATATTAACCGAACTTTCAAAAAGTCAATGTTTTCTTCAAAAATCAATTACCGGTTTAAAATACGACTCGATGTGTAACGTACCGTATTTTAAACTACTTAAAATTTGCGGAAAAATAAAAATTTTCTTAAATAAATAGTAATCCTTCAAATTGCGATAAAGATAAACTGCTCATCCAAAATATTTGCAATAAAAATGATTACAAATAAAGTTTGCAAAATAACTAGTTTAAACAATATAAAGCAATCTCGTGAAAAATCAGAGTATTTGAACCATGCATAAAGTTCTTAAAAACGTAGGTGGTCCTCGGGTTTAGCCTCCACGCAGTCCGAGCTGGCTCATTGGTCCCCACCCCATCGTCTCCTCATACTCATCCTCACCTGCATCGATAAAGTCTAGTGAGTCTAAAGACTCAACATGTTTAAACTGGAAATAACAAGTAATACATAATAAAATCACATGCATTTTAAAGTAGAGCATACATACTTAAACTTGAACGTACATACATAAACATAGACGTGTCATCGTTTCATAAAACTTTTTATAAACATACTTGCATCATACATACTTGAGCATGCATAAATATCATTATTTGGCATAGAGATATGTTTCAAAACAAGTGAGCCATACATAATTACGCCTGATCAGACTAAACCACAGTACTTGGCTGGCAGGGATGTCCACTACCACATACATGAGATCCCCGGTCATGCTTTATAGGGTGGATTGGTCCCTGGTCATGCTTTACTGCTTTCCAATCCTGATCTAAACCCGATCATGCTTTACCGGGGTTGAGAGGTCTCCGGCCACGTTCACTGGCTTCCAAACCCGTTCATATTTGGTCACAAGACAATTATTATACCTCCAAAACATAAAATATTTTCTTTGCACGTCGAGCATACTAATACATTATGCATGCCTGCCCAAGACAAAAAAAATTAAATTTTTTTTATTTTTTTTTCCAGAATGCTTGGCGTGCGGACGGTAAAATCTTACCGCTCGGGCACCGCCCACTCGGTTATGCTTGAATATCTTCAAAAAAAACACATTTTTTACACATTTTGAGCAGTCACACGAAAATGATCATAACTCACTCGTTTCTTGTCCGAAAATTACGAATTTACTGTAAAATCGAAGATACCAAAAAGTACTATGTTTTATATGTTGAAAGTTTTTCAAGAAAACCGACTGAAATTTGCAAGATTCGAAATGACAGCAGATTCAGTTTTTGAGATCTAAATATCGTCTAAACATCACAGTTTGAGCAGTCACACGAAAATTATCATAACTCACTCATTTCTTGTCCAAAAATTTCGAATTTACTGTCAAATCAAAGAAATCAAAAATTAATATGTTTTATATGTTGAAATAGTTTCCAGAAAATCGACCAATAAATTACAATACACGAAATGACAGCAACATCCGATTTTGAGATCTAAAAACTTTCAAGAATCGTTCCAAATGTTTTTGCTCAAACTTTTGAATAACAAACATGGATTTTTACACACAATAAACATCAAAACATATAATATGTTAAGATCTATGCAAAAATGAAAGAATATACATGTATTTGCGTCTAAACACCCGAAGATAACAAATACCGACGTGGTGGACTGCAGGAGATGACCGGGAGACAATTGCTGCACGTTTTCTTAATCTAAAATGAGTAAAAATCTTCATAATTTTTCGAGGAAAAATGGGTTGAGATGGTTGTTGTAGAACTGACTCAAGAACCCTAGCTATTCCCTTCAAAACCAACGTGTGTGTGTGTGTTTTGTGTGTGTGTGTGCTGTGAATAATAATTTAGGTGAAAATTTTTGTTAATTAATTAATTAAGGACTAAAGACAAGCTTAGTTAAATAATTAGAGATAAAAATAATATTAATCTAATTATTTAACCCCAAACAAAGTTTTTAAATAAAAAATCACTTTCAAAATTCCCCACTACTAAACCAAGAATTTTGAAAAGCTTAAAACCTTAAAATCACCTAATAAATTATATTATACTTTAAAATGTTTAAAAACATAATAAATTATTTAAAATGAAACTTTCATGACTTGAAATAAAATACCGCATTTTTCAAACTGCCCAAATCGTCGCCGCTCTCAATTCCTCGATCCCGCATTGAATAATCTCCTGAAACATTAAACTCAAGAAGACAATTTAACGTGCATCACTTAAACATAAATAATTTAAAATAATACAATTTCATAACTCATGCATCGCTAAAATCATTTTAAAATTAAATAAATAATTTAACAATTTAAATAAATGCATGGGTTTTACGTGTACTGATTTTGGCCTCTACAATTCCTCCCCCACTTAAATAAATTTCATCCTCGAAATTAAACCTTATCAAAAAACTCTGGGTAGCGGCTTCTCATATCTGCTTTGAACTCCCAATTGGCCTCCTCCACTGATTCATTCAGTCACTGGACTTTGACCAACCTGGTCACTTCGTTCCTAAGTCTCCGCTCCTGTCTGTCTAGGATTTAGACAGGTCTTTCCTCGTACGACAGATCTGGAGCCAACTGCAATTGCTCAAAACTCAAACATATGAAGGATTTGCTATATACTTCCTCAGTATTGAAACGTGAAATACATTGTATACTCCGGCCAGATTTGGAGGTAAGGCTAGACGATAAGCTAGTGTCCCAACTCTAACAAGAATTTCAAACGGTCCAATGAACCTCGGACTCAGCTTGCCTCCCTTCGCAAACCTCATAATACCCTTCATAGGTGCTATATTTACGAATACGTGATCTCCTACGGCAAACTCAAGATCCCTTCTTCTCTTGTCAGCATAACTCTTTTGGCGGCTCTAGGCGGTCTTCATCCTGTCTCGGATCTTGACCACCACATCTGCAGTCTGCTGAACAATCTCTGGACCAAGTTCTGATCTATCACCGACTTCATCCCAATGAATCGGAAATCTGTACTTTCTTCCATACAGTGCCTCGTAGGGAGAAATACCTATAGATGATTGAAAACTGTTGTTGTAGGTAAACTCCTCTAGAGATAGCTTCGATTCCCAATTCCCATGGAAATCGATCTCACAAGCTCGCAGAAAATCTTCCAATATCTGAATCACTCTCTCAGATTGGGCATCTGTCTGAGGGTGAAATGCCGTACTGAATAGCAACTTTGTCCCCATAGCTGAATGCAAACTATTCCAAAAGGACGATGTGAACCGCGGGTCCCTGTCGGCACAATAGAAACTGGGATCTCGTGCTGTCGGATTATCTCCCTGATATAGAGCTCTGCATATTGAGTCATGGAAAAGTCATCTTCACCGGTAAGAAGTGTGCTGACTTAGTAAGTCGATCCACTATGACCCAAATGACATTGGATCCTCTGACTGACTTCGGCAAACCAACAACGAAATCCATGGTGATATTCTCCCATTTCCACTCAGGGATAGGAAGCGGCTTAAGCATTCGAACTAGTCTCTAATGCTCCACCTTCACTTGCTGACAAGTGAGACATTCAAATACAAATCGGCGGATGTATCGCTTCATACCTAGCCACCAATACAACAATTGAAAATCCTTGTACATCTTGGTACCTCCTGGATGGATGGAATACGGGGATGTATGTGCCTCTGTCAAAATATCCTCTCTGGTCGAATCAACACTAGGCACCTACATCCTTCTTCTATACTTCACAATACCATCGGACACTGTGTAGAGTACACTGCCCTTGGTCTCATCCTTCAGTCTCCATTCTGTAACTTCTCATCTGAAGGCTGACCTCTACGGATTCGGTCTAGCAAAGAAGACTGGACTGTCATATTAGACAGCTTAGGAGCTCTGTCCTTAGGATAAACTTCCAGGCAGAAACTCCGAATCTCTGATTGAAGAGATCTCTGTGCTGACAGTTGTGCTACAACTGCAATTTTTTTGCTCAAAGCATCTGCTACAATATTAGCTTTTCCTGGATGGTAGTTAATTTCACAATCGTAGTCTTTTACCAACTCCAACCACCGTCTTTGCCTCATATTCAGCTCTTTCTGCGTGAAGAAATACTTCAGACTCTTGTGATCAGTGAATATCTGGCATTTCTCATCGTACAAATAATGTCTTCAAATCTTCAACGCAAAGACAACGGCAGCTAACTCGAGATCATGAGTTGGGTAGTTCTACTCATGCACTTTCAACTGTCTGGAGGCATAGGCTATAACCCGACAATGCTGCATCAATACTTCGCCTAACCCGAGCTTAGAAGCGTCGGTGTATAGCACAAAATTCTCTTGCCCTGCTGGCATGGCTAATAGTGGCGCTGTGATAAGAGCTTGCTTCAAAGTATCAAAGCTTTTCTGACATTCTACACTCCAAACGAATTTAGAATTATTTTTAGTCAATGAATTGAGTGGCACTGCAATCGAAGAAAATCCCTGAATAAATTTCCTTTAGTAGCCTGCTAAGCCTAGGAAACTGCGGATCTCTAATGCACTCTTCGGCTCAACACATTCCTTAACTGCTGTCACCTTAGCTGGATCCACCTCAATGCCACTTTCATATATTATATGACCCAAAAATGTTACTTTCTCCAACAAGAATTCACACTTACTGAATTTTGCAAACAACTTGCAACTCTGCAAGACCTGAAAAACTGTACCCAAATGCTGACTGTGCTCCTCAAGGCTCTTCGAGTAGATAAGAATGTCGTCAATGAACACTATGACGCACTGATCTAGGTGGGGCTGAAATACTCGATTTATGAGGTCCATAAAAATCGCTGGAGCATTCGTCAGTAAAATCGGCATCACTAAGAACTCGTAGTGCCCATATCTAGTTCTGAAGGCTGTCTTATGAATATTTTCATATTTTACCTTCAATTGATGATACCCAGATCATAGATCTATCTTAGAGAACACTGTAGCTCCCTGAAACTGATCGAACAAGTCCTCGATCCTTGGTAGTGGGTATTTATTCTTGATCGTTACCTTTTTCAGTTCTCGGTAATCGATACACAACCTCATGCTCCCATCTTTCTTCTTAACTGTAGCTCCCTGAAATTGATCGAACAAGTCCTCGATCCTTGGTAGTGGGTATTTATTCTTGATTGTTACCTTGTTCAGTTCAAGGTAATCGATACAAAACCTCATGCTCCCATCTTTCTTCTTTTCGAAGAGCACTGGTGTGCCCATGGTGAGAAACTAGGGCGGATGCATTCTTTATCTAGGAGCTCCTGAATTTACTGTTTGAGCTCTAACATCTCAGCTGGAGCTAAACGATACGGTGCCTTAGAGATTGGCACAGTGCCTGGCGCAAGGTTAATGGCGAACTCAACCTCTCTCTGGTAGAAGGCCTGTGACATCGTCTGGAAAAACGTCAGGAAAATCTCTGAAAACTGGTACGTCAGATATCGACAGAATGGGTAAGTCAGTGCGGAAATAATACTGGCCAAGAAAACCTGACACCCCTTATGAATAAGTCTCTGTTCCTGCATGCAAGAGATCATGCGAGGGAAACTCCTCCATCTATCCGGCTCAAAGAGAAATTGCTCCATGCCCAACGGACTTACCAACACTGATCTTTTCTGAAATTCAATAAGAACTATGTTCTTCGTTAGCCAGTCCATTCCCAAGATAATGTCAAACTCTGGCATCGGCAACACAATCAGATCGGCATACACTAGATGGTCCAGCTGTTCAAGATCAATATCTCTTACCACGCTAGTAGCTGATAACTCTTCTCCTGATGGGACTCTCACTGAGTAGTTTGCGTCGAGTCCAATGGACTTGACATCCAATTAATTAGCGAATGCCTCTGAGATAAAAGATTGAGTGACCCCTAAATCTAACACAGCCTTCGTGGAAACTTTCTTTATGAAGATATTTCCTGTCAATAGGATTGTGTCTGGGTTCGTCTCCTCTCCCTGCATGGCAAAAACTCTCCCCTGGGTCGGCTGCCTCCACTGCGGGTAGTCCTTCAGCATATGATCGCTGGCTCCACACTTGAAGCATTTGCTCGCTCCCCATAAACACTGTCCCGCATGCTGGCGGTGGCACTTTGGGCACACCGGATACTCACCAGGCCTTCGAGGAGCCTTCTGCTGAGGAATAGGACCCTTGCCTTTCGATGGTCCCTGAAATGGCCTCTTCCCCTGCTGTCCCTAGAAAGGCCTCTTAAACTGCTGCTGCTGGGGTACGTGATAGGGCCTCTTACCCTGCCTGTCATTCTCGATGTCCTTCTGGTCCTGCTCTGCCGCCAATGCTCTAGATACAGCCACGACATAGGTGGTAGGACCAGCAACTATAACATCACAGTGCAAGATCGACTGTAAACCATCAATGAAATGTCTCAGCTTCTCCCGGGCATCATTTGCAATAAGGGGCACGAAGTGACACCCCCTCTCAAACTTCCTCACAAATTCGGCTACACTGTTGTCTCCCTGCCGCACGGTCATAAACTCCCTAGTCAGTCTAGAGCGTACTTCCTCAGTGAAGAACTTAGAGTAGAAGACTTCCTTAAAACCATCCCAAGACAGAGTCTGCAAGTTCACTGACACAGACGCGCTCTCCACCATATTCTAGCATCTCCTGTCAGAAGTGGCACACCTGACCCTATCTGCATCCTGCAGCTCCATGAAAGCAGAAATTACCTCGATGGACTTAATCCATCCCTCAGTATCATCGGGTCCATAGTCCCCGAGAACTCCTTTGGGTCCATCCTCCTGAACATCTGATCCACATCCTCTGGCCTGGGCCTCGCCCCTGTATCTACTGCAGCATTGTTCCTCGCAAACTGTGCGAAGAACTGAGTCATTCCTGCAAGCATCTGAGATTGCATATCTGGCATGGGCGAGGAGAAGTGGCCCTCTCCTCATCCTGAGCCTCTATGTTCTCTTCACCTGTTCCTCGAGTAATCATACGTCTAGGAGGCATACTGTTCCAATATTTACCCAACATGCATGAACATAAGATTAATGTCATAAGATGCACGTAAATTGAATTTAGACATATACATGCTGAAATCATGACTTTGATGCTTACTACATGAAAGAATTTTAAAACTTTAAAACTTACAGACTTGAGGCGTGACTTCGTAAGCTTCTCGCAACTGGCAGTAGGCTTAACCCTTTACAAGAACACTGCTCTGATACCAACTGTAACTACCGTATTTTAAACTACTTAAAATTTGCGGAAAAAAAAAATCTTAATTAAATAGTAATCCTTCAAATTACGATAAAGATAAACTGCTCATCCAAAATATTTGCAATAAAAATGATTACAAATAAAGTTTGCAAAATAACTGGTTTAACAACGTAAAGCAATCTCGTGAAAAATCAGAGTATTTGAAACATGTATAAAGGTCTTAAAAACGTAGGCGGTCCTCGGGTTTAGCCTCCACGCAGTCCGAGCAGGCTCATTGGTCCCTACCCCTCATCTCGTCATACTCATCCTCACCTGCATCGATCAAGTCTAGTGAGTCTAAAAACTCAACATGTATAAACTGGAAATAAAAAGTAATACATAATAAAATCACATGCATTTTAAAGTAGAGCGTACATACTTAAACTTGAACGTACATACATAATCATAGATGTGCCATCGTTTCGTAAAACTTTTTATAAACATAGTTTCATCATACATACTTGAGCATACATAAACATCATCATTTTGCGTAGAGATATGTTTCAAAGCAAGTGACCCATACATAATTGTGTCTCATCAGACTAAACCACATTATTGGGCTGGCAGGGATTTCCACTACAACATACATGAAATCTCCGATCATGCTTTACCGGTTAGATTGGTCCCTTTTCATGCTTTACCGTTTTCCAATCCTGATCTAAACCCGGTCATGCTTTTCCGGGGTGGAGAGATCCACGGCTACGCTCACCGACTTCCAAACCCATTCACATTTGGTCACAAGACAATTAGCATACCTAAAAAACATAAAATATTTTCTTTGCACGTCGAACATACTAATACAATATGCATGTCTGCCAAGGACAAAAATTTTTTAATTTTTTTTACACTTTTTTTTCCAGAATGCTTGGCGCTCGGGCGGTCAAATCTTACCGCTCTGCGCCGCCCACTCGGTTTTGGTCAAAAATCTTAAAAAAAACACATTTTTTACCCTGTTTGAGCTGTCACACGAAAATGATCATAACTCACTCGTTTCTTGTACAAAAATTACGAATTTAATGTCAAATTGGAGACATCAAAAAGTACTACAATTTATATGTTGAAATTTATTCTAGAAAATCGACCAAAAATTCGAAAGATTCGAAATGATAGCAGATTCGGTTTTTGAGATCTAAAAATCGTCTAAACATCACAGTTTGAGCAGTCACATGAAAATGATCATAATTCACTCATTTCTTATCCAAAAATTTCGAATTTACTGTCAAATCGAAGATATCAAAAAGAAATACGTTTTATATGTTGAAAGGTTTTCTAGAAAATCGACCAATAAAGTACAGTACATGAAATGACAGCAGCATCCGGTTTTGAGATCTAAAAACTTTCAAGAATCGTTCCAAATGTTTTTGCTCAAACTTTTGCATAACAAACATGGATTTTTACACACAATAAACATCAAAACATATACTATGACAAGATCGATGCAAAAACGAAAGAATATAGATGTCTTTGCATCTAAACGCTCGAAGATAACGAATACCGACACGGTGGACTGTTGGAGATGACCGAGAGACGATTGCTGCACGTTCTCTTGTTCGAAAATGAGTAAAAATCTTCAGAATTTTGCAAGGAAAAAGGGGTTGAGATGGTGGCTGTAGAAATGACTCAAGAACCCTAGCTATTCCCTTCAAAACCAACGTGTGTGTGTGTGCGTGAGTGGGTAATAATTTAGGTTAAATTATTTTCTTAATTAATTAATTAAGGGCTAAAGACAAGCTTAGTTATATAATTAGGGATAAAAATAATACTAATTTAATTATTTAAGCCCAAAAAAATTTTCTAAATAAAAAATCATTTTCAAGACTTAAAATTCCCAATACGAAACTTAGAAATTTTGAAAAGTTTAAAACCTTAAAATCACCCAATAAATTAAATTAGACTTTAAAATTCTTAAAAACTTAATAAATCATTTAAAATGACACTTTCATGACTTGAAATAAAATACTACATTTTACAAACCGCCCAAATCGTCGCCGGTCTCATTTCCCCGATCTTGCATCGAATAAACGTCTGAACATGAAACTCAAGAAAACAATTTAACGTCCATCACATAAACAAAAATAATTTAAAATAATGCAATTTCATAAATCATGCATCGCTAAAATCATTTAAACTTAAATAAATAATTTAACAATTTAAATAAATGCATGGATTTTACGTTTACAGATTTTGGGCTCTACACGACGTGTAAAAACACCTCAAAAAGCACTATTTTCGAAAATAACATATAAAATACACCATATATTAAATATTAAATAATCATTTAATAAAAAAAATTTCCTTTGTGATCTCTAGTCTCTGTTCCTCGATCGCATCTCGAATAACTCTTAAAAAAAAGTTTTATGTATTCTAATATAAAACCTTATTTTAAACATGTAAACATGTCTAACGCATTAAATTAATGCAATTAAAACAATTCAATTAGTCATTTTTTCATTTTTCAAAGATTTTCATGCAGTTGGATTATGTTATCGCAGTTTTGACATTACAGATTTTCTTTTAATTTATTTAGTTGTGCGCTGGAGCGCACAAATTCACTTGTCCAAGCGTGCCTGGCTCGCATTTTAGGCCTCAAATTCATCATTTCATGATAAAATTACTTACAAATTAGACCAAAACGTATAAGATTTAAAAATGAAGTATAAAAGGCAAGAAAGCAGACTAAACTTAAGTCGATGTAGCAAAACTATGCATGAATCAGACTCAAAACGACTCACAAAACACGTGAAAATGACACATATCGCGTACGATCCATTTGATTGTTCATAGGGATTAACAAGAAGAATTATCTTCACTTAAAATACGGAAAAGTTTCGTGTTCAACGGTTAGAACGCGAAGTTAAATAACTCTAAACACCCTATGCATGAATTTATATCATAAGACGCCCAAAAAATTTTATTCTCAAAACAAAATTTCTTTGAATATTTTAAACTTCTAGGATATTACGAGAAAATAGTACTCTTAGGCATAGTTTGGTATACATGATAGGATAAACATGTGATATATAGTATAAGGATAAGTCAAAGATAAATAAGATGTAGGATATTATATTTAATATTTGGTGCGATTTTAATAAAAGTGATTAAATTTATATATTAGATTGTAATGACAAAATTAACCTTATCATAATAAATTTTATAATTTCAAAGTTGTTGCTTGAGTTCATATTTTTTATCTGTTCATGCGCCGATAGTGCTTGCATGATTTATTTATTTTTACCTAATTTTATATATTATATAATATGATAATTGAGCAGTTGATTTTATGAGTCAAGTCAAATATCAATTTTTAAGGTTAATCGAGTGATATTAATAATTTTATTGATAAATTATAAAAATTATTTATATAATTATTTCGAATTCATTTATATAATTATCATATTATATAATATATAAAAATAAATAAAAATATTTATTTGATTTTAATTTCTACCTACTAGCATAGATTTATAAATTGAGGACAATTAAATCATTTGTAATGTATTTTATCATTAAATTAAAATTATCACACCTAATAGGGGACATTTTATCCTTCTAAAAAATTATTTATCAAGGGCTCATGATATTATTATGGGCTTTTTAAAAAGGTACCAAACATGGGATAAGGATGATTATTTATCAATCCCTCCCTTATCCCATGTACCAAAATATGTCTTAGCATAACTCTCGGCGGGTTGAGCTAAGGCCAACACCAATTAGGGGGAATTTTGGCGCTGGGTTGGCGTGGCAATACTATGTTGAGTGAAACGTCTGCTATTCGTTTTGCTTTAAAAATATTAGAAATTTTTTTTCCCAATTAAAATCTGCCGAACTACTTAATTTAATATATAAAATATTTGTTTACCTTTTTTAAAATAAAACCACCAACTAATATTCGAAAACAAAGGAAATAGTCAAACCATGAAATCGTCAAACGTTATGTGGGGATCCGGATGCTAATCATCTTCTTAATCATCTTTGGGATTTAATTATCAATTAAGATAAACAGGGTCTAAAATTTTTTCTTTTTTTTAAAATGTAAGTGCGGAACGTAATGGAATTTAACTAATATACATCTCAGTATAAAAGTACAATAATGTGCAACACTTGTTCAAACTAGTCTAAGGTTCAACTACTAAATTTCAAGTATTAAACCAAGTCTACAATAAGTCCGGAATCACCACTCTAACTCATCTTCTTGACCCCGTTCCTGCCCACCTGTTGTCATGCACACATACAAAACAAGACAACAGCCGGATACTACGGTGAGAATAAATCCCAGTATAAAACATGTATACATGCATGTCATGCCGTTTAATACAAATCATAACACATAATCAGTAATTATGACACATTAGTGAATACAGATAAAACAATCTGATTCTTACTCTTTAACTTGACTCGTATCTAAGTCTAGGGATCCCAGTGTGAATAAGATGTAACAGGTCTCCCACCTACTCTCTCAATTGGGGTGGCGTTACATCTTATTCCTAAACTTCGGTATGGTCTGTATCGAAATCTACAATCGGAGTGAATCTGATCCGAAGCATCGATATCACCGAACGTTTAGAAAATTGGCGTATCTACCAATGACACTCCTATCTCAGTACATATATATAAATCAATATAAAGTACAAAAAGAACAAGTATGTGATTTTTGTTGGGAAAATCAAATTGAATCTCATTTGAGTTGTGTCTTCCCCAAACAAACATTGAATTATACCTTTGTCTTCCCGGTCTGACGAAGACGAAGTCTTGTATTCCAATCTGTCCATACCCAGTCTGGCAATGACAATCACATAAATACAATATCAGTATATAATTCGATTCAAAACCTGTTCTGATCAATACTCAAATCAGTATATAATCTGATCCATATCTGAACAAGGTACAATCTGATCCATATCTGTACAAGGTACAATCTAATTCATATCAACGATATCATCGAAATCATTACTGAATCTGATCACTCTAAATCAACTGATGTTTCGACGGCATAACAATACAGTTTCGATATCCCCGTCAATCTCAACATCACAGATATAATATCAGAATTCATAATCTCAATATCTGTACACTTAAGATCAGTAACAACACAACTCTGATATCAAATCCCAATCAATATCTTTCGAAATTCATAACAATTGTATAAACAGTCTATTCTTTAATCTGACTTCAATTATACAATGTCTACTGTAGTAGAAACACTATATCTGATTCATATTAAATTCTGACAATATCATAATTTCAAATCGTGTCTAAACGTAACAAAACTTACGTCAGTGTTAGCCTGCGTTGATAGGAACACAGTACCGTGTCCGGAAAAACAAACGGGCGGATTTTGCGTAACACTCAAATTCTCACCCGAAAGGAATTGGAGCTTCTTCCCTCGTTTTCCTTCTTCCTTTTTGCTTCTGAAGATTGGCTTGTTTCTTATATATACATATATATACACGTTGCATTCAAGAGACCAAGTGGCATTTTTCCATTCTGCATGCCGCGCGCACAAAGCCGCGCATATGCGCCGGAGGTTCGGCCCGGCACCTTCCGCATTTATCTTCTCGCGCATATGCGCGACATATCTCGCGCATATGCGCGAGATGTTCTGTCTCGCACATCCCTTCACTCGAGCATATGCGCGCCTCCAGCCGCGCATATGCGCCCAAGGTTCTGGAAGTTCCGCGAATGTCCGCGCATTCAAGCCGCGCATGTGCGCGCATGGTTCTGTCTTCCTCGCGCATGTGCGCCCATACATGTCGTGCATGTGTGCGGGGACTCTTCTTGCGCCTCATGTCAAATCTTCTTTCGGCTCTCCCGGTCTGATCCGTTTCATCTATAATCATCTCAATTAATAAATAAATCATTTCAGATTAATCTCAGTTTTGCAGTAATAAAATCTCGGGCCTTACATTTCTCCCCCTCTTAGATCTGAGTTCGTCCTCGAACTCGCAAGTAATCAATTCAGACATATCAGAAGGAATGTATACAGATTTTAAATCAGAATCTCAGTGAATCCATTCTGAAATCTCAGTCTCATGAAAAATTCTGTCTTTCAGATAGTCTCTTTGATGCCCTGTCAACTTACTGTATTTTCAATAATAGAATAGTCTTCATTCTAAAATATCTTTCTTGTACGGATCTGTGATTCTAAATTGGAATAATAATTCAAGAGCATAATATCATAATACCCTTTGAAATAACTTTGACAGAATCAATCTCACCATACTGGCTATACAACATCCGTATATACCAATCAACAGCTCATACCAAATCAATATCATCAGCTGTTATCAAATCTGTTTATCTCAGTCAAGGATTTACTCAATCTTCGGCTTCAATTACCAATCGTCACCATCCGACGTCGGCATATTAAGTCTGTTCATTCGAAGCTGGTTTTCATTCTTTCCTGAATCAGCTTCATTTTTTTTATCAGATTTCTGCTTTTATCAAATTCAATCTCAGATATCACCGTAATATCATTCTCATTCAGAGGAAATCCGCAATACTCACTATACAATGTCTCATCTGTAGCTATCTCAATACTCGTTTGATAGCTATTATTATACAATAATTCATATAGTGACAATATGTCATGTCAACTAGTGTTAACATCCAGCACCACAACTCCATAAATATCTTTTAATATTTGGATAGTACGCTCTGGCTATGTGTTAGTCGGTGGATAATATATGAGAAAGCTTATGGTATATTCTGCCACAAGTACAAAATTAATCAAAATTCACAATCTGATATAATCTATTTCAACATTCTGGTTAATCTGACCATTTCTCTGACATCGATCTTTGTCATCTGGTCATGTTTGTACGTCATCTTGTACAACTACTAGATATAGATTGAACAATCTGTCAATCACAATCATATCATATCGCAATCTTGAAAGTATTATAGTGATCTCATTACGAAATTCATCGAATTATACTCCCCTTGTCTAGTCAGAAATATACCAATTCTGTAATAACTCTTCTGCTTTCTATCTTTCTATCTTCATTTATTGGCGATTCAGACAGTTCAGTACAAATTCTGCCAACATGTAAGTACAAATTCTGTCACAATTGATTTAATATGTCTATATCCAAACTGTCTGTCCGAATATTATCCATTCTCAGTTACCAAAATGAAAACTGAATCCACTATTGTGTGTTTCTGACACTATCTGTCATTTCAGATTCGAACTATTTGATACAAACAAATCAGTTAATAATATAAATTAAAAAAAATATACCTACCTGGTATTCGATTCTGACTATCGATATCAAATTCTGTCGTGCAAATCTAACACATTTGACATCATACGATAATCATTCTCATACAGTAAAAATCACATATTTGTCACTCTGATCGATGTTCTGCTCTGATTATCGAATTTAAGTTTTGAACATTCTGGTTAAATCTTTGACTGTCGTAGTTCTCGAATTCATCTCTGATTCTGTTTGAATAATCGATTACATCTTCACGTTGCCCAGATCAACTGCTATATTATCTACAAAGATGATATGCCCCCAAACCATACAATCTGTATCAAATACTTATCTAGAAGCTAACAATTCCCAAGCAATTCAAAACATAATCGGATAAGATAATCTGCCAACTCAGACCAAAAATAAATTTCTGACATTTCTAAAATTTCTGATCTTTCTGATATCGGTATCGTTCTCAGTCACTTATCACAATCTCAACTGTGTCAAAATCAATCGGTATATTAACTTCAAATATCGCTTATTCTGAATACAATCTGTTTCACGCAAGATTCTTATCTAGATAATTTCTGTATTACAATAATCACAGTTCTCAGAGTATTCAATACAATCTTCAGATATTCGATTCAATCAATCAGATGCTGCAAATAGATCAAAATATCATAGATACAACGAGCATGAAATCATCAGAATATCTCTGAACATACTGAAACATGCCAGCGAGAAACACTAAATCATATGTAACTCCTGGTCGGTACTCTTCTACTGATCTTTCAATTCTTTCAATTCATTCAGTGTAATTCTGTACATTCAATATCATTCATTACTGAATTCTAAAACACAAACAGTACCTGGTATCATTTCAATTCTGAAATCTATCTTCCTGATATAAAGCAAATCCAAAATCTTATCTAGGAAGACGTCAACCAACTCGTACATCACTTGGAAAATCTGTCAATACTAGGCTCGATTTCAATATGTCTACTGAATATATAAGGATACCATCTACTCCTTTCTGTATCAATCGAGTCATAAACAATAAAATATCAAAGGAATTCTAGATCTAGAATCCTTACCGTGGAATTTCTACTCATCAGCCCTATCTGGTTTGAATCTTATATTTTTCTGAAAGGAATCTACAATAGTTCTGTACTTGTTCAGCATATTAATATCAATAATGCGGTCAAATCAGAAACATAAGTACATCATAATCTAACTCGACCTCATTCTCATCTTACTGTAGTATACAATATTTCACAGAAATCTCTGATATCAATCTTTCTTTCCAAAAAGTAAGGGAATCAATACTACAGTACAAACAGACTCAACAGATACAGCATATCTCAATGCAACTCAGTCAAAGATAATCGTAGAAAATGCATTAGTATATATCAATACCTATGCAATATAATCATAAAAGAACAGTACCTGCCACTATATCATCAGGTGTGTCCTGTGTCTGTTCCTCTGTCTTCTGCTCCCTAAAATCTTCGGGAACTTCTCTGAGGACATACTCTAGCAAAATGTCCCGGCTGTCTACAAATATGGCAACTACCAGTCACTCCCTGGCATTGCTCTGTGGAATGTCTCCCTCCGCAAATCCTGCAATACACTCCAGTATAACTTGGGCTGGAACCACTGGAGCTAGATGAATCACTCAGTCCGCTCCCTAACTTCTTGAACTGTTTCTTTCGAGCTTTCAGCAAATCTTGCTTTCCACTCGTACTGCCTTTATCAAGTCTAAGAGGGAGTTGGTGTGCCGGGAGTTGAATCACATCTAACCTTTCTCGTTGTCGAATCAGACTCACCTCAGCTCTCTTTGCCCTACTCAAAGTATCAGCAAAATGGTAAGGTCGCTGCATATTTATTAATGCAACTATCTCTAAATTCAATCCTTTGATGAACTACTCAGCTACAGCTTCATCATTCCCAGCTATCTGAGGAACAAAACACAGTAGAGGAGAGAATTTAGCAACATATTCTTCAATATTCAGTTGGCCTTGTCTCAAATTCTCAAATTCTGCTCTTTTGTCCTTCCGGTACAAAACTGAGAAAAATCTTCGATAAAATTCAGCTTTGAAGACTTCCCACGTGATCACAGTACCACGTTGTTCTAATATTCCCTTGATTGTAATCCACCAACTCCTGGCGGCCTCTCGTAACTGGTTGGGCACCAATTTAATTCTCTGTTCATCTGAATACTTAAGCAAATCAAACAACAGTTCTATGTCATCTAACCAATTCTGACACTCTTCAGACATCTCAGTACCCCTCAAAATCGGCGGTTGAAATGACTGAAATTTCTTCAACTGTATTTCCATCGGAGTTTCTGATACATCTATCTGTTCAGTCGAAATACTACCCCTTTCTGGAATTCTTCGAGGAGCTATATCTGATTACCAAAACCATTAGTAACCCAAATACTACAAACCTGTTCCATTCTTTCTCGGATCATCTTATTGCTGATCATGAATCAGATCTGATTCATACTCAATAATACATGATACCAACTCAAATCGGATAATCAGGTAAACATGTATTTCAAAGCAGTAAATCATAGTATCATGCTAGCATACATAAAATGTAAATCAACATTAAAATAAATCTCATGCTAGCAATCACATGCAAGGAAAGAAAACTTAATCTACCCTGTTCATTCTCTTCTATCTCAGTCTAAAGGATCTATCGCTCTGATACAACCTGTTGTGGGGACCCGGACGCTAATCATCTTCTTAATCATCTTTGGGATTTAATTATCAATTAAGATAAACATGGTCTAAAATTTTTTCTTTTTTTTTAAAATGTAAGTGCGGAACGTAATGGAATTTAACTAATATACATCTCAGTATAAAAGTACAATAATGTACAACACTTATTCAAACTAGTCTAAGGTTCAACTACTAAATTTCAAGTATTAAACCAAGTCTACAATAAGTCCGGAATCACCACTCTAACTCATCTTCTCTCATCATCTTCTTGACCCCTGATCCTGCCCCACCTGTTGTCATGCACACATACAAAACAAGACAACAGCCGGATACTCCGGTGAGAATAAATCTCACTATAAAACATGTATACATGCATGTCATGCCGTTTAATACAAATCATAACACATAATCAGTAGTTATGACACATTAGTGAATACAGATAAAATAATCTGATTCTTACTCCTTAACTTGACTCGTATCTAAGTCTAGGGATCCCGGTGTGAATAAGATGTAACAGGTCTCCCACCTACTCTCCCAATCGGGGTGGCATTACATCTTATTCCTAAACTTCGGTCTGGTCTGTATCGAAATCTACAATCGGAGTGAATCTGATCCGAAGCATCGATATCACCGAACGTTTAGAAAATTGGCGTATCTACCAATGACACTCCTATCTCAGTACATATATATAAATCAATATAAAGTACAAAAAGAACAAGTATGTGATTTTTTTTGGGAAAATCAAATTGAATCTCATTTGAGTTGTGTCTTCCCCAAACAAACATTGAATTATACCTTTGTCTTCCCGGTCTGACGAAGACGAAGTCTTGTATTCCAATCTGTCCATACCCAGTCTGGCAATGACAATCACATAAATACAATATCAGTATATAATTCGATTCAAAACCTGTTCTGATCAATACTCAAATCAGTATATAATCTGATCCATATCTGAACAAGGTACAATCTAATTCATATCAACGATATCATCGAAATCATTACTGAATCTGATCACTCTAAATCAACTGATGTTTCGACGGCATAACAATACAGTTTCGATATCCCCGTCAATCTCAACATCACAGATATAATATCAGAATTCATAATCTCAATATCTGTACACTTAAGATCATTAACAACATAACTCTGATATCAAATCCCAATCAATATCTTTCGAAATTCATAACAATTGTATAAATAGTCTATTCTTTAATCTGACTTCAATTATACAATGTCTACTGTAGCAGAAACACTATATCTGATTCATATTAAATTCTGACAATATCATAATTTCAAATCGTGTCTAAACGTAACAAAACTTACGTCCAGTTGTAGCCTGCATTGATAGGAACACAGTACCGTGTCTAGATTCAAAAACAAACGGACGAATTTTGCGTAACACTCAAATTCTCATCCGAAAGGAATTGGAGCTTCTTCCCTCGTTTTCCTTCTTCCTTTTTGCTTCTGAAGATTGGCTTGTTTCTTATATATACATATATATACACGTTGCATTCAAGAGACCAAGTGGCATTTTTCCATTCTGCATGCCGCGCGCATATGCGCCGGTGGTTCGGCCCGGCACCTTCCGCATTTATCTTCTCGCGCATATGCGCAACATATCTCGCGCATATGCGCGAGATGTTCTGTCTCGCACATCCCTTCACTCGCGCATATGCGCGCCTCCAGCCGCTCATATGCGCCCAAGGTTCTGGACATTCCGCACATGTGCGCGCATTCAAGACGCGCATGTGCGCGCATGGTTCTGTCTTCCTCGCGCATGTGCGCGGGGACTCTTCTTGCACCTCATGTCAAATCTTCTTTCGGCTCTCCCGGTCTGATCCGTTTCATCTATAATCATCTCAATTAATAAATAAATCATTTCAGATTAATCTCAGATTACAGTAATAAAATCTCGGGCCTTACACGTTATACCAATCCTAAAAATAGAAAAGTCGCTATTAACTAACAACCTCTCAAAAATCTCTCAAAAAGTATAAATAAATAGTCGTTAAATATTTAACCAAAGTCTTAAACATAAATCATAAGTGCGAAAAATATAGAAACGCTAGTCCTCGAGTTATGTGCACCTTCAGTCTAGTCAGGTCAACCATCAAGACCTCCAGTAACATTAACATCATAATCACATGCATCCATCACACCTAGTGAGTCTAAAGACTCAACTCACCATAATCTTGATAACAAATAATACGTATGAAACCACAAGCAACAGTTAAAATACTTTTACGTAAAAATAACATTTTCATGACATGCATAACTTAAACCTCAATATTTTTTGATTTCATCATTTCAAATCATATATTCTTTCATCATGAGCATAAACATTTTTCCTTTTTATTGAATTCAGATCGTTAATTGTGACTTTCTTTTTCCTAGTAAAGTCGATGGATCCATCTATATGTAACCACAGTACTGGGCGGTGGTGACATCAGCGACACTCTCACCCGTCAACTGAGCCTTATCCTATCCTCATCGAATGGAAATACAATCGTCGGGCTCCCTCTGGGGCCTACTCCCATAAATGGGCTCCCTCTGGGGCCTTTTCCCTCGCGATACCCCCATTCATATCTTCAATAGCCATAATTACTTCACCTCCTCCAATATTTCACATTTTCATCACTTTAAAAAAATCGTGCATTTAATATCCTTTCTTTTAAAAACAAGCATACAACTTATCTTTTAACTTTATCGTTTCATCAAAAATTTCATAAATAATCATAAAATACAATAACCATTAAAAATAATCATTTTAACATAAAAAATAATACATATGAAACCACAAGCAACAGTGAAAATACTTTTACGTAAAAATAACATTTTCATGACATGCATAACTTAAACCTAAACGTTTTTCGATTTCATCATTTCAAATCATATATTCTTTCATCATGAGCATAAAAATTTTTCCTTTTTATTGAATTCTGATTGTTAATTGTGATTTTCTTTTTCCTCATAAAGTCAATGGATCCATCTATATATAACCACACTACTGGACGGCGGTGACATCAGAGACACTCTCACCCGTCAACTGAGCCTTGGACTATCCTCATCGAATGGAGTCTTACCCATTCCTCTCGGGTGGAGTCCTAGCTTGTTAGGACTCCTCCCCAGCCACATGACTCGAGTCCTAGCATGGCTAGGACTCTCTCCCTGTCTTAGACATGACCTTGGCTAGCCCTGGTCCTAGCCGAGCCAAGACATGCCAAGCCTCACCCCAAAACAAATCACCTAGTTCACCTTGACAGAAATTTGGTTCTAACTTTTTTGCTACTTGTTTTGCGATGTTTTGGTTAGTGTTCTAGGACATTAGTATCATGCAAACAATGCTTGATCATGTTCTAATCATGGCATCCCTCTTAAACACATAAAAACATTAATTTGGAACACAAAATCATAAGATTACCACATGTATATACAATATTACGAAAATTTTCATAAGAACATCATGCTTTTCATGAAACCGTAATTCAACACAATAATACGATGTGATAGACGAGAAAAGGATATGTATGCCGTACCTTTGCGTTTTAAACGTACGAATATTTGATGGCGATACGAAGAACGATGTTAAAGAAAACTCTAGGCTGAAATCCTTAAGAAACTGTGGCCTCACCTTGCTGAATTATTCATGCGTGCGTGTGTGTGCTTGGGGAGGAATTTTAAAATCTGATGGGGTGCATGGGGCGTGGGTTGTAGTGTTTAATGGGGTGAAATTGTACTTTAAATACTTAATTGATTTACTAACGAGGCATAGGCCCATTAAGGAGGTTAATTAGGCCTATTAGTGCTTAATTAAAATATTAAAAATAATTTTGTTTAAATAGGTTTGTGAATTTATTAGCCGAGTTGCCAAAACGTTTGCATTTTTTTTGAAAAACTCACACTAATAAAATTTACGCCTCGTCGTATAAAATCACCTTAAACCCCTTATTTTAAAAAATATGAAAAAGTATCAATCATATTTTAAATAATTAAAAACAATTATTTAATAAAAACATTTTTACATTTTTCAGTCATCGGTCTCCGTTCCTCGATCGCAACTCGAATAATCCTTAAAAATATATTTTAATGCATGATGACAGTAAAATCATATTTAACTTAAAATCATGCATGTCACCATTATTTTATGCCATTACAATCGTCTGATTAATAATTTTTCATATTTCTTATATTTTCATGTTGTTGAATTACGTCGTCTTAATTTTGGACCTTACAATTCCTCCCCCCTTAAATAAAATTTTGTCCTCGAAATTAAAACTTAACGAATAGCTCTGGATAACGACTCCTCAAGTCCCTATCGGTTTCCCAAGTAGCTTCCTCTTACGAGTGATTCAGCCACTTGATCTTGACCATTGGAATGACTTTGTTTCGCACTCTTCTTTCTTGCCTCGCAAAGATTGGATAGGTCTTTCTTCATATGTCATGTTTGGAATCATTTGTAGAGGTTCATAATTAAGTACATGTGATGGATTCGACATGTACTTTCGTAGCATCGAAATATTGAACACATTGTGAACTCCAGAAAGCATCGGTGGCAATGCCACTCTATAGGCTAGTGTTCAAATCCTCTCTAAAATCTCAAATGGACCAATAAATCTTGGACTAAGCTTGCCTTTCTTACCAAAACGCATAACACCTTTCATAGATATTATTTTCACAAATACATGGTCTCCCACTGCAAACTCTAAATCTCTTCGTCTCTTGTCAGCATAACTCTATAGTCGGCTTTGTGCAGTCTTCATTCTCTCACGAATTTTTACTACAAGCTCGACAGTCTCTTCAATCACATCCGGACCAATCTCTCTTCTTTAACCAACTTTGTCCCAATGAATAGGAGATTTACATTTTCTTCCATAGCCATCCCAACTGATGATTGATAGCTATTATTGTAGATGAACTCCACAATAGGTAATTTTGTTTCTCAACTGCCTTGGAAATCAATAACACAAGCTCGCAGTAGATCTTCTAGAATTTGTATAACTCTTTCGAACTGACCAATGTACTGAATAATAACTTGGTCCCCATCGCTGCATGCAGACTCTTACAAAAAGATGAAGTAAATCTCGTATCTCTGTCAGAAACAATAGTTACAGGAATCCCATGCAGACGAACTATTTCTCAAATATATAACTCTGCATATTGAATTATGGTGAAGGTCGTCTTGATAGGTAGAAAATGCGCTGATTTCGTAACACGATCAACTATCACCCATATAGCATTAGATCCCTTGATAATTCTTGGCAATCCCACAACAAAGTCCATAGTAATATTTTCTAATTTCCACTCGGGAATAGAAAGTAGCTTAAGTTTTCCCGCTGGCCTCGGATTCTCTACTTTAACTTGCTGACAAGTCAAACAATCGGATACAAATCTCAGAATATCTCTCTTCATGTCTGACCACCAATATAACGATTGCAAATCTTTGTACATTTTCGTGCTTCCCGGATGAATGGAATATGGTGTGTCATGAGCTTCCTTCATAATGAGATCTCTCAAAGAATCGTCACTAGGAACCCATAAACGATCTCGATAACGAACTATACCATCCACCTCAGAATATAACTTCCGGCCCTTGGCTTCATCTCTAGCTCTCCATTTTTACAATTGCTCATCAGTAGTCTATCCCTCATGGATTCTATCCCTCAAAGTCGATCGTACTGATAAAGTGGCAAGGTTAGGGGTCTCGTCCCTAGTATAAACTATAAGCTCAAACTGCTGTACCTCGGACTGCAACGGTCTTTGAAGAGATAATTGAGTAATAACTACTGCTTTACGACTCAATGCGTCTGCCACTATATTAGCTTTCCCCAGATGGTAGCTGATGTAACAATCATAGTCCTTCACTTACTCTAGCCATCTACGCTGTATCATATTCAATTCTTTTTGGATGAAGAATTATGTCAAACTTTTATAAACGGTGAATATCTTGCACTTCTCCCTATATAAGTAATGTCTCCAAATCTTCAATGCAAAAACTACCGCTGCAAGCTCATGATCATAAGTAGGGTAGTTTTTCTCGTGAATTTTCAACTGTCTCGATGCATAAGCTATAACTCGGTTATTTTTGCTTCAGAACTCTGCCCAAACAAAGTTTACAAACGTCGGTATATAGAACATAATCTCCTTGTCCCGTTGGCATAGATAACACTGGCACTGAAATCAAGGCTTGCTTTAACTTGTCAAAACTGTCTTGACACTCCGGTCCCCATACAAACTTTGCATTCTTCTTTGTCAAGGCGGTCATGGGTACCGCTATAGATGAGAACCCCTGAATAAACTTGCGATAATAGCCAGCTAGTCCCAAGAAACTGCGAATCTCGGTAACACTCTTAGGTACTGGCCACTCTTTCAGTGCCTCAACTTTGCTTGGATCAACTTCAACGCCATCACTAGAAATGATGTGGCCTAAGAAAGCCTGTAGAGCCCAAACTCAGTATACGTGAAACTCGTGCATTTATTTAATTTGTTAAATTAATTATTTAAGTTTAAAATGATTTTAGAGATGCATGATTTATGAAATTTCATTATTTTAATTATTTATGTTTATTTGATACACGTTAAAATGTTTTCTCGAGTTTATGTTTCAGGCGAATATTCGATGCGGGATCGAGGGAAAGAGACCCGAGATGATTTTTGGCAATTTTAAAATGTGGTAGTTTATTTCAAGTCAAGAAAATGACACTTTTAAATGATTTATGAAGTTTTAACATTTTTAGAAGCCTAATTTAATTTATTAAGTGATTTTAAGATTTTAAACTTTTGAGGTTTAAAACATGTGTATTTTTTTATTCAAATTTAGGGATATTATTTTTAGTGGGGAATTATTATTTTATTTGGTATACTAATTGATTATTAGTATTTTTAATATATTAATTAAAACTCTTTAATGTCATTCCCACTAACCCCCTAACACACACAAACAATTTTCTTTATACTAACACACGTACACCACACACATACCTTTATTTTATTATGGAAGAGGAGAAGAGAAGTTTTATTGAAACTCTCTTTCAGCAACCTCCATATCACCATCTTCCTCTCCCAATTCCCTTCAACAATCCTTCTTTGATTTAGCAGAAAAAAATCGTGCCTCAAGTCGCCCGGATCATTTCCCGTACCGTGTCGCTTCGAAATTCACTGTATCGTGAGTTTTAAAGATCAAAGGCATGTATATTCTTTCCTTTTATGCATCGATCTCGTCATAGTAGATATTTTGATGTATGTTATGCTAAAAGTTTGATTGTTATGAGAAAAGTTTTAGTGATTATGCATTGAATCGATTTCTGAAACATTTTGGATCTCAAAACACAAGTTTGCTGTCATTTTTAAAAACTGTGACTTTTCGGTCGATATTCTGGAAAAGCTTTCAACAAATAAAACGTAGAATTTTTTGATACCTTCGATTTGACAGTAAATTCGAAATATTTGGATAAGAAACGAGTGAGTTATGGTTGTTTTTGGATGACTGCTCAAACCTGAGATCTTATGAAAATGATGTTTTCATGTTTTGAAGTTATTTGTTGCAGGCTTCGTTGGGTACCACCGGGCTTGTGCTACTACATTTAGATATGTTGTGAGATGTGTTTAGGTGTTATCTGGTGGTTCGTTTGGGCCGGGATTTGCTTGGGATGTAATATGAGTCATAGGAAGCGAAACGATGTCGAATTACAGGTTATTGTGTATTGAAGTTTTTTCACGATGCTTGGGGATGTTTGGGGTGTTTGTACGGGTTCGAATCAATGTAATAGCATCATAGGATGAGTCTTGAGGTGTTAGTTCATGGTCCTTAGGCTTGGGTTGGAAGAATGAATCATTCATTTAGTGAATTTTCACGTCCAGAGGCTACACGGACCCCTTCCCGGACCTCGACACGAAGTTCGTGTCCTTTTTCCTTCAAAAATACGAAATTTTCGTGCCTACCCGGACCCCTACACGGGGTCCGTGTACCCCCCTCTAAAAAAAATTAAAAAAATATTTTTTAGATTTGCTTCGGTGTTATATATCATGGTTTAGTACGATGGTTAAAATTTATTTATGTAAAAATATAGGATTTTGTTTTGGGTTCTATATCATGGCTTAGTAAGATTATTACTACACGAGGTCAAATCCCGAGAGATTTAGAATGTCATAAGCTATTTATTTACTTCGGTGGTGAGCACGAGTACCTACGTCTAAGCTATGAAAGATAAGTGTTTGAACTCATGTTAGTATGTTGCAACAGCAGGCCCAAGCGAGATTCAACGAATCGCTCAACGCCAATTAAGTATGTTCGACGTGCAAAAGAAAATATTTTAAGTTTTTGAAGTATGCTAAATGTCTCGTGACCAAATTATGAATATGTTTGGAAGTCGGTGAACGTGGCCGAGGACCTCTCCGCCCCGTTAAAGCATGAACGGGTTTAGATCAGGATTGGGAAGCGTTAAAGCATGAACGGGGACCAATCCACCCGTTAAAGCATGAACGTGGATCTCATGTATGTGGCAGTGGATCTTCCCTGTCAGCCCAGTACTGTGGTTTAGTCTGATCAGGCGAATTTATGTATG
The DNA here is from genome assembly GCF_025594145.1 of Primulina tabacum. Lineage (NCBI taxonomy): Eukaryota > Viridiplantae > Streptophyta > Magnoliopsida > Lamiales > Gesneriaceae > Primulina > Primulina tabacum. The sequence continues at coordinate 33,767,410 of NC_134559.1, forward strand.
GGTCACTTGTTTTGAAACATGCCTCTTCGCAAAATGATGAAGTTTATAAATGTTCAAGTATGTACAAGTATGCAAGCATGTTTAAGAAAAGTCTTATGATGATGGCACGTCTATGTTTATGTATGTATGCACAAGTTTCAAGTATGTTACGTTCAGGATTTTAAGTATGCATGTTCAAATTTCAAGTACGTACGCTCTATTTTAAGGTTTCATGTGATTTTATTATGTATTACTCGTTACTCCCAGTTTATACATGTTGAGTCTTTAGACTCACTAGACTTGATCGATGTAGGTGAGGATGCATTTGAGGAGACGAGGGGTGAGGACCAGTGAGCTGGCTTGGACTGAGCGGGAGGCTAAACCCGAGGACCGTCATATTTTTAAGAATTTATGAAAGTTTAAAATACTATGATTTTATGTTACTGTCATGATTCCTAGTCAAATGCTTTAGCAATATTTTAAATTTTGAACGTTTGGTTGCAGTTATTATTTTTAGAACGGATTATGGATGATCGAAATTTGAAATTTTATTTCATATTTAAGAAATATTTTTATTTTCCGCAAATTTAAAATAGTTTAAAATTATGTACGTTACAGTTGGTATCAGAGCGGTATTCTTGTAAAGGGTTATGCCTTCTGCCAGTTGCGAGAAGCTCACGAAGTCACACCTCAAGTCTGTAAGTTTTAAAGTTTTAAATTCTTACATGTAGGAAGCATCAAGTCACAATTTCAGCATGTACATGTTTTAAGTTTAAATTTCGTGCATCCTACGATACTGATATTAGGTTATGGTATGCTGGGTTATGTGTTGGGTAAATTTTAGAACGGTATGCCTCCTAGACGTTTGGTTGCCCGTGGAGCAAGGGATGAGGACAGAGAGGCTTGTGATGGGGAGAGGGCCACTCCTCCTTGCCCACCGCCAGATATGCAGGCACAGATGCTTGCAGGTATGACTCAGTTCTTCTCACAGTTTGCGGGAAACAATGCTGCTGTGGACACAGAGACGAGTCCCAAACTAGAGGCAGTGTATGAAAAGTTTAGGAGGATGGATCCTAAAGAGTTCTCGGGGACTACTGACCCGATGGTGGCTAAGGGATGGATTAAATCCATCGAGGTGATTTTTGATTTCATGGAGCTTCAGGATGCAGACAGAGTCAGGTGTGCCACATTTCTTCTGTCAGGAGACCCCAGGATTTAGTGGGAAAGTGCATCAGTGTCAGTGAACTTGCAAACACTGACGTTGAATGGGTTTAAAGAAGTTTTCTACTCCAAGTACTTCACTGATGAAGTACGATCCACACTGACCAGGGAGTTCATGACGCTGCGACAAGGAGACAGCAGCGTAGCAGAGTTTGTGAGGAAGTTCGAGAGGGGGTGTCACTTCGTGCCATTAATTGCAAATGATGCCCGGGAGAAGCTGAGGCATTTTATTGATGGGTTACGGCCGATCTTGCGCCGTGATGTGAGGGTTGCTTGTCCGCCTTCCTATACTATTGCCATATCTAGAGCCTTGGCGGTAGAGCAGGACCAAAGAGACATCGAGAGTGATAGACAGGGCAAGAGGCCGTATCAGGCACCTGAACAGCAGCAACAGCAGCGACCCCAGTTTAAGAGACCTTTCCAGGGGACAGTAGGGGAAGAGGCCATTTCAGGGACTGCCGAATGGGCAAGGGTCCTATCCCTCAGCAGAAGGCTCTTCAGAGGCCTGGTAATTTCCCGGTGTGCCCGAAGTGCAATCGCCAACATCCGGGATAGTGTTTGTGGGGATCGGGCAAATTCTTTAAATGTGGAGCCAGTGATCACATGTTGAAGGACTGCCCACAGTGGATGCAGCCGACCCAGGGAAGGGTGACTTAGGGAAGGGTGTTCACCATGCATGCTCAGGAGGCGGACTCAGACACGACCTTGTTGACTGGTAACTTGTTTAATTCAGCATAGTATTAGTTTTGCCATACATGTTTCGTACTGATTTGGGATTATTAGTGTGCTAGTTAGTATATTTGGTGTCTTTTATTATTTGGACATCAAGTCCATTGGGCTCGACGTGAATTATTATGTGACAGCCCCATCAGGGGAAGAGTTATCATCTACTAGCGTGATCAGAGACATCGATCTTGAACTACAGGGCCACCTAGTGTATGCCGATTTGATTGTGTTGCCAATTCCAGAATTTGATATCATTTTGGGAATGGACTGGCTGACAAAGAATAGAGTTCTAATAGACTTCCAGAAAATATCATTGTTAGTAAGACCGTTGGGCATGGAGCAGTTTATTTTTGAGCCAGACAGATGGAGAAGTTTTCCTCGCATGATCTCTTGCATGCAGGCACGGAGACTTATTCATAAGGGATGTCAGGCTTTCTTGGCAAGTATTATTTCCGCAACTAACGTACCCACTCCATCGATATCTGATGTGCCAGTAGTAAGAGATTTTCCTGACGTTTTTCCAGATGACGTCACAGGCCTTCCACCAGAGAGAGAGGTGGAGTTCGCCATTGATCTTGCGCCAGGCACCGTGCCAATCTCTAAGGCACCGTACGGTCTAGTTCCAGCTGAAATGTTAGAGCTCAAACAGCAGATTCAGGAACTTCTTGACAAGGAATTTATTCGCCCTAGTTTCTCACCATGGGGCGCACCAGTGCTCTTTGTGAAGAAGAAAGATGGGAGCATGAGAATGTGCATCGATTACTGAGAGTTGAACAAGGTAATGATCAAAAATAAATACCCACTACGAAGAATCGAGGACCTATTCGATCAGTTGCAGGGAGCTACAGTGTTCTCAAAGATAGATCTTCGATCAGGGTATCACCAGCTGAAGGTAAAGGATGGAGATGTTCATAAGACAGCCTTCAGAACCAGGTATGGCATTACGAGTTCTTGGTGATGCCGTTTGGACTGACGAATGCTCCAGCAATTTTTATGGACCTCATGAATCGAGTATTTCAACCGTACTTAGATCAGTTCGTCATAGTGTTCATTGACGACATTCTTATATACTCAAAGAGCCATGAGGAGCACAGTCAGCATTTGAGAACAGTGTTGCAGGTTTTGCAGAGCCACAAGTTGTATGCAAAATTCAGTAAGTGTGAATTCTTGATGGAGAAAATAGCATTTTTGGGTCATATAGTATCTAGCAGTGGTATTGAGGTGGATCCAGCAAAGGTGGAAGCCTTTACGGATTGGGTTGAGCCGAAGAATGCATCAGAGAACCGCAGTTTCCTAGGTTTAGTAGGTTACTACAGAAAGTTTATTCAAGGATTTTCTTCGATAGCAGTGCCACTCACCTCATTGACCAAGAAGAATGCCAAATTCGTATGGAGTGAAGAGTGTTAGAAGAGCTTCGATACCTTGAAGCAAGCTCTTATTTCGACGCCAGTTTTAGCCATGCCATCAGGGCAAGGTAATTTTGTGTTGTACACCGATGCATCTAAGCTCGGATTAGGCTTATTTTTTATGCAACATGGTCGGGTTATAGCTTATGCTTCTAGACAGTTAAAAGTGCATGAAAAGAATTATCCGACCCATGATCTAGAGTTAGTTGTCGTGGTCTTTGCGTTGAAGATTTGGAGACATTATTTGTACGGCGAGAAATGCCAGATATTCACTGATCACAAGAGTCTCAAGTATTTCTTCACACAGAAAGAGCTTAATATGAGACAAAGACGGTGGTTGGAGTTGGTAAAAGACTACGATTGTGAAATTAGCTACCATCCAGGGAAAGCTAATGTTGTGACAGATTCTTTGAGCAGAAAGGTAGCAATCTTAGCACAGCTGTCAGTGCAGAGACCTCTTCAGTCAGAGATTCAGAGGTTTGGCTTAGAAGTTTATCTTAAGGACAGAGCTCCCAAGCTGTCTAATCTGACAGTCCAATCTTCTTTGTTGGACCGGATCCGTAAAGGACAGCCTTCAGATGAGCAATTACAGAAATGGAGACTGAAGGATGAGACCAAGGGCAGTGTTCTTTACACAATGTCTGATGATATTGTGAGATACAGAGGGAGAATGTGGGTGCCTAGTGTTGATTCGATCAGAGAATATATTTTGTCAGAGGCACATACATCTCCGTATTTCATCCATCCAGGAGGTACCAAGATGTACAAGGATTTCCAGATGCTTTATTGGTGGCCATGTATGAAGCGAGACATCCGCCGATTTGTGTCTGAATGTCTCACTTGTAAACAGGTGAAGGCAGAGCATCAGAGGCCAGCAGGGATGTTTAAGCCACTTCTTATTCCCGAGTGGAAATGGGAGAATATCACCATGGATTTCGTGGTTGGTTTGCCAAGGTGAGTCAAAGGATCCAATGCCATTTGGGTTATAGTGGATCGACTAACTAAGTCGGCACATTTCTTATCGGTGAAAACGACTTTCTCCATGACTCAGTATGCAAAGCTCTATATCCAGGAGATAGTTCGTTTGCACGGGATTCCAGTTTCTATTGTGTTCAACAGGGACCCGAGATTCACCTCGTCCTTTTGGAAGAGTTTACACGCAGCCATGGGGAGGAAGTTGCTATTCAGTACTGCATTCCATCCTCAGACAGATGGCCAGTCTGAGCGAGTGATTCAGATATTGGAAGATCTGTTACGAGCCTGAGTGATAGATTTCCATGGGAATTGGGAATCAAAGCTACCTCTAGTGGAGTTTACCTACAACAACAGTTTTCAATCCTCTATAGGTATGGCTCCCTTAGAAGCACTGTATGGAAGGAAGTGCAGATTGCCGATTCATTGGGATGAAGTCGGTGAGAGATCAGAACTTGGTCCAGAGATTGTTCAGCAGACTGCAGATGTGGTGGTCAAGATCCGAGATAGGTTGAAGACCGCACAGAGTCGTCAAAAGAGTTATGTTTTCAAGAGGAGGAGAGATCTTGAGTTTGCCGTAGGAGATCACGTATTCATAAAGATAGCACCTATGAAAGGTGTTATAAGGTTTGGGAAAAGAGGCAAGTTGAGTCCGAGATTTATTGGACTGTTTGAAATTCTTGACAGAGTTGGGACACTAGCTTATCGTGTAGCCCTACCGCCGAATATGGCTGGAGTGCACAATGTGTTCCATGTCTCGATGCTGAGGAAGTATATAACAAATCCTTCGCATGTTTTTAGTTTTGAGCCGTTGCAGTTGGCTCCAGATCTATCGTATGAGGAAAGACCTGTCCAAATCTTAGATAGAGAGGAGCGGAGAGTTCGGAACAAGGTGATTAAGTTGGTCAAAGTCCGATGGCTAAATCAATCAGTGGAGGAGGCCACTTGGGAGACCGAAGCAGATATAAAAAGTCGCTATCCGGAACTGTTTAGTAAGATTTAATTTCGAGGACGAAATTTATTTAAGTGGGGGAGAAACTGTAGAGCCCAAACTCAGTATACGTGAAACTCGTGCATTTATTTAATTTGTTAAATTAATTATTTAAGTTTAAAATGATTTTAGAGATGCATGATTAATGAAATTTCATTATTTTAATTATTTATGTTTATTTGATACACGTTAAAATATTTTCTCGAGTTTATGTTTCAGGCGAATATTCGATGCGGGATCGAGGGAAAGAGACCCGAGACGATTTTTGGCAATTTTAAAATGTGGTAGTTTATTTCAAGTCAAGAAAATGACACTTTTAAATGATTTATGAAGTTTTAACATTTTTAAAAGCCTAATTTAATTTATTAAGTGATTTTAAGATTTTAAACTTTTGAGGTTTAAAACATGTGTATTTTTTTAATTCAAATTTAGGGATATTATTTTTAGTGGGGAATTATTATTTTATTTGGTATACTAATTGATTATTAGAATTTTTATATAGTAATTAAAACTCTTTAATGTCATTCCCACTAACCCCCTAACACACACACACTTTTCTTTATACTAACACACGTACACCACACACACCACACACATACCTTTATTTTATTATGAAAGAAGAGAAGAGAAGTTTTATTGAAACTCTCTTTCAGCAACCTCCATATCATCATCTTCCTCTCCCAATTCCCTTCAACAATCCTTCGTTGATTTAGCAGAAAAAAATCGTGCCTCAAGTCGCCCGGATCATTTCCCGCACCGTGTCGCTTCGAAATTCACCGTATCGTGAGTTTTAAATATCAAAGGCATGTATATTCTTTCGTTTTATGCATCGATCTCGTCATAGTAGATATTTTGATGTATGTTATGCTAAAAGTTTGATTGTTATGAGAAAAGTTTTAGTGATTATGCATTGATTCGATTTCTGAAACATTTTGGATCTCAAAACACAAGTTTGCTGTCATTTTTAAAAACTGCGACTTTTCGGTCAATATTCTGAAAAATCTTTCAACAAATAAAACGTAGAACTTTTTGATATCTTCTATTTGACAACAAACTCGAAATATTTGGATAAGAAACGAGTGAGTTATGGTTGTTTTCGGGTTACTGCTCAAACCTGCGATATTATGAAAATGATGTTATCATGTTTTGAAGTTATTTGATGCAAGATTCGTTCGGTACCACCGAGCTTGTGCTACTACATTTAGATATGTTGTGAGATGTGTTTAGGTGTTATTTGGTGGTTCGTTTGGGTCGGGATTGGCTTGGGATGTAATAGGAGTCGTAGGAAGCGAAACGATGTTGAATTACAGGTAATTGTGTATTGAAGTTGTTTGACGATGCTTGGGGATATTTGGGGTGTTTTTACGGGTTTGAATCAATGTAATAGAATCCTAGGATGAGTCTTGAGGTGTTGGTTCAAGGTCCTTAGACTTGGGTCGAAAGAATGAATCATTAAGTTAGTGAATTTCCACGTCCAGAGGCTACACAGACCCCTTCCCGGACCTCGACACGGAGTCCGTGTCCTTTTTCCTTCAAAAATACGAAATTTTCGTGCCTACCCGGACCCCTACACGGGGTCCGTGTACCCCCTCTAAAAATAAATAAATAAATAAATAAAATAAAATAAAAAATTTAGATTTGCTTCGGGGTTCTATATCATGGTTTAGTACGATGGTTAAAATTTATTTATGTAAAAATATAGGATTTTGTTTTGGGTTCTATATCATGGCTTAGTAAGATTATTACTACACGAGGTCAAGTCTTGGTAGATTTAGAATGTCATAAGCTATTTATTTACTTCGGTGGTGAGCACGAGTACCTACTTCTAAGCTATGAAAGATAAGTGTTTGAACTCATGTTAGTATGTTGCAGCAGCGGGCCCAAGCGAGATCCAACGAATCGCTCAACGCCAAGTAAGTATGTTCGACGTGCAAAAGAAAATATTTTAAGTTTTTGAGGTATGCTAAATGTCTCGTGACCAAATTATGAATATGTTTGGAAGTCGGTGAACGTGGCCGAGGACCTCTCCACCACGTTAAAGCATGAACGTGTTTAGATCAGGATTGGGAAGCGTTAAAGCATGAACGGGGACCAATCCACCCGTTAAAGCATAAACGTGGATCTCATGTATGTGGCAGTGGATCTTCCCTGTCAGCCCAGTACTGTGGTTTAGTCTGATCAGACGAATTTATGTATGGGTCACTTGTTTTGAAACATGCCTCTACGCAAAATGATGAAGTTTATAAATGTACAAGTATGCAAGCATGTTTAAAAAAGTCTTATGATGATGGCGCGTCTATGTTTATGTATGTATGCACAAGTTTGAAGTATGTTACGTTCAGGATTTTAAGTATGCATGTTCAAGTTTCAAGTACGTACGCTCTATTTTAAGGTTTCATGTGATTTTATTATGTATTACTCGTTACTCCCAGTTTATACATGTTGAGACTAGGGCTGTAAACGTATCGAATCGAATCGAATTTTATGAAATTTTCAGTATTCGAGCTCGAGCTCGAATTCGAATAAACATATTCGAAGCTCGATTCGAAACTCGAACTTTTATTATTTTTGGTTCGAACTCGAGTTCGAATTCGATTCGAACTCGAATAATATTATATATATTATATATTAAAATATTATATATAATATTATATATATATATATTTATTATATATACTTAATAATATTTTATTTATTTTTTAAATATAATGCTAAATTTCGCGAACAATCGAACAATATAATTTTAGCTCGAATTCGATTTGAAAAATATTCGAACATGTTCGAGTTCAGCTCGAATTCGGTAATTTCGAATTCGAACCAAATATTATTCGAACCGGCTCGAAAAGTTCGTGAACGTGTTCGGTTCATTTACACCCCATCTTTAGACTCACTAGACTTGATCGATGCAGGTGATGATGCATTTGAGGAGACAAGGGGTGAGGACCAGTGAGCTTGCTTGGACTGAGCGGGAGGCTAAACCCGAGGACCGCCATATTTTTAAGAATTTATGAAAGTTTAAAATACTATGATTTTATGTTATTGTCATGATTCCTAGTCAAATGCTTTAGCAATATTTGTAATTTTGAACGTTTGGTTGCAGTTATTTTTTTTAGAACGGATTATGGATGATCGCAATTTGAAAGTTTATTTCATATTTAAGAAATATTTTTATTTTCCGCAAATTTGAAATAGTTTAAAAATATGGTACGTTACAAATCCACTCTATCAAGCCAAAACTCGCATATGCTGAATTTTGCAAATAACTTTCTATCTTGCAGTACTTGCAGTGCTGTCCTCAAATGAAGACAATGCTCCTCTTTGTTCTTGGAATAGATCAATATAACATCAATGAAGACTATAACAAACTGATCCAAATAAGGCTAAAATACGCGATTCATGAGATCCATGAAGATCGCTGGCGCATTGGTCAACCCAAATGGCATGACCATAAACTCGTAGTGCCCATATCTCGTACGAAACGATGTCTTCTGAACATCCGAATCTTTTACTTTTGACTGATGGTATCTAGAACGAAGATCAATCTTAGAGAATATCGATGCTCCTTGCAACTGATCAAATAAATCTTCGATTCTTGGTAGAGGATATTTATTCTTGATAGCGACTCTATTCAGTTCTCGATAATCGATACAGAGTCGCATACTGCCATCTTTCTTCTTCACAAATAATATCGGTGCACCCCATGGAGAATAACTAGGGCGAATAAAACCCTTGTCTAGCAACTCTTGGATTTTATCTTTTAATTCTTTCATTTCAGCGGGTACAAGACGATAAGGTGCTTTAGATATAGGTACTGTGCCTGACATTAACTCAATAGGAAATTCCACCTCACGATCGGGTGGAATTCCAGAAACGTCTTCGGTAAAGACGCTAGGAAAGTCTCTAACAATATCAACATCTTCCAACTTCTGACTGATAGGAGCATGTGCGGTAGTCATACATGCTAGAAAAGCTTTGAATCCACATCCAATAAGCTTCTTCGCACATAGACAAGAGATAATGTGCGGCATTAGCTTGTTTCTCGCCGCCTCAAAGACAAAAGATTTACCACCCGCTGATCGAATAGACACTGATCTCTGATGAAAATCAATCAAAGCTCCATTCGCTGATAACCAATCCGTCCCGAGTATGATATCAAATTTAGGCATAGGAAGCACAATAAGATCTGCCCGAACTACATCATTGAATAAACGAAGCTCCAGATTCTTGACAATTTTAGATGTGAGCATTTGATCACGGGAAGGAATAGAGACTTTGAAACCCAAACCCATATCTTCAAGAATAATATTCAGTCGCTTGATGAACGTTTCAGATATGAAAGAATGTATAGCTCCCGAATCTAGTCGTGCAAAGGTAGCTACTCCTTGAATGATAATCCTCCCTGCGGCAAAAATGTCTTTTAAATCTTTTTTTGTTGAATCTTAAGGAATTTCTATCATTATTCTCCCAAAGTTCTGTGAAGATTACGCGTTGAACTTAAGTATTTCTTGAAAAATTGCATTTTACCCTTCAATTTTTCGAAATTTGCATTTTAGTCCCCCAAATTTTCGAATTTTAGCAATTTGGCCCTTATATTTTCAAAATTTTACATTTTTTATCTTTAATTTTCGAAGATTGTCTAATTAGTCCTTAGAAATTCTGCATAAAAGCTCCTTAACTTTTGGATATTTGCAATTTAGTCTCTTAACTTTTCGAAAATCTCAAAAAAGTCCTAAAACTTTCGAAAATTGCACTTAGAACCCTTCAAAAATTCGAAACCTCTTACAACCCTTAATTATGATTTTTCTTTAATTTTGGCCCTAAAACTTTTTATTTGAAATTATTTCATCCTTTACATAAAATAAGGCTCAAAATAAATACCATTTCTATGGTTTCTAAAATCATATCTTAATTTCCAACTAAGGTAGAGCATGCAACCTAATTTCCACTAGGTTAAACTTTATCTTATTTCAATTCTAATAACCAATTGAACATTTAATGCAATAAAAGCAATATAAAAATGTCAAATGACTAGGTTACTCGTGATGAGAGTAGTGCATGCCTCCTCCTCCGCTTCTTCTGCATGCATGACATAAGCTTATCCCACAGTAGATGCTTTTCTCTTCGTGCAATCAGCAGCCTTGTGCCCATCCTCCTTGCAAAAGAAACATTTGAATGTCCCCCATTCACATTTTCCAAGATGCACGCGATTGCACTCCTTGCATGGTTGCCTCTCGGCCGGCTTTGGTTCTCCAGGATTTTGTGGCCTTTGCTGTCCTTGCTTCTTGACTTGACCTTGGGGCTTTTGAGGCCCTTGAGTTCTAGGAGGACCCGTATATGGCTTCTTTTTTGGCTAATTATTGTTTTGGTGGTGTTGCCTCTTGCACTGCATCTCAAACTCAATGTCCCTCAAAGATTGCTTAGACTGGAATGCACAAGTAGTAGCAGTGGCATCATCCAAAGGACGCATCATCATAACATTATTTCGTATGGTAGGTCGTAGGCCATCCATTAAATGTCTAAGCTTCTTCGCAGGATCCCTCGCAATAAGGGGTACGAAATGACAACACCTATCAAATTTCTTCACAAACTCAGCAACAGTCGAGTCTCCCTGACGGGGGCACATAAACTCCCTCTTCAGTCTTCTTTTAACATCAGCAGTAAAATACTTCTCGTAGAATATCTTCTTAAATCGAGCCCAAGTAAGAGTAGCAATGTCAACAACATGCTAGGCTCCTTCCTACCATAAAGAAGCATCATCCCTAAACAGGTAAGTGGCACACCTCACACGGTCAGCATACCCCATATTCAGATAACGAAAGTGTACCTCGAGGGCATAAATCCAATTCTCAACAAAAAAGGGATCGGTGGTGCCAGAAAATTCCTTTGGCCCTAGCCTCCGGAATTGATCATACACATCATGATGTGGCCTAGGTGCCTGCTGTAACTGCTGCTGCTGTTGTAACTGCTGCTCAAAGAAACGAGTCACCCCCTCTAAGGCACGAGTAGCAGCATCCCCATTAGTAGGCATGGTTGCATTAACATTCTGATCCTCGGTGGTCTCTGTCTGTCCGTCAAGAGGTGCGTATCAAGGAGGCATTGTATCTGAATTTTTTCCAAATTCTAACGTAACCAACATGCGTTTAAATCTAAGTTTTCTAATCACGCAACATATCCTTATTCATTTTAGCCATTTTAAACATATAAAACATATATTCTAAAAAAGCTAGTAAACATGCGACGTAAACACATTATTCATGTAATCATGCAGGTAACATTATAATAAATCATATAAAGCATGTACACTTACAGATTGAGGCTTGAAGACTGAGCTTCCTAGCACTGATGGTGGCACAACTCTTTATAGAATCTGTGGGGACCCAAACCTAATTCGTCTTCTTAATCATTATTTAGAATCAATATGACAATTAAGTAACATGGGACATAAAATTTTTTTCTTTAAAATGCAAATGCAGAAACGTAATGTACTCAATCTGATATACATGTCAATACAAAAGTACAAGTCTTGTACAACATTTATTCATCTCAAACTAAAGTTCAGTCACTATCTCAAGTACTGAAAATCAATCTATTCTAAATCCGGATCTCCACGCTAATTGTAATCTCTCATCCTCTTCCTGATCCTGATCCTGCCCCACCTGTTGTCATGCACACATACAAACAAGACAAAAGCCGGATAACTCCGGTGAAAAATACATCCCAGAATAAATAATGTAAACGTGCAATCATATAAACAGATATAGAAGCATGAAACAGATATCAATAACATGTATCAAATCAGAAAGACATGTATCGATATAAAGATGTAAATAACTCTGGACACGTCATTTCAGACTCGACTCATCTCTAATCTAGGGATCCAGATTCCTGGACATGTTCACATATATCGAATCTCAACGATAGGAATGAATCAACTCCTAAGCGACAACGATATAAACCAAACATCCAGTGTCTTGGCGAATCAGCCGAAGACTTGGCACATCAGCCAATGACTAGGCACACCAGCCCACGACTCAGTACATGGTTTGCTATAATTAAATAGACTAAGCAGATCAATCTCAAGAATCGCAACAATCAATGCAATAATCATTCAGTATGTGATTTTGGGAAACTCAAGTTAAATCAAACTCGAGTTGTACAATCCCAGATCAACATTGATTTATATCTTTCTTTCTTTCAATCTGACTCTGTCAAAGTCTCGGATTCAAATATGTCGATACTCAATCTGGCAATGAAAATATCAAGGGCTATAATATCAATACACCACTCAATCAATACTGGATATAATCAGAAATCAATCAAATTTTGTTTCAACAATATAACGGTGCAGTCTCAATATACCCAGCAATACCATATCAGTCAGATATCAATTCCAACATCTCATAATCGATACGATACAAATCTGATATCAATTCTCAATCAAATCAACTCGTAAAATCATAACAATTCTATACGGTATCCGTTCTTCAATCCGGTTTCGATTATACGATGTCTTAACATATCAGAAACACAATATATGAATCATATCCGATTTTGGCAGTATCATAATTTCAAATCATATCAAAACGTAATAAATATATAAACAAGGCATCATCATATCAAAGAGATTTGAATATAAATCTATAAACAAATCATAATCATATCAAAAGATAAACAATAATTCTAGTATTTGATTTTGTTGGGAAACTCAAACTAAATCTCAATTGAGTTGTGTCTTCCCCAAACAAAACATGAATTATACCTTTCGTCGCACAATATTTGTCGATGTCGAAGTCTCGATGACGAATCTGTCACTATCAAATCTGAAATGGAAATGTTGATACATATTATATCAATCTCTAATATCAATCAACACATATCCAATTCAATACTTGACCTCAGTACCATTTGACGGCATAATGACGCAATTTCTCGACACCGGTCAATCCAACTCTCAACATATATCATCAATTCATAAGTCTCAACTCATAATCATCATTATAAGCACATAATAGTACTCAAAATCTGCATATTTAACTCTAAATATGCTGGAAAATCATAACAATTGCATATGATATCCGATAATCGAGCCGTTTACGAATATATAGTCACTAACTTCACAGGAACACATTATCTAGTGTAATTCACAATTTCCCCAACATCAATATTTCAAATCATGCAGAAAATGAATGAAACTTACATCCCCTTAAAGCCTTTGATGAGAGGAGTTCGGAACCGAAATCGGATTAACGTTTGGATGTAAAATTCTTGTACAAACTAGCTTCAAAAGTGAAAGAACTTTCCTTTTCCTAGATCCCTTCTCCCTCTCGATTCTCAGCTGTCCAGGAGAGGAAATGAAGACACATAATATATATATATCTTGCATGTTGAGGGGCAAGTGTCATATTTTTCAAGTAACACGCATGACCGCGGGTGCGGTAGTTCAGGAACCGCGGGTGCGCTCAGGCTTCAGCGGTCCATTCAACTTTGCATAAACGTCGACCGCGGGTGCGCTACATATATGGCTGCGGGTGCATTGACATCAATGCGGGTGCGGTTACGTTTGGACCGCGGGTGCGGTGTCATTTCTGTAAATACTTTCCAACTCTTTGTCCATCAACCGCGGGTGCACTCTTTCTTGGACCGCGGGTGCGGTGACCCTACTGTAAAAATGGTTAACTTTTTGTCAATGCACCGCGGGTGCGGTGCTTCTCTAGGCGCGGGTGCGGTCCCTTCTTCAAGAAACACTTCATCTTTTCATTTTATCCACATACAATCTAGGGCATTACAATTGGATGGCTAACATATTTGTGAATTTTAAATGGGCCAAAATGTTTTTGGTGAAAAATGAATTTTTTGGGCCCTTAAGTTTAAAATTAAAAAGTTGCAAATATTTTCTCATAAAATAAATAATTGAAGTTGGACTTTAATTATTTATAGTAAATGGTGATTTACAAGAAATTCGGTTTTAAATAAATTAATTGGAAAGTAGACAAAAGAGTTTGTATACTTTGTTAATTTAGTTTATAATCGTGGCGGTTAGTGATTGGATCAAGATATATAATATTGGATCAATTAATTATTGTGATAATTAATTGATGGTGTATGATATGCGATATTATGCATGAAGGATGATCAAAAGTCCAAGCCCAATTTGTTAGGTGTATGCTAAGATATTTTGTGTTGAATGATTGTAATAATTATCAATTTATAAAGTGGGCTTGGTTTATGGCCCGTTCCCACCCCCATGAGATGTATCCCTATTTTTCATGGATATTTATTTGTAAATATTAGTGTAGTGGATGATCAAGATTGGAAGATGGTGGCCATGATGATTATGAAGATCGAAGACATGTAAATATTGGAAGCTAATGTAATAAGTTGCATTTGCATCCCTTGCATTTCCCTAGGATTGGACCTAGGCCCGTGTTTAGCTCACACGGGCCATTAGTATTGGGGCGATTGATCATCCTTGTTTATTTACTGTTTATAATACATGCATGATATGTTATAAATAATGAGTATGTGCGTTATTATTATGATAATAACAAAGTTGCATGAATCCGGCAAACATACGATCAAACATGGCGAGCTTTTAAATAAAATTAATGGTGAGACCTTTCAAAATTAAAAACCCTCATTTTGAATAAGATTCAAAATTAATATCAAGCCCGAAAAGGGGAATTATAAATTTGTTTATACTTTCCATGTCTTCCATCGACAATGGGTGCATGATGAACGCTACCCGTGCTCGGGGCTCGGCTCATATTATTGGGGGGCCCTAGGTGCCGGAAAGCTGTGACATCCATTGACATGGTGATGTGAACTACGTGGAACTCCCATGATTTTGGCTCATATTATTGGGAGAACTCATGGCGACCGTCCATTAAGGTTCAACATCGATGGGTAAGGCTTGACACGTAAAGATGAACGACGTCATATTATTGGGTCATAATCAAACGTGAGACAAAAGTTTACGTATAGGGTTTCATTGAGATGCAATTGGAAACTACCTTTTAGGAATTGTGATTGGCTGATATTATTTGGGATCATGATTCGCTAATTTGACCTTGCGTACCTACTGAGAAAAGGAGTTTCCCGTTTTCACTAGAGGGTAGTGAAAGATGTCAAAACAGTGGGAGTAAACATTTATAAAGTAAAAGTTCATACTTTATATCTTACTAAATATTTTAAAATAGTCATTAACATTTATCTGTTATACTTTTCAATACAATTTTTACAATGTCTTCGATTCGCAATTCGCTATCTGTAATACTCGACAAACACGTATTAACCGGACCTAATTACCTCAATTGGCTAATAAATCCGAAAAATCGTCTTGAATTCGGAAAGGATAGCGTATACACTTACTAAGTCGTTCCCTGTTGAGGCTCCGACTAACTGCACTCCTGAGGAATTGCAGACTTACAAGAAATGGTGTGACCATGACTTGAAAGTCAAGTGTTATATGCAGGCTTCTATGAAAGATGAGAAGTCGGTTTTTTATGTGGGCTCTTCATCTGGTACGAAGACTGGTCCACCTGGGAAGGGAAAGAAACGTTCTTTCCAACGTCCCAAGAAGAACGTGCCCTTGAAGAGGCAAGCTCCGAATCCCGTTGTGGCAGCCACACCAGTGAAGGCTGACAAGACTGTTGACATCTGTCATCACTGCAAGAAGCCTGGACATTGTAGGCGTAATTGCAGGGAATATCTGGCCCAGAAGAGTTCTGGAAACGGTATGTTCTATATTGAAGTAAACATTTCAATTAACTCTACTTCTTGGGTATTGGATACCGGATGCGGCTCACATCTCTGTAATGATTTGCAGGCGATGGGAAGAAGTAGAAGGTTCAGGGAAGGTGAGACCTTCTTGAGGATGGGCAATGGAATAAGGGTTGCTGCCAAGGCCGTAGGAGATGTTTGCTTGTATTTAAACAATGATTTTAAGTTATTTTTGGTAGATGTTTTGTTTGTACCAGACTTGGTGAAAAACATTGTTTCCATTTCTATGCTAGATAAAGATGGATATTCTTGTTTATTTAGCAAATGTGTTTGCAACATTACAAGAATAAATGTTTAACTGGTACTGGAGAACTTGAAAACGATCTCTATAACTTAAAATTGAAAGATATTCCACTGAACAATGTCCAAGCAATAACAACAACAAACAAGCGAAAACAAGATACTCTAAATTCGGCACAATTATGGCATGCTCGATTAGGACATATTTCCCTAAGAAGGATGAACAAGTTAGTGGGAGTGGGCATGTTTGATATGTCTGATATTAATACTCTCACGACTTGTGAATCCTGTCTGAAAGGAAAGATGACCAAAATTCCCTTTAAGGGCCATGTGGAGCGAGACAAAGGGTTATTGGATTTGATCCATACCGATGTGTGCGGTCCGCTTAGCATCACCACTAAGCATGGACATGCCTACTTCATCACCTTTACCGATGACTTTTCGAGGTATGGGTATGTGTATTTGATTAAATACAAGTCTGAAGCCTTTGAAAGGTTCAAAGAATTTAGAAGTGAAGTAGAGAAACAGTTGGGACGAAGCATCAAGACACTTCGATCGGATCGAGGTGGTGAGTACTTGAGTGCCGAGTTCCAAGAGTATCTTAGGGAGAATGTGATTCTCTCGCAATGGACTCCACCCGCTACACCACAGTTGAATGGTGTTTCGGAGCGTCGTAACCGGACTTTGATGGACATGGTTCGGTCTATGATGGGGTTCACGGAGTTTCCGCCATCCTTTTGGGGATATGTGCTTGAGACAGCGGCACTGTTGTTGAACAAAGTCTATTCAAAGGCAGTTGACAAGACTCCATATGAGATATGGATGGGTAAGCCACCCAAATATTCTTATCTTAGAATATGGGGGTGTCCTGCTTATGTGAAGCAGGTAGTGGGAGACATATTTGATAGTCGATACATTTTATGTTACTTTGTCGGATATCCAAAGAATTCTGTTGGATATTACTTCTATCATCCCCAAGAAACAAAGGTGTTTGTTTCTAGGAATGCAACCTTTTTGGAAAAGGAATTACTATTGGATAGAAAAGGGGAGATGATAGAACTCGAAGAGGTTCGAGAGACACCCACAATTATAGAACCCACACCCGAAGAGCCAAGAGAGGAGATACAAGCTCCTAGAAGATCCGAGAGAGTCTCGAGACCACCTATGAGGTATGGTCTACTTCTTGAAGAGGGCCATGATGAGCTTATCCATGGATGTGATCCAAGGACCTTCAAGGAAGCGTTATCTGATGCCGATTCATCCAAGTGGCTTGAAGCGATGGAATCTGAGATGAATTCCATGCATTCGAACCAAGTGTGGAATCTCGTGGATCCACCTGAGGGAATTGTTCCCATAGGGTGTAAATGGGTTTACAAGAGGAAACTTGGGGCGGATGGGAAGGTATTGACCTTCAAGGCGCGATTGGTGGCAAAAAGATATACTCAAAGACAATGAGTTGACTTTGAGGAAACCTTTTCTCCAGTTGCAATGTTCAAGTCCATAAGGATTTTGCTAGCCATAGCTGCATGGTATGATTATGAGATATGGCAGATGGATGTTAAGACAGCATTTCTTAATGAGGATATTAAGGAAGAGATTTACATGTCTCAACCCAAAGGGTTACATCTATCGGAAGTGAGCATATGGTATGCAAACTTCAAAGATCTATTTATGGTCTAAAGCAGGAATCTAGGAGTTGGAACCTCAGATTCGATAGTACAATCAAAGAGTTTGGTTTTGCTAAGAATCCTGAGGAACCCTGTGTATATAAGAAGGTCAGTGGGAGTGCTGTGACATTCCTTGTGCTTTATGTTGATGACATTCTACTCATTGGGAATGATGTAGGGATGTTGCAATCAACTAAGATATGGTTAGCGAGTAAGTTCTCGATGCAGGACTTGGGTGAAGCATCTTTTGTATTGGGAATACAGATCTATAGAGATAGATAAAAAAGATTGCTTGGTCTCACCTAGTCCACATACATTGATACCATCGTGAAGCGGTTCTCGATGGATGAGTCCATGAGATGACATCTACCAATGTGACATGGCATGTCCCTATCCAAGTCTATGTCTCCCAAGATAGATGCAGAGATAGCGGCGATGACAAGCATTCCTTATGCATCTGCGATTGGTAGCATCATGTATGAGATGATATCTACACGTCCTGACGTGGCTTTTACACTAAGTGTAGTGAGTAGATATCAATCCAACCCTGGTCTTCCACACTGGAAAGCTGTGAAAGACATCCTCAAGTATTTGAGAAGGCCCAATAAGTTGTTCTTGGTCTATGGGGGTGGAGAACTAAAATTGGAAGGCTATACTGACTCTAGCTTCCAAAGCGATATCGATGACTCGAAGTCAACCTCTAGGGTTCATATTCATGCTGAATGGTGCTGCTGTCTCTTGGAAGAGTTCCAAGCAAGACAGTACTGCGGATTCCACCACTGAGGCAGAATATATTGCTGCATCAGCTGCAGCAAAGGAGGCTGTTTGGATAAGGAATTTCGTCCAAGAGTTGGGCGTCATTCCTAATGGAGTTGCTCTTGTCCCCGTGTTTTGTGACAACACGGGAGCCATTGCTCAAGCAAAGGAGCCGAGGTCTCATCAGAAGTCCAAACACGTATTGAGAAAGTACCACATCCTCAGAGAGATCGTGGAAAGAGGAGATGTCACGATTGACAAAGTCGGCTCCGCGGATAATGTTGCTGATCCGCTAACTAAGCCTTTACCTGGACCATTATTCGAGAATCATCGCGAATTGATGGGTTTGAAGCATATGGGTAGTTGGCTCTAGTGCAAGTGGGAGATTGTTAGAGTAGATGCTCGTCGAGCCAAGTGTTGACCGAGTGTTCACAATGAAACTCTATGTATAAACAATCTTTATTTTAATAATATTTGAAATTATTATTGGCACATCTTTATCTGAATACCCATGCTAGTTGCATAGATAAAGCCCTTGAATATACAAATAGTAGAAAGAATATGAGATGCTCATATGATGAGTATCATGAAACTCATATTGGAATACTGTATATTCTCAACAGTTCCTAGTCGATTCAGCCGCCGCTAAGAAGGATATAGGCCGCTCGAGTTCGAGACTAGTATCTGCGATGTGAGTACCATGTTTCATTGGTAGGGGACATTGTGATGTCCGAGCATGCAGATAGGTGCTCCTTGTAGAGTGCACTAAACAACCCTCCATAAAGGACTTTCCAAGTGGTTCTCACATATCGAGTGGAAAAGTCCTAGTTTATGGTTATACACCATTAGTCCTTATGACCCGGGACAACATTGAGACTCTATGTGCTAGAATTACACTTTGACTTGTTTACCGACTCTCATGGGGTCATCAGGTGGCAAGGTTGGGTGTTCTGTCGAAACATATAGGAGTCGATGCATTGTAGTCGGGGATTCACCACTTACCTTCGGGTATGGATATCCTATGTGTTCTCATGTGTATGTAGGTTGAAATCTCTGATCAGAGTATGGTGGTAATTATGAAAGGGGTTTCATAGATTACACCATCGATGCAGCTACGACATGACACATAGTATCGATTCATTGACAACTCTCGATAAACCAATGGTTGTCGAATCGATCGGGATATATGAGTTGAAGGGACCGTACTGTACGCTAACGATAATTGAATGGTTCCTGCAGGCACTATCATTTGATACCTAGGGAATCATGTAAGCGATGTTGCTAGGCGTTTAACATGATTGGTTGGGTACTATCAGACTTGAGTTCTGACATTATTGTTATCAAGGAGTTGATAAGTAAGAATGGAGCAATTGGGGTATGCTTGAATAAGGACATGTTTAGTCCGAATCACATGGAGATGTGAACACACGGCTTATTGTATCAATGAACCATTGAGGGCCACACAAGTACTAGCTTTCTAGATCCCGTTGAGAAATAAAATAGTTCAATGTGTTGAACGGCTTATAAATGAGTTTATAAGCGTAAGGAAAAATAGAAGTATGACATCTATGAGGGAAATGTAACTTTTAATTTATGAAATTGTTCCTAACTTAAAAGTTGGCCAAATAGATAATGTATTTGAAAATTGTGATTTTCATAAACATTATTATGGACTAAATTAAATTAATTCAAGTGTTAATTAATTAAATACTAGTGGGCCTAGTAGAGTCCAAATAATTAAATTAATTCAAGTGTTGAATTAATTAAATAACATTGGGCCTTGTAGAGTCCAATTAGAAATAATTATTAAACTAGTGGGCTTGAGTAAAATCAAGTAAACTTTAAATGGACTCAAATATGTTTGAGACATTTAAATAAAGTCCATGGACCTTGTAATTGTTACAAGCCCAAGTCAAATTGCATGCATGGGAGATGAAGAGTTGGGAGACATCTTTTTCAACAATCAAGGCTTGGCATGCAAAAAGTGGTTTTAGCTTTTTACACTACCAAGACTAGTCTCCCTCCCCTTCATTCTATGATGATATGGCCGAAATTTAGGAGGAATTCACCTTGCAATTTTTCTCTCCTTTTGTTCTTCAAGTTGTTGAGGAATTCATCTCTTCTCTTTGAAAAATCTTCTTATTTTTCTAGTGCAAAATAAGAAGGGTTCTATCTAGTTGGTGGTGAGCCTAATTTTGGAGAAAGGAGGAGGCTTGTAGATTTGTCATCCCATCAAGAGCTAAGGTGTTTACACCTTAGTTGGAGCCATCATCAACCTCAAGAGGTTGATAGGTATGATTTCTTTACACCCTATGAATGTCATAGTTGTGTTTTTGTATATGCTACAACACTAGTACATAGGTGGCCGAAATTTTTCCTCTTGAAAATCAATATTTTGAACTTCCGTTGTGCTTTCGGGCACCTAAAATCGATCCCTTTTACCCAAGGCGAAACACTCGGTCTGATGTAACACTTTGCTAGTAAATCTTCTAACTGATCTTTCAACTCTTTCAACTCAATCGGTGCCATTCTGTACGGAGCTCTAGAAATCGGAACTGTACCTGGCATCAACTCAATGCTGAAGTCTATCTCTCCTATCGGAGGCAAACCCGGAATGTCATTTGGGAAGACATCAGCAAACTCGCATACCACTGGCAAATCAGCCAATGATGGACTCGATTTCAGTAAATCAACTGAATAGACAAGGAATCCCTCCGTTCCTTTCTGTAATAATCGAGTCATAGACAATACGGATATCAAAGAAATTCTAGATCTAGAACCCTTACCGTAGAATTTCTACTCATCAGTCATATCCGATCTGAATCTCACAATCTTGTGGAAACAATCAACAGTAGCTCTGTACTTGGTCAGCATATCAATACCGATAATACAGTCAAAATCAGACAACCCAAGTACAATACAATCTAGCTCAATCTCATGCCCGTCATACTGTAGTATACCATGTTTAACAGAATTCACTGATATCAAACCTGTCCCCAAAGGAGAAGAGACAGACACTACAGACGATAATGACTCAACAGGCAATGCATGACTCAATGCAAATCTCTCAGAAATAAATGTATGAGAAGCACCGGTATCAATCAATACATAAGCAGGGTAACCACATAAAGAACAGTTACATGCAACAACATCATCTAGTGCTTCCTGAGCCTGCTCCTCTGTCAAAGCAAATACTCTGGCCTGCTGTCTAGGAGGCTGGCTCACTGTTTGGCTTCCTCCTGGCCTCTGCTGTGACTGAGCTGGTGCTGGCTGGAACGAGTGAACAGCAGCTGATCGTCTATCACTCTGTGCCGCTGATCCCGATGATTCGGTTCCCCGGATCTTTGGGAACCTCTATGTGGACACACTCTCACAAAATGTCCCAACTGTCTGCAGATGTGGCAACTACCAAACACTCCTTGGCATTGCTCTGTGGGATGCCTCCCTCCGCAAGTTCTGCAGTAAGCTCTGGTATAGCTCTGGCTCTGTCGGGAACCCCAAGAGCTAGAGGAACTGCTTCCTGACTTCTTGAACTGCTTTCCTCGGGCTTTCAAGAAATCTTTCTTTTCACCACTGCTGCTGCCACCCTCAAATCTGGGAGGAGGTTGTTGTGGCCTCGGTGCTGGAGGAACAAATGAAGCTCTTTTCTGTCTCATCAGACCAGCTTCTGCTATTTTGGCTCTGTTCAGGGCATCGGTGAAGTTATTCGGTCACCCGGTGTTTACCAATGTAAAGATCTCGGGATTCAATCCATTGATAAACTGATCGGCAACGGCTTCGTCATTCTCAGCCACGTGTGGAGCAAATCTCAATAAGGTAGAGAACTTGGCCACATACTCCTCAATATTCAACTGACCCTGTCTCAGATTGGCAAACTCTGCCCCTTTGTCTTTCCTGTACAACACTGGAAAAAATCTCTGATAAAACTCAGCTTTAAATACATTCCAAGTAATAGTCGTACCTCGATGCTCCAACGCTCTCTTTGTTGTAATCCACCAGTTCTTTGCAACATCATGCAACTGGTGTCCTATCAATCGGACTCGGCGCTCATCTGTGTAATCCAAAGAATCAAACAGCATCTCAATATCATCTAACCAACACTCACAGTCAACAGAAGTCTCCGTTCCTTTCAGAGTTGGCGGTTTGAACGACTGAAACCTCTTCAGTAACGTTTCCATCGGAGTTGCTGTCACATCCATCGGATTTGCAGATGTACTACCCTATTCTGGTACTCTTCGGGGAGGCATATCTGATTACCAAAAGGATTAGTAACCAAATACAACAAACCTGTTTCAATCCTCATTTGATCATCTTACTGCTGATCAAGAATCGGTTCTGATTCATTCTCAATAACACATGTTTACCAATCAATCAGATAGTCGAGTAAACATGTATTATATAAAGCAGTAAAGCATGCTAGCATTCTAAAGCAAGGAAACAAAACTCATTCTACCCCGCTCACTAACTCCTATCTCAGTCTAAGGTAACTACTGCTCTGATACCACCTGCTGTGGGGACCCGAACCTAATTCGTGTTCTTAATCATTATTAAGAATCAATATGACAATTAAATAACATGGGACATAAAATTTTTTCTTTAAAATGCAAATGCGGAAACGTAATGTACTTAATCTGATATACATGTCAATACAAAAGTACAAGTCTTGTACAACATTTATTCATCTCAAACTAAAGTTCAGTCACTATCTCAAGTACTGAAAATCAATCTATTCTAAGTCCGGATCTCCACGCTAATTGTAATCTCTCATCCTCTTCCTGATCCTGATCCTGATCCTGATCCTGCCCCACCTGTTGTCATGCACACATACAAACAAGACAACAGCCGGATAACTCCGGTGAGAAATACATCCCAGTATAAACAATGTAAATATGCAATCATATAAACAGATATAGAAGCATGAAACAGATATCAATAACATGTATCAAATCAGAAAGACATGTATCGATATAAAGCTGTAAATAACTCTGGACACGTCATTTCAGACTTGACTCATCTCTAATCTAGGGATCCCGGTTCCTGGACATGGGCACATATATCGAATCTCAGCGATAGGAATGAATCAACTCCTAAGCGACATCGATATAAACCAAACATCTAGTGTCTTGGCGAATCAGCCGAAGACTAGGCACATCAGCCCACGACTCAGTACATGATTTGCTATAATTCAATAGACTAAGCAGATCAATCTTGAGAATTGCAACTATCAATGCAATAATCATTCAGTATGTGATTTTGGGAAACTCAAGTTAAATCAAACTCGAGTTGTGCAATCCCAGATCAACATTGATTTATACATTTCTTTCTTTCAATCTGATTCTGTCAAAGTCTCGGATTAAAATCTGTCGATACTCAATCTGGCAATGACAATATCAAGGGGTATAATATCAGTACACCACTCAATCAATACTGGATATAATCAGAACTTAATCAAATTCTGTTTCAACGGCATAACGGTACAGTCTCAATGTACCCAGCAATACCATATCAGTCAGATATCAATTCCAACATCTCATAATTGATATAATACAAATATGATATCAATTCTCAATCAAATCAACTCGTAAAATCATAACAATTCTATACGGTATCCGTTCTTCAATCCGGTTTCGATTATACGATGTCTAACATATCAGAAACACCATATATGAATCATATCCGATTCTGGCAGTATCATAATTTCAAATCATATCAAAACGTAATAAAACTTACGTCCAGTTGAAGCATGTAACGAAAGAATCAGTGTACTGAAGTCGGATTGAAAATCGAACGGACGGATTTACCACAAATCAAATTCTGGAGTTAAAACTTGAAGCTTTCCCTGAAGTGTCTCGTTCTTTCTTCTTTTTAAACCTGAAGGATGAAGTGTATAGGTATATATATTTCAAGCTGCATATTAAAGCAACGTGTCTTATTTTTCTTGCATCTCGGTCGGCGCTCGGGCGCGAGATGTTCTGTCCGAAACATATCCCTGTTCAACATTGGCGCTCGGGCGGTCATTTCCTACCGCTCGGACTCCAATAGTTCTGTCCAAAAATTGCATAATTCATATGCTTTGCCCAATTTGGTCTCGGAGTGGTCCGTCTATAATAACATCAATTCAAAATCAATAATCTCAGCATAACATGATAAAAATCTCGGGCATTACAGA
This sequence comes from Primulina tabacum, assembly GCF_025594145.1. NCBI lineage: Eukaryota > Viridiplantae > Streptophyta > Magnoliopsida > Lamiales > Gesneriaceae > Primulina > Primulina tabacum. Next base: position 33,792,316 of record NC_134559.1, read on the forward strand.
ATCATTGCTCTGATACCAACTGAAACGTTTGCTATTCGTTTCGCTTAAAAAGTACTAGAAATTTTTTTTCAATTAAAATCGGCCGAACTACTTAATTTAATATATAAAATATTTTTTTACCCTCTTTATTATAAAACCACCAACTAATATTTGAAAACAAAGGAAATAGTCAAACTATGAAATCGTCAAACTTTATACCAATCCTAAAAATAGCAAAGTCGCTATCAACTAACAACCTCTCAAAAACCTCTTAAAAAGCATAAATAAATAGTCGTAAAATCTTTAACCAAATCTTAAACATAAATCATAAGTGCGGAAAATATAGAAGCGCTGGTCTTCAGGTTATGTGCACCTTCAGTCCAGTCAGGTCAACCATACAGACTTCCAGTAACATTAACATCATAATCACCTGCATCTATCACACCTAGTGAGTCTAAAGACTCAACACACCATAATCTTTATAACAAATAATACGTATAAAACCACAAGAAATAGTGAAATTACTTTTATGTAAAATAACATTTTCATGACATGTATAACTTAAACCTCAACATTTTTCCTTTTCATCATTTCATATCATATATTCTTTCATCATAAGCATATACATTTTTCTTTTTTATTGAATTCAGATCGTTAATTGTGACTTTTCCTTTTTCTCATAAAGTCGATGGATCCATCTACATGTAACCACAGTACTAGGTGGTGGGGAAATGTACGAAACTCTCACCCGTCAACTGAGCCTTGGCCTATCCTCATCGAATGAAAATATGATCGTCGGGCTTCCTCTGGGTCTTCTCCCATAAATGGGCTCTCCCTGGGCCTTCTCCCATAAATGGGATCCCTCTGGGACTTTTCTCTCACGATATTCCCATTCATATCCCCATATCATCAATAGACACAATTAATTCACCTCCTCCAATATTTCACATTTTCATCACTTTAAAAAAAATCATGCATTTAATATCCCTTTCTTTTAAAAACAATCATGCAACATAAATTTTAACTTTATCGTTTCATCAAAAATTCCAAAAATAATCATAAAATCCCATAACAATTAAAAATAATCATTTTAACATATAAAACACCATTTAGAGCACTGCCATGACGTTTACTAATTTCTAAGTGTAAAAATATCGTTTTACCCCTGGACGTAAAATTCTTCGAATTTGACTTTTTCTTAATTTCATTGACTCTGACATGTCCCAAATAATTATTTAAGATTAAATTAATTTTTCCATTATTTTATTTAGCATAAATACTATACTTTTTAATTAATTCATGATTATTCGTTTTAAATGTATTTTAATCCCGAATAATTTCAAACTTTAAAATAAAATTCCTAAACTTAAAACTTAGACTTGTAATAATTATTTGGCCCTCGGGAACCATGACTCGACCCCCGTGAGCCATGTTTCAATTTATTTTCCAATTTAAAAACCCTAGACCTATGGCTCAAGCCATCTTTGAGCCATGTTGGTTTTTCATCGATCCAAGCTCGAGTCCTCAATAACCAACCCCGAGCCAGCCTCTCCCCGGGCCCTACTGGACCCTAAGAACCTAAGGACCTGACCCATAGCTCGAACCCGAAGCCACACTCCCAAGTGCAAGCTGCGGCCGAGAGTCCCACTTGGCATGGACACCTCAAACTCAAGCCTAGGACCTAGCCATCGCCCCAACCCTTGAAACAACCTCTAGTGCACCCACCTAGGACCCCAAGGAATCACCCTAGCCAAGCCCGTAGCCCCCTTGGCCGAGCCTTAACCCTGCGCACTGCTGTCAAGGGCGCGACTACCTTATTGCTCTCTGGTGGAGTCCTAGCTTGCTAAGACTCCTCCCCAGTGGTGCCAAGCCATGCCAAGCCTCACCCCAAAATCGATCACTTAGTTCACCTTGACAGAAATTTTGTTCCAGCTTGTTTGCTACTTGTTGTACGACGTTTTGGTGGGTGTTCTAGAACCTTAGTATCGTGCAAACAACGTTTGATCATGTCCTAATCATGACAGCCCTCTTAAACACATAAAAACATGAATTTGAAACATAAAATCATAAGATTACTACATGTATATGCAATATTACGAAAATTTTCATTAGAACATCATGCTTTTCATGCAATCGTAATTCAACACAATAATACGATGTGATAGACGAGAAAAGTAGATGTATGGCATGCCTTTGCGTTTTAAACGCATGAATATTCGATGGCGATGCGAAGAATGGTGGTAAAGAAAACCCTAGGCTGAAATCCTTAAGAAATTGTGGCCTCACCTTGCTAAATTATTCGTGTGTGCGTGTGTGCGCTTGGGGAGGAATTTTAAAATCTGATGGGGTGTGTGGGGCGTGGGTTGTAGGGTTTAATGGGGTGAAATTGTAATTTTAATACTTAATTAATCTACAAACAATGCTTAGGCCCATTAAGGTAGTTAATTAGGCCCATTAGTGCTTAATTAAAATATTAAAAATAATTTTGTTTAAATAATTTTGTGAATTTATTAGCCGGGTTGTCAAAACGTTTGCATTTTTGTTGAAAAACCTACACCGATAAAATTTACATCCCGACGTATAAAATCACCTCATAACCCCTTATTTTAAAAAATATGAAAAAGCATCAATCATATTTTAAATAATTAAAAAAAATTATTTAATAAAAACATTTTTACATTTTTCAGTCAACGGTCTCCATTCCTCGATCGCAACTCGAATAATCCTTAAAAATACATTTTAATACATGATGACAGTAAAATCCTATTTAACATAAAATCATGCATGTCACAATTATTTTATGTCATTACAATCGTTTAATTAATCATTTTTCATATTCATTAGATTAGCTTGCAATTGAATTACGTCGTCTTAATTTTGTACCTTACATTGAGCCTGGTGGTGCATAACTATGTGATATGATGCTAAAAGCTTTATTTTTTTTCTTTTATATAAAAATAAATTAAATTACTTGAATTGATTGAAATTATATAAATTATTGACACGCGATGTTAAAATTCTAATTTATTTATAAATAATAATATAATCATAGTACGTAAAATTGTTGGGAATATTTGGAAAATATATTTTATCAACCCTCTGTAGCCCATCCATTCGACTAATCATGTGATAGAGTTTTAAGAAATTCAGATAATGACTTTTAAAATAATAATGTAATTTCTTTTTATTAATGAAAACAGATTAATCACATGAAGAAATGAATTAAATATTTTATTTATATTTTTATTAAATTTTAAAAGGTTTTTATTTTGGATTTTGGCTTGGATTCTACAAAGAATATTTTATTTTTGAACTTTATTCAAATATTTATTTAAAAATTATTTTTTAAAATAAATAGTTAGACCAAAAATATTTTACAAATTTTCCCCCTCAGTTGCAATCACCTCCACCAAATAATTTCAGCTCACCGCACGGAACCCTCGCGCCTCAAAAACACGCCCCGCCTCCTCCGCCGCCGCCTCCACCTCCACATCTGCCGCACCAGTTTCTCAGACGCCGGATTATTTATCGTTCAACCATTTACACTCAATCTAAGAATCCGATTTCTTAAATATCGTGGTAGAAATCCTAATTAAGGAGCCAAATTAGTGAGAAGAATGCCTCCGAAGCAGCAATCGAAAGCGGATTTGGCAAAGAAGCAGAAGGTAGTCGAAGACAAGACTTTCGGGCTTAAGAACAAGAACAAGTCGAAGTCTGTGCAGAAATATGTGCAGTCTCTCAAACAATCGGTTCAGCCTAAAGCAGATGCTACCAAGATCAATGCCCAGGTCGAGCAAGGATGTATAATTTTTACTTGCGTTTGTATCTGGATATATTGTATTGTTGAATGTTTGATGATTATTTCTTTGGACGGTGATTAATTTATATATGTGTATTTTTTATTGGAAAATTAACAGAAGAAGAAAGAGGAGGAGCTGGCGAGGGATAAAGAGCTTAACGAGTTGCTTAAAGTTGCTATCAGACAACCTAAAGTTCCTGTTGGTAATTTTCTTTCTTTTATTTGCTTTTGTTTGCCACTATTCATATTTGTTGTCTTATTTGGTATCGATATAATTTAGTTTGATCTATTCACTTGTAAGGATATGAAGAATTTTGCTATGGTGATGGTGTGCATGAGAGTGTGTCTGTGTACTTACTTTTGTTGTGGTGGTGAGGATACCTGGGTGGCTTATATTTCTTGTGTTGCATTTAGGTGTGGATCCGAAGTCAATACTTTGTGAGCATTTTAAGTTAGGACAATGCGCAAAAGGTTTCAAATGCAAGTTCTCCCATGATTTGAATGTGCAGAGGAAAGGCGAGAAGATCGATATTTATAGTGATAAGCGCGATCAAGGTTTTGGTCTTGATGTCTTAATTGTAGCATTCAATTATGTCCAGTTATTTTCTAATAGTTCCTGACCTGAATTTTCAATATTTTTTAATCATTTTCTTTTTCTTTTTTACAAAGAAAATGAAAAGGAAACAATGGAGGACTGGGATCAAGAGACATTGGAAAAGGTTGTCGAGTCCAAGAGCAATGAGTACAACAAAAATAAGCCTACTGACATTGTAAGTGTTTGTTTGATTGGTTTCCTTTGTATGAATTTTTGCATGGAACTATTTTTACATTTCCCTTTGGTTGATGTTTTGATTCATGCATGATAATTTATTATCAATGTCATACTGTGGGTTAGTTATGGACATTATTTACATGAGTCTATGATTTGTGAGGATGAGCTTGTGTATATTCACGTGATGGCTAGATAAGACATTTCTCTATTTTTTTATGAACTGTCATGACAAGCATGTATCATTTGGTCTTTCATATAAAATATATGGGATGAGAACTTAAGAGTTGCATGAAGATTAGAGTGCTCAATCTTAAAACTCTAATTGTACTGCAGAATATTGGGATGAATATCATCCTGATAAAGAAATTAGTTAAATAATGAAGGCTGTGTTGAAGATGCAGAAAACAGAGTGGATTTTTTCGACTCATCCTGTGAATGGACATTTTTGGTTATGAAAAATGGTCTGGGTTCCATAATTTGTTCAATTTATTTTATTACATGAATGAAATTAAAAAATGTTTACTAGTTTGGTGAAAGAAGGCTAATGCGTACTTGGTTTGGTATACAACATGCTTCATTCTGAAATATGTTTTCGTTTTCTTTTTTTGCCATGCGTTGTTCATTTGTTTCTCTGTTTTCAACTTTAAATAACAAATTCTATCATGCCTTTTCTTCTCATTCCTTGTAGGTATGTAAACACTTTTTGGAAGCAGTGGAAAAAAAGCAGTATGGTTGGTTTTGGGTTTGCCCAAATGGAGGTAAAGAATGCCATTACAGACATGCACTTCCTCCTGGATATGTTTTAAAGTCTCAGATGAAAGCTCTTTTAGAAGAGGAAGCTGATAAACTAACAATAGAGGAGGAGATAGAAAACCAGGTAATCTAACGACGCAGTAACAAGTTTTGTTTTCATCAGCAATTTTATGTCATATACATGTTTTGTACTTCTGTCAGTTCCTTAGCTTCCTCACTCACTCAAACTATTCGTTTTAACTCTATGCTATATGGTATGATACTCGGTTGGCAGCGAGCGAAGGTTTCTACTACCACACCTATGACCCCAGAGTTATTCATGCAATGGAAGCAGAAAAAGATGGAGGAGAGAGAAGCTGGTCTGGCTGCACAGAGGGCAGAGAGAGCTAAGAATGACCGCATGAGGTAAGTCTTCTTGATTGAATGCTTGGATCCTTTTATTTTCCCGTAGGTGTAGTATTTAATCAATATTTTCTGCCTTGTGTCACAGTGGTCGCGAGCTTTTTCTCTCTGATTCTAGCTTGTTTGTTGATGATGCTGAGGCTTACGACAAATACCAGCGAGAAGAACCAGATCTGGAGCAAAACGTATCTTTCCTATACTTTGTTCTTGTTTCGTTTGTTTGAGTGTGGCCAATTTTCCTGATCTTATTTTTGCAATTCATGGATTTTCGATTTAAATAAATGAAGTCATTTTGTGACCATTGACTAACATCCAACTAGCTTGAATGACGATTACTATTTGTAAATAAATGAAGTCATCTCTGCTTTTTCCTACAAATTTGATCAACAGACTCAATTGTTCAGGTCAACAATGATCAAGCCATGGATGGGCCTAGTTCTTCCACTTCAACTACACGTGACTCAAAAGATAATCCTAAACATGACAATGATAATGGTAATAATGACGACGACGACGAAGATGATGATGATCTTGACATGGATGAACTAATGGAACTGGAAGCCAGTCTTTCGAGAACAGCATTACAAATCAGAGAACCATTTGACAATGCTTGATCCTGAACTCAGCAGAACACCATCTAAAATCACATTTTTCACTCGACTCGACTCCTAAATAGTGCTCAATCACGGAAAGCAGCTGAATTCAGGTCCTTTTGTTAAAGAACTGAGGTCTTGTTTTCACCGGGGCGTCGATAACAAGTTTTGTCAGGTCGATTATCTTGCCAACTGTGAGTAGTCTCGTTTTGGTCCTGGTTTGAGCTGAGTTCCTTGTCACAAGCTCTTTCTGATTGTGAATTCGATTGTTTTCTCTTTCCTTTTGCTGTTCAATTTATGATTCCTATCCTTGGCTTTCAGGCTAATTGCATTCCCCACGTGATAAGTTCCAACTAAAGCGCAAGTACTACCAGTGCCCTCATACAGTCTACTAAATATTTTTTATAATAGTAATATTATTTTGGTGTAATTTAATCCTGCTAATAAGGGAGGGGTTATCTTAATATATAGTATAGATACACACAAATTGAAGTATCTAATGATGGTCGTGGGGATAATTTTCAAGTAAAAAAAATTATTTTAAACCTCTTAATATTGTTTTTATATTTTTGTATATAATTATTAAACTATATCTCTTTATATATAACGTGAATTTTGAAGGTTAATCTCCAAGCAACATGCCAAAAAGACTTTTTAACTTTTCCCTGGCTATTTTACTTTTTAACTTCCGTCATATCTCTTTTTAAGAAAATTACTTCTATATTTCAAATATACAATGACCTCTAGTATTTCAAATATATTTGAAAAAGTCATTTAAAAAAAATAAAATAAAGTTGACCGAGGTTATTTAACTGATATTTTTTCCACCCCCAAGTCTTCAATGGCTGCCGTCGAAGGCCGCCCTCTAGTCACCGTCCAATCTCTAGAGAATGATTTGGCTACAGATGGAGGCGCCGCCAACTCCGTTCCACTTCCTGATGTGATGAAGGCATCGATCCGCCCCAATATCTCACTTTGTGCAGGACTGTAACATACCGTAATTTGAACTACTTGAAATTTTCGGAAAAATAAAAATTTTCTTAAATGCAAAATAAACTTTCAAATTTGCATTAAAATATCTTACTCGTCTAAAAACATTTGCAATAAAAACAACCAAAACAAAGTTTGTCAAAAGCAATAATCGATTAAACATCATAAACCACTTCAAGAAATCAGAGTATTAAAAATCGTCATACATAAAATCTTAAAACATGGGCGGTCCTCGGGTTTAGCCTCCTGCTCAGTCCAAGTCGGCTCATTGGTCCCCTCGTCTCCTCATTGTCATCATCACCTACATCGATCAAGTCTAGTGAGTCTAAAAACTCAACATGTATAAACTGGAAATAACAAATAATATGTAGTAAAACCACATGCATATTTAGAATAAAGCGTACATACTTGAAACTTGAACGTAATAGTATAAACGTAGGCGTGTCATCATCATAAAACTTTTTATAAACATGCTTGCTTCATACATATTTGAACATGTATAAACTTCATCATTTTGCGTAGAGATATGTTTCAAAACAAGTGACCCATACCTAAAAGTGTCTGATCAGACTAAACCACAGTACTGGGCTGGCAGGGAAAGTCCACTACCACATACATGAGATCCCCGTTCATGCTTTAAAGGGTGGATTGGTCCCTAGTCATGCTTTACCGCTTTCCAATCCTGATCTAAACCTGGTCATGCTTTACCGGGAATGGAGAGGTCCTTGGCCACGTTCACCGACTTCCAAACCCATTCATAATTTGGTCACAAGACATTTAGCATACCTTAAAAACTTAAATTTTTTTTTTGCACGTCGAACATACTTACATGGAATTGAGGGATTCGTTGGATCTCGTTCGAGTCTGTGCTACACATGCTAACGCGCTACCATGAACCTTAACTTCCACAATATAATCATGCCTATCGAATGCATCACCCATTGACTTACTAACTTATGACCTACTGGAAATGCTCGGGACTTGTAATATCCCAACCTTTTAGCATTTTATTGTTTATAATATTATTTTTGGGTGTTTAGGAAATATGTTTATTGGAAATGTTATTATATGGTCATTGTTTATGGTTATTGTTTTGGTATTATGTTATGAATGGGTAAAATAGAAAGTTGATCTTGAGCCAAATAGGAAATGGAAGTGCAGAAACGGTATGAAAAATGTGACAGTAGTTCTGGTTTTTAGTATAATATTTTGTATATTGATCCAATTGATGTGAGGCCACTTTCATTAGAAAGATAAAATATAAGGCTATAACTTTCTTGTTTTGAGTTTTGTTCAAATCATTAGGGAAGACGATACAAAAGTGGCCCGAAGTGTGTCGTGCGTATCGTTGTTTCTTCACTGACACTTGTTGGGAGAATGAGCATAACGTTTTACTCAGGACCTTCAAATGATATGAGGCCAATTGGAGATGCAAGAAATGACATAGGGCTACAACTTTCATGTTTACCACTTTAGCTAATTCGGAAGAAAAAATATAGTTTTGGCCCTTGGCAGTGGGTACACGGACCCATACACGGACCCCGTGTGGTCTTGCCAAGAAAAATGTGTGATTTCCAGTGTGTACACGGACCGATACACGGAGGGGGGCACAAGGTCCGTGTCTATGGCATAGAAAACACGTTTTTGGTGGATTTTGAAGGCTTTTATACCCATTTTCTAGAGGCTTCCTCTTAATTCTCCCTTCTTACTTTTTCTTAAATGTTTCTTGCTCTTTCCTTCAAGATTTTCTTCCCTTCAATCTCCACTCCAAGCTCAAGGGTTCTAGTGGAATTATTAGTGTCTCCTACCTAAGATATCAAGTTTCAAGGTAATATTTCTTTATTTTTTAGGAGTTGGAAGGATTTGAATATTAAGGGTTAAGTTGAGTTCTTTGATTCATTGGATTATTGGTGATGATTTATGGTTATTGTTGTGATTATTGTTTTGGATTCATTCAAGTTCATCATAGCCATCATAGTGTTAGTGGGTTGTAACTAGAAGCTTCCTTTCAATTGCTCACATGATATATATGTATATAAGCCATGTTTATTGATGTCTAGCTCCTTCCATTGTTATATTATTGATATATGTATTTTTATTTGTTCATTGATCAAAGAATACCATTGAATCCATTGATAAGGAGCTAGTACTCTATTGTTGCTTACCAAGTATTTGTTAAATTGCCTCAATGAAATTTCTCATGATCAAAGCCATGGAAATGATAGTTAATTCATGCATGTCATTAGACTTGTCAAATTGGGTCAGGTCTGTTGGGCCGGCCCGCCCCGCTATAAAAATTGTGCGGGTTGGGTTGATAAAATAGCATCCCGTTTGGAGGCGAGCCAAATGGGCTGAGCCCGTTTGGGTTGCGGGCCAAGACGGAGCGGGTCTAAACGGGGTGAGCTGGCCCGCCAAATTTGGGTAGAATTTTATATTTTTAAGTTTTATATAAAAATTGGAATAAGTCTCTTGCGCCTCCATTACTCTCTTATCTTATTTCTTCCTTATTTTTCTCCTGCGCCTCGCCTCCATCACTCGCTCTGATAAAATCTAAATCTATGTGCTTCTTCTTTTTTTCGAAGATGTTATGCTCTCCTCTCTTTTCTGTAATAGATATAGGCTACATGAATAAAATTTATAGATAATTTATCGAATGACAAAATTAAAATTTGGTTTAGGAATTTATTGATAATTTATCCTTAGAACAAATATATATAAAGAAAATAAAAAGGGAGAAATTTACTTCATATCTTTTAGATGCAGAAAATGATGAATGTGCAAATATTAAAACAACATCATCCCGATAAGGATCCAATGTTGTTGAAATTTTTGATGAAGAAACAGTGGAGGGAACTATTGTACAAGATCAAGATTGAATGTAATTTAATGAGAATTGACGTTACAGTATTTGTTTAATTTCTTCATATTTTGTTTAAGCACTTTAGTTTTTTGTAGATTGTGTTGTTTGCTTTCTTAATTTCTTATTTTAATGTTTTTAAGTATTTTATGGAACTATTTGACTAAAATATATTTTTATTTTACTGCAATACTGTTTAGCAATTTTTTTTTAAAAAATAAGTGGGTCAGCCCGCCTAACCCGCGGCCCAAGGTGGGTTGGGTTGGGTTGGCCATTTAAGAGGCCCGCCATTGGCCTGCCCCGCCCCGTCTAATGGCGGGTTGCAGCGGGTTGTGGGCTGGCCCGCCCCGCTAGCCCGTTTTGACATGTCTACATATCATTGGCCAATTTCATGATTATGAGAATCTCTCACAGTTTTGATATATATTCATATCAAAGAAATATTCTCCAAAGGTCACAGGTCACATAATTATCATTTCCTTTCTTTTAATTCATGCTATGAAATACCATCTATATTGCTTTGTTATCTATTTTTCATTGAAGATGGTATTATTCATTGTTCATTACCATTGCTATAGCCATGTTTCAAGCCAAGCCATGTATATGTATTTGTTATGTATAGCTTCTTACTTACTGAGTTTTATCTCATTCCAGTTAACGTCATGTGATGCAGGTGAGAAGAAAGCTTGAAAGGGATTGTCCAAGATAGAAGAAGTCATATGGCATGAGGAAGGGAAACTTTTGGCATGTAAAATCGTATTTGATGAGTTGAATATTGGATAGTTATGGTTGTTTAAGTATGCAGATTTTGGGGAAAGAATTGTATATTTTGTTAATAATATTGGATTATGGTTTAATGTTTAAATTTGAAAAAAATGGTTATGGCAAGATTTAGTCAAGTCTTTATTTTTATACATGTTAATTGTTTATGTTTCCCTCTCAAATGTTAAGGCTTCCGCGTATGTGATTTCTTTAAATTTAAGTTTCATGGGAGTGGGTTGTTTCAATTGATATCAGAGCAAAACTTCTTCGGACCATATATGACTTCTTCTACCTAGGACAATCCGGTATGTTTTCGATCCTGCATCTATTGATTTTAACATTGAGAGTTGATTCTATTTCATTGCCATTGATGTATCATTTTTTCCTATCTATGTTAAAGTGAGCATTTGTGTAGGATATTCCTCCCAAGAGAAAGAATATTTAAGGGGATTATAGGACCCCTCCTAGTGATAAGACTGCCAAGGTTGTTAATGAATTCAGTAAGTTATTGCAAGAACAAGCGAAGGTTCATAGTGAACAGATTCAACAGCTATTGAGCAAGCACACCTCAACCCAGGGTCGTGGTAGTGGAAGAGACCAAGGTACAACTGAAAGTTCTGATGATGGTGCATATGATCGTTTCAGATGTATGAACCCTCCTGATTTTATTGGTGGCCCTGATCCATTAGTGGCTCTTGAATGGATCAAATCGTTGGAGGCCATATTCGATTATTTGAAGTTCACCGACCAAGACAAGGTAAGTTGTGATGTGTTTATGTTGGTCAAAGCGGCTCGTATCTGGTGGGAAGCCACCAAGGTTACAGTTAATGTTCGAGAATTAAAGTGGGATGATTCAAGGAATAATTCTTCACCAAATATTTTTCAAGAGAGGTCAAGGCCAAGAAGGTGAAGGAATTTCTTGAATTGAAGCAGGATGCTATGTCTGTTGCTGAGTATATTTTGAAGTTCGAATAAGGATGTGTTTTTGTTCCTTTTATTGCTGAAAATGACAAAGATAAGGGAGAACATTTCCTTTGTGGTTTGAAGTTAGAGATTCAAAGAGATGTTCATATGCCGAAGGTGATCACCTACCAAGACATTGTTGAGAGAGCCTTACTTGCTGAGCATGATGAACAAGAAATTGAGAAGGAACAGCTTTTCAGTTAAGGAGGCAAGCTTTTCAAGCTAGAGGGCAAGGGACAAGTACTAATGTGCGAGGTGGCCACAAAGGAAAATGCAAGATGGAGCAACGCAATAAGCCTTCTTTGCCTTCGTCAGATATGGAGCGACCTGTGTGTCCTAAGTGTGGCAAGCCACACAAAGGTGATTGTTTGGTTGGTAGTGGTCGATGTTTTAGATGCAAGGAAATGGGGCACACCGCACAGAAGTGTCATCTTTCTTCGGATCAAGGAAGAGTTCAAGGAAGAATTTTTGCAATGACCAAAGAAAGTGCTAATCCTGATTCTTCAGTGATATCAGGTAATATTTTAATCTTCGACAAGAAAGCACTTACATTAATTGATACTGGTTCGGCACACTCTTTTATGTCTGAAGTGTTCATGCATTCTTTGTCTGTTGAACCTACTGTTATGCCATTACACTTCAATATTGTGTTGCCCTCTGGAGATGAAATTTGTCCTACTTGTATCCTTAAGGCTTGTCCTATTCAAATGAGTACGAGATTATTGTTTGCTGATCTTATTGTTATTCCGATGGTAGCATTTGATGTTATATTGGGTATGGATTGGTTATCTGCTTATCATGCGGTGATTGACTATGTGGGCAAGACAGTGAAGTTTTTAGCCGATGACCATGAGAATGATGTATTTGTTGGTCTAGGCTCTTCGATGAGTATTCCTATTATTTCTTATCTACAATCTACTAAATTGTTGCACAAAGGTTGTATTGGTTTTCTTGCTTCAGTCGTGGATGTGTGAAAGGATAGTAATATGCAATTACAGGATATTGATGTGGTTCAAGATTATCTTGACATATTTGCAGATGATGTGCCGGGATTACCACCTGATCGAGAGGTGGAGTTTGTTATTGATTTAATTCTAGGTACAGCTCCAATCTCTAAGGCTCCGTACAGAATGGATCCGACTTTAATGAAAGAATTAAAGAATCAATTGCATGAGCTATTATATAAAGGTTTTATCCGTCTTAGTTCATCGCCGTGGGGAGCTCCGGTGTTATTTGTGAAAAAGAAAGATGGATCGTTGAGGTTATGCATTGATTATCGAGAATTGAACAAGGTAACTGTTAAGAACAAATATCATTTGCCACGTATTGATGAACCTTTTGATCAATTGCAAGGAGCAGCATTGTTTTCAAAGATCGACCTTCAGTCTGGTTATCATCAACTGAAGGTGAAAATGGAGGACATACCAAAGACTGCTTTTAGAACGAGGTATGACCATTATGAATTTCTGTTGATGTCGTTTGGACTAACCAATGCTCCTTCAGTTTTCATGGATTTGATGAATCGTGTCTTTAAGCCGTATTTGGATACTTTTGTCATTGTTTTTATTGATGACATATTGATCTACCCAACGACACGAGATCTTCATCGTGAGCATTTGAGGATTGTGTTGCAGCTGTTTAGAGATAAACAATTGTATGCCAAATTAAAAAAATGTGAGTTTTTGTTGGAGCAGGTGGCATTTTTGGGCCATATTGTTTCGAAAGAAGGAATATTGGTGGATCCTTCTAAGATTGAATCCAATAAGCAATGGTCCATTCCAAAGACAGTGTCAGAGATAAGAAGTTTTCTTGGTTTGGCAGAATATTACAGAAGATTCATAGCGGATTTTTCGAAGATCGCATTGCCATTGATGAGTTTGACACGAAAGGCTACCAAGTTTGAATGGACCATAGAATGCCAACAAGCATTTCAAATATTGAAAGATAAGTTGACTTCTGCCCCTGTATTAGTAATTTCTTGCGGTACTGAAAATTTTGTTGTATATACAGATGCTTCAAAGCAGGGGTTAGGTTCCGTATTGATGCAGCATGGGAAAGTGATAGCATATGCTTCTCGTCTGTTGAAGGAATACGAGAAGAATTATACCACTCATGATTGGAGTTGGCGGCTATGGTTTTTGTTTTAAAGATTAGGCGGCGTTATCTATATGGTGAGAAATGTGAAATATTTACTGATCACAAAAGTTTGAATTATTTGTTTTCGCAGAAGGAATTGTAAATGCGACAGCGGAGATGGTCGGAACTTGTGAAAGACTATGATTGCACCATTAGCTATCATCTTGGTAAAGCTAATGTGGTTGCAGATGCGTTAAGTCGCAAGTCGAGTTCTTTATTGGGATCTATGGTTTCTAAACCATTGTTGCTTGATATGCAAAGGAACAAGATAACTTTGGTATCTCCAGATACAGTGGCTCGATTATCTGTACTGGTTCTCCACTCAACCTTATTTGATCAAATTTTGAAGGAACAACAGCTGGACACTCTGTTAGAGTTGAAGAGAAAAAGTAATCTGACAGGAGTTTCGGAGTTTGGGTTGAATCGTGATGGTTTATTGACCTTTCGAGGTAAGATATGTGTTCCTATGGGTGATGACATTCGAAAAGATGTACTTCTTGAAGCTCATACAGCCACATATTCTGTACATCCCGGTAGTACAAGGATGTATCAAGATCTTCGACGCCTTTACTGGTGGCCAGGTATGAAGAAAGATATCATGTTATTTGTTTCTGAATGTCTAACCTGTCAGCAGGTTAAGATTGAGCACCAGAGACCGGCGGGATTGTTGCAATCCTTTCCTATACCGCGATGGAAGTAGGGGCACATAACTATGGATTTTGTTGTTGGGTTGCCAAGGACACAGAAGGGCTTCAATTCTATTTGGGTGATCGTGGATCGATTGACCAAGGCATCTCATTTTCTTCTTGTCAAGACGACGTATTCTATGAATCAATATGATGAGGCTTATATTCAGGAAGTTGTGAGACTTCATGGAATACCTGTATCGATAGTTTCAGGTCGTGATCCAAGGTTTACATCTGAGTTCTGGAAGTGTTTACATCGAGCCTTGGGTACGAAATTGGCTTTTAGTACCGCCTACCATCCTCAAAGCGATGAGCAATCTGAAAGGGTGATCCAAATTCTTGAAGATATGCTAAGAGCTTGCATGATTGATTTCCCGGGAAGTTGGGAATTCAAGTTGCCTTTGGTGGAATTCACTTATAAAAACAGTTACCAGTCTTCAATTGGCATGGCACCTTATGAAGCTTTATATAGAAGAAAGTGCCGATCACCGTTGTATTGGGAAGAGGTAGGGAAAAGGAAGATTTTGGGCCCAGAGTTGGTTCAACAAACTGCAGATGTTGTGGCATTGATCCAAGAAATAATGAGGACCGCTCAGTCTCGACAGAAGAGTTATGTCGATGTTCGACGACGACCTTTAGCATTCAAGGTTTGTAATCATGTATTTATTAAGATAGCTCCTCTCAAGGGAGTTATGAGATTTGGCAAGAAAGGTAAGTTAAGTCCTCGATACATTGGGCCATTTGAGATTCTAGACAAGATTGGAGACCGAGCCTATCGTCTTGCATTACCACCGGACTTGGATCGAGTTCACAACGTATTTCATGTTTCTATGCTACGTAAGTAACTTTCTAATCCATCTCATGTTTTTCAGTACAAGTCATTGGATCATTTACCTAAGCTAAGCTACGAGGAAATGCCGGTTCAAATTCTTTATCGCAAAGTTAAAGTGTTGAAAAACAAAGAAATTGGCCTTGTCAAAGTGCTTTGGAGGAATCAAGTGATTGAAGAGGCTACATGGGAACCGGAAGAGGAGTAAAACATCGTTATCCGAGTTTATTCGACGGTAAACAAATTTCGGGGATGAAATTTTTATAAGGAGGGGAGATTGTAATATCCCAACCTTTTAGCATTTTATTGTTTATAATATTATTTTTGGTTGGGTGTTTAGGAAATATGTTTATTGGAATGGTTATTATATGGTCATTATTTATGGTTATTGTTTTAGTATTATGTTCATAGTTGGTGATGATTATGGAAATGAATGGGTAAAATAGAAAGTTGATCTTGAGCCAAATAGGAAATGGAAGTGCAGAGACGGTATGAAAAATGTGGCAGTAGTTGTGGTTTTTAGTATAATATTTTGTATATTGATCCAATTGATGTAAGGCTACTTCCATTAGAAAGATAAGATATAAGACTATAACTTTCATGTTTTGAGTTTTGTTCAAATCATTTGGGAAGACGATCCAAAAGTGGCCCAAATTGTGTCGTGTGTATCGTTGTTTCTGCACTCACATGTTGGGAGAATGAGCATAACGTTTTACTCAGACCTTCAAATGAAATGAGGCGGGCTACAACTTTCATGTTTACCACTTTAGCTAATTCGGAAGAAAAAATATAGTTTTGGCCCTTGGCAGTGGGTACATAGACCCATACACGGACCCCGTGTGGTCTTGCCAAGAAAAATGTGTGATTTCCAGTGTTTACATGGACCCATACACGGAAGGGGGCATGGGGTCCGTGTCTATGGCATAGAAAACATGTTTTTGGTGGATTTTGAAGGCTTTTATACCCATTTTCTAGAGGCTTCCTCTTAATTCTCCCTTCTTCCTTTTTCTTAAACGTTTCTTACTCTTTCCTTCAAGATTTTCTTCCTTTCAATCTCCACTCCAAGCTCAAGAGTTATAGTGGAATTATTAGTGTCTCCTACCTAAGATTTCAAGTTTCAAGGTAAGGTTTCTTTATTTTTTAAGAGTTGGAAGGATTTGAATATTAAGGGTTAAGTTGAGTTCTTTGATTCATTGGATTATTAGTGATGATTTATGGTTATTGTAGTGATTATTGTTGTAGGATTCATTCAAGTTCATCATAGCCATCATAGTGCTTGTGGGTTGTAAGTAGAAGCTTCATTTCAATTGCTCACATGATATATATGTATATAAGCCATGTTTATTGATGTCTAGCTCCTTCCATTGTTATATTATTGATATATTTATTTTTATTTGTTCATTGATCCAAGAATACCATTGAATCCATTGATAAGGAGCTGGTACTCTATTGTTGTTTACCAAGTATTTGTTAAATTGCCTCAATGAAATTTCCCATGATCAAAGGAAATGATAGTTAATTCATGCATGTCATTGGCCAATTTCATGATCATGAGTATCTCTCACAGTTTTGATATATATTCATATCAAAGAGATATTCTCCACAGGTCACAGGTAACAGGTCACATAATTATCATTTCCTTTCTTTTAATTCATGCTATGAAATACCATCAATATTGCTTTGTTATCTATTGTTCATTGAAGATGGTATTATCCATTGTTCATTACCATTGCTATAGCCATGTTTCAAGCCAAGCCATGTATATGTATTTGTTATGTATAGCTTCTTACTTACTGAGTTTTATCTCATTCCAGTTAACGTCATGTGATGCAGGTGAAAAGAAAGCTTGAAAGGGATTGTCCAAGATAGAAGAAGTCATATGGCATGAGGAAGGGAAACTTTTGGCATGTAAAATCGTATTTGATGGGTTGAATATTGGATAGTTATGGTTGTTTAAGTTTGCAGATTTTGGGGAAAGAATTGTATATTTTGTTAATAATATTGGATGATGGTTTAATGTTTAAATTTGAAAAAAATGGTTATGGCAAGATTTAGTCAAATCTTTATTTTTATACATGTTAATTGTTTATGTTTCCCTTTCGAATGTTAATGCTTCCGCATATGTGATTTCTTTAAATTTAAGTTTCATGGGAGTGGGTTGTTTCAGGACTTGACCGTGATAAACAACATGTTAACCCCCGACTTGACCCCGAAACAAATCTTGTCAAGAAGTATGAATTTCCCTAAACAATAGAAGGTGCGGAACTTGATTAAAACATAGTTCAACGTTTCCCAATCAAACTTCATAACATCTAAATTAACTTTTAGTATACTTAGGACATAACGACTTAATAGTACCCAAAGGAAGCAAGAGCACCTAAATTTGAAGCCCAAAATTCGTCTGAAGCAGCGCCTAGGCGCTGCTCTGCAGCGCAGCGGCATTGCATGTGCGTACGAGCAGCGCTGCAGCGCTTCTGGGCACGTACGGGCAGCGCTGCGGCGCTGCGGTGCTAGTTCTGCGCGAATCAACCCAAAATTCTGCACAAGAGTTCCCTAAGACTTCTAATGCATGCACAACCTCACCAACCCGAGACAACACCCCAAAATTCACATGATCACCCCATTGGACACTCCTAAACACACAAAGGAACACACGGCGATTTTCAACGAAGCCTGCAACACAAGAAACTCAAGAACACATTTTTATAAAATCACAATTTGAGCAGTCCCACGAAAACGATGATAAATCACTCATTTATTATCCAAATATTTCAAATTTTACCGTCAAATCGAAGGTAGCAAAAAGTTCTACGTTTTTATATGTTGAAAGTGTTTCCAGAAAATCGACCGAAAATTCGCAGCATTTAAAATGACAGCAAATTTTGAGTTTCAGATATAAAATCGTTTCAAAACCGATCCAACAAATTTTGCTCAAACGTTTTACAACATACATGGATTTTTACGTATAATAAACATAAGAACATATAATATAACAAGATCGATGCAGAAACAATAGATTATACATGACTTTTGATAATTAACGTTACCGAAACGACGACACCGAAGCGGAAAAGATGCGAGGGTTGATCCGGAATGATTTGTGGCTCGATTAACTTGAAGAAAAGTGATGAAAACTTTCTGGAAAATTGGAGAGGGAGGGGCGGCTGCACTTGGCTCTTAGAACCCTAGCTTTTCTTCAAAACAAATGGAAATGAAGAGGCAAGGAAATGTGTGTGTATGTTTTAACGTGTATGTGTGTGTGTAAATGTGTGTGCATGTGTTTTTAATAATTAGGGGATAAAATTGTGCTTAAATATTAATTATAAACTAATTAAAATACTAACATTCTTCTAACTTCAAAACATCTCTTAATTTAAAATAAAATGTACAAGTGACAAATCTTTAAAAACTTTAAAGTCATAAAATCATCTAATAATTAAATTAGGCTTTTAAAATGCTAAAAATTAAATAAACCTTTTAAAATACCCCAAACCCAACTTAAAATAAAATACCACATTTTAAAAAGTGTCAAAATCGTCGCCGGTCTCTTTTCTTCGGTCCCGCATCGAATAATCGCCCGAAACATGAAACTCAAAAAATATTTTAACGTGCATCACATAAACATAAATAATTTAAATAATGTAATTTCATAAATCATGCATCTCAAAAACTCATTTTAAACTTGATTAAATAATTTAACAATTAAATAAATGCATGGGTTTTACGTGTGCTGATTTTGGGCTCTACAGTTCCTCCCCACTTAAATAAATTTCGTCCTCGAAATTAAGTCTTACTAAACAACTTTGGGTTGCGAATTCTCATATCTGTCTCGGTCTCCCAAGTGGCCTCCTCCACTGATTGATTTAGCCACCGGACCTTGACGAGCTTAGTTACTTTGTTCCGAAGTCTCCTTTCCTGTCGCTCGAGGATTTAGCAGGCCTTTTCTCATATGACAGATCTGGAGCAAGCTGCAACGGCTCTTAATTCAAAACATGTGAAGGATTTGCTAGGTACTTCCTCAGCATCGAAACGTGGAACACATTGTGTACAACGGCCAGATTCGGCGGTAGGGCTACACGATAAGCTAGTGTCCCAACTCTGTCAAGAATCTCGAACGGTACAATAAATCTCGGGACTAAGCTTGCCTCTCTTCGCAAATCTTATAACACCCTTCATAGATGCTATCTTTACGAAAATGTGATCACCTACGGCAAACTCAAGATCCCTTCTCCTCTTGTCAGCATAACTCTTTTGACGACTCTGGGCGGTCTTCATCTTGTCTCGGATCTTGACCACCATGTCTGCAGTCTGCTGAACAATCTCTGGACCAAGTTCTGATCTCTCAACGACTTTATCCCAATGAATCGGCGATCTGTACTTCCTCCTATACAATGCCTCATAGGGAGCCATACCTATGGATGATTGAAAACTGTTGTTGTAGGTAAAATCCACTAGAGGTAACTTAGCTTCCCAATTCCCATGAAAATCGATCACACAGGCTCGCAACCAATCCTCCCAAATCTGAATCACTCTCTCAGACTGGCCATCTGTCTGAGGGAGGAAAGCTGTACTGAATAGCAACTTCGTCCCCATGGCTGCGTGCAAACTCTTCCAAAAGGACGATGTGAACCTCGGGTCCTTGGCTGACACAATAGAAACTGGGATTCCGTGCAATCGAACTATCTCCTTGATATAGAGCTCCGCATACTGCGTCATGGAGAAAGTCGTTTTCACTGGCAAGAAGTGTGCCGACTTAGTAAGTATATCCACTATAACCCTAATGGCATTAGATCTTCTGACGGACCTCGGCAAACCAACAACGAAGTCCATGCTGATATTCTCCCACTTCCACTCGGGGATAGGGAGTGGCTTAAGCATCCCTGTTGGCCTCTGATGCTCCGCCTTCACCTGTTGAAAAGTGAGACATTAAGACACAAATCGGCGGATGTCTCGCTTCATACCTGGCCACCAATACAGGATCTCAAAATCCTTGTACATCTTGGTACCTCCCGGATGAATGGAATACGGAGATGTATGTGCCTCTGTCAGAATATCCTCTCTGACCGAATCAACACTAGGCACCCACATCCTTTCTCTGCACCTCACAATACCATCGGACACTGTGTAGAGTACACTGCCTTTGGCTTCATCCTTCAGTCGCCATTTTTGCAACTGCTCAATTGAAGGCTGACCTCTATGGATTCGGTCAAACAAAGAAGAGTGGACTGTCAGAGTAGACAGCTTAGGAGCCCTGCCCTTTGGATTAACCTCTAAATCAAACCTCTGAATCTGTGACTGAAGAGATCTCTGCGCTGACATATGTTCTACTACTGCAACTTTTCTGCTCAAAGCATCTGCCACAACATTAGCTTTCCACGGGTGGTAGCTAATTTTCGCAATCGTAGTCTTTCACTAATTCTTACCACCGTCTTTGTCTCATATTTAGTTCTTTCTGCGTGAAGAAATACTTGAGACACTTGTGATTAGTAAATATCTGGCATTTCTCACTGTACAAATAATGCCTCCATATCTTCAACGCAAAGACAACGACAGCTAACTCAAGATCATGAGTCGGATAATTCTTCTCATGCACTTTCAACTGTCTAGAGGCATAAGATATAACCCGACCATGCTGCATCAAAACTGCGCCTAGACCGAGCTTAGATGCATCAGTGTAAGGCACAAAATTGCCTTGCCCGGCTGGCATGGCTAACACTAACGCTGAAATAAGAGCTTTCTTCAAAGTATCGAAACTTTTCTGAAATTCATCACTCCATACGAATTTATCATTCTTCTTAGTCAATGAAGTGACTGGCACTGCAATCGAATAAAATTCCTGAATAAATTTCCTGTAGTAGCCTGCTAAGCCTAGGAAACTGCGGATCTCTGATGAATTTTTTGGCTCAACCCATTCCTTAACTGCTGCTACCTTAGCTGGATCCACCTCGATACCACTGCTAAATATTACATGACCCAAAAACGCAACCTTATCTAACTAAAATTCACTCTTACTGAATTTTACAAACATCTTGCGACTCTGCAAGACCTGCAAAACTGTACCCAAATGCTGACTGTGCTCTTCATGGCTCTTCGAGTAAATGAGAATGTCGTCAATGAATACTATGAAGAACTGGTCTATGTAGGGCTGAAAAACTCGATTCGTCAAGTTCAAAAATATAGCTGGAGCATTAGTCAGTCCGAACGGCATCACTAAGAACTCGTAATGCCCATATCTGGTTCTGAAGGCCGTCTTATGAATATCTGCATCTTTTACCTTCAGTTGATGATACCCTGACCGAAGATCTATCTTAGAGACAACTGTAGCTCCCTGCAACTGATCGAACAAGTCCTCGATCCTTGGAAGTGGGTATTATTTTTGATCGTTACCTTGTTCAGTTCTCGGTAATCGATACACAGTCTCATGCTCCGATCTTTTTTCTTTACAAAGAGCACTGGTGCACCCCATGGTGAGAAACTAGGGCGAATAAATTCTTTGTCAATGTGGGGACCCGAACTTAATTCAATTCTTAATCACTTTCTGGGAATAATTATTCAATTAAAATAGACAGGGTCTAAATTTTTTTTTTAAATACGAGAGTACACAGCATATGAAATAAGTCTTATCTTATTTACAAGATCACTATTCAGATCTAAGTACAAGTCCTGTACAATCATAATTCATAAAAACTACTGTTTCTTCACCACATCTCAGGTGATATAACAGATATACTCCTAAGTCCGGATCTCCACGCTAACTGTCTTCTCTCATCCTCTTCTTGAACCTGATCCAGCCCCACCTGTTGTCATGCACACATAACAAGACAACAGTCGGATAACTCCGGTGAGAATAAATCCCAGTATAAACAATGCAAAAATGCAATCATATAAAAACATATATTAAAGCATAATAAGGATATCATTAACATGTAGCAAATCAACAAACATGAATGATAAATAACATTTTAACATATTAAATCATAATCTTTTAAAATAACATTTTGACATTATAAATCATAAACATTTAAAATAATATTTTGACATAATAAATAAAAAAAACATCCATAAACATTTAAAATAATCATATTAGCATATAAAACAGCATTCAGGACACTGCCATGACGTTTACTAATTTTCGGGTGTAAAATTTTCGTTTTACTCCTAGACATAAAATTTAATGTTTTTGACATTTTCTTAATTTCGTTGACTCTAAAATATCCCAAATAAATATTTAAGCTTACATAAATTTTCTCATATTTTTATTTGGCTTAAATCGATGACTTTTAAATTAATCTTTAAATATAACGTACTAATGGCTTTTAATCCCGAATTAAACCAAACTTTAATATAAAATTCCCATATTTAAAAATTATACTTTCAGTAATTATTTGAGCTTAAATATAATTTTTCATAATTTTATTCAGCTTAGAACTAGGCGTTTCAATTAATTCTTTAATTAACATTTCGAGCGGCGATTAAATCCCGGATGAATTCAAAACTCATTATTTTCTTCCCAAATTTTAAACATAATATTTTCATTATTTATTTCACCATTGTGAGCCATGAACCATACCCTTGGACCCATGGTTCCAATTTTTCTTCCTAAATTTTTGTTTTTGACACCTATTCAAACACACAGAGCCATCTCCCAAATTACTCGAGCCACGCCCGATCCACCTCGAGCCAAACTCGAGCCAACCCATCTAGGAACCCTACTAACCAAGCCCAAACCTCTGACCAGCCCCTTAAACCCTCGAAAAGCCCACTGCCTGTGACCCCTTCTTGTGCGTGCGTGAGTTTTGGTACAAGAGGACTCTTCTCCTTCTAGGGAACTTACAACCCCCTAAACATCTACCAGCACTGACCCTCATCGAGCCTAGACCACCCTCAGACTCTACCCAGACAAGCCCTGCCACTTGAACTCACGCACAATGCATCTGAATTCAGAAGACCCAAGCTGCGCGTCTTGTGCTTCTTCACCCCCTCTCGAACCAGCGGCCAACCCAGCCACTCCAGCCCCTAGACCAGCCCTTGTCCAACACTCTAGGATCCTGATGGACTTCCATAGCTCGCCCAAG
The DNA here is from genome assembly GCF_025594145.1 of Primulina tabacum. Lineage (NCBI taxonomy): Eukaryota > Viridiplantae > Streptophyta > Magnoliopsida > Lamiales > Gesneriaceae > Primulina > Primulina tabacum. Next base: position 33,815,912 of record NC_134559.1, read on the forward strand.
CCCCAGCAGCGCGCCTTTTAGCAGCTGCTGCACACACACGAGCGTGGGGGATAGTCCCTCTTCACGTTGACTCTTCCCCAGCCCCAAGCTCGAACCCTAGTTGCCCTAGGACCCAACTCAACCCTAGACCGAGACCACCCTGAACCTGACCCAGCCCTGGACAAGCCCCCTTGCCCCCATGCAAACCATCGAGCCCGTGCATCACGACAACCAAAAAACTTCGGCCCTACCTCCCTTGCTGCCCACGCTTCCAGCTTTGTTTTCTAGTTGTGTAGCCGGTTGTGGTGTTCTAGGACTCTCATGAACCATATAAAACATGACACTAATAAGTCCTAATCGTGGCAGCCCCTTTTACAAAACCATAAACATGTTTTTGAATCCAATATTAAGAGTTAAACACATGCATATGCATAGTTACGAAAATTGTGAGTTGTGTGACTTCTTTTCATTCAAAAAATGATCAAATAAATATTATGGTGTGATGGATGATTAAAGGAAATAATATGGCGTGCCTTTACGTATTTAACGCATGATTATTCGTTGACGATTGAAAAACGACGACACGAAGATCCTTGGCTAGAAAACCCTTTAAGGCTTCGACTTTTCCTCTTAAAAATATGATTTGTGTGTGTCGTGAATATTGGGAGAGTTTTTATTGTAAATGGGTGGTGGGCATGTGATATGTAGGTTATGGGGTCAAAATTACATATTAAATAGTTAATAAAGTACTAACCAAACTTAGGTCCATTAACCATGTTAATTAGGTCCATTAGTGCATAATTAAAATATTAAAAATAATTTTGTTTAAGTAAGTTTGTGAATTTATTAGTCGGGTTGCCAAAACGTTTGTATTTTTTTTGAAAAACCAACACCGATAAAATTTATGTCCCGGCGTATAAAATCACCTCAAAACTCCTTATTTTCAAAATTATGAAATAGAATCAATCATATTTTAAATAATTAAAAACAATTATTTAATAAAAACATTTTCTTTTTTCAGCCTTCGGTCTCTGTTCCTTGATCGCAACTTGAATAACCTTTAAAAATACATTTTAACGTAACCATGTTGAAAAATATATTTTAAACATGAAAATATGCACATCATAATTAATTTATGCAAGTAAAACAATTAATTGAAATACAAAAAGAATTTAATAATCATGTGCATGTGGTTCGCGTGGACATTTAAATTTTCGGAGCGTTACAGGTCATCACCTCTAGTCTCCTCAACCATGTCATCTGCATAAATTAAGTCTAGTAAGTCTAAAGAGTCAGCATGCATAAATCGTGAATAACGAATACTACAAAATAAAAATTCATGGAATTTAAACATACTTGATATGTAAATTACTCATGCATAAATAAATATGACGTGACTTCCTGCATAAACATGTTTAGCTTGACATAACATAAACTTAAACATTTTGTGTAAAATTCTGCTAATTGAAATGTGGCACCGTAACATAGTTCTTTTGATCAAACTAACACCTCAGCTCTTGGCCGGCAAGGATCACCACAGCCCTTGGACTAGATATCCACTACCAATCATAAGATAAGTTAGAAAGGTCCCTAGGATGTTCTCCAACTTCTAGACCCGTACATGCGTAATTTCGCCACAAGACAACTTACATACCTCAAAATAAATATTTTTACTCACTATATTTATTTAAGAATGCCGTGGACCTCGTTGGATTGACCCTCGGACCCGCTGCCACCACTTAAACTTACAATTCAAAGCATCCCATAAACTTTCATCTTACCTGTACAACTTCCGAATAAAATAAAACGACTTGCGACTTTTCCCCACGACTCGGGACTTGACTCAACCTTGAAAATCAAGCTAACACACTGTCCATAGCCATAGAATCACCTCTGGAACATCCCAAAACCATCCTGAAACAAGACAAGCAACTCTAGTCTCTATTCGGCCCCTTTTTGACACGTTCGGATTCTATACGGATCCAAAATTATCACGGCTCGAACCAGCCCTAGACCATGACCTTAGAACCTAACCAAGCCACTAATATAGTTCTTACCAACTCAGGTGACACGTGGAAGTCGTGGAGAAACCGGCCGTGACATGCCCTTCCCCCGCCTTCACGCTCGTGCTGCCCCTTTTTGTCTCAAGCGACTTTCCTATCCGACCAGCCCATAAACGACCAATACCAGACTCAATTTAACACCCTAAGAAACAGTCCAGACCCTAGCCATGAGCCCTATCCCAGCTCGAACATGCCCTAACTAGCCGAACACCGAAAACAGCCCCCACGCGCACAAAACAGCAGCTTGCGCTCCACCTTTTGTTTCGTGCTACCAGGACACTTCCGACCCTTCAAGGGTAGATAAATAACATCTAAACACATCCCCATACATAACAGAAACAACACAGATTATATGCACGAATCCAACATATGAAAAACTCATGAAAACTTGAATGATCTTGGGCAGAAAAATTTCAGCATGCAAATTCATGTTTTGATTCAAATATTTAATGTAAAAAAATGTTTTTCAAGCATAAATATAATCAAAAAATATTAAATAACAAGATTGATGCGTGAAGAAAGATTTAGAACATGTCTTTGCGTTTAAACGCTCGAAAGGAAATGTAGCGATGAACGAAGGACGATTGCTAGACGTTTTCCTTGCCAAAAATTTGTGAAAATTCACCAAACTATTGTACGTAGAAGTGGAGAAGTGGAGGAGGCTACTTGGAGGCCAAACCCTAGTTTTCATGTTTTTGTGTTTTTTAGTGTGTGTTCGGGAGTGTGTGTGTTTGTTTTTATTATTTTTTTTAAAAAAACTTGACAAATTAATTAAATTCTAACTAAACAAATTTTTTTAAGTCTTAAAATAATTTAAAAGCATATTAAACATCATGCTCAAGAATAAAATCTTCTATTTATGAAAATTTTCTAATATCATGCTTAAAAATATTTTAATTCATTTAATAATTTAAATTTGACTTTAAAATGATAAAATTCGTAAATCATTTAAAATAAATACTTATTGGCTTAAATCTGAATACGTCTCTCATCATATGACAGGTTCGGTGAAAGCTACAACAATTCAAAGTACATGTGATGGATTCATCATATACCTCCTCAGCATTGACACATGGAACACATTGTGCACTCCTGCCAGATTCGGCGGTAGAGCTACACGATAAGCTAGTGTTCCTACTATGACAAGGATTTTGAACGGTCCTATGAATCTCATACTCAATTTGCCTCCCCTCCCAAATCTCATAACACCCTTCGTTGGTTCTTTACAAAGACATGGTCTCCCACAGAAAATTCGAGGTCCCTTCTTCTCTTATCAGCGTAAATCGTTTGACGACTTTGAGAAATCTTCATCATGTCCCAAAATTTGAATACTACTTCGGCAGTCAGCTGAAAATCTCTAGACCAAGTTCTAATCTCTTGCCAACCTCATCCCAATGAATAGGCGATCTATACTTTCTTCCATATAATGCCTCATAAGGAGCCATATCTGTAGACGACTAAAAGTTTTTTTATAGATGAACTCCACTAGAGATAGCTTTGATTCCCAATTTCCATGGAAATCAATAACATATGCACGCTACTCCTTTAAAATCTGTATCACCCTCTCAGACTGGCCGTCTGTGTGAGGGTGGAAAGCTATACTGAGTAGCAACTTCGTCCCCATTTCGGAATGCAAACTCTTCCAAAAGGACGATGTGAATCTCAACTTCTGTCAGGCACGATCGAAACTGGGATCCCTTGCAATATGACTATCTTCCGAATATAAAGTTTTGCGTACTGTGTCATAGAGAAATTCTTCTTTATCGGCAAAGTGCACCGAGTTGGTAAAACGATCAAAGATCACCCAAATGGCGTTAGAGCCTCTTAATGACCTCGGTAATCCAATTACAAAATCAATAGTAATATTCTCTCATTTTCACTAAGGAATAGGAAGTGGTTTGATCATCCCTGCTGGCCTTTGATGCTCTGCTTTCATATGCTGGAAAGTTAGACACTGCAGCACCCTTGCCCGAGCCAATACTAAAAAGAATAATAAGCATGCAACATTAAAACTTAATAACAAAAATTAAACAACGGAAACCAAATAACTTAATCATCTTACAACCCAAATGAAAACAGAACAATAACAGCAGTTTTAAAAATTAATACAACCATAAAGAAAACATAATTCTAAATGAGAAAAGAATAAACCATATAAAACCTCCACTGGATCGCTGCCAAAAACACAACTGCTCTAGCCACTGCCCTGGTCATCCCAACCATCCAACCTAAGACATGCCCCGTAGAATGGGGTGCCCAAGATGAAAACAAGGACGTGAGCGAAAATCGTCCAATACGAGAATGTACGAGTATACAAACTGATATGATGCATGTGAAATGCAATATGCTCGGATATAAAGGATCAAGTCAAGATACTCATACTTAGTCTAGAGGCACCTGAGTGTGTATCTTATCTGCCCTAGGCATTTTTTGGCTCTCACACTCATTATCAAGACGTGGACCTACAATGTCCAGGTTATCAGAGCCCACGGGTCTCGTCGGACACTGTAGCTCTCGATGCCCCATCGTCCACAATACAGAATAGGGATGAGCGACCCACAACAAACGAGGTATATATCAAAAGATATCAAGCTGAACATGATATTTCATGCATAATATGCCAAAGCAGTAAAACATTTATCATGCAACAGATAAATATGCAGCATATAAATATGTATACTACTCTTTGATATCTCATTCAGTACATCATGTACCTCACTAAAACAATCTGAAAAAAAGCTCTAAACCTAGACAATACTAACATAATGAAATCACTATCAAACCAGATCCTGAATTACCAAACATGCTACAAAGTTCTCCCTAATGATTCTTAAATTACTATTTAAGGCTTTAGAATTATACCTGCGTTCGTCGTCAGCCCGCTGATGATGCCTTGATCCTTGTTCACCGACCCCTCGTTGAGTCGACACTACCTAAAAAACTTCTCGACACCAAATTGCCCTAGAAACTGGCTAGAAAACCTAAGGTATATGGCTAGAATTCTCTCTGAAGGATGCGACGTAGGAAACAAAAGAAATCAGCTTCCATTTATAGGTTGCATCCGGACTAGTTCAGAAAATCTAAATCAATCTTATCTGCGACATTTTAGAATCTCATTTGTCTAATTGGATTTCTCGGGATAATGTAATTCTGAAGTAGATTAGGTTATCCATTTTAAATTCGATGGATCCCAAAGCTTGATCCCAAATTATCATTTTCTTAATAATTCTTAATTAAAAAATCTTTGATTATCTCTTAATTTTACTCATCAAAATAAGGATTCAGGTCATTACATCATCCCTCCTTGCAAAGACTTCGTCCTCGAAATCAGAACTGAAGTACAATACAACTGAATAAAATACAACTCATTATTACAAAGATACAACTCAAAACAAAAATGTGGATACTCTGAGAGCATACGACTCTCTAATTCCCAAATCACCTCTGCAGTACCGCGACGTTGCCATTGCACTAGAACAAGTGGAATGGTCTTGTTTATGAGCTTTTTCTCTTTCCTACCTAGGATTAAAAGCGGCTGCTCGACATAAATCAAGTCTTCTTCAAATTGAACATCTCTTAGACCAATAACGTGCGATTCATCTGCTACATAACGTTGTAGCAACGATACATGAAAGAAATTATGAATGCTGGAGAGATACGACGGAAAATCCAATCGATACGCCAAATTTCCAACACATTTCAATATCTCGAAAGGTCCGATGAATCTTGGGACTAATTTTCCCTTGAGTCGAAATCTCATCACTCTGTGGAATGATGAAACTTTAAGGAAAAATTTTTCCCCTGACTGAAAGTGTACGGTAGACGTTTGGTATTCGCATAACTCGATTGACTATCTTGTGCAGTTTTAATTTTCTTCTTGATAAATTCAACTTGGTCAATCGATTGTTGCACTAATTCAGGTCCTTGCACTTGTCGTTCTCCTACTTCGTCCCAAAACAATGGAGTACGACAATGTCTACCATATGTTGCTTCAAACGGAGCCATATCAATGCTGTTGTGGTAGCTATTGTTATATGAAAACTCCAATAGCGGCGGATGATCATGTCATGCTGGTCCAAAATCCAAAGAACAAGCACGCAACATGTCGTCGAGTGTCTGAATAGTCCTCTCAAACTAAACATCGGTCTCTGGATGATAGGTAGTACTCATACTCAATGTCGTTCACAACGCTTTTTGAAAACTTCCCCAGAACATTGAGGTAAAGCGTGGGTCTCTGTCACTGACTATACTTATTGGCACACCATGATATTTAAGAATCTCTTGAATGTATAGTCTTGCCATGTGATCGAAACTGTATTCAAGACTATACGGAATGAAATGTGGTGAATTAGTCAGTCGATCTACAACAATCCTAATGGAATCACAATTCTTAGATGACAACGGCAAAAAAAAATCCATCGTTACATGCTCCCACTTCCATTCAATGATAGGATGATTCTGAAGTAATCTTCCTGGTCGACGATGTTCAGCTTTTACTTGCTGACAAACCAAACACTTAGCTACAAACTGGTAAACACTTGTCTTCATACCTTTTCAACAAAATCTGGTCTTCAAGTTCTTATACATTTTCATGCTTCCAAGGTGGATCTCAACTTACTCCTATGGGCTTGAGATAAAATCTCGTCTCTTAATTTAGAATCTTCTGGAACTATGATTCTTCCAGACAGAAACATGGTTCCGTCTGTTGGAAAACAAAGCTAGACGTGTTGTCTCCATTAGCTAACCTTGCTAACTATTTCACCTTGGAATCAGAAAATTGAGCTTCTCTGATTTTGGCATACAACGTCGGTTCAAATAAAATGCTCGTTACTCGAATGTATTCCATTTCTTTCTTATGACGGAAGTGAAATCCCAAAGAACAACAATCTTGGATTACACTTGATATGAAACTTTTCTGAAGTGCATATAATCTCACCTTGCGACTAAGAGAATCAGTTGTAATATTCGCTGATCCTAGATGAAACTTATTTCGCAATCAGAGTCCTTTAACAAATCCATCCATCTTCTTTGGCGCATATTCAACTATGCTTGAGTAAAGATATACTTCAAACTCTTGTGATCTGTAAAAATTTAAAATCTCTCTCTGTAGAGATAATGTCGCAATATCTTTAAAGCAAACACAATCGCGGTCAATTCCAGATCATGAACTGGATAATTATCTTCATGCTTTTTCAACTGTCTGAATGAATATGCAATCACATGACCATTATATGTTAAAACACACCCAAGTCCTTGAAGTGATGCATCAGTGTACACAATGTACCCTCCTGATCCAAATGGCAGAGCTAAAACTGGTGCAGTTGTCAAACTTTGGCGCAGTTCATTGAAACTATTTTCACAATCATGTGTTTATTCAAAATGCACATTCTTACACGTCAGCTGTGTCAATGGTTTGGCAATCTCAAAAAATCTTGAGATGAATCTCCGGTAATAACCTGCCAAACCTATGAAACTTCTTATCTCTTGAGCTTATTCCGGTCGTGCCCTACTCAACACTGCATCGATCTTGCTAGGATCCACTCATATCCCATCTTTGGATATAACATGTCCCAAGAAGACAATTCTGTCGAGCCAAAACTTGCACTTGTTCAAATAGCATACAGTTAGTGATTCCTTAAGGTTAGCAACACAATCCTTAAATGTTGTGCATGATCTTTAATGCTACGAGAGCATACCAGTATGTCATCAATAGAGACAATGACAAACTTGTCAAGATACTCCTGGAATACTCGGTTCATCGAATCCATAAATGCTGCTGGAGCATTAGCCAAACCAAAAGGAATCACAAAAAACTCGTAATTCCCATACCCTATTCGAAACGCAGTCTTAGGGATATCATGTTGATGAACTCGAAGTTGATGATATCCAGACCGTAAATCGATCTTCGAGTACACTAAAGTCCCTTGCAGTTGATTAAAACAAATCATCAATCCGTGGTAACGGATATTTAACTGTCTTTAATCTATGCAAATCCGCATAGACCCATCCTTATTTTTAACGAACAACACTGGTGCTCCCCAAGGAGACACACTGGGTCTAATTTACCCCTTGTCAAGAAGATCTTTTAACTATTGTTTCAACTCTTTCATCTCTGTTGGTGCCAATCTATAAGGCTCTCTGGAGATAGGTGCGGTTTCTGGTACCAATTCTATCTCCGCTTCCACTTCTCTCTTTGGAGGAAATCCAAGAATTTCATCGGGGAAAACATCAGGAAATTAATCAACAACTGGAATGTTCTTCAAATCGATTACATCATTCGATACGTCCACGGCATAAATGAGGTATCCCTCTCCTCTTTTCGCTAAAGACCTTTGTGCCTTTACAACAGACACTACTGGAATTGGAGTTCGAGCTCGCTCACTGAAGAAGAACCGATTCTTGTCTCCTTCTAGACGAAACTGAACGAGACATTGGTATCAATCTACAGTCGCTATATAATTAGTCAAAAGGTCGATTTCCATAATACAATGGAAATCTTCCATAGCCAACATCAAAAAAATTGGCAGACAAGTATTTTCCCTCGAACTTTAACAAACAATTTACTACAATTCGTTTAGCTAAAACCTCTTGTCCCATATATGTAGACATCAACATCAAGACTTCTAATGACACGTAGGGTAGTTTATGCTTCTTAATAAACATTGATGCTATGAATGAATGCGATGCCCCAGTGTCAATTAATACATATGCAGGAACACCACATAAAAGAAAATTACCTGCAATGACTCTCTCGTTTTGTTCCTCAGCTTGTTCTTGGTTTAGGGCAAACACTTGCCCCTGGACTCGTGGGTGTTGCTGAGATCCTTGTGATATTCCTTCACGAAAAGAACCTTGAGCAGGAAAACATTTCTGTTGCACAGTGGCCACAGACTATTTTCCACTGTAAGACCCTGTCATAGAACCTCCCCCTCTACTCTGATCCTCCAAGTTAGGACAATCCCTCTTCAACTGACCCAAATCACCACAAGTGAAACAAGCACATGTCACTCTTCGACAATTATCCATCTGGTGATTGCCTCCGCAGTGGCCACATTGCAGGTTTTTCCTACCAGAACTGTCTACCCTTCCAGAACCGGAAGAAGAAGAAGATACAGAATTCTTGAAAGACTGACCCCTCGGTCCCAACGAACTAGAATTTTTTCTATCTTGCATAGCCTTCCTCCTAGCAATACTGATCTAGGTTTGACGAAAACGATTCACTAATACTTCGTACGAAGCAGGATCATCACTGAAAAAAACTCGATCAAAAATCTCTTGGTTGAAACCATTCAAAAAGTGAGAATATTTTGTTGCAGAATTCTCAATGATGTGAGGAGCATACGGCAATAGATCCGTAAAATGCTTTTGGTAATCCACAATGCTCGAATCTCCTTGCTTAATGGTCAACAGTTCCATATCCTTCGCCTAACGAAGAGCTGGCGGAAAGTGATGATTGATGAAGGCCTGACAGAAATATTCCCAACAAATCCGCCCATGCTGCTGAACTAGAATTGCAGAAACTTGTTTCCACCATTTCCGAGCTTTTCCTTGGATCATGAATTTAGCTACCTCCATCTTCTCGTCCTCATCATAGTGCAATACTCGAAAACACTGCCCCATGATATCAACCCAAGATTCAGCAACATCAGCATTCTCATCTCCGGCCAACGATGGAGGTCCAATCTTCATGAAATCCATAATGTTAACACGGTTCCTACGTCTCCTTTCATCATTATCTCGGTGACGTCTTCCGTCATGATATCTACGACGATATTCTTGGCCAGCATCATCGTCGGCATAACGGCCATGTCCCACACTTCCGTGACTGCTTCCATCTCCTGACATCTGAAAAGAAACCAAAATCAACCTCTAATTCCTCGATATAGAATTACTAGTGTCCCAAAAATCTTTGAATGATCTGATAACACTAAATGTAGCGCCTTTACCTGAGCCACTACTAAACAGACTAATAAGCATGCAACATTAAAACTTAATAACAACAATTAAACAGCGGAAATCAAATAACATAATCATCTTACAACCCAAACGAAAACATAACAATAACAATAGTCTTAAACATTAATACAACCATAACGAAAACATAATTCGGAACGAGAAAACAATAAGCCACATAAAACCTCCACTGGATCACCATCGAAAACCCAACTGCTCCAGCCACAGCCCTGGTCGTCCGAACTGTCAAACCTAAGACCTGTCCCATGGAATGAGGTTCCCAAGATGAAAACAAGGACGTGAGCGACAATCGCCTAATAAGAGAATGTACGAGTATACAAACTAATATGATGCATGCGAAATGCAATATGCTCGGATATCAAGGATCAAGTCAAGAATCTAATGCTCAGTATGGAAGAACCTGAGTATGTAGTCTCTGATCTGCCCTAGGCATGTTTTGGCTCCCACACTCATTATCAAGACGTGGACCTATAATGTCCAGGTCATCAGAGCCTGTGGGTCCTGTAGGACACTGTATCTCTCAATGTCCCGTCATCCACAATACAGAATAGGGCTGAGCGGCCCCAACAAATGAGGTATATCTCAAAAGATATCAGGCTCAACATGATATGTCATGCATAATATGCCAAAGTAGTAAAACATGTATGATGCAACAGATAAATATGCAGCATATAAGTATATATATAACGCTTGGATATCTCAGTCACTACATCACGTACCTCACTAAAACAATCTGACAAAAATCTCTGAACCTAGACAATACCAGCATAATGAAATCACTATCAAACCAGACTCTGAATTACCAAACATGCCACAAAGTTCTCCATAATGATCCTTAAATCACTATTTAAGGATTTAGCATTATACCTGCATTCGTCGTCAGCCCACTGATGATGTCTCGATCCCAGTTCACCGACCCATCCTCGAGTCGACACTAGCTCCAAAACTTCTCGACACCAAATTGCCATAGAAACTGGCTAGAAAACCTAAGATGTATGGTTAGAATTCTCTCTGAAGGATGCGGTGTAGGAAACAAAATAAATCAGCTTCCATTTATAGGCAGCATCCGGACTAGTTCACAAAATTCGAATAAATCATATCTGCCATGTGTCAGAATATCATTTGTCCAGTTGTATTTCTCGGGATAATGTAATCTGAAGAAGATTGGGTTGTCAATTTTAAATTCGGTGGATCCCAAAGCTTGATCCCGAATTATCAATTTCTTAATAATAATTAATTAACAACTCTTTAATTATCTCTTAATTTGTATTCATTCAAAATAAGGATTCAGGTCATTACAGACACTCGGATACAAAACGTCGAATGTCTCGTTTATGTTTGGCCACCAATAAAGCATATGCAAGTCTCTATACATCTTAGTACTCTCTGGATGAATGGAATATAGTGAGGTATGTGCCTCTGACATGATATCTCCTCTAATTGAATCAACACTAGGCACCCAAATCCTCCTTCTATATCTTACAATTCCCTCGACCACCGTATAAAGCTTACTACCTTTAGATTCATCTATCGGTCTCTATATATGCATCTGCTCATCAAACTAAGGTCCACTAAGGATGTGGTCTATCAAGGAAGACTGTATTGTTAAGGTGGATAACCTAGGAGCTCTACCCCTAGAATAAATCTCAAGATCAAACATCTGAATCTCTAACTACATAGGTCTCTGTATTTAAAGTTGTGCTACAACTGCTACTTTTCTACTCAAGGCATCTGCAACAATGTTAGCATTTCTCGGATGATAGCTAATGTCACACTCGTAGTCTTTCACCAATTCTAACCACCATCTATGTCGCATGTTTAACTTTTTTGCGTGAAAAAATATTTGACTCTCTTGTGATCGGTAAATATCTTGCATTTCTCACCATACAAGTAGTGACTCCATAATTTCAAGTCAGAGACAATGGCGGCTAAACCAGGATCATGAGTCGGATAATTCTTTTCATACACCTTCAACTTTCTAGAGGCATACGCAATTACTCAATCATCCTGCATCAAAAAACGCCTAAACCGGACTTAGATGCATTGGTATATAACACAAAGTCACCTTGCTCTGATGTCATGGCTAAAACTAGTTGTTATAAGAGATTGCTTCAAAGTATAGAAGCTCTTCTCGCATTCAACACTCCACACAAACTTAGCATTCTTCTTTTTCAACAAGGTAAGTGGCAATGCAATCGAAGAGAATCCTTGAATGAATTTTCTGTAATAACTCGCCAAGCCTAGAAAACTACGAATCTCAGATGCCTTCTTCGGTACTATCCATTCCTTCACAGGTTCTACTTTGGACGGATCGACCTCAATACCACTGCTAAAGATAAAGTGACCCAAGAATGATACTTTCTCCAACCAAAACTCACACTTGCATAATGTTTCAAGCAAATTTTTGCTCTGTGCTCCTCCTAGCTCTTTGAATAGATGAGGATGTCATATACGAATACAATGAAAGAATGATCCAAGTAAGGCTGAAACTCCTGATTCATGAGATCTATGAAGATCGATGGAGCATTTGTCAACTCGAACGACATTACCAAAAAATCGTAATGCTCATAGCGAATTCTGAAAGTTGTGTTATGCACATCTGCGTCCTTCACATTCATCTAATGATACCCAGAGCGGAGATCTATTTTGGATAACACTGTCGCTCATTGTAACTGATTGAATAAGTCTTGGATCCTCGGTAATGTGTACTTGTTCTTCACTGTAACTAAGTTCAACTCATGGTAATCAATACAAAGTCTTATGCTTATGTCCTTCTTTTTCACTAATAGCACTGTTGCGCCCCAATTTGAACAACTAGGGCGAATGATTCCCTTATATAGTAGCTCATGTATCTGCTGTTTGAGATCTTTCATTTCTGCAGGCGCTAACCGATATGGTGCCTTGGAGATTGTCATGGTACCTAGCATAAGTTCAATAGAAAACTCCACCTCATGCTCGGGTGTAATACCAACAATGTAGTCAGGAAATTCCCTGACCATTGGGACGTCTGATATCGACCAACTTGTTGAAACAAAGGCTGAATTAATGCTCGCTAAGAATGCTTGAGATCCCTTATGCAGAAGCTTCCTTTCCAGAACGCATGATATCATTCGAGGCACATTTCATCATCCATCTGGATTGAATACGAATCTCTCCAGGCCCAGTGGTACAACTAACACCGACCTTTGCTGAAAGTCAATTAACACCACATGTCTCTCACAAAATTAGTAGCTGACAATTTTTCCTCAGATGGGACTATCATAGAATAATTTACGTCAAGCCTAGTGGGCTTGACACCCAAATAGCTCACAAAGTTGTCTGATATAAATGAATGAGTAGCCCCAAAATCTAACAAAACATTCGTGGCAACTCCCGCTATAAAGATCCATCTTGAGATATTATTAACATAGCACTATGCAAAAAAATTCTCAAAGGACTATACTTCACATGCACAGACTGAATCATCTATCCATAATTTTTTTTTAGAAATTCATCATGCTATTATCCAAAAAGTTTGAACCATGCATCCCAAATTCTAATAATTATAACGTGCTGAATTAATTATAATACAAGTAAGGAGAGTAATGTTTGGGTTTGCCTTCTCAGCAAGAATAGCAAAGTCTTGCCCATGAGCCTGCTGCTTCCACTGAGGGAAATATTTGAGCATATGACCAAGAGCTCCACACTTAAAGCATTAGGCTGTCCCCCATAAGCAAGCTCCCTCATGCTGGCAATTGCACTTCAGGAACACAGGATAAGCATTAGGCTTCTGAGTAGCCTTCTTGTGGGGTTGCTGTCCATTTCCTTTGAACTTCCCCTGAAATGGCTTCTTACTCGGCTGTTGAGGCTGATGATGAGGCGCATGATAAGGCCTCTTGCCCCGCTTGTTGTCCCTATGATCATGCTCGGCTGCTAAGGCTCTAGTTAAAGCAACAGAGAAGGCCATAGGACCAGCCACACGAACATCACGACGCAAGATTGGCACAAAATGACACCAATACTCGAACTTTTTCACAAACTCTGCCACATAGCGGTCCCCCTACCTCAGCGTCATATATTCCCTAGTCACACGGAAGCGGACATCTTCAGTGAAGTACTTCGAATAAAACACTTCCTTCAAGCCCTCTCATGTAAGGGTCTAAAGGTTCACAGTCATTCATACTCCTTCCCACCATAATCTAGCATCATCTTTTAGCAGATAGGTGGCATATATAACTCCGTCGGCATCTTGCGATTCCATAAAAGTAAAGATCATCACTATGGACTTAATCCAAAGCTCTGCCACCAAAGGATCTGTCGTCCACGCAAAGTCCTTGGGGACCATCTTGCGAAAGCGCTCATAAACTGCTTCAGGCCTCGTCCTTCTCCCCACCTCGGCATTGTTCCTAGCGAACTGTGCAAAGAACTGGGTCATGCCAGCAAGCATCTGTGCCTGAAGATCAATTAAGAACACTTAGGCACCATATGAATCCTATTAGAACTAGTGCCCCATCTTGTTTAGTTTTTCCTCCTGATGCATCTAATTTCAACTTTAAACCTCAAATTATTCAAATTTTACCAAATTTTCATGGCTTAGATTCTGAAAATATATATTTACATCTAAGAGAATTTGAGGAAGTTTGTAACACTTATAATGATCAAAATTGTAGCATAATTATAGTTCGATTAAAGCTTTTCCCTTTTTCTTTAAAAGATAAAGCTAAAACATGGCTACAAAATTTGAGATCGAGTTCAATAAGGTCATGGAAAAAAATGCAACAACAATTTCTTAAAAAGTTTTTCCCTTCCCATAGAACAAACTCTTTTAAAAGACAAATTACAACTTTTTCTCAAAAACAAGGAGAAATATTTTATCAATGTTGGGATAGATATAAATAATTACTTAATATATGCCCACATCATGGTTTTGAAACATGGAGAATAGTTTCTCACTTTTATGAAGGTCTTATACCTAACGATAGGCAAATGATAGAATTCATGTGTAATGGAACTTTTGAAGATAAAAACCCAAATGAAGCTATGGAGTATTTGGATTCATTAACAGAAAATGCTCAAAATTGGGATAATATAGGCACAATAGAACCACTAACAACTTAAATCAATAATTCAACAAATGGGGGTGGTATCTATAATCTTAAAGATGATATAGATATTCAAGCTAAACTTGCATCTTTAGAAAGAAAAATTGATTCATAAGAAATGAAAAAGAGTGGTCAATTAAAAAGTATTCAAGAAATTGTTTGTCATATATGTGATACACATGATCATTCTACAAAAGATTGTCCAACATTACCTTCATTTAAAGAATGTCTCCATGAACAAGCAAATTAAGTTAACAATTATAAAAAACCAATACTAGATCATTTTTCACCATCATATAATCCTGGATGGAAAAATCATCCTAATTTTAGTTGGAGGAATGATAATAATGCTCAACCCTCACAACAATATTTTCAAAATAACCAAAATCATCAAGGTTATATTCCTTATGTTACATTTCCAAGAAAAAACTTTGAAGATGTAATTCATGCATTTATCCAAAAGCAAGAGTCTATCAATATTAAAAACAGTCAATCTATGAGCGATTTGAAAGAAACTCTTGCAAAATTTGCATCTGCACTTAATGTTCATGAAAAAGGAAAATTTCCATCTCAACCTCAACCTAATCCTAAAAATCAAAATCAAGAATTAAAAAATGAAAAAATTGATCAAATAAAATATGTTATTACCCTTAGAAGTGGTAAAATAGTTAATGATCCATATAGTAATGAAAACAAGGATCATTTAAATTCAAAGAGTAAGGATGATAATCCTGATACTTTTGAGAATGATGATACCTTAAATTCTAAGAATAATATGGAAAATGATAAATCATCTGAAATAGTAAATGAGTCAAATAAACCTCCACCATTTCCTCATGCATTAACAAATCATAAAAACAAAAAAGTGATTCTGATATCTATGAAGTTTTTAAACAAGTAAAGATAAATATTCCAGTACTAGATGTTATTAAACAAGTACCTTCCTATGCAAAATTTTTAAAAGACTTATGTACTGTGTTGCATGTGAAGAAGAAAGCATTCTTGGCCGAACAAGTAATTTCTATTCTTCAAAACAATTCTAGTTTAAAATATAAAGATCCTGGTTGTCCAACAATTTCATGTATTATTGGAGAAAATAAAATTAAAAAAGCTTTGTTAGATTTGAGAGCAAGTGTGAATTTACTTCCTTATTTAGTTTATGAAAAACTTAATTTAGGAGAATTAAAACCCACTTCTGTTACTCTATTACTGGCGGATAGGTCAATCAAAATACCTAGAGGTATTGTAGAAGATGTATTGGTTCAAGTTGATAAATTCATATATCATGTAGATTTTATTGTTTTGGATACACAACCAATAGAAGTACATAATGAAATTCCAGTAATATTGGGATGACCATTTCTAGAAACATAAAATGCTTTAATTAATTGTCGAAATGGAATAATGAAATTGTCTTTTGGAAATATGACTCTAGAACTTAATGTGTTCAATTTATGTAAACAACCAAGTATAAATGAAAATGAATATGATAATGAAATAGAAACAATTGTGGAAGAAAATGTACAAGAAGAAAATCAACAATCTGAAGTTTTTTCAATTGAAAGTTGAGTCTGAAAATAATTTTAAAGAAGATAATACAAAACTTGAATTAAAAGTTTTACCATTAGAATTGAAATATGTATTTCTTGGTGAAAACAAAACATTCCCTGTTGTAATTTTTTCCACTCTTTTACCAAATTAAGAAGAAGATTTAATTAACTTACTTAAAAAATATAAAAATGAAATTGGATGGACTTTGAAAGATATAAAAGGTATAAATCTTTTAATTTGCACACATAGAATTCACTTGGAAGAAAATGATAAAACATATCAACAACCACAAAGAATGTTAAGTCAACATATGAAAGAAGTTGTTAAGAATGAAGTATTAAAAATATTAGATGCTGGAATTATCTATCCAATCTCAGATAGTAAATGGGTAAGTCCAATACAAGTAGTACCTAAAAAGTCAGGCATCACTGTTATAAAAAATGAAAAGGGAGAGTTATTACAAGCAAGGATTCCATCTAGTTGGCGTATGTGTATTGATTATAGAAAATTAAACGATGCAACTAGAAAAGATCATTTCCCACTACCATTTTTAGATCAAATTCTAGAAAAAGTAGCAGGTAATTCTTATTACTGTTTTCTTGATGGGTATTCGGGGTATTATCAAATACATATATAATTAGAAGATCAAGAAAAAACTACTCTCACTTGTCCTTTTGGAACTTTTGCATTTAAAAGAATGTCATTTGGTTTATGTAATGCTCCGGCTACTTTTGAAAGATGCATGTTAAGTATTTTCAGTGATATGATTGAAGAATTTGTAGAAGTTTTTATGGATGATATAACTGTTTTTGGAAACTCATTTGAAAATTGTCTTAAAAACCTAGAAGAAGTATTAAAAAGATGTGAAGAAAAATGTAGAGGCCCGAAATTCGTACTTGAAAATTTGCGGAAAAATTTGAAATTTTCTTTTTAAATAATTAAAATGCCTCATAAACTGATAAAAAGATTCAATGTTTAAAGTAGCAGCGAAAGTAAACAATGTTTTCAAAATAACAACTTAAAATAATTCAACAAAATAAAGATGCTGAGTTTGAAATAAAATAGTAAATGCTGAAAATGAGGTCCTCGGGTTCCTACTACTGCCGACCCAAGATGACTCACTGGTCCCCGCCCTCTGTCCCGACCTCATCAGTACCTACAACAATCAAGTCTAGTGAGTCTAAAGACTCAGCATGCATATATCATAAATAACAAGTAATAATAATAAAATAGCATGCATGGTAAAAATATCATGAGTCCGGCGTAACGTAAAAATATCATGTTATTAGAAATTATAATACGTGCATAACTGAACTGAAAATCATAAGTGAAATGTTTGCTCAATCGAGCCCTGTCATAAAATAACATGTCATAAATTTTCTGTTGTGAATATGTTCTACGCTAGTGGCCCCTGAACTGAACTGAACTGAATCGCCTGATCAGACTAAACCACAGTATACTAGGCGGTAGAGATCTACCATTACATGAACATGAACTGAACCAGTCAATGACCACCGGATGAAATAATAATCCCATGATAAGCTGCTATCCCATGAAGTGAGGTGGCCGCAAGTAATATCGCATATATCTCAAAAATAAACTTTTATATTTTCGCATGTACTATAATTAAAAAACATAATTAAATATCCTTTATTATTTAACCAAATGGGTTGGATCGTTCTAAGGCTCGCTGCGACCTAATTCTAACATGAAAAATATGCAAATGATTTAACTTGACCAAAACTTGTAATTGAATCCAAAAACGAGACAATTACGCCCAACAATTTAATATTTAATCATGACTCCGTGCCAACCCGAACCAACACCGAACCATCATTTAGTCATGATTAAAATACCCCTAAAATGATGAAATAATGCCCCTAAAATTACAGTACTCGAAATTTTGGTGAATGGAGGCCAAAACATGAAACGCTCTTTCGAGAGTCACTTTGGCACCTTGCACCGTAAATTCTCGTACGACCTCTAAACTTAAATGAATCACGAACAGCCAAAAAATTGACCTTCTTAACTCAATGAGGCACTGTCCAGTCCTAGGCCAAAGGATAAATGCCAACCAAGAACTCAAACGAGCCTCTGAACCGAAGCACAACTTGCTGTCACAAAAATACAGTAGCAGCGCTTGCGTTCCTTTGCGTTGTTTGCAAAGCTAATGGCCATTGGGGCTTGAACCACCAACCAGAGCCTCTTCCCAACATCTTAAGGTGTGGCTTAAACCATGGCTAAGGTCCCTAGGCCAGCCAAAAACCAAGCAATACCATGGATCACACGAAACTCCCACTCGAGAGGCGAATCTGCGCGCATGGGGAGAATTGCTTTGTTTGCTGTCATGGACCATTCCAGTTGCCATTTTATTGACCATGGCATGATCTAGATATCAAGGGGTATGGTGTGAACCAGGTCTAAGGGCCAAAGGCCAACCAAGGTCCACCCCAAACTACCAAAACCGAGAGTACACATGCAGAAATTGAAAAAGGGGTCGAAGGGGGGGTGCTTGTCTTGTTTTATTTTGAAAAACCGATGTAGCCATGGACCAAGTCTTAAAAGGCCGACTTGGCCTCGTCTTAGACATAACAAGGAGATGTTCTAACCATGGCTATAGCCCCTAGGGCAGCCAAGATCAGAAACATCACCCTTGACAGCAAACTGAAAAATTCGAGACTCATTGTGACACTAGGGAAGAGTTGCTGTCATTTCTGATTTCCAGCATGCATGGCGCTTGAACTAATGGACCAACATGGTCTTGACACACCATAGTACGTGTCTAGGTGCAGCCTTGGGAGCCTAGGGTCGAGCCACCCACCTGAAATCATCAAAACAACCGAAACAGTGAAGAGCACAAGGAAGACAAGAAAATCTGTACATGTTTTCAAAGGAATGCCTTGAACAATTTCGGTTTTTGCTTCATAAAAATCATTATCATGAAATGTTTAAAAATCATATTATGACTTGATTGAAGAGTGAAAGAAAATATAAACATGCCTGGATTTGTTTTGAACGAAAAACAAATGAAAACAACGACTATGCGGCGCGGAGGAGGCAGAGTGCTCTTCACTTTCTCACTCGATTTTCTCTCTTGTTTTCTCAAGGCCTTCTCACGATTTTTCCTCTCTGAAACCTACTGGATTTCGGTGATATGGTGAGGGAGAAATGGCTAGGAAGAAATGAGGGAAGGTTGCTAGATGAATGGGACTTAAATGGCAAGATAAATCATTCTATCCTAGAATTTGTTAGATGGTTTGATATCAAAGGATTTGAAGGGTATCAAGGAGTGCACTTGTTCGATTTTTGAGTCTACGAAAAAGTGAGAAAAATTGTTTGATCATTTATTTGTTGGTGATTTAAAAGTGGGGGAATTATCTAACAAGAAAAGGATTAGGAAAGAATCAAAGAAATGGGTTGTCAAATATTTTTGATCTAGAAAAGGAGGGGGCCGATTTTTATCAACTAAGGTAGGGTAGGAAATTGCTTAATTATTAATTAAATGAAGATTTAAAATGAGAGGATTATCTATGCCATGAAAGGATTAAGGAAAAATATCAAAATGGAGAGTTGACAATTAATTAAATCTTTAAAAGTGAAATGGCCGAAAATTTGAATAAAATTGAGGGAAAAATATTTCTTAAATATTGTATTTTAAATCTTTAGTGTTTTATATACTCATTAAATATTTTAGTGAATTAAGAAATTAATTATTGAACTTTATTTACTACTTAACTCAAATTATTTAAATAATTCCTTAAACATTCTTTTACATTAAATTAACTTATTATTTATCTTAAATAAATTCTAGGAATGTTTTCTTAATATTAAATTTTATCTCAATACTCCAACTCCAGTCCGACCTCACTTAAATAACTGAAAAGATAATAACTAAACTACTGCATAAAATAATTAAATTTAAAGAAAATAATTTAAATACTCATGCATAAAAATCATATTAATTTAAATACTAGAAATTATGCATGCTTATACGTACACTGATTTACGGGTTCTACAACTCTCCCCCCTTAAAAGAATTTTCGTCCTCGAAATTAAAACTTACCGAATAACTCGGGATACCGACTCCTCATCTCTGGCTCAGGCTCCCACATAGCTTCCTCCTCTGAATGATTAAGCCATTTGACTTTCACTCGCTAAACCAACTTGTTCCGAAGCTTCTTTTCCTGTCTGTCTAAGATTTGCACTAGTCTCTCTTCATATACAGGTTCGGAGTGAGCTGCAACGGCTCAAAGTTCAAGACATGCGAAGGAATTTCCATATACTTCCTCAGCATAGAGACGTGGAAAACATTGTGTACTCCGGCCAGATTGGGCGGAAGAGCAACACGATAAGCTAGCGTCCCAACTCTGTCGAAGATCTCAAATGGTCCAATGAATCTCGGACTAAGCTTCCCTTTCTTCCCAAATCGCATGACACCCTTCATAGGTGCTATCTTCACAACGACATGGTCGCCCACGGCAAACTCTAAATCTCTCCTCCTCTGATCCGCATAACTCTTCTGTCGACTCTGAGCAGTCCGCATCCTATCACGAATCTTGACTACTACATCGGCAGCCTGCTGAATGATCTCCGGACCCAACTCTAATATTTCCCCTAATTCATCCCAATGAACAGGCGATCTGCACTTACGACCATATAGTGCTTCAAACGGAGCCATACCTATAGACGACTGGAAGCTGTTGTTATAGGTGAACTCTACTAATGGCAAGTTCGACTCCCAACTCCCAGAGAAATCCATAACACAAGCACAGAGAAGATCCTCCAAAATCTGAATAACTCGCTCTGACTGCCCATGTGTCTGAGGGTGGAAAAAGCTGTGCTAAATAACAAATTCATACACATAATCGAATGCAAACTCTTCCAAAATGAGGAAGTGAATCTGGGGTCTCTGTTAGATACGATAGAAGCTGGAATACCATGAAGTCAGTGTAACGACCATGGGCTATCCCGATCTTGGGCTCCCTCGGGGGCCTTGTCCCAACTTGGGTTCCCTCTGGGGCCTTTTCCCTCACGGGCTTTCCACATGCGTCATTACTCATAGGACTCTCCACACCAGGTTGGTGGAGTGATACCTCCCCAAGTCTCGAACCCATGACCTCCTGGCATAAGTACATAGTTCAAAGAGACTTGGTACCAGCTAGCCCAACTGGTACCAAGTCTTTTTGAACTATGTACTTATGCCAGGAGGTCATGGGTTCGAGACTTGGGGAGGTATCACTCCACCAACGTGGTGTGGAGAGTCCTATGAGTAATGACGAATGTGGAAAGCCCGTGAGGGAAAAGACCCCAGAGGGAACCCAAGTTGGGACAAGGCCCTCGAGGGAGCCCAAGATCGGGATAGCCCATGGTCGTTACAATAAAAGGCGCCTCTTATTGTAACGACCCATTATAGGCCCAGTGGACCGCCCATACGGCCCACTGCCCTGATCGACCCAAGGCTATCCCGATCTTGGGCTCCCTCAAAGGGGCCTTTTCCCTCACGGGCTTTCCATAGGCGTCGTATGAGTTACTCATAGGATCTCCCCCTGCCTACCAA
Organism: Primulina tabacum; assembly: GCF_025594145.1. Lineage (NCBI taxonomy): Eukaryota > Viridiplantae > Streptophyta > Magnoliopsida > Lamiales > Gesneriaceae > Primulina > Primulina tabacum. The sequence continues at coordinate 33,838,117 of NC_134559.1, forward strand.
GGGGTTTCTTTCGCCTCCCCAGGACTCGATCCCATGACCTATAAGATAAGTACATAGATATCAAGAGTCCTGGTACCAATTGAGCTACTAGGGCGGGGGGTGATCGCCGGTGCCATCAGTTGCACGGACAATGAGCGGCTCCTGGCAGGCTTCTAGGTGGAGAGAATATGAATGAACCGACCCACATGGGAATGAGAGGGATTCCGAGACTGTTCAATGTAATGGACTGTACAGTGTAAGAAGGCTTAAAAAGATTTGATTGGTACTACTCATATCACGAAAGTGCATCTTCTTTTCGGTAGCTCATCACATAAAAACTCCAAAGTTAAGCGTGCTTGACTTGGGGCAATTTTGGGATGAGTGGCCTCCTGGAAGTTTCCCAGGGTGCATGTGAGTGAGGACATAAGCACGCTGGAAAGACTCGTCTTGATACAGTGAGGACAATCGTCGAATCTGGGACGTTACAAGTGGTATCAGAGCCTATGATCTTGTAAAGGGTTGTATTACTACTTCTCTCGAGAAGCTCATGAAGTCACGTCATCGGTCTGTAAGTTTTACGATTACGCATTTAGTTTAAAGCATGAAATATTTTTACATCATGATTGCATGAAATATTTTATGTCAAGATTACGATTATGAAGTATATATTTAAATTTAAAGAAATAGTGGAATTATGCATGTTGGTTACGTATGGTTTATAATTATGGAACAGCATGCCTCCTAGACGCATTATTGATCGCACGGGAGGTGATGAGCATCGTCATGAGGACGAGGAGAGAGATCTACTACCACCCCCTCCACCAGACATGAATGCCCAGATGCTAGCTGGGATGACTCAGTTCTTCGCACAATTTGCGGGGAACAATGCAGTGGGAGCCAGACAGACGGGGCCGGAGGCTATCTATGAGCGGTTCATGAAGATGCGACCGAAGTAATTCTTAGGGACGTCAGATCCTATGGCTGCCGAGGGCTGGATTAAGTCCCTTGAGGTTATTTTCGAGTTCATGGGGCTCGAAGATGGAGATAGGGTTCGTTGTGCGACTTATCTGTTTGGAGGAGACGCTTGTCTGTGGTGGGAAGGTGCATCTGTAGCTTTGGATTTGGCTACTTTGAGCTGGACGCGTTTCACAGAGGTATTATATACTAAATATTTTACTGAAGAGGTGCGTTCCAGGTTGACCACGGAGTTCATGACCCTGAGGCAGGGAGACTTGACTGTTACAGAGTTCATCCGTAAGTTCGAGAGGGGATGTCATTTTGTACCCATAATTTCTAATAATGCTGGAGCCAAATTGAGGCATTTTCTGAATGGTCTCGGCCGATCTTGCGCCGTGATGTTAGGGTGGCTGGCCCTACTACCTATGATGTTGCTGTTTCCAGAGCTCTAGTGGCAGAGCAAGACCATAATGATATTGAGCGCGATCACCAGGGTAAACGACCATTTCAGGCACCACACCATCCTCCTCAGCAGCAGCATCAGAATAAGAGACCTTTCCACGGTCCACCCAGGATCAGAGGGCAGCAGCAGCAACAGCAGGGACGAGCAGTCCCGAGGACAGTGGAGTATCCAGTCTCTGCCAAGTGCTCACATCGTCATGCTGGGACTTGTATGTATGGTACGGGAAAGTGTTACAAATGTGGTAGTACTGACCACATATTGAAGAATTGCCCTCAAAAGAATCTGCCTAACCAAGGCAGAGTTTTTGCTCTCCATGATGTGGAGACTAACCCGGAGACGATGCTCATGACAGGTATCCTAAATCTTTAAGTTGTATTTGAAGTTTAATGTGTTGGGTTAAGATTTTGAACTTAGAATTTATGATAGGATTGCATGTTCTAATCAGTGTTAGCTACGGGAATTTAGGTTAAAAGAACTTTGACCTTTGCATGTCTATAAGCATAGTTCTTGTAAAAATATTGGGTTTAGCATGATATTCCAATCTTTCAGGGAGAATATTTATAGCCGGTTCGGCTACGAAAGCCTTGATAGATTCAGGGGCTACTCATTCATTCATTTCAGAAACCTTTGCAAATTCTCTCAAGATCAAGACAATTGGGCTAGACATAGCGTATTCAGTAGCATTACCTTCCGGAGGGGAGATGACAGCTACTAATGTGATCCGAGATATAGACCTTGAACTTCATGGTAATCTTGTGTATGCGGATCTTATCGTTTTGCCCATGCCAGAATTTGACATCATTCTGGGTATGGACTGGCTTTTGAGGAACAGAGTTTTGTTTGACTTGCAGCGGAGATCTATTCTAGTCCGACCGCCTGGGATGGAGCAATTCTTAATCCAACAAGACAGGTAATTTCATTTACCGCGCATGATATCTTGTGTCCAGGCTAGAAAGCTCATACATAGAGGGTGCCGAGCATTTTTAGCTACTCTTGTATCTGTTCCCGAGAAGCCCAAACAGTCAGCATCCGATGTTCCTATTGCCCGGGACTTTCTAGACGTTTTTCCTGATGATGTCACTGGTTTGCCACCGGTGCGAGAGGTGGAATTTTCTATTGAGCTTATGCCAGGTACCACACCGATATCGAAAGCACCATACCGATTAGCACCGACAGAGAGGGCAGAACTCAAGAAACAGATTCAGAAACTTCTTGACAAGGAATTTATTCGTCCGAGTTTTTCGCCATGGGGCGCGCCAGTCTTATTTGTGAAGAAGAAGGATGGTTCGATGAGGCTCTACATTGATTACCGGGAGTTGAACAGAGTTACAGTGAAGAACAAATACCCACTTCCGAGGATTGAAGATTTATTTGATCAATTGCAGGGAGCTTCCGTATTCTCTAAGATTGATCTGCGTTCTGGGTATCATCAGTTACGGGTGAAAGACGCCGATGTTCTCAAGACTGCTTTTAGGACTCGTTATGGCCACTTCGAGTTCCTTGTGATGCCGTTCAGTTTGACGAATGCGCCAGCGATCTTCATGGATCTCATGAATCGCGTGTTTCAGCCATATCTTGATCAGTTCGTGATAGTATTCATAGACGATATTCTCATATACTCAAAGAATCAAGAGGATCACAGCAGACATCTAACCACAGTACTGCGGACCTTGCAAAAGAACAAGTTATTCGCAAAGTTCAGTAAGTGCGAGTTCTGGTTAGAGAAGGTGGCGTTTTTAGGCCACGTCGTTTCTAGCAGCGGTATTGAGGTAGACCCGGCGAAAGTTGCAGCAGTCAGAGATTGAGTTGTGCCGCAAAATGCATAAGAGATCCGTAGTTTTCTTGGGCTAGCGGGATACTATCGGAGGTTTATTTCGGGATTCTCCTCCATTGCAGTACAAAGACCTGCAGTTATTATATTGGTAGCCAGGAATGAAGAGAGATATCAGACGTTTTGTATCCGAGTGTCTGACGTGTCAGCTAGTGAAAGCGGAACATCAGAGACCTGCAGGTATACTCAAGCCCCTTCCTATTCCCGAGTGGAAGTGGGAGAATTTTACCATGGACTTCGTTGTCGGTCTGCCGAAGTCAGTCAGAGGGTCGAATGCTATATGGGTGATCGTTGATCGTCTTACGAAATCAGCCCATTTCTTGCCTATTAATACAACTTTCTCCATGATCCAGTATGCAGAGTTATATATCCGGGAGATCGTCAGACTTCATGGTATTCCCGTTTCTATAGTGTCTGACCGAGATCCTAGATTCACTTCATCATTTTGGAAGAGTCTACATTCAGCTATGGGTACCAAGTTGTTGTTTAACACGGCTTTTCACCCACAGACAGATGGTCAGTCCGAGAGAGTTATCCAGATTTTGGAGGATCTTCTTCGTGCATGTGTCCTCGATTTCTCCGAGAGTTGGGAATCAAAGTTGCCATTGGTGGAGTTTACCTATAACAACAGTTTTCAGTCGTCTATAGGTATGGCTCCATATGAAGCACTGTACGGTCGTAAGTGTAGATCGCCTATTCATTGGGATGAAGTAGGAGAGAGAGCAGAATTTGGTCCGGAGATTGTGCAGCATGCTGCTGATGTAGTAGTCAAGATCCGTGATAGGATGAGGACTGCTCAGAGTAGACATAAGAGTTATGCGGATCAGAGAAGGAGAGATTTAGAGTTTGCTGTTGGTGACCATGTTTTCGAGAAGATTGCACAGATGAAAGGTGTCATGCGGTTCAGGAAGAAAGGGAAGCTCAGTCCGAGATTCATTGGACCATTTGAGATCCTCGACAGAGTTGGGACATTAGCTTATCGTGTTGCTCTGGCCGGAGTACACAACGTGTTTCACGTCTCCATGTTGAGAAAGTATATGGCGAATCCATCGCATGTCTTGAACTTTGAACTGTTGCAGCTCACTCTGAACTTGTCTTATGAGGAAAGACCGAGCAAATCTTAGACAGACAGGAGAAAAAGCTTCGGAACAAAATGGTCAAGCTAGTGAAAGTCAAATGCTCAATCATTCGGAGGAGGAAGCTACGTGGGAATCTGAGCCGGAGATGTGGAGTCGTTATCCCGAGTTATTCGGTAAGTTTTAATTTCGGGGACGAAATTCCTTTAAGGGGGGTAGAGTTGTAGAACCCGAAAAATCAGATTACGTATAAGTCATGCATAATTTCTATTATTTAAATTAAAAATGAATTTTTATGAATATATGAAGTGTTTTACTTATTTTAAAAGTAGATGTTTAGTTTTATCTTTTCAGGATAAATACGCGAGGTCGGACCGGAGTTTGGAGATTTGAGATAAGATTAATAATAAGAAAAGTATTCCTAAATTTAATTTAAGTCAAGAAATAATTTAATTTAAAGAAAAAGAATGTTTTTGGGATTTAATAAATTAATTGGAGCTAAGTAATTAAATAAGTTCTCTTAGATGCAATATTTAATTAAAGCTTAAATTAAAATATGTGGACAAATGGGGATAAATTAATCTAGGCCTAGTATATTCAAGAAATGTAAAACCTAACATTTTAATACCTAATTATTAAACCAAGCAATGCCATGCAAGAGTTTATCCTAAATTAAATTGTTAATTCACTAAATTATATAATAGGTGTATTAAACCTCAAGCATTTAAAATACAAGATTTAAACAACCTTGTACCATACAATATTAGTAGAAATTCGGTCAACTCCTTAAACAAAATTCAAATGCTTAGTAAAGCTCATTCAAGTCACCTCTAAATAGTCTTCATGGTGTTTTCATTTCCCACTTTTAAATTCAATAATTATGGGTAAAACAAGCACCATAATTCACCTCATAGCTCCTCAATCCATTATACTAGCAATTTAACTTGAATCGTGGAGCAAGAATACAAGAATGAGAAAAGCTACAGCCAAGAGTGTGAAATAATTCAAATGCCATTCAAAATTCCATTCACTTGTAACCTTCAACTAAATGCACTTCAAGACCCATTAATCCCCACTTATAACATTCATCTTCATTACTTACATATCCTACACCCATATGCTCGAAAATATCAGAAGGAATCAGCTGCTAAAATCGTGAAAACAGCAGCAATAAAACAAGAAAAGAAGAAGCAATTCAAATTCCTTCAACTTCTTGACTAGTAACCCCCAACTTAATGTATATTATGGCACCTTTAACACCTCCTATAACACTCATATTTAGTGTCTAGCAAACCCACACTCTCACATTCGAAAATATCAGAGATACAGCAGCTTAGAATCGAGATACAGTAGCTGAAACAAGAAAGGAATCCAACTCCGACTCCGCCGCTCGTATTCGTCATATTGATTTGTTTTTTTTTGCAAAACAAATTCCATGCATGTATATGTTATTTCTTTGCTCTTCAATCAAGTCATATTAGATATTTTAATTCAGTATATGATCAAGATTTATGATACAAAACGAAATGCTTCAGCAACTTTGCAAGAAACCTGCACAAGGCACCCACGACTTTTGTTCTAACTTCACGGGTTGAGATGTTTTGTGGATTACAGGGTGTTGCTTCGTTTCCAGGCACACATGGATACTTCTAGGCATGATTTAGAGTGTGTTAGGGTGTTGTTGGTTCATTGGTTTACATCCATACACACTCAAACGAAGAAATGACTGCAACTTTTCCTTAAGTGCAGAATTTGAGTCAAAGTTTATCATTTGTGCGTTTAGGGTGTGTGTTCGAATCTTGGATGTCCTAGGGACTGTAGCCACAGTTAGAACCCTCCCTTATCATGTCTAGGACGTGACCAAGTCAGTCTTTCCATGCTTGGTTCAGGGCTCTTCAGATTTTTTTACAGCAACATAGCATACGTCCCACAGTTTTCAAAGGTCTGAATTTTTGGGGGAGTACACTTCGGTTTTGGGTGTGTTGCTTGGATTATGGTTGGCTTGTAGCACATAACCACGGTTCATACAACACTCCATCATGTTTAGATCGATCAATGGTCAATCAAATGGCCACTGGAACGACACTAGACAATAAAACCATTCAATACACTCCATTGCACAGAATTTGGGTTCTCGGCTAGTATGTTTCAATGTCCTATGTGTTTGCTTGGTTTGTGATTGGCTTTTAGCCCTTAGTCATGGTCCAAACCATACCTGTCTCTGGTTGGTGGTTCAAGCCCCAATGGTCATGAGATTCACAAATTGATCAAAACAAGCAAATTGCTACTGCTGCATTTTTACAGCAGCTATGGGTTGCGGTTCAGGAGGTGGTTTGAGTTCTTGGTGGGCTTTTAGCCTATGGTCTTGGACTGGACAGTACTTCAATGAGTTAGAAAAGTCGTGTTTTTGGTCGTTTGTGAATTGGTTGAGTTTAGAGGTCGTACGAGAATTTACGGTGCAATGTCCCAAAATGACTCTCGAAAGAGTGTTTTATTTTTTTGGATTCCATTCACCAATTTCGTGTACAGCTATCATCATAAACATTTTTCAGTATGTTAGGGGTATTTTAATCATGGTTAAACATCGGTTTAATGTTGGTTCGAGTTGGTATGAAACCATGATTGAAAAATTAAGTTGTTGGTCATAATCGTCTCGGTTTTGATTCATTTGTCAAGTTTTGGTCAAGATAAGGTTTATTTGCATGTGTCACATATTAGAATTAAGTCGTAGCAAGCCTGGGAACGATCCAAATCATCCGGTAAAAATAAGGTTACAATTATATTACGTGCATAAAAATATAAAATGTTTATTTTTGAGATTTATGCGATATGTCTCGTGGCCACCTTACATTTATGGGTTTGGAAGTCGGTAGGCGCAACCGAGGACCTCTCCACTTGGTGACTTACGACCTGTTTACGATTATGTATGGGTACGGATATCCAGTCCAAGGGCTGTGGTGATCTCTACCGCCCAGTATACTGTGGTTTAGTCTGATCAGGTGCTCACGTTATGTTATGGGCCACTTGCTTAGAAACATTATCTCTAACAGAAAATTATGATATGATATGACAGAGCTCTATTGAGCAAAGCTTTTACGTATGATTTTCAGATATGCACGTAGTTATAATTATTCATGATACGATTTTCACCATGCGCTTTACGATACCATATTTTTACGTTGCATGCGATTTTATGATATATTTACTTGTTATTCACAATATATACATTTTGAGTCTTTAGACTCACTAGACTTGATTGTTGTAGGTATTGATGAGGTCGAGACTGCGTGCGGAGACCAGTGAGCTATTTTGGGGCAGCAGTAGTAAACCCGAGGACCTCACGTTTTAGTTTATGTACCTTTTATTGTTCAAATTAAATTTTATTATGTTGGATTATTTTAAGTTGTTGTTGGAAACACAATGTTGACTTCCGTTGTTATTTTTAAAGTTAAAATTATTTACATGTTTATTTTATAAATGAGACAAGATAATTATTTATGTAGAAAATTTTTAATAATTCCGCTAGAATATGAATACGAAATACGGGCCTTTACAGTTGGTATCAGAGCCGACCTCTCTTAGTACGGTGTGGTTCGGGGACGAACCAAGCGGAAGCTGGTGGGCATGTGAGGCCCGGGGCCGAAGAGGGCGGGGGTGATCGCCGGTGCCATCAGTTGCACGGACAATGAGTGGCTCCTGGCAGGCTTCTAGGTGGAGGGAACATGAATGAACCGACACACACGGGAATGAGAGGGATTCCGAGACTGTTCAATGTAATGGACTGTACAGTGTAAGAAGGCTTAAAAAGATTTGATTGGTACTACTCATATCACGAAGGTGCATCTTCTTTTCGGTAGCTCATCACATAAAAACTCCAAAGTTAAGCGTGCTTGACTTGGGGCAATTTTGGGATGGGTGACTTCCTGGAAAGTTTCCCAGGGTGCGTGCGTGTGAGGACATAATCACGCTTGAAAGACTCGTCTTGATACAGTGAGGACAGTCGTCGAATCTGGGACGTTACAGTCGGACTATCTCCCGGATATACAACTCTGCATACTGAATCATGGTGAAAGTCGTCTTGATAGGCAAGAAGTGCGCTGATTTGGTAAGACGATCAACGATCACCAAATAGCATTTGATCCTCTGACTGACTTCGGCAAACCGGTCACAAAGTCTATGTGACATTCTCCCACTTCCACTCGGGAATGGGAAGAGGCTTGAGCATACCTGCTGGTCTCTGATGCTCCGTCTTCACAAGCTGACATGTCAAACACTCGGACACAAAACGTCTGATGTCTTTCTTCATCCCAGACCACCAATACAACAACTGTAGATCTTTGTACATCTTCGTACTCCCAGGGTGAATAGAGTACGGAGACATGTGGGCCTCTGATAAAATATCTGCTCGAATAGAATCACTGCTAGGAACCCACATTCTGTCGCGATATCTCACAATACCGTCGCTAACTGTATACAAGACACTGCCCTTGGCCTCATCTCTCTGCTTCCACTTTGCCAACTGCTCATCTGCTGACTGCCCACTGCGAATACGGTCTAGAAGAGAGGACTGAATCGTCAAAGTAGATAGACGGGGAACTCTACCTTGAGAATAAGTCTCTAGATCAAACCTCTGCATCTCAGACTGAAGAGGTCTCTGAATCGTCAAATGAGCCATCACTTCGACCTTCCTGCTCAATGCATCCACAACTACATTAGCTTTGCCTGTGTGGTAGCTAATGTCACAGTCGTAATCCTTCACTAACTCCAACCAACGCCTCTGACGCATATTCAGCTCTTTCTGCATAAAGAAGTACTTGAGGCTCTTGTGGTCGGTAAAGATCTGGCACATCTCTCCAAACAAATAATGCCTCCAAATCTTCAGGGCAAAGACCACGGCTGCCAACTCTAGATCATGGGCAGGGTAGTTCTTCTCATGGATTTTCAGCTGACGAGAAGCATACGCTATCACCTTCCCATGCTGCTTCAATACTGTGCCTAGACCGAGTTTCGAAGCATCGGTATATAGAACAAACTCGCCGGGCCCTGACGGCATGGCCAAAACTGGTGCTGAGATAAGAGCTTGCTTCAAAGTATCGAAGCTCTTTTGACACTCCTCGCTCCACACAAATTAAACATTCTTCTTGGTCAATGATGTGAGTGGAACTGCGATGGAGGAGAATCCCCGAATAAAATTTCGATAATATCCTGCTAGCCCAAGGAAACTGCGGATCTCTGATGCATTCTGCGGCACAACCCAATCTCTGACTGCTGCAACTTTCCTTGGGTCCACATGAATCCCGCTACTGGAAACAATGTGGCCTAAGAACGCCATCTTCTCTAACCATAACTTGCATTCACTGAACTTGGCGAATAACTTATGCTTCTGCAAGGTCTGCAAAACTGTGGTCGAATGTCTGCTATGATCTTCCTGATTTTTCGAGTAGACAAGAATGTCGTCTATGAACACTATCACAAACAGGTCAAAATACGGCTGAAATACGCGATTCATGAGATCCATGAAGATCGCTGGAGCATTCGTCAAACCAAACGGCATCACAAGGAACTCGTAGTGGCCATATCGAGTCCTAAAAGCGGTCTTGGAAACATCAGTGTCTTTCACCCTCAACTGGTGTTAACCAGAACGCAGATCAATCTTGGAGAATACCGAAGCTCCCTGCAACTGATCAAATAAATCCTCAATCCGCGAAAGTGGGTACTTGTTCTTCACTGTAACCCGGTTCAACTCCCGGTAATCAATGCAAAGCCTCATAGAACCATCCTTCTTCTTCACAAACAAGACTGGCGCGCCCCATGGAGAAATACTCGGGCGAATGAACTCCTTGTCCAGAAGTTCCTGAATCTATTTCTTAAGTTCTACCATCACTGTCGGTGCTAGTCGGTATGTTGCTTTTGAGATCGGAACTGTACCAGGCATAAGCTCAATGGAAAACTCCACATCTCTCTCAGGTGGCATACCACAGACGTCCTCAGGAAAAACGTCTAAGAAGTCTCTAACAATCAGAACATCTGAAGCTGACTCACTGGGTGCCTCGGGGACAGATATAAAAGTTTCTAACAACGCCCGACACCCTCTATGCATGAGCTTCCTAGCCTGGACACAAGGTATATGCACGGTAAAGGAAAGTACATGTCTGGTTCGAATAAGAACTGCGTCATCCCAGGTGGTCGGACTAGAACAGATCTCCGCTTAAAGTCAATCAAAACTCTGTTCCGTAATAGCAAGTCCATCCCTAGAATGATGTCAAACTCTGGCCTCGGCAGTACGATAAGATCCGCATAAAAAAGATTGCCATGAAGCTCGAGGTCTATTTCTCGGATCACATTGTTAGATGTCATCTCCTCTCCAGAAGGCAGTACTACTGAATACGCCACATCTAACCCAACGGTCTTGACCTTGAGGAAGTTAGCAAAGACCTCCGAAATAAACGAGTGAGTAGCCCCTGAATCTATCAAGGCTTTCACAGCGGAACCGGATATAAAAATTCTCCCTGAAAGGTTGGAACATCAAGCTGAACCCAATAATTACTAGAACTAACTTATAGACAGGCGAAGGTCAAAGTTCTTCTAACCTAATTCCCGAAAATAATACTGAGTAGAGCATGCATTCCTATCTCAATTCTAAGTTCAAAATATTAACCCAGATTCCCAAAACATCAAATTTCAAATATAAACTTAAAGATGTAAGACACCTGTCATAAGCATGGTCTCCAAGTTCGTCTCTGTCGCATGAAGGGCAAAAACTTTGCCTTGGGTAGGCAGAGTCCCACGAGGGCACTGCAGAAGTAAGTGGTCTGAACTACCACACTTATAACTATTCCCTGAGCCATACATACATGCTCCAGGATGGCGGCGTGTGCACTTGGGACAGACTAGGTGCTCAAAGGTCCTCGGGACTGCACGTCCCTGCTGCTGCTGCCGATGTCCTCTGTTCTTGGGTGGGCCGTGGAAAGGCCTCTTGTTCTGATGCTGCTGCTGAGGAGGAGGAGGACGATGTGGTACAGGAACCGGTCGCTTACCCTGACGATCCCTCTCAATGTCATGCTGGTCCTGCTCTGCAGCTAGAGCTCTGGAGACGGCAACATCATAAGTAGTAGGGCCAGCCACCCTAACATCGCGGCGCAAGATCGGCCGCAGACCATCCATAAAATGTCTCAGTTTGGCTCCAGCATCATGGGCGATCAGGGGCACAAAGTGGCAACCCCTCTCAAACTTACGGACGAACTCCGTAACAGTCAGATCTCCTTGTCACAGGGTCATGAACTCCCTGGTCAACCTGGAACGCACCTCATCAGTAAAATATTTGGAGTAGAATATCTCCGTGAAGCGCGTCCAACTCAGTGTAGCCAAGTTCAAAGCTACTGATGCTCCTTCCCACCATAGGTGTCCATCTCCTCCGAATAGATAGGTGGCACAACGAACTCAGTCTGCATCTCCAAGCTCCATGAACTCGAAGATAAGCTTGATGGACTTAATCCAGCTCTCGGCAATCATGGGATCAGACGTCCCTGAAAACTCCTTCGGACGCATCTTCATAAACCGCTCATAAGTAGCCTCGGGCCCTGTCGGCCTGGCTGCCACAGCATGGTTCCTCGCAAACTGTGCGAAGAACTGAGTCATCCCAGCTAGCATCTGGGCATTCATGTCAGGTGGAGGGGGTGGAGGTCCGTTCCTCTCCTGTCTCTGATCCTTCCTGTCCTCCTGGCGAGGCTCATCATCTCTCGTACACTCAAGAATGCGTCTAGGGGGCATACTGTTCCATACATAACCCATACGTAACTAACATGCATAATTTCTATTATTTCTTTAAAATTTAAATAAATACTTCATAATCATAATATGAAAGTTAAATATTTAAAGCATGCTGTTAAAATATTTCATGCTGTAAACGAAATGCGTAAATGTAAAACTTACAGATCGTAGACGTGACTTCGTGAGCTTCTCGAGGTCAGTAGTAGTACAACCCTCTACAAGAACATAGGCTCTGATACCAGCTGTAGAGGCCCGAAATTCGTACTTGAAAATTTGCGGAAAAATTTGAAATTTTCTTTTTAAATAATTAAAATGCCTCATAAACTGATAAAAAGATTCAATGTTTAAAGTAGCAGCGGAAGTAAATAATGTTTTCAAAATAACAACTTAAAATAATTCAACAAAATAAAAATGCTGAGTTTGAAATAAAATAGTAAATGCTGAAAATGAGGTCCTCAGGTTCCTACTACTGCCGACCCAAGATGACTCACTGGTCCGCGCCCTCGGTCCCGACCTCATCAGTACCTACAACAATCAAGTCTAGTGAGTCTAAAGACTCACCATGCATATATAATAAATAACAAGTAATAATAATAAAATTGCATGCATGGTAAAAATATCATGAGTCTGGCGTAACTTAAAAATATCATGTTATGAGTAATTATAATACGTGCATAACTGAACTGAAAATCATAAGTGAAATGTTTGCTCAATCGAGCCCTGTCATAAAATAACATGTCATAAATTTTCTGTTGTGAATATGTTCTACGCTAGTGGCCCCTGAACTGAACTGAACTGAATCGCCTGATCAGACTAAACCACAGTATACTGGGCGGTAGAGATCTACCAATACATGAACATGAACTGAACCGGTCAGTGACCACCGGATGAAATAAAAATCCCATGATAAGCTGCTATCCCATGAAGTGAGGTGGCCACAAGCAATATCGCATATATCTCAAAAATAAACTTTTATATTTTTGCACGTACTATAATTAAATAACATAATTAAATATCCTGTATTATTTTACCAAATGGGTTGGATCGTTCCCAGGCTCGCTGCGACCTAATTCTAACATGAAAAATATGCAAATGATTTAACTTGACCAAAACTTGTAATTGAATCCAAAAACGAGACAATTACGCCCAACAACTTATTATTTAATCATGACTCCGTGCCAACCCGAACCAACACCAAAACATCATTTAGTCATGATTAAAATACCCCTAAAATGATGAAATAATGCCCCTAAAATTACAGTACTCGAAATTTTGGTGAATGGTGGCCAAAACATGAAACGCACTTTCGAGAGTCACTTTGGCACCTTGCACCGTAAATTCTCGTACGACCTCTAAACTTAATTGAATCACAAACAGCCAAAAACATGACCTTCCTAACTCAATGAGGCACTGTCCAGTCCGAGGCCATAGGCTAAATGCCAACCAAGAACTCAAACGAGCCTCTGAACCGAAGCACAACTTGCTGTCACAAAAATACAGCAGAAGCGCTTGCATTCCTTTGCGTTGTTTGCAAAGCTAATAGCCATTGGGGCTTGAAACACCAACCAGAGCCTCTTCCCAACATCTTAAGGTGTGGCTTAAACCATGGCTAAGGTCCCTAGGCCAGCCACAAACAAAGCAATACCATGGATCACCCGAAAATCCCACCTGTGGGGACCCGGACGCTAATCATGTTCTTAATCATCATTGGGAAAAATTAATCAATTAAAATAAATAGGGTCTAAATATTTTTTTCTTTAAAATACGAGAGTACGCAGCATATGAAATAAGTCCTATCTCATTTGCAAGATCACTATTCAGATATAAGTACAAGTCCTGTACAATCATAAATCATAATAACTATTGTTTCTTCACTACATCTCAGGTGATATAACAGATGTACTCCTAAGTCCGGATCTCCATGCTAACTGTATTCTCTCATCCTCTTCTTGACCCTGATCCAGCCCCACCTGTTGTCATGCACACATACAAAACAAGACAACAGCCGGATAACTCCGGTGAGAATAAATCCCAGTATAAACAATGTAAACATGCAATCATATAGAAACGTATACAAAAGCATATAACAAATATCATTCACATGCAGCCAATCAACAAACATGTATGATATCAAAACTGTAAATCAACTAGTCGTATCAGACTTGACTCAAACAACGCGTCGTCTCAGACTCGACTCAATTCTAACCTAGGGATCCCAATGTCTGGATATTGATAATTATATCGAATCTCAGTCGATAGGAGTGAATCAACCCTAAACGGCATCGATATAATTCATATATCCAGTGTCTGGGCGAAACAGCCGCATAATTGACGAATCAGCCAATAATTAAGCGAATCGGCCAATAACTAGACGAATCAGCCAGTAATTAAGCGAATCAGCCAAAGTTTAGACGAATAAGTCGATAACTAGACGAATCAGCCAATAACCAAACGAATCAGCCGGTGACTAGGCGAATCAGCCAATGACTAAACGAATCAATAGTCAATACATGCAGTGGCTATAAATCAATTGACTACAAACATCAATATCATCAATTACAAATATCAATGCAATAAACTAAGTATGTGATTTAGGGAAACTCGAGTCAAACCTCACTCGAGTTGTGCAATCCCAACTCAACATTAATTTATACATTTTATTATGTCGCTCTGATACAATCGAAGTCTCGACTCAAAATCTGTCAATGTTCAATCTGGCAATGACAATATCAATACACTGTATCAATATTCTATTCAAATCAAAACATCCTCGTCTTATCAAATTCTGACGGTACAACAGTACAATCCTGCGATACCGGTGATACCACACCAGTATATACTAATTCCAATAACTTATAATCAACCACCGTACGAATCTCACATCACATCTCAGTCAATTTAACTCTGAAATTCATAACAATTCCATAGTCAATTTGTTTCTTAATCTGACTTCGATTCTATGATGTCTACTATGTCAAGAACACTATATATGAATTGTATCTGATTCTGGACATAGCATAATTTCAAATCTTAACAAAACGTAACAAAACTTACGTCCTGTTGTAGCTGTCGTTGCTAGGAACACGGTGCCGTACTCGGATTCAAATTTGGACAGACGGATTGATCGCAAATCGAATTGAACGTAATTCCCCCGGAAGCCCTCGTTCCTTTTCTTATTTTCTGAATTCTGAACGAATTCAATGACATATATATATATCCAAGTGCATGTAAAGATACGTGTCCCATTCTCCATGATTTTCAGTCGGCGCTCGGGCAGTTATAAACTACCGCTCGGGCGCCGAACACTCTGCCTGGTACTCGGCTTGTTACCTGTAAGGCTTGAGTTTATTAGTCTTCATTGGTGTGATACTCGGAAGATATGAGCATGCATGACATGCAACGGGAAGGATTAAGGGAGATGAGATGAGGAAATATTCAAAATAGGACAGAACAGATGGCGCATATGCACGAAGAAATGAGCGACAATTCCAGAAGCATCGGCGCACATGCGCGAGATAAGGCGCGCATATGCGCGACCAACCAGAGACATTGGCGCACATGCGCGAGATAAGGCGCGCATATGCGTGACACCTCCAGAAGCTTTGGCGCATATGCGCGAGGTGTTAAGATTTGCATTGCCGAGACCAGTAGGTCTCGCGCATATGCGCGGGTGATGTCGCGCATATGCGCGAGACGTGTACTCCAAAGGATGAGCCATGTGTTCTTAGCCATGCAATATATATATAGATTTGTTTCATTCTTCCTCAATTCATCAGCAAGAACCGAACGAATCCAGAGAAAAGCTTCACTTTTATTAGGCTCTTAAATTGTGATTTTGAAAGATTCATACATCCAAACTTTAATCCGATTTCGGTTTTGAGCTCCTCTCTTCAAGGGCTAAAAGAGGATGTAAGTATCTTTAAATTTCAACATGTTCTGAAAGGTAAAAGTTGAGGAAAGATCGATATGATTGAAATTATATGTTCTTGAGATTACGGACATCGTAGAAACGCAACCGGATCGAAGAACGGACGTTGTATGCTATTGTAACTATTTTCCAGCATGTTTAGAGTTAAGTTAAGCAGATTTTGAGTACCAGCATATGCTTATGATGATGATTATGAGTTGAGACTTATGAATTTTTGATATATGTGAGAGTTGGATTGACCGGTATTGAGAAATTACGTCGTTATGCCGTCAAATGGTACCGAGGTCAAGTATTGAATTGGATATGTGTTGATTGAGATTAGAGATTGATAGAATACATATCAATATTTCCATTTCAGATTTGATATTGACAGATTCGTCTTCGAGACTTCGACTACGATAGAAATTGTGTGACGAAAGGTATAATTCATGTTTTGTTTGGGGAAGACACAACTCAAATGAGATTCAATTTGAGTTTCCCAACCAAATCACATACTAGAATTGTTGTTTATCTTTTGATATGAATTTGATTTATTTATATATTTATATTCAAATCTCTTTATATGATGATGTCTTGTTTATAGATTTATATTCAAGCCTTTGAGATAGGAAAGTCATTGGCTGATTTGCCAAACTAGATGTTCGGTGGTATCGACGCTTCGGATCAGATTTCCTCCGATTGTAGACATTCGATACAGACAGGGTCGAAGTCTAGGAATAAGACGTACAGTTACCCCGATTGGGAGGGTAGGTAACAGACAGTGACGTCTTATTCACACCGAGATCCGTAGAGTAGAGTCGAGTCGAGTCAAGATATGATTTGATTTGAATTGCATGTTGATATAGATTGGTTTCATAGACTATGGAGCCCATTGTTATTACTTTCACGCATGATTTATGATTATGTATTAGCATGCATACATGTTTTATACTGGGATATATTCTCACTGGAGTTTCCGGCTGTTGTTATGCCTGTATGTGTGCACAACAACAGGTGGGGTAGGATCTGGGTCACGACAGAGATGAGATCGAGATAGCGTGGTGACTACGGGCGCAGAAGATCACTAGTAGTTTGTGCATGTGATATGTAATGTATTTAATTACTGGTTTGTAGAATATAGATAAAACAAGACATGTATATTATGTTTGTGTAATAAAATAAATACAGACCTTGTGCTTGTTTACAGACATTTGAATTAATGTTAAAAAGCAAAATTTTGACCCACATTTTTGAATAAAAATCCGATTAATCCCGAAAAGAATTGAGTTAGAGTCCGGGTCCCCACAACAGGTGGTATCAGAGCAGTAGGTTCTGTAGACTGAGATAGAATAGAATGAGCGGGGTAGATCGAGTCTTCTTCCTTGCTTTTGATGTGCTAGCATGATTTTTTGCTTTCCCTATTACATGTTGTATTGTTATTTGAATTTAGTTACAGCATGTACTTGTAAAGACTGAATCAGAACCGATTCTGGATCAGAGGTATATGATTAGAGGAGGACTGAGACAGATTGTATATACTGTGTACTAATCTGTTTGATAATCAGATTATGCCGCCTAAAAGGATACCACAACCAGCTGCAGGGCAAGTGCCAGAACAGGGTAGTACGTCAGGTGCTCAGATGGATGTTACAGCTACACCTATGGAAACCTTATTGAAGAGATTTCAATCATTCCATCCTCCGACTTTGAAGGGCACGTAAAATGCAGTGGATTGTGAGAGCTGGCTCGACGATATAGAGATGTTGTTTGAATCTCTAGCCTATAAAGACGAACGGAGAGTGAAGTTGATTGGGCATCAATTACGAGAAGTGGCAAAAAGTTGGTGGCTCACAACGAAACGAGCCCTGGAGCATAGAGGTATCGATATTACTTGGAAAGTATTTAAAGATGAGTTTTATCAACGGTTCTTTCCAGTGTCGTATCGAAAAGACAAAGGGGCCGAATTTGCCAACTTGAGACAGGGGCAGTGGAACATAGAGTAGTATGTTGCCAAGTTTTCTTCTTCTGCTCCGATTTGCGCCACACGTGGCATGAAATGACGAAGCGGTCGCGGACCAGTTCATCAATGGTTTAAACCCTGATATTTTTACTTTGGTGAACACGGGACGACCCAACACCTTTTCTGATGCACTGAAAAGAGCGAAGGGAGCAGAAGCTGGCTTGATTACGCAGCGAGGGGCTTCCTATAGTGCTCAGAGTCAGAGTAGTGGCAAGATAGTGGAATTAGTAGTAGTAGCAAGAAGGATTTTCTGAAAGCAAAAGGCAGACAGTTTAAGAAGTCAGGGAGCAGTTCGTCGAGCTCCAGTGGGTCAAGACAGAGAGGTCCTGGCCAGAGTGCAAAGTATACTCGTGTTTATTGCAGTTCTTGTGGTGGTAGGCATGCCACTGAGCAGTGTCAGGGAGTGATGGGCAGATGTAACATATGCAGGCAGCAGGGACACTTTGCTAGAGTTTGTCCCCAGAGAGGTGCACAGCGATCCCAGAGTGCAGCGTCCTCTGCATCAGTGCCTCAGATTGAGAGACAGACATCTGTACATTCATTCCAGCCACCATCTGCACAATCCCAGCCTAGAGCCAGAGGTGGCCAGACAGTGAGCCAACCTCCTAGACAGCAGGCTAGGGTGTTTGCACTGACCGAGGAGCAAGCCCAGGAAGCGCCAGATGATGTGATTGCAGGTAACTGTTTTCTTTGCGGTTATCCTGCATATGTGTTGATAGACACAGGTGCATCGCATACATTCATCTCTGAACGTTTTGCATTATTGCATTCATTACCTGTTGAGTCATTGTCGACTGTAGTATCTATTTCTTCTCCGTTGGGAAATGGTCTTGTATCTGTGACTACAGTTAGAAATTGTATATTACAATTCGAGGGTCATGAGATTGACTTAGATTGCATTGTTCTTGGTTTGGCTGATTTTTATTGTATTGTTGGGATTGATATTCTAACCAAGTACAGAGCCACCGTAGACTGTTTCCACAAGATAGTCAAATTCAGACCTGAAATGGCAGAGGAGTGGAAATTCTATGGGAAGGGTTCCAGATCTCGGATTCCCTTAGTATCTGCTTTGACTATGAGGAGATTGTTGCAACAAGGAGCAGAAGGGTTCCTTATTTATTCAGTAGATTTACTGAAGCCGATCTTGACGTTGGCAGATTTGCCAGTGGTTTGCGAATTTGCGGATGTATTCCCAGAGGAAATTCCAGGATTACCTCCAGTCCGAGAGGTAGATTTTAGCATTGATCTCATTCCAGGTACCATTCCTATTTCGAGAGCTCCGTATAGGATGGCATCGATAGAGCTGAAAGAATTGAAAGCACAACTAGAAGATCTTCTAGCCAAGGGATATATCAGACCTAGTGTGTCTCTTTGGGGCGCACCAGTGCTATTTTTACGGAAGAAAGACGGTTCTATGCGATTATGTATTGACTACCGGCAACTGAACAAGGCGACGGTAAAGAACAAGTACCCATTGCCTCGCATTGATGATTTATTTGATCAGTTGCAGGGATCCTCTGTTTATTCCAAGATCGATTTGAGATCTGGATATCACCAGATGCGAGTACGAGATATTGATATACCAAAGACAGCATTTCGAACCAGGTATGGACATTACGAATTTATTGTCATGCCTTTTGGTTTAACGAATGCTCCAGCGGTGTTTATGGGACTGATGAGCCGAGTCTTTCAGAGGTACTTGGATGAGTTTTTAATTGTTTTTATTGATGACATTCTGGTTTATTCTAAGAGTATGACTGAGCATGCCGATCATTTGAGAATTGTGTTGCAAATATTGAGAAATGAAAGATTATATGCTAAACTGTCAAAGTGTGAATTTTGGCTGAGACAGGTTGTTTTCTTGGGTCATATCATATCTGGAGATGGTATTTCTGTGGATCCGAGTAAAGTTGAAGCTGTGATCAGTTGGCCGCGACCGACTACGGTGCCTGAGATACGCAGTTTCATGGGTCTAGCAGGGGGTACTATAGACGATTCATCAAAGATTTTTCCAGTATTGCGAAGCCGATTACCCAGCTGACACAGAAGAATGCACCATTTGTGTGGTCTGAGGATTGCGAGTCTAGCTTCCTAGAGTTGAAGAAGAGGCTGACCAGTGCACCTATTTTGATGATTCCTTCAGGTACTGGCGATTTCGTTGTATATTGTGATGCATCCCACAGAGGGCTAGGATGTGTTCTTATGCAGCGGGGTCATGTAATCGCATATGCCTCTAGACAGTTGAAGCCACATGAGACCCGATACCCAATTCATGATCTTGAATTGGCGGCTATCGTATTTGCATTGATGATCTGGCGTCATTATCTCTATGGCGAGAAGTTTGAAATTTACTCTGACCATAAAAGCCTGAAGTATCTGTTTTCTCAGTAGGAGTTGAACATGAGGCAGCGTAGATGGCTTGATCTACTGAAAGATTTTGATTGCGAGATCAAGTACTATCCTGGAAAGTCAAATGCAGCAGCGGATGCCTTGAGTCGAAAGCTAGTAGACCTCTACGACTTGCTTCGATTCAAGTTGAACCAGATTTGATTATGCGAATCAAAGAAGCGCAGAGAACTGATCAGAATATTCAGAAGTCGATTCAAATGGTCAGATCAGGACATCAGTCAGAATATCAGGTACATGATTATGTTCTGTACGTGAATGACCATCTTGTAGTGCCAGATGTATCAGAATTGAAACAACAGATTATGTCAAGAAGCGCACTGTAGTCGGTTCAGTATTCATCCTGGTGGCAAAAAGAAGTACAACGATCTAAAGACACAGTTCTGGTGGAAACAGATGAAGTCAAACATTGTCGAATTTGTGTCTAAGTGTTTAAATTGCCAACAGGTGAAGGCTCAGAGAAAGAAGCCCGGAGGTTTACTTCAGAGTTTGTCTATTCCAGAATGGAAATGGGATCACATTTCCATGGATTTCGTGACGAAGTTATCTCGATCATCCCGAGGCTGTGACGCGATTTGGGTCATTATTGACAGATTAACCAAATCAGCGTGTTTTATTCCATACAGAATGACATACCGACACGATCAGATTGCTGAGATATATGTCAGAGAGGTAGTCAGATTGCATGGTGTGCCGAAGTCTATCGTATCAGACCGTGATCCACGATTCACTTCTCACTTTTGGCACAGTCTGCAGCAGGCTTTAGGTACGACATTGCACCTGAGCACTGCTTATCATCCCCAGACTTGTATATTTTGTTAATAATATTGGATGATGGTTTAATGTTTAAATTTGAAAAAATGGTTATGGCAAGATTTAGTCATATCTTTATTTTTATACATGTTAATTGTTTATGTTTCCCTTTCGAATGTTAATGCTTCCGCATATGTGATTTCTTTAAATTTAAGTTTCATGGGAGTGGGTTGTTTCAGGACTTGACCGTGATAAACAACATGTTAACCCCCGACTTGACCCCGAAACAAATCTTGTCAAGAAGTATGAATTTCCCTAAACAATAGAAGGTGCGGACCTTGATTAAAACATAGTTCAACGTTTCCCAATCAAACTTCATAACATCTAAATTAACTTTTAGTATACTTAGGACATAACGACTTAATAGTACCCAAAGGAAGCAAGAGCACCTAAATTTGAAGCCCAAAATTCGTCTGAAGCAGCGCAGCGGCATTGCATGTGCGTACGAGCAGCGCTGCAGCGCTTCTGGGCACGTACGGGCAGCGCTGCGGCGCTGCAGTGCTAGTTCTGCGCGAATCAACCCAAAATTCTGCACAAGAGTTCCCTTTGACTTCTAATGCATGCACAACCTCACCAACCCGAGACAACACCCCATAATTCACATGATCACCCCATTGGACACTCCTAAACACACAAAGGAACACACGACGATTTTCAACGAAGCCTGCAACACAAGAAACTCAAGAACACATTTTTATAAAATCACAATTTGAGCAGTCCCACGAAAACGATGATAAATCACTCATTTCTTATCCAAATATTTCAAATTTTACTGTCAAATCGAAGGTAGCAAAAAGTTCTACGTTTTTATATGTTGAAAGTGTTTCCAGAAAATCGACCGAAAATTCGCAGCATTTAAAATGACAGCAAATTTTTAGTTTCAGATATAAAATCGTTTCAAAACCGATCCAACAAATTTTGCTCAAACGTTTTACAACATACATGGATTTTTACGTATAATAAACATAAGAACATATAATATAACAAGATCGATGCAGAAACAATAGATTATACATGACTTTTGATAATTAACGTTACCGAAACGACGACACCGAAGCGGAAAAGATGCGAGGGTTGATCCGGAATGATTTGTGGCTCGATTAACTTGAAGAAAAGTGATGAAAACATTCTGGAAAATTGGAGAGGGAGGGGCGGCTGCACTTGGCTCTTAGAACCCGAGCTTTTCTTCAAAACAAATGGAAATGAAGAGGCAAGGAAATGTGTGTGTATGTTTTAACGTGTATGTGTGTGTGTAAATGTGTGTGCGTGTGTTTTTAATAATTAGGGGATAAAATTGTGCTTAAATATTAATTATAAACTAATTAAAATACTAACATTCCTCTAACTTCAAATAACATCTCTTAATTTAAAATAAAATGTACAAGTGACAAATCTTTAAAAACTTTAAAGTCATAAATCATCTAATAATTAAATTAGGCTTTTAAAATGCTAAAAATTAAATAAACCTTTTAAAATACCCCAAACCCAACTTAAAAGAAAATACCACATTTTAAAAAGTGTCAAAATCGTCGCCGGTCTCTTTTCTTCGGTCCCGCATCGAATAATCGCCCGAAACATGAAACTCAAAAAACATTTTAACGTGCATCACATAAACATAAATAATTTAAATAATGTAATTTCATAAATCATGCATCTCAAAAACTCATTTTAAACTTGATTAAATAATTTAACAATTAAATAAATCCATGGGTTTTACGTGTGCTGATTTTGGGCTCTACAGTTCCTCCCCCACTTAAATAAATTTCGTCCTCGAAATTAAGTCTTACTAAACAACTTTGGGTTGCGAATTCTCATATTTGTCTCGGTCTCCCAAGTGGCCTCCTCCACTGATTGATTTAGCCACCGGACCTTGACGAGCTTAGTTACTTTGTTCCGAAGTCTCCTTTCCTGTCGCTCGAGGATTTAGCAGGCCTTTTCTCATATGACAGATCTGGAGCAAGCTGCAACGGCTCTTAATTCAAAACATGCGAAGGATTTGCTAGGTAATTCCTCAGCATCGAAACGTGGAACACATTGTGTACAACGGCCAGATTCGACGGTAGGGCTACACGATAAGCTAGTGTCCCAACTCTATCAAGAATCTCGAACGGTACAATAAATCTCGGACTAAGCTTGCCTCTCTTCGCAAATCTTATAACACCCTTCATAGATGCTATCTTTACGAAAACGTGATCACCTACGGCAAACTCAAGATCCCTTCTCCTCTTGTCAGCATAACTCTTTTGACGACTCTGGGCGGTCTTCATCTTGTCTCGGATCTTGAACACCATGTCTGCAGTCTGCTGAACAATCTCTGGACCAAGTTCTGATCTCTCAACGACTTTATCCCAATGAATCGGCGATCTGGACTTCCTCCCATACATTGCCTCATAGGGAGCCATACCTATGGATGATTGAAAACTGTTGTTGTAGGTAAACTCCACTAGAGGTAACTTAGCTTCCCAATTCCCATGAAAATCGATCACACAGGCTCGCAACCAATCCTCCCAAATCTGAATCACTCTCTCAGACTGGCCATCTGTCTGAGGGAGGAAAGCTGTACTGAATAGCAACTTCGTCCCCATGGCTGCGTGCAAACTCTTCCAAAAAGACGATGTGAACCTCGGGTCCTTGGCTGACACAATAGAAACTGGGATTCCGTGCAATCGAACTATCTCCTTGATATAGAGCTCCGCATACTGCGTCATGGAGAAAGTCGTTTTCACTGGCAAGAAGTGTGCCGACTTAGTAAGTATATCCACTATAACCCTAATGGCATTAGATCCTCTGACGGACCTCGGCAAACCAACAACGAAGTCCATGCTGATATTCTCCCACTTCCACTCGGGAATAGGGAGTGGCTTAAGCATCCCTGTTGGCCTCTGATGCTCCGCCTTCACCTGTTGAAAAGTGAGACATTCAGACACAAATCGGCGGATGTCTCGCTTCATACCTGGCCACCATTACAGGATCTCAAAATCCTTGTACATCTTGGTACCTCCCGGATGAATGGAATATGGAGATGTATGTGCCTCTGTCAGAATATCCTCTCTGACCGAATCAACACTAGGCACCCACATCCTTTCTCTGCACCTCACAATACCATCGGACACTGTGTAGAGTACACTACCTTTGGCTTCATCCTTCAGTCGCCATTTTTGCAACTGCTCAATTGAAGGCCGACCTCTATGGATTCGGTCAAACAAAGAAGAGCGGACTGTCAGAGTAGACAGCTTAGGAGCCCTGCCCTTTGGATTAACCTCTAAATCAAACCTCTAAATCTGTGACTGAAGAGATCTCTGCGCTGACATCTGTTCTACTACTGCAACTTTTCTGCTCAAAGCATCTGCCACAACATTAGCTTTTCCCGGGTGGTAGCTAATTTCGCAATCGTAGTCTTTCACTAACTCTAACCATCGTCTTTGTCTCATATTTAGTTCTTTCTGCGTGAAGAAATACTTGAGACTCTTGTGATTAGTAAATATCTGGCATTTCTCGCCGTACAAATAATGCCTCCATATCTTCAACTCAAAGACAACGACAGCTAACTCAAGATCATGAGTCGGATAATTCTTCTCATGCACTTTCAACTGTCTAGAGGCATAAGATATAACCCGACCATGCTGCATCAAAACTGCGCCTAGACCGAGCTTAGATGCATCAGTGTAAGGCACAAAATTGCCTTGCCCGGCTGGCATGGCTAACACTAACGCTGAAATAAGAGCTTTCTTCAAAGTATCGAAACTTTTCTGAAATTCATCACTCCATACGAATTTATCATTCTTCTTAGTCAATGAAGTGACTGGCACTGCAATCGAATAAAATTCCTGAATAAATTTCCTGTAGTAGCCTGCTAAGCCTAGGAAACTGCGGATCTCTGATGAATTTTTTGGCTCAACCCATTCCTTAACTGCTGCTACCTTAGCTGGATCCACCTCGATACCACTGCTAAATATTACATGACCCAAAAACGCAACCTTATCCAACTAAAATTCACTCTTACTGAATTTTACAAACATCTTGCGACTCTGCAAGACCTGCAAAACTGTACCCAAATGCTGACTGTGCTCTTCATGGCTCTTCGAGTAAATGAGAATGTCGTCAATGAATACTATGAAGAACTGGTCTATGTAGGGCTGAAAAACTCGATTCGTCAAGTTCATAAATATAGCTGGAGCATTAGTCAGTCCGAACGGCATCACTAAGAACTCGTAATGCCCATATCTGGTTCTGAAGGCCGTCTTATGAATATCTGCATCTTTTACCTTCAGTTGATGATACCCTGACCGAAGATCTATCTTAGAGACAACTGTAGCTCCCTGCAACTGATCGAACAAGTCCTCGATCCTTGGAAGTGGGTATTATTTTTGATCGTTACCTTGTTCAGTTCTCGGTAATCGATACACAGTCTCATGCTCCGATCTTTTTTCTTTACAAAGAGCACTGGTGCACCCCATGGTGAGAAACTAGGGCGAATAAATTCTTTGTCAATGTGGGGACCCGAACTTAATTCAATTCTTAATCACTTTCTAGGAATAATTATTCAATTAAAATAGACAGGGTCTAAATTTTTTTTTTAAATACGAGAGTACACAGCATATGAAATAAGTCTTATCTTATTTACAAGATCACTATTCAGATCTAAGTACAAGTCCTGTACAATCATAATTCATAAAAACTACTGTTTCTTCACCACATCTCAGGTGATATAACAGATATACTCCTAAGTCCGGATCTCCACGCTAACTGTCTTCTCTCATCCTCTTCTTGAACCTGATCCAACCCCACCTGTTGTCATGCACACATACAAAACAAGACAACAGTCGGATAACTCCGGTGAGAATAAATCCCAGTATAAACAATGCAAAAATGCAATCATATAAAAACATATATTAAAGCATAATAAGGATATCATTAACATGTAGCAAATCAACAAACATGAATGATAAATAACATTTTAACATATTAAATCATAATCTTTTAAAATAACATTTTGACATTATAAATCATAAACATTTAAAATAATATTTTGACATAATAAATAATAAAAACATCCATAAACATTTAAAATAATCATATTAGCATATTAAACAGCATTCAGGACACTGCCATTACGTTTACTAATTTTCGGGTGTAAAATTTTCGTTTTACTCCTAGACATAAAATTTAATGTTTTTGACATTTTCTTAATTTCATTGACTCTAAAATATCCCAAATAAATATTTAAGCTTACATAAATTTTCTCATATTTTTATTTGGCTTAAATCGATGACTTTTAAATTAATCTTTAAATATAACGTACTAATGCCTTTTAATCCCGAATTAAACCAAACTTTAATATAAAATTCCCATATTTAAAAATTATACTTTCAGTAATTATTTGAGCTTAAATATAATTTTTCATAATTTTATTCAGCTTAGAACTAGGCGTTTCAATTAATTCTTTAATTAACATTTCGAGCGGCGATTAAATCCCGGATGAATTCAAAACTCATTATTTTCTTCCCAAATTTTAAACATAACATTTTCATTATTTATTTCACCATTGTGAGCCATGAACCATACCCGTGGACCCATGGTTCCAATTTTTCTTCCTAAATTTTTGTTTTTGACACCTATTCAAACACACAGAGCCATCTCCCAAATTAGTCGAGCCACGCCCGATCCACCTCGAGCCAAACTCGAGCCAACCCATCTAGGAACCCTACTAACCAAGCCCAAACCTCTGACCAGCCCCTTAAACCCTCGAAAAGCCCACTGCCCGTGACCCCTTCTTGTGCGTGCGTGAGTTTTGGTACAAGAGGACTCTTCTCCTTCTAGGGAACTTACAACCCCCTAAACATCTACCAGCACTGACCCTCATCGAGCCTAGACCACCCTCAGACTCTATCCAGACAAGCCCTGCCACTTGAACTCACGCACAATGCATCTGAATTCAGAAGACCCAAGCTGCGCGTCTTGTGCTTCTTCACCCCCTCTCGAACCAGCGGCCAACCCAGCCACTCTAGCCCCTAGACCAGCCCTTGTCCAACACTCTAGGATCCTGATGGACTTCCATAGCTCGCCCAAGCCCCAGCAGCGCGCCTTTTAGCCGCTGCTGCACACACACGAGCGTGGGGGATAGTCCCTCTTCACGTTGACTCTTCCCCAGCCCCAAGCTCGAACCCTAGTTGCCCTAGGACCCAAATCAACCCTAGACCAAGACCACCCTGACCCTGACCCTGCCCTGGAAAAGCCCCCTTGCCCCCATGCAAACCATCGAGCCCGTGCATCACGACAACCAAAAAACTTCGGCCCTACCTCCCTTGCTGCCCACGCTTCCAGCTTTGTTTTCTAGTTGTGTAGCCGGTTGTGGTGTTCTAGGACTCTCATGAACCATATAAAACATGACACTAATAAGTCCTAATCATGGCAGCCCCTTTTACAAAACTATAAACATGTTTTTGAATCCAATATCAAGAGTTAAACACATGCATATGCATAGTTACGAAAATTGTGAGTTGTGTGACTTCTTTTCATTCAAAAAATGATCAAATCAATATTATGGTGTGATGGATGATTAAAGGAAATAATATGGCGTGCCTTTACGTATTTAACGCATGATTATTCGTTGACGATTGAAAAACGACGACACGAAGATCCTTGGCTAGAAAACCCTTTAAGGCTTCGACTTTTCCTCTTAAAAATATGATTTGTGTGTGTCGTGAATATTGGGAGAGTTTTTATTGTAAAAGGGTGGTGGGCATGTGATATGTAGGTTATGGGGTCAAAATTACATATTAAATAGTTAATAAAGTACTAACCAAACTTAGGCCCATTAACCATGTTAATTAGGTCCATTAGTGCTTAATTAAAATATTAAAAATAATTTTGTTTAAGTAAGTTTGTGAATTTATTAGCCGGGTTGCCAAAACGTTTGTATTTTTTTTGAAAAACCAACACCGATAAAATTTATGTCCCGGCGTATAAAATCACCTCAAAACTCCTTATTTTAAAAATTATGAAATAGAATCAATCATATTTTAAATAATTAAAAACAATTATTTAATAAAAACATTTTCTTTTTTTCAGCCTTCGGTCTCTGTTCCTTGATCGCAACTTGAATAACCTTTAAAAATATATTTTAATGCAACCATGTTGAAAAATATATTTTAAACATGAAAATATGCACATCATAATTAATTTATGCAAGTAAAATAATTAATTGAAATACAAAAAGAATTTAATAATCATGTGCATGTGGTTCGCGTGGACATTTAAATTTTCGGAGCGTTACAGGTCATCACCTCTAGTCTCCTCAACCATGTCATCTGCATAAATTAAGTCTAGTAAGTCTAAAGAGTCAGCATGCATAAATCGTGAATAACGAATACTACAAAATAAAAATTCATGGAATTTAAACATACTTGATATGTAAATTACTCATGCATAAATAAATATGACGTGACTTCCTGCATAAACATGTTTAGCTTGACATAACATAAACTTAAACATTTTGTGTAAAATTCTGCTAATTGAAATGTGGCACCGTAACATAGTTCTTTTGATCAAACTAACACCACAGCTCTTGGCCGGCAAGGATCACCACAGCCCTTGGACTAGATATCCACTATCAATCATAAGATAAGTTAGAAAGGTCCCTAGGATGTTCTCCAACTTCTAGACCCGTACATGCGTAATTTCGCCACAAGAGAACTTACATACCTCAAAATAAATATTTTTACTCACTATATTTATTTAAGAATGCCGTGGACCTCGTTGGATTGACCCTCGGACCCGCTGCCACCACTTAAACTTACAATTCAAAGCATCCCATAAACTTTCATCTTACCTGTACAACTTCCGAATAAAATAAAACGACTTGCGACTTTCCCCCACGACTCGGGACTTGACTCAACCTTGAAAATCAATCTAACACACTGTCCATAGCCATAGAATCACCTCTGGAACATCCCAAAACCATCCTGAAACAAGACAAGCAACTCTAGTCTCTATACGGCCCTTTTTTGACACGTTCGGATTCTATACGGATCCAAAATTATCACGGCTCGAACCAGCCCTAGACCATGACCTTAGAACCTAACCAAGCCACTAATATAGTTCTTACCAACTCAGGTGACACGTGGAAGTCGTGGAGAAACCGGCCGTGACATGCCCTTCCCCCGCCTTCACGCTCGTGCTGCCCCTTTTTGTCTCAAGCGACTTTCCTATCAGACCAGCCCATAAACGACCAATACCAGACTCAATTTAACACCCTAAGAAACAGTCCAGACCCTAGCCATGAGCCCTATCCCAGCTCGAACATGCCCCAACTAGCCGAACACCGAAAACAGCCCCCACGCGCACAAAACAGCAGCTTGCGCTCCACCTTTTGTTTCGTGCTACCAGAACACTTCCGACCCTTCAAGGGTAGATAAAAAACATCTAAACACATCCCCATACATAACAGAAACAACACAGATTATATGCACGAATCAAACATATGAAAAACTCATGAAAACTTGAATGATCTTGGGCAGAAAAATTTCAACATGCAAATTCATGTTTTGATTCAAATATTTAATGTAAAAAAATGTTTTTCAAGCATAAATATAATCAAACAATATTAAATAACAAGATTGATGCGTGAAGAAAGATTTAGAACATGTCTTTGCGTTTAAACGCTCGAATAAACGAATAGGAGCGTGAGGAAATGTAGCGATGAACGAAGGACGATTGCTAGACGTTTTCCTTGCCAAAAATTTGTGAAAATTCACCAAACTATTGTACGTAGAAGTGGAGAAGTGGAGGAGGCTACTTGGAGGCCAAACCCTAGTTTTCTTGTTTTTGTGTTTTTTAGTGTGTGTTCGGGAGTATGTGTGTTTGTTTTTATTATTTTTTTAAAAAAAACTTGACAAATTAATTATATTCTAACTAAACAAATTTTTTTAAGTCTTAAAATAATTTAAAAGCATATTAAACATCATGCTCAAGAATAAAATCTTCTATTTATGAAAATTTTCTAATATCATGCTTAAAAATATTTTAATTCATTTAATAATTTAAATTTGACTTTAAAATGATAAAATTCGTAAATCGTTTAAAATAAATACTTATTGGCTTAAATCTGAATACGTCTCTCATCATATGACAGGTTCGGTGAAAGCTACAACAATTCAAAGTACATGTGATGGATTCATCATATACCTCCTCAGCATTGACACATGGAACACATTGTGCACTCCTGCCAGATTCGGCGGTAGAGCTACACGATAAGCTAGTGTTCCTACTATGACAAGGATTTTGCACGGTCCTATGAATCTCAGACTCAATTTGCCTCCCCTCCCAAATCTCATAACACCCTTCGTTGGTTCTTTACAAAGACATGGTCTCCCACAGAAAATTCGAGGTCCCTTCTTCTCTTATCAGCGTAAATCGTTTGACGAATTTGAGAAATCTTCATCATGTCCCAAAATTTGAATACTACTTCGGCAGTCAGCTGAAAAATCTCTAGACCAAGTTCTAATCTCTTGCCAACCTCATCCCAATGAATAGGCGATCTATACTTTCTTCCATATAATGCCTCATAAGGAGCCATATCTGTAGACGACTAAAAGTTTTTATTATAGATGAACTCCACTAGAGATAGCTTTGATTGCCAATTTCCATGGAAATCAATAACATATGCACGCTACTCCTTTAAAATCTGTATCACCCTCTCAGACTGGCCGTCTGTGTGAGGGTGGAAAGCTATACTGAGTAGCAACTTCGTCCCCATTTCGGAATGCAAACTCTTCCAAAAGGACGATGTGAATCTCAACCTCTGTCAGGCACAATCGAAACTGGGATCCCTTGCAATATGACTATCTTCCGAATATTAAAGTTCTGCGTACTGTGTCATAGAGAAATTCTTCTTTATCGGCAAAGTGCACCGACTTGGTAAAACGATCGAAGATCACCCAAATGGCGTTAGAGCCTCTTAATGACCTCAGTAATCCAATTACAAAATCAATAGTAATATTCTCTCATTTTCTCTAAGGAATAGGAAGTGGTTTGATCATCCCTGCTGGCCTTTGATGCTCTGCTTTCATATGCTGGAAAGTTAGACACTGCAGCACCCTTGCCCGAGCCAATACTAAAAAGAATAATAAGCATGCAACATTAAAACTTAATAACAAAAATTAAACAACGGAAACCAAATAATTTAATCATCTTACAACCCAAATGAAAACAGAACAATAACAGCAGTTTTAAAAATTAATACAACCATAAAGAAAACATAATTCTAAATGAGAAAAGAATAAACCATATAAAACCTCCACTGGATCGCCGCTAAAAACACAACTGTTCTAGCCACTGCCCTGGTCATCCGAACCATCCAACCTAAGACATGCCCCGTAGAATGGGGTGCCCAAGATGAAAACAAGGACGTGAGCGAAAATCGTCCAATACGAGAATGTACGAGTATACAAACTGATATGATGCATGTGAAATGCAATATGCTCGGATATAAAGGATCAAGTCAAGAATCTCATACTTAGTCTAGAGGCACCTGAGTGTGTATCTTATCTGCCCTAGGCATTTTTTGGCTCTCACACTCATTATCAAGACGTGGACCTACAATGTCCAGGTTATCAGAGCCCACGGGTCTCGTCGAACACTGTAGCTCTCGATGCCCCATCGTCCACAATACAGAATAGGGATGAGCGACCCACAACAAACGAGGTATATATCAAAAGATATCAAGCTGAACATGATATTTCATGCATAATATGCCAAATCAGTAAAACATTTATCATGCAACAGATAAATATGCAGCATATAAATATGTATACTACTCTTTGATATCTCATTCAGTACATCATGTACCTCACTAAAACAATCTGAAAAAAATCTCTAAACCTAGACAATACCAACATAATGAAATCACTATCAAACCAGATCCTGAATTACCAAACATGCTACAAAGTTCTCCCTAATGATTCTTAAATTATTATTTAAGGCTTTAGAATTATACCTGCGTTCGTCGTCAGCCCGCTGATGATGCCTTGATCCTTGTTCACCGACCCCTCGTTGAGTCGACACTACCTACAAAACTTCTCGACACCAAATTGCCCTAGAAACTGGCTAGAAAACCTAAGGTATATGGCTAGAATTCTCTCTGAAGGATGCGACGTAGGAAACAAAAGAAATCAACTTCCATTTATAGGTTGCATCCGGACTAGTTCAGAAAATCTAAATCAATCTTATCTGCGACATTTTAGAATCTCATTTGTCTAATTGGATTTCTCGGGATAATGTAATTCTGAAGTAGATTGGGTTATCCATTTTAAATTCGATGGATCCCAAAGCTTGATCCCAAATTATCATTTTCTTAATAATTCTTAATTAACAAATCTTTGATTATCTCTTAATTTTACTCATTCAAAATAAGGTTTCAGGTCATTACATCATCCCTCCTTGCAAAGACTTCGTCCTCGAAATCAGAACTGAAGTACAATACAACTGAATAAAATACAACTCATTATTACAAAGATACAACTCAAAACAAAAATGTGGATACTCTGAGAGCATACGACTCTCTAATTCCCAAATCACCTCTGCAGTACCGCGACGTTGCCATTGCACTAGAACAAGTGGAATGGTCTTGTTTATGAGCTTTTTCTCTTTCCTACCTAGGATTAAAAGCGGCTGCTCGACATAAATCAAGTCTTCTTCAAATTGAACATCTGTCAGACCAATAACGTGCGATTCATCTGCTACATAACGTTGTAGCAACGATACATGAAAGAAATTATGAATGCTGGAGAGATACGACGGAAAATCCAATCGATACGCCAAATTTCCAACACATTTCAATATCTCGAAAGGTCCGATGAATCTTGGGACTAATTTTCCCTTGAGTCGAAATCTCATCACTCTGTGGAATGATGAAACTTTAAGGAAAAATTTTTCCCCTGACTGAAAGTGTACAGGTAGACGTTTGGTATTCACATAACTCGATTGACTATCTTGTGCAGTTTTAATTTTCTTCTTGATAAATTCAACTTGGTCAATCGATTGTTGCACTAATTCAGGTCCTTGCACTTGTCGTTCTCCTACTTCGTCCCAAAACAATGGAGTACGACAATGTCTACCATATGTTGCTTCAAACGGAGCCATATCAATGCTGTTGTGTTAGCTATTTTTATATGAAAACTCCAATAGCGGCGGATGATCATGTCATGCTGGTCCAAAATCCAAAGAACAAGCACGCAACATGTCGTCGAGTGTCTGAATAGTCCTCTCAAACTAAACATCGGTCTCTGGATGATAGGTAGTACTCATACTCAATGTCGTTCACAACGCTTTTTGAAAACTTCCCCAGAACATTGAGGTAAAGCGTGGGTCTCTGTCACTGACTATACTTATTGGCACACCATGATATTTAAGAATCTCTTGAATGTATAGTCTTGCCATGTGATCGAAACTGTATTCAAGACTATACGGAATGAAATGTGGTGAATTAGTCAGTCGATCTACAACAACCCTAATGGAATCACAATTCTTAGATGACAACGGCAAAACAAAATCCATCGTTACATGCTCCCACTTCCATTCAAGGATAGGATGATTCTGAAGTAATCCTCCTGGTCGACGATGTTCAGCTTTTACTTGCTGACAAACCAAACACTTAGCTACAAACTGGTAAACACTTGTCTTCATACCTTTTCAACAAAATCTCGTCTTCAAATTCTTATACATTTTCATGCTTCCAAGGTGGATTCTCAACTTACTCCTATGGGCTTGAGATAAAATCTCGTCTCTTAATTTAGAATCTTCTGGAACTATGATTCTTCCAGACAGAAACATGGTTCCGTCTGTTGGAAAACAAAGCTAGACGTGTTGTCTCCATTAGCTAACCTTGCTAACTATTTCACCTTGGAATCAGAAAATTGAGCTTCTCTGATTTTGGCATACAACGTCGGTTCAAATAAAATGCTCGTTACTCGAATGTATTCCATTTCTTTCTTATGACGGAAGTGAAATCCCAAAGAACAACAATCTTGGATTACACTTGATATGAAACTTGTCTGAAGTGCATATAATCTCACCTTGCGACTAAGAGAATCAGTTGTAATATTCGCTGATCCTAGATGATACTTATTTCGAAATCAGAGTCCTTTAACAAATCCATCCATGTTCTTTGGCGCATATTCAACTATGCTTGAGTAAAGATATACTTCAAACTCTTGTGATCTGTAAAAATTTAAAATCTCTCTCTGTAGAGATAATGTCGCAATATCTTCAAAGCAAACACAATCGCGGTCAATTCCAGATCATGAACTGGATAATTATCTTCATGCTTTTTCAACTGTCTGAATGAATATGCAATCACATGACCATTATATGTTAAAACACACCCAAGTCCTTGAAGTGATGCATCAGTGTACACAATGTACCCTCCTGATCCAAATGGCAGAGCTAAAACTGGTGCAGTTGTCAAACTTTGGCGCAGTTCATTGAAACTATTTTCACAATCATGTGTTTATTCAAAATGCACATTCTTACACGTCAGCTGTGTCAATGGTTTGGCAATCTCAAAAAATCTTGAGATGAATCTCCGGTAATAACCTGCCAAACCTATAAAACTTCTTATCTCTTGAGCTTATTCCGGTCGTGCCCTACTCAACACTGCATCTATCTTGCTAGGATCCACTCATATCCCATCTTTGGATATAACATGTCCCAAGAAGACAATTCTGTCGAGCCAAAACTTGCACTTGTTCAAATAGCATACAGTTAGTGATTCCTTAAGGTTAGCAACACAATCCTTAAATGTTGTGCATGATCTTTAATGCTACGAGAGCATACCAGTATGTCATCAATAAAGACAATGACAAACTTGTCAAGATACTCCTGGAATACTCGGTTCATCGAATCCATAAATGCTGCTGGAGCATTAGCCAAACCAAAAGGAATAAAAAAAAACTCGTAATTCCCATACCCTATTCGAAACGCAGTCTTAGGGATATCATGTTGATGAACTCGAAGTTGATGATATCCAGACCGTAAATCGATCTTCGAGTACACTAAAGTCCCTTGCAGTTGATAAAACAAATCATCAATCCGTGGTAACGGATATTTAACTGTCTTTAATCTATGCAAATCCTCATAGACCCATCCTTATTTTTAACGAACAACACTGGTGCTCCCCAAGGAGACACACTGGGTCTAATTTACCCCTTGTCAAGAAGATCTTTTAACTATTGTTTCAGCTCTTTCATCTCTGCTGGTGCCAATCTATAAGGCTCTCTGGAGATAGGTGCGGTTTCTGGTACTAATTCTATCTCCGCTTCCACTTCTCTCTTTGGAGGAAATCCAAGAATTTCATCGGGGAAAACATCAGGAAATTAATCAACAACTGGAATGTTCTTCAAATCGATTACATCATTCGATACGTCCACGGCATAAATGGAGGTATCCCTCTCCTCTTTTCGCTAAAGACCTTTGTGCCTTTACAACAGACACTACTGGAATTGGAGTTCGAGCTCGTTTACTGAAGAAGAACCGATTCTTGTCTCCTTCTAGACGAAACTGAACGAGACATTGGTATCAATCTACAGTCGCTATATAATTAGTCAAAAGGTCGATTTCCATAATACAATGGAAATCTTCCATAGCCAACATCAAAAAAATTGGCAGACAAGTATTTTCCCTCGAACTCTAACAAACAATTTACTACAATTCGTTTAGCTAAAACCTCTTGTCCCATAGATGTAGACATCAACATCAAGACTTCTAATGACACGTAGGGTAGTTTATGCTTCTTAACAAACATTGATGCTATGAATGAATGCGATGCCCCAGTGTCAATTAATACATATACAGGAACACCACATAAAAGAAAATTACCTGCAATGACTCTCTCGTTTTGTTCCTCAGCTTGTTCTTGGTTTAGGGCAAACACTTGCCCCTGGACTCGTGGGCGTTGCTGAGATCCTTGTGATATTCCTTCATGACGAGAACCTCGAGCAGGAAAACATTTCTGTTGCACAGTGGCCACAGACTATTTTCCACTGTAAGACCCTGTCATAGAACCTCCCCCTCTACTCTGATCCTCCAAGTTAGGACAATCCCTCTTCAACTGACCCAAATCACCACAAGTGAAACAAGCACATGTCACTCTTCGACAATTATCCATCTGGTGATTGCCTCCGCACTGGCCACATTGCAGGTTTTTCCTACCAGAACTGTGTACCCTTCCAGAACCGGAAGAAGAAGAAGATACAGAATTCTTGAAAGACTGACCCCTCGGTCCAAACGAACTAGAATTTTTTCTATCTTGCATAGCCTTCCTCCTAGCAATACTGATCTAGGCTTGACGAAAACGATTCACTAATACTTCGTACGAAGCAGGATCATCACTGAAAAAAACTCGATCAAAAATCTCTTGGTTGAAACCATTCAAAAAGTGAGAATATTTTGTTGCATAATTCTCAATGATGTGAGGAGCATACGACAATAGATCCGTAAAATGCTTTTGGTAATACACAATGCTCGAATCTCCTTGCTTAATGGTCAACAGTTCCATATCCTTCGCCTAACGAAGAGCTGGCGGAAAGTGATGATTGATGAAGGCCTGACAGAAATATTCCCAACAAATCCGCCCATGCTGCTGAACTAGAATTGCATAAACTAGTTTCCACCATTTCCGAGCTTTTCCTTGGATCATGAATTTAGCTACCTCCATCTTCTCGTCCTCATCATAGTGCAATACTCGAAAACACTGCCCCATGATATCAACCCAAGATTCAGCAACATCATCATTCTCATCTCCGGCCAACGATGGAGGTCCAATCTTCATGAAATCCATAATGTTAACGCGCTTCCTACGTCTCCTTTCATCATTATCTCGGTGACGTCTTCCGTCATGATATCTACGACGATATTCTTGGCCAGCATCATCGTCGGCATAACGGCCATGTCCCACACTTCCGTGACTGCTTCCATCTCCTGACATCTGAAAAGAAACCAAAATCAACCTCTAATTCCTCGATATAGAATTACTAGTGTCCCAAAAATCTTTGAATGATCTGATAACACTAAATGTAGCGCCTTTACCTGAGCCACTACTAAACAGACTAATAAGCATGCAACATTAAAACTTAATAACAACAATTAAACAGCGGAAATCAAATAACATAATCATCTTACAACCCAAACGAAAACATAACAATAACAATAGTCTTAAACATTAATACAACCATAACGAAAACATAATTCGGAACGAGAAAACAATAAGCCACATAAAACCTCCACTGGATCGCCACCGAAAACCCAACTGCTCTAGCCACAGCCCTGGTCGTCCGAACTGTCAAACCTAAGACCTGTCCCATGGAATGAGGTTCCCAAGATGAAAACAAGGACGTGAGCGACAATCGCCTAATAAGAGAATGTACGAGTATACAAACTAATATGATGCATGCGAAATGCAATATGCTCGGATATCAAGGATCAAGTCAAGAATCTAATGCTCAGTATGGAAGCACCTGAGTATGTAGTCTCTGATCTGCCCTAGGCATGTTTTGGCTCCCACACTCATTATCAAGACGTGGACCTATAATGTCCAGGTCATCAGAGCCTTTGGGTCCTGTAGGACACTGTAGCTCTCAATGTCCCGTCATCCACAATACAGAATAGGGCTGAGCGGCCCCAACAAATGAGGTATATCTCAAAAGATATCAGGCTCAACATGATATG
The DNA here is from genome assembly GCF_025594145.1 of Primulina tabacum. NCBI lineage: Eukaryota > Viridiplantae > Streptophyta > Magnoliopsida > Lamiales > Gesneriaceae > Primulina > Primulina tabacum. Next base: position 33,876,061 of record NC_134559.1, read on the forward strand.
TCATGCATAATATGCCAAAGTAGTAAAACATGTATGATGCAACAGATAAATATGCAGCTTATAATTATATATATTACGCTTGGATATCTCAGTCACTACATCACGTACCTCACTAAAACAATCTGACAAAAATCTCTGAACCTAGACAATACCAGCATAATGAAATCACTATCAAACAGGACTCTGAATTACCAAACATGCCACAAAGTTCTCCATAATGATCCTTAAATCACTATTTAAGGATTTAGCATTATACCTGCATTCGTCATCAGCCCACTGATGATGTCTCGATCCCAGTTCACCGACCCCTCCTCGAGTCGACACTAGCTCCAAAACTTCTACGACACCAAATTGCCATAGAAACTGGCTAGAAAACCTAAGATGTATGGTTAGAATTATCTCTGAAGGATGCGGTGTAGGAAACAAAATAAATCAGCTTCCATTTATAGGCAGCATCCGGACTAGTTCACAAAATTCGAATAAATCATATCTGCCATGTGTCAGAATATCATTTATCTAGTTGTATTTCTCGGGATAATGTAATCTGAAGAAGATTGGGTTGTCAATTTTAAATTCGGTGGATCCCAAAGCTTGATCCCGAATTATAAATTTCTTAATAATACTTAATTAACAACTCTTTAATTATCTCTTAATTTGTATTCATTCAAAATAAGGATTCAGGTCATTACAGACACTCGGATACAAAACGTCGAATGTCTCGTTTATGTTTGGCCACCAATAAAGCATATGCAAGTCTCTATAGATCTTAGTACTCTCTGGATGAATGGAATATAGTGAGGTATGTGCCTCTGACATGATATCTCCTGTAATTGAATCAACACTAGGCACCCAAATCCTCCTTCTATATCTTACAATTCCCTCGACCACCGTATAAAGCTTACTACCTTTAGATTCATCTATCGGTCTCTATATATGCATCTGCTCATCAAACTAAGGTCCACTAAGGATGCGGTCTATCAAGGAAGACTGTATTGTTAAGGTGGATAACCTAGGAGCTCTACCCCTAGAATAAATCTCAAGATCAAACATCTGAATCTCTAACTACATAGGTCTCTGTATTTAAAGTTGTGCTACAACTGCTACTTTTCTACTCAAGGCATCTGCAACAATGTTAGCATTTCTCGGATGATAGCTAATGTCACACTCGTAGTCTTTCACCAATTCTAACCACCATCTATGTTGCATGTTTAACTTTTTTGCGTGAAAAAATATTTGACTCTCTTGTGATCGGTAAATATCTTGCATTTCTCACCATACAAGTAGTGACTCCATAATTTCAAGTCATAGACAATGGCGGCTAAACCAGGATCATGAGTCGGATAATTCTTTTCATACACCTTCAACTGTCTAGAGGCATACGCAATTACTCACATGCTGCATCAAAAAAACGCCTAAACCGGACTTAGATGCATTGGTATATAACACAAAGTCACCTTGCTCTGATGTCATGGCTAAAACTAGTTGTTATAAGAGATTGCTTCAAAGTATAGAAGCTCTTCTCGCATTCAACACTCCACACAAACTTAGCATTCTTCTTTGTCAACAAGGTAAGTGGCAATGCAATCGAAGAGAATCCTTGAATGAATTTTCTGTAATAACTCGCCAAGCCTAGAAAACTACGAATCTCATATGCCTTCTTCGGTACAATCCATTCCTTCACAGGTTCTACTTTGGACGGATCGACCTCAATACCACTGCTAAAGATAAAGTGACCCAAGAATGATACTTTCTCCAACCTAAACTCACACTTGCATAATGTTTCAAGCAATCCTAGCTCTTTGAATAGATGAGGATGTCATATACGAATACAATGAAAGAATGATCCAAGTAAGGCTGAAACTCCCTGATTCATGAGATCTATGAAGATCGATGGAGCATTTGTCAACTCGAACGACATTACCAAAAAATCGTAATGCTCATAGCGAATTCTGAAAGTTGTGTTATGCACATATGCGTCCTTCACATTCATCTAATGATACCCAGAGCGGAGATCTATTTTGGATAACACTGTCGCTCATTGTAACTGATTGAATAAGTCTTGGATCCTCGGTAATGTGTACTTGTTCTTCACTGTAACTAAGTTCAACTCATGGTAATCAATACAAAGTCTTATGCTTATGTCCTTCTTTTTCACTAATAGCACTGTTGCGCCCCAATTTGAACAACTAGGGCGAATGATTCCCTTATATAGTAGCTCATGTATCTGCTGTTTGAGATCTTTCATTTCTGCAGGCGCTAACCGATATGGTGCCTTGGAGATTGTCATGGTACCTAGCATAAGTTCAATAGAAAACTCCACCTCATGCTCGGGTGTAATACCAACAATGTAGTCAGGAAATTCCCTGACCATTGGGACGTCTGATATCGACCAACTTGTTGAAACAAAGGCTAAATTAATGCTCGCTAAGAATGCTTGAGATCCCTTATGCAGAAGCTTCCTTTCCAGAACGCATGATATCATTCGAGGCACATTTCATCATCCATCTGGATTGAATACGAATCTCTCCAGGCCCAGTGGTACAACTAACACCGACCTTTGCTGAAAGTCAATTAACACCACATGTCTCTCACAAAATTAGTAGCTGACAATTTTTCTTCAGATGGGACTGTCATAGAATAATTTACGTCAAGCCTAGTGGGCTTGACACCCAAATAGCTCACAAAGTTGTCTGATATAAATGAATGAGTAGCCCCAAAATCTAACAAAACATTCGTGGCAACTCCCGCTATAAAGATCCATCTTGAGATATTATTAACATAGCACTATGCAAAAAAATTCTCAAAGGACTATACTTCACATGCACAGACTGAATCATCTATCCATAATTTTTTTTTAGAAATTCATCATGCTATTATCCAAAAAGTTTGAACCATGCATCCCAAATTCTAATAATTATAACGTGCTGAATTAATTATAATACAAGTAAGGAGAGTAATGTTTGGGTTTGCCTTCTCAGCAAGAATAGCAAAGTCTCGCCCATGAGCCTGCTGCTTCCACTGAGGGAAATATTTGAGCATATGACCAAGAGCTCCACACTTAAAGCATTAGGCTGTCCCCCATAAGCAAGCTCCCTCATGCTGGCAATTGCACTTCAGGAACACAGGATAAGCATTAGGCTTCTGAGTAGCCTTCTTGTGGGGTTGCTGTCCATTTCCTTTGAACTTCCCCTGAATGGCTTCTTACTCGGCTGTTGAGGCTGATGATGAGGCGCATGATAAGGCCTCTTGCCCCGCTTGTTGTCCCTATGATCATGCTCGGCTGCTAAGGCTCTAGTTAAAGCAACAGAGAAGGCCATAGGACCAGCCACACGAACATCACGACGCAAGATTGGCACAAAATGACACCAATACTCGAACTTTTTCACAAACTCTGCCACATAGCGGTCCCCCTGCCTCAGCGTCATATATTCCCTAGTCACACGGAAGCGGACATCTTCAATGAAGTACTTCGAATAAAAGACTTCCTTCAAGCCCTCTCATGTAAGGGTCTCAAGGTTCACAGTCATTCATACTCCTTCCCACCATAATCTAGCATCATCTTTCAGCAGATAGGTGGCATATATAACTCCGTCGGCATCTTGCGATTCCATAAAAGTAAAGATCATCACTATGGACTTAATCCAAAGCTCTGCCACCAAAGGATCTGTCGTCCACGCAAAGTCCTTGGGGACCATCTTGCGAAAGCGCTCATAAACTGCTTCAGGCCTCGTCCTTCTCCCCACCTCGGCATTGTTCCTAGCGAACTGTGCAAAGAACTGGGTCATGCCAGCAAGCATCTGTGCCTGAAGATCTGGTGGTGGACGTGGAGAGGGAACCCTTTCCTCCTCATGGCCCTCACGATTCTTACGATCATCCACACATCTAGGAAGCATATTGTTTCACAACCCAACATGTTGATGAAAACTTAAAATTAATAATTTGTTATATGTTAAAACCTATATTTTAAAATTTAAGTTTCATTAAAATTATAAAATTATGTTATTTTAGTATTGTTTGTTTGTATTTAATTTTCTTACTAAATATGTTTTATTTTCAGGTTTTCTACGTGTTGGTAAAATAATGATAACTCAAGCTACAAAATTCAAAAGGAGGTGATTCAAACATGTTTGGAATCCTTGAGAAATTTTCTACAACTTTGCAGAAGACATGATTGCTTAAAAAATTCATGAACATGATCAAATTGTGCAAATATCAAAACGAGGACAGATTTACTTTTATTATGACCAGCATATAGTAAAAAATCATAACTATTTCAATATTTAACCAAATGAGGTGAACCAAAAAGCCAAAATCATCTACAGACAATTCCCCACATGTTTTCTGTTTTGAGCAGAGTCAAATTCGGTTATTAAAGTCGTGGAACATAGCATTGAAAGAAGGGCCATGGAATTGAAGTTGGACGAGACAAAAACTACTATTACAACTACATGGTATTAATAAAATTTTTCACCCTTTCTCTCATTTGGCCTATAAATAGAGGCCTTGTGCTAGCTTGAGAATCATTCTATCCCATTGTAAAATATAGTGTGTTTGTATAAAAGTTTTAAGTTTCAATATATTTTTCATTTTCCCAAATATGAGTGTTGATTAAAAGTAAGCTCATGGAAAGCTAAATCTATTATGTCAAGGTGAAGAGGATGAATTCTTGGTGAAGTAAGATTGTTTATATTTTGTATATTCTTTCTTTATTTATTTTCATTTAGCTAACTTTTTTTTATTGTAGGTATAATAATGAATTATTTGTTGTTATCAATTTACACCAAATGATTGATACCATTAAAGTGGCCGTTATCTTGATTTGTTGTTTAATTTTGATACAATAAATATTTCATCAACTATTATTATTGTTATATAATATATATATATATATATATATATATATATATAATTATATCATATATTTAATTTAGACAATAGCGTGGCTCTGCCGGTTATTCTAAATGCAATATTATGATTTAATACTAACATCTAACAATCTAACATTTACTTTATCGCAACTAACTTTTATTTTTGCATCTAACTTTTACTTTACTGCAACTAACTTTACTTTCCCGCAACTAAATTTTATTTTATCGCAACTAACTTATTAAATCATATATTTCATTTAGGCAATAGCCTGGCTCTGCCGGTTGTTCTAAATGAAATATAATGATTTAATTTAACATTTACTTTATGCAATTATATATTTATATAGTTATATATATAATCATAGGTATCATATATAAAATATCGGTTAATTCGGTATTTTCTATAGTGGGAACTATATTATATTATATGTGTGTTTAATTATTTAATTTTCTTGGAAACATTATTTATGGTGGTTTCCTTTGTTTTACTTTTAGTTAAATAATATTACATAAACCAAGAATAAATCCTTTAGCCTTGACAAAATTTATAATTTGTAAACTTTATTCTTGAATTTTGTAATTTATAAATTAATAAATGTAAACTAAAAATAACCTCTCTGTGGATCGATCTCGTACTCAGGAAATATATTACTTGCAGAAAACCTACACTTGGGTGAATTATAATTTAAGTAGTAGCAAGTTTTTGGCGCCATTGCCGGGGAGGTATAAATTAAATTTATAGTTGTTATTTATGTTTTATTTATAAGTATTGTGTTGTTTTTACTTGTATGAGTATTTTGAGTCGAAAAAAAAAGTGGTAGACTTATTCGAGTATATCTGAAAATAATTTAAACATGGATGATAATTCAAATAATCAAGATAATGATAAAAATAATAATAATCATCATCATCATCAAGAACATGATCAATTAAGAACACTTAGGCACCATATGAATCCTCTTAGAACTAGTGCCCCATCTTGTTTAGTTTTTCCTCCTGATGCATCTAATTTCAACTTTAAACCTCAAATTATTCAAATTTTACCAAATTTTAATGGCTTAGATTCTGAAAATATATATTTACATCTAAGAGAATTTGAGGAAGTTTGTAACACTTAAAATGATCAAAATTGTAGCATAAATATAGTTCGATTAAAGCTTTTCCCTTTTTCTTTAAAAGATAAAGCTAAAACATGGCTACAAAATTTGAGATCGAGTTCAATAAGGTCATGGGAAAAAATGCAACAACAATTTCTTAAAAAGTTTTTCCCTTCCCATAGAACAAACTCTTTTAAAAGACAAATTACAACTTTTTCTCAAAAACAAGGATAAATATTTTATCAATGTTATGATAGATATAAATAATTACTTAATACATGCCCACATCATGGTTTTGAAACATGGAGAATAGTTTCTCACTTTTATGAAGGTCTTATACCTAACGATAGGCAAATGATAGAATTCATGTGTAATGGAACTTTTGAAGATAAAAACCCAAATGAAGCTATGGAGTATTTGGATTCATTAACAGAAAATGCTCAAAATTGGGATAATATAGGCACAATAGAACCACTAACAACTTAAATCAATAATTCAACAAATGGGGGTGGTATCTATAATCTTAAAGATGATATAGATATTCAAGCTAAACTTGCATCTTTAGAAAGAAAAATTGATTCATAAGAAATGAAAAAGAGTGGTCAATTAAAAAGTATTCAAGAAATTGTTTGTCATATATGTGATACACATGATCATTCTACAAAAGATTGTCCAACATTACCTTCATCTAAAGAATGTCTCCATGAACAAGCAAATTATGTTAACAATTATAAAAAACCAATACTAGATCATTTTTCACCATCATATAATCCTGGATGGAAAAATAATCCTAATTTTAGTTGGAGGAATGATAATAATGCTCAACCCTCATAACAATATTTTCAAAATAACCAAAATCATCAAGGTTATATTCCTTATGTTACATTTCCAAGAAAAAACTTTGAAGATGTAATTCATGCATTTATCCAAAAGCAAGAGTCTATCAATATTCAAAACAGTCAATCTATGAGCGATTTGAAAGAAACTCTTGCAAAATTTGCATCTGCACTTAATGTTCATGAAAAAGGAAAATTTCCATCTCAACCTCAACCTAATCCTAAAAATCAAAATCAAGAATTAAAAAATGAAAAAATTGATCAAATAAAATATGTTATTACCCTTAGAAGTGGTAAAATAGTTAATGATCCATATAGTAATGAAAACAAGGATCATTTAAATTCAAAGAGTAAGGATGATAATCCTGATACTTTTGAGAATGATGATACCTTAAATTCTAAGAATAATATGGAAAATGATAAATCATCTGAAATAGTAAATGAGTCAAATAAACCTCCACCATTTCCTCATGCATTAACAAATCATAAAAAACAAAAAAGTGATTTTGATATCTATGAAGTTTTTAAACAAGTAAAGATAAATATTCCAGTACTAGATGTTATTAAACAAGTACCTTCCTATGCAAAATTTTTAAAAGACTTATGTACTGTGTTGCATGTGAAGAAGAAAGCATTCTTGGCCGAACAAGTAATTTCTATTCTTCAAAACAATTCTAGTTTAAAATATAAAGATCCTGGTTGTCCAACAATTTCATGTATTATTGGAGAAAATAAAATTAAAAAAGCTTTGTTAGATTTGAGAGCAAGTGTGAATTTACTTCCTTATTTAGTTTATGAAAAACTTAATTTAGGAGAATTAAAACCCACTTCTGTTACTCTATTACTGGCGGATAGGTCAATCAAAATACCTAGAGGTATTGTAGAAGATGTATTGGTTCAAGTTGATAAATTCATATATCATGTAGATTTTATTGTTTTGGATACACAACCAATAGAAGTACATAATGAAATTCCAGTAATATTGGGATGACCATTTCTAGAAACATAAAATGCTTTAATTAATTGTCGAAATGGAATAATGAAATTGTCTTTTGGAAATATGACTCTAGAACTTAATGTGTTCAATTTATGTAAACAACCAAGTATAAATGAAAATGAATATGATAATGAAATAGAAACAATTGTGGAAGAAAATGTACAAGAAGAAAATCAACAATCTGAAGTTTTTTCAATTGAAAGTTGAGTCTGAAAATAATTTTAAAGAAGATAATACAAAACTTGAATTAAAAGTTTTACCATTAGAATTGAAATATGTATTTCTTGGTGAAAACAAAACATTCCCTGTTGTAATTTTTTCCACTCTTTTACCAAATTAAGAAGAAGATTTAATTAACTTACTTAAAAAATATAAAAATGAAATTGGATGGACTTTGAAAGATATAAAAGGTATAAATCTTTTAATTTGCACACATAGAATTCACTTGGAAGAAAATGATAAAACATATCAACAACCACAAAGAATGTTAAGTCCACATATGAAAGAAGTTGTTAAGAATGAAGTATTAAAAATATTAGATGCTGGAATTATCTATCCAATCTCAGATAGTAAATGGGTAAGTCCAATACAAGTAGTACCTAAAAAGTCAGGCATCACTGTTATAAAAAATGAAAAGGGAGAGTTATTACAAGCAAGGATTCCATCTAGTTGGCGTATGTGTATTGATTATAGAAAATTAAACGATGCAACTAGAAAAGATCATTTCCCACTACCATTTTTAGATCAAATTCTAGAAAAAGTAGCAGGTAATTCTTATTACTGTTTTCTTGATGGGTATTCGGGGTATTATCAAATACATATATAATTAGAAGATCAAGAAAAAACTACTCTCACTTGTCCTTTTGGAACTTTTGCATTTAAAAGAATGTCATTTGGTTTATGTAATGCTCCGGCTACTTTTGAAAGATGCATGTTAAGTATTTTCAGTGATATGATTGAAGAATTTGTAGAAGTTTTTATGGATGATATAACTGTTTTTGGAAACTCATTTGAAAATTGTCTTAAAAACCTAGAAGAAGTATTAAAAAGATGTGAAGAAAAATGTAGAGGCCCGAAATTCGTACTTGAAAATTTGCGGAAAAATTTGAAATTTTCTTTTTAAATAATTAAAATGCCTCATAAACTGATAAAAAGATTCAATGTTTAAAGTAGCAGCGAAAGTAAACAATGTTTTCAAAATAACAACTTAAAATAATTCAACAAAATAAAGATGCTGAGTTTGAAATAAAATAGTAAATGCTGAAAATGAGGTCCTCGAGTTCCTACTACTGCCGACCCAAGATGACTCACTGGTCCCCGCCCTCTGTCCCGACCTCATCAGTACCTACAACAATCAAGTCTAGTGAGTCTAAAAACTCAGCATGCATATATCATAAATAACAAGTAATAATAATAAAATTGCATGCATGGTAAAAATATCATGAGTCCGGCGTAACGTAAAAATATCATGTTATTAGAAATTATAATACGTGCATAACTGAACTGAAAATCATAAGTGAAATGTTTGCTCAATCGAGCCCTGTCATAAAATAACATGTCATAAATTTTCTGTTGTGAATATGTTCTACGCTAGTGGCCCCTGAACTGAACTGAACTGAATCGCCTGATCAGACTAAACCACAGTATACTAGGCGGTAGAGATCTACCATTACATGAACATGAACTGAACCGGTCAATGACCACCGGATGAAATAATAATCCCATGATAAGCTGCTATCCCATGAAGTGAGGTGGCCGCAAGTAATATCGCATATATCTCAAAAATAAACTTTTATATTTTCGCACGTACTATAATTAAAAAACATAATTAAATATCCTGTATTATTTAACCAAATGGGTTGGATCGTTCTCAGGCTCGCTGCGACCTAATTCTAACATGAAAAATATGCAAATGATTTAACTTGACCAAAACTTGTAATTGAATCCAAAAACGAGACAATTACGCCCAACAACTTAATATTTAATCATGACTCCGTGCCAACCCGAACCAACACCGAACCATCATTTAGTCATGATTAAAATACCCCTAAAATGATGAAATAATGCCCCTAAAATTACAGTACTCGAAATTTTGGTGAATGGAGGCCAAAACATGAAACACTCTTTCGAGAGTCACTTTGGCACTTTGCACCGTAAATTCTCGTACGACCTCTAAACTTAAATGAATCACAAACAGCCAAAAAATTGACCTTCGTAACTCAATGAGGCACTGTCCAGTCCGAGGCCAAAGGCTAAATGCCAACCAAGAACTCAAACGAGCCTCTGAACCGAAGCACAACTTGCTGTCACAAAAATACAGTAGCAGCGCTTGCGTTCCTTTGCGTTGTTTGCAAAGCTAATGGCCATTGGGGCTTGAACCACCAACCAGAGCCTCTTCCCAACATCTTAAGGTGTGGCTTAAACCATGGCTAAGGTCCCTAGGCCAGCCACAAACCAAGCAATACCATGGATCACCCGAAACTCCCACTCGAGAGGCGAATCTGCGCGCATGGGGAGAATGGCTTTGTTTGCTGTCATGGACCATTCCAGTGGCCATTTTATTGACCATGGCATGATCTAGACATCAAGAGGTATGGTGTGAACCAGGGCTAAGGTCCAAATGCCAACCAAGGTCCACCCCAAACTACCAAAACCGAGAGTACACATGCAGAAATTGAAAAAGGGGTCGAAGGGGGGGTGCTTGTCTTATTTTATTTTGAAAAACCGATGTAGCCATGGACCAAGTCTTAAAAGGCCGACTTGGCCTCGTCTTAGACATAACAAGGAGATGTTCTAACCATGGCTATAGCCCCTAGGGCAGCCAAGATCAGAAACATCACCCTTGACAGCAAACTGAAAAATTCGAGACTCATTGTGACACTAGGGAAGAGTTGCTGTCATTTCTGATTTCCAGCATGCATGGCGCTTGAACTAATGGACCAACATGGTCTTGACACACCCTAGTACGTGTCTAGGTGCAGCCTTGGGAGCCTAGGGTCGAGCCACCCACCTGAAATCATCAAAACAACCGAAACAGTGAAGAGCACAAGGAAGACAAGAAAATCTGTACATGTTTCAAAGAAATGCCTTGAACAATTTCGGTTTTTGCTTCATAAAAATCATTATCATGAAATGTTTAAAAATCATATTATGACTTGATTGAAGAGTGAAAGAAAATATAAACATGCCTGGATTTGTTTTGAACGAAAAACAAATGAAAACAACGACTACGCGGCGCGGAGGAGGCAGAGTGCTCTTCACTTTCTCACTCGATTTTCTCTCTTGTTTTCTCAAGGCCTTCTCACGATTTTTCCTCTCTGAAACCTACTGGATTTCGGTGATATGGTGAGGGAGAAATGGCTAGGAAGAAATGAGGGAAGGTTGCTAGATGAATGGGACTTAAATGGCAAGATAAATCATTCTATCCTAGAATTTGTTAGATGGTTTGATATCAAAGGATTTGAAGGGTATCAAGGAGTGCACTTGTTCGATTTTTGAGTCTAGGAACAAGTGAGAAAAATTGTTTGATCATTTATTTGTTGGTGATTTAAAAGTGGGGGAATTATCTAACAAGAAAAGGATTAGGAAAGAATCAAAGAAATGGGTTGTCAAATATTTTTGATCTAGAAAAGGAGGGGGCCGATTTTTATCAACTAAGGTAGGGTAGGAAATTGCTTAATTATTAATTAAATGAAGATTTAAAATGAGAGGATTATCTATGCCATGAAAGGATTAAGGAAAAATATCAAAATGGAGAGTTGACAATTAATTAAATCTTTAAAAGTGAAATGGCCGAAAATTTGAATAAAATTGAGGGGAAAATATTTCTTAAATATTGTATTTTAAATCTTTAGTGTTTTATATACTCATTAAATATTTTAGTGAATTAAGAAATTAATTATTGAACTTTATTTACTACTTAACTCAAATTATTTAAATAATTCCTTAAACATTCTTTTACATTAAATTAACATATTATTTATCTTAAATAAATTCTAGGAATGTTTTCTTAATATTAAATTTTATCTCAATACTCCAACTCCAGTCCGACCTCACTTAAATAACTGAAAAGATAATAACTAAACTACTGCATAAAATAATTAAATTTAAAGAAAATAATTTAAATCCTCATGCATAAAAATCATATTAATTTAAATACTAGAAATTATGCATGCTTATACGTACACTGATTTACGGGTTCTACAACTCTCCCCCCTTAAAAGAATTTTCGTCCTCGAAATTAAAACTTACCGAATAACTCGGGATACCGACTCCTCATCTCTGGCTCAGGCTCCCACATAGCTTCCTCCTCTGAATGATTAAGCCATTTGACTTTCACTAGCTAAACCAACTTGTTCCGAAGCTTCTTTTCCTGTCTGTCTAAGATTTGCACTAGTCTCTCTTCATATACAGGTTCGGAGTGAGCTGCAACGGCTCAAAGTTCAAGACATGCGAAGGAATTGCCATATACTTCCTCAGCATAGAGACGTGGAAAACATTGTGTACTCCGGCCAGATTGGGCGGAAGAGCAACACGATAAGCTAGCGTCCCAACTCTGTCGAAGATCTCAAATGGTCCAATGAATCTCGGACTAAGCTTCCCTTTCTTCCCAAATCGCATGACACCCTTCATAGGTGCTATCTTCACAACGACATGGTCGCCCACGGCAAACTCTAAATCTCTCCTCCTCTGATCCGCATAACTCTTCTGTCGACTCTGAGCAGTCCGCATCCTATCACGAATCTTGACTACTACATCGGCAGCCTGCTGAATGATCTCCGGACCCAACTCTAATATTTCCCCTAATTCATCCCAATGAACAGGCGATCTGCACTTACGACCATACAGTGCTTCAAACGGAGCCATACCTATAAACGACTGGAAGCTGTTGTTATAGGTGAACTCTACTGATGGCAAGTTCGACTCCCAACTCCCAGAGAAATCCATAACACAAGCACAGAGAAGATCCTCCAAAATCTGAATAACTCGCTCTGACTGCCCATGTGTCTGAGGGTGGAAAAAGCTGTGCTAAATAACAAATTCGTACACATAGTCGAATGCAAACTCTTCCAAAATGAGGAAGTGAATCTGGGGTCTCTGTCAGATACGATAGAAGCTGGAATACCATGAAGTCGGTGTAACGACCATGGGCTATCCCGATCTTGGGCTCCCTCGGGGGCCTTGTCCCAACTTGGGTTCCCTCTGGGGCCTTTTTCTCACGGGCTTTCCACATGCGTCATTACTCATAGGACTCTCCACACCAGGTTGGTGGAGTGATACCTCCCCAAGTCTCGAACTCATGACCTCCTGGCATAAGTACATAGTTCAAAGAGACTTGGTACCAGCTAGCCCAACTGGTACCAAGTCTCTTTGAACTATGTACTTATGCCAGGAGGTCATGGGTTCGAGACTTGGGGAGGTATCACTCCACCAACGTGGTGTGGAGAGTCCTATGAGTAATGACGAATGTGGAAAGCTCGTGAGGGAAAAGACCCCAGAGGGAACCCAAGCTGGGACAAGGCCCTCGAGGGAGCCCAAGATCGGGATAGCCCATGGTCGTTACAATAAAAGGCGCCTCTTATTGTAACGACCCATTATAGGCCCAGTGGACCGCCCATACGGCCCACTGCCTTGATCGACCCAAGGCTATCCCGATCTTGGGCTCCCTCAAAGGGGCCTTTTCCCTCACGGGCTTTCCATAGGCGTCGTACGGGTTACTCATAGGATCTCCCCCTGCCTACCAAGGGGTTTCTTTCGCCTCCCCAGGACTCGATCCCATGAACTATAAGATAAGTACATAGATATCAAGAGTCCTGGTACCAATTGAGCTACTAGGGCGGGGGGTGATCGCCGGTGCCATCAGTTGCACGGACAATGAGCGGCTCCTGGCAGGCTTCTAGGTGGAGAGAATATGAATGAACCGACCCACATGGGAATGAGAGGGATTTCGAGACTGTTCAATGTAATGGACTGTACAGTGTAAGTAGGCTTAAAAAGATTTGATTGGTACTACTCATATCACGAAAGTGCATCTTCTTTTCGGTAGCTCATCACATAAAAACTCCAAAGTTAAGCGTGCTTGACTTGGGGCAATTTTGGGATGAGTGACCTCCTGGAAGTTTCCCAGGGTGCATGTGAGTGAGGACATAAGCACGCTGGAAAGACTCGTCTTGATACAGTGAGGACAGTCGTCGAATCTGGGACGTTACAAGTGGTATCAGAGCCTATGATCTTGTAAAGGGTTGTATTACTACTTCTCTCGAGAAGCTCATGAAGTCACGTCTTCGGTCTGTAAGTTTTACGATTACGCATTTAGTTTAAAGCATGAAATATTTTTACATTATGATTGCATGAAATATTTTATGTCAAGATTACGATTATGCAGTATTTATTTAAATTTAAAGAAATAGTGGAATTATGCATGTTGGTTACGTATGGTTTATAATTATGGAACAGCATGCCTCCTAGACGCATTATTGATCGCACGGGAGGTGATGAGCATCGTCATGAGGACGAGGAGAGAGATCTACTACAACCCCCTCCACCAAACATGAATGCCCAGATGCTAGCTGGGATGACTCAGTTCTTCGCACAGTTTGCGGGGAACAATGCAGTGGGAGCCAGACAGACGGGGCCGGAGGCTATCTATGAGCCGCTCAATGAAGATGCGACCGAAGTAATTCTTAGGGACGTCAGATCCTATGGCTGCCGAGGGCTGGATTAAGTCCCTTGAGGTTATTTTCGAGTTCATGGGGCTCGAAGATGGAGATAGGGTTCGTTGTGTGACTTATCTGTTGGAGGAGACGCTTGTCTGTGATGGGAAGGTGCATCTGTAGCTTTGGATTTGGCTACTTTGAGCTGGACGCGTTTCACAGAGGTATTATATACTAAATATTTTACTGAAGAGGTGCGTTCCAGTTTGACCACGGAGTTCATGACCCTGAGGCAGGGAGACTTGACTGTTACGGAGTTCATCCGTAAGTTCGAGAGGGGATGTCATTTTGTACCCATAATTTCTAATAATGCTGGAGCCAAATTGAGGCATTTTCTGAATGGTCTGCGGCCGATCTTGCGCCGTGATGTTAGGGTGGCTGGCCCTACTACCTATGATGTTGCTGTTTCCAGAGCTCTAGTGGCAGAGCAAGACAAGAATGATATTGAGCGCGATCACCAGGGTAAACGACCATTTCAGGCACCACACCATCCTCCTCAGTAGCAGCATCAGAATAAGAGACCTTTCCACGGTCCACCCAGGATCAGAGGGCAGCAGCAGCAACACCAGGGACGAGCAGTCCCGAGGACAGTGGAGTATCCAGTCTCTGCCAAGTGCTAACATCGTCATGCTGGGACTTGTATGTATGGTACGGGAAAGTGTTACAAATGTGGTAGTACTGAACACATATTGAAGAATTGCCCTCAAAAGAATCTGCCTAACCAAGGCAGAGTTTTTGCTCTCCATGATGTGGAGACTAACCCGGAGACGATGCTCATGACAGGTATCCTAAATCTTTAAGTTGTATTTGAAGTTTAATGTTTTGGGTTAAGATTTTGAACTTAGAATTTATGATAGGATTGCATGTTCTAATCAGTGTTAGCTACGGGAATTTAGGTTAAAAGAACTTTGACCTTTGCATGTCTATAAGCATAGTTCTTGTAAAACTATTGGGTTTAGCATGATATTCCAATCTTTCAGGGAGAATATTTATAGCCGGTTAGGCTACGAAAGCCTTGATAGATTCAGGGGCTACTCATTCATTCATTTCAGAAACCTTTGCAAATTCTCTCAAGATCAAGACAATTGGGCTAGACATAGCGTATTCAGTAGCATTACCTTCCGGAGAGGAGATGACAACTACTAATGTGATCCGAGATATAGACCTTGAACTTCATGGTAATCTTGTGTATGCGGATCTTATCGTTTTGCCCATGCCAGAATTTGACATCATTCTGGGTATGGACTGGCTTTTGAGGAACAGAGTTTTGTTTGACTTGCAGCGGAGATCTATTCTAGTCCGACCGCCTGGGATGGAGCAATTCTTAATCCAACCAGACAGGTAATTTCATTTACCGCGCATGATATCTTGTGTCCAGGCTAGAAAGCTCATACATAGAGGGTGCCGAGCATTTTTAGCTACTCTTGTATCTGTTCCCGAGACGCCCAAACATTCAGCATCCGATGTTCCTATTGCCCGGGACTTTCTAGACATTTTTCCTGATGATGTCACTGGTTTGCCACCGGTGCGAGAGGTGGAATTTTCTATTGAGCTTATGCCAGGTACCACACCGATATCGAAAGCACCATACCGATTAGCACCGACAGAGAGGGCAGAACTCAAGAAACAGATTCAGAAACTTCTTGACAAGGAATTTATTCGCCCGAGTTTTTCGCCATGGGGCGCGCCAGTATTATTTGTAAAGAAGAAGGATGGTTCGATGAGGCTCTGCATTGATTACCGGGAGTTGAACAGAGTTACAGTGAAGAACAAATACCCACTTCCGAGGATTGAAGATTTATTTGATCAATTGCAGGGAGCTTCCGTATTCTCTAAGATTGATCTGCGTTCTGGGTATCATCAGTTACGGGTGAAAGACGCCGATGTTCTCAAGACTGCTTTTAGGACTCGTTATGGCCACTTCGAGTTCCTTGTGATGCCGTTCAGTTTGACGAATGCGCCAGCGATCTTCATGGATCTCATGAATCGCGTGTTTCAGCCATATCTTGATCAATTCGTGATAGTATTCATAGACGATATTCTCATCTACTCAAAGAATCAAGAGGATCACAGCAGACATCTAACCACAGTACTGCGGACCTTGCAAAAGCACAAGTTATTCGCAAAGTTCAGTAAGTGCGAGTTCTGGTTAGAGAAGGTGGCGTTTTTAGGCCACGTCGTTTCTAGCAGCGGTATTGAGGTAGACCCGGCGAAAGTTGCAGCAGTCAGAGATTGAGTTGTGCCGCAAAATGCTTCAGAGATCCGTAGTTTTCTTGGGCTAGTGGGATACTATCGGAGGTTTATTTCGGGATTCTCCTCCATTGCAGTACAAAGACCTGCAGTTATTATATTGGTAGCCAGGAATGAAGAGAGATATCAGACGTTTTGTATCCGAGTGTCTGACGTGTCAGCTAGTGAAAGCGGAACATCAGAGACCTGCAGGTATACTCAAGCCCCTTCCTATTCCCGAGTGGAAGTGGGAGAATTTTACCATGGACTTCGTTGTCGGTCTGCCGAAGTCAGTCAGAGGGTCGAATGCTATATGGGTGATCGTTGATCGTCTTACGAAATCAGCCCATTTCTTGCCTATTAAGACAACTTTCCCCATGATCCAGTATGCAGAGTTATATATCCGGGAGATCGTCAGACTTCATGGTATTCCCGTTTCTATAGTGTCTGACCGAGATCCTAGATTCACTTTATCATTTTGGAAGAGTCTACATTCAGCTATGGGTACCAAGTTCTTGTTTAACACGGCTTTTCACCCACATACAGATGGTCAGTCCGAGAGAGTTATCCAGATTTTGGAGGATCTTCTTCGTGCATGTGTCCTCGATTTCTCCGAGAGTTGGGAATCAAAGTTGCCATTGGTGGAGTTTACCTATAACAACAGTTTTCAGTCGTCTATAGGTATGGCTCCATATGAAGCACTGTACGGTCGTAAGTGTAGATCGCCTATTCATTGGGATGAAGTAGGAGAGAGAGAAGAATTTGGTCCGGAGATTGTGCAGCATGCTGCTGATGTAGTAGTCAAGATCTGTGATAGAATGAGGACTGCTCAGAGTAGACATAAGAGTTATGCGGATCAGAGAAGGAGAGATTTAGAGTTTGCTGTTGGTGACCATGTTTTTGTGAAGATTGCACCGATGAAAGGTGTCATGCGGTTCAGGAAGAAAGGGAAGCTCAGTCCGAGATTCATTGGACCATTTGAGATCCTCGACAGAGTTGGGACATTAGCTTATCGTGTTGCTCTGGCCGGAGTACACAACGTGTTTCACGTCTCCATGTTGAGAAAGTATATGGCGAATCCATCGCATGTCTTGAACTTTGAACTGTTGCAGCTCACTCTGAACTTGTCTTATGAGGAAAGACCGAGCAAATCTTAGACAGACAGGAGAAAAATCTTCGGAACAAAATGGTCAAGCTAGTGAAAGTCAAATGCTCAATCATTAGGAGGAGGAAGCTACGTGGGAATCTGAGCCGGAGATGTGGAGTCGTTATCCCGAGTTATTCGGTAAGTTTTAATTTCGGGGACGAAATTTCTTTAAGGGGGGTAGAGTTGTAGAACCCGAAAAATCAGATTACGTATAAGTCATGCATAATTTCTATTATTTAAATTAAAAATGAATTTTTATGAATATATGAAGTGTTTTACTTATTTTAAAAGTAGATGTTTAGTTTTATCTTTTCAGGATAAATACGCGAGGTCGGACCGGAGTTTGGAGATTTGAGATAAGATTAATAATAAGAAAAGTATTCCTAAATTTAATTTAAGTCAAGAAATAATTTAATTTAAAGAAAAAGAATGTTTTTGGGATTTAATAAATTTATTGGAGCTAAGTAATTAAATAAGTTCTCTTAGATGCAATATTTAATTAAAGCTTAAATTAAAATATGTGAACAAATGGGGATAAATTAATCTAGGCCTAGTATATTCAAGAAATGTAAAACCTAACATTTTAATACCTAATTATTAAACCAAGCAATGCCATGCAAGAGTTTATCCTAAATTAAATTGTTAATTCACTAAATTATATAATAGGTGTATTAAACCTCAAGCATTTAAAATAAAAGATTTTAAAAACCTTGTACCATACAATACTAGTAGAAATTCGGTCAACTCCTTAAACAAAATTCAAATTCTTAGTAAAGCTCATTCAAGTCACCTCTAAATAGCCTTCATGGTGTTTTCATTTCCCACTTTTAAATTCAATAATTATGGGTAAAACAAGCACCATAATTCACCTCATAGCTCCTCAATCCATTATACTAGCAATTTAACTTGAATCGTGCAGCAAGAATACAAGAATGAGAAAAGCTACAGCCAAGAGTGTGAAATAATTCAAATGCCATTCAAAATTCCATTCACTTGTAACCTTCAACTAGATGCACTTCAAGACCCATTAATCCCCACTTATAACATTCATCTTCATTACTTACATATCCTACACCCATATGCTCGAAAATATCAGAAGGAATCAGCTGCTAAAATCGTGAAAACAGCAGCAATAAAACAAGAAAAGAAGAAGCAATTCAAATTCCTTCAACTTCTTGACTAGTAACCCCCAACTTAATGTATATTATGGCACCTTTAACACCTCCTATAACACTCATATTCAGTGTCTAGCAAACCCACACTCTCACATTCGAAAATATCAGAGATACAGCAGCTTAGAATCGAGATACTGTAGCTGAAACAAGAAAGGAATCCAACTCCGACTCCGCCGCTCGTATTCGTCATATTGATTTGTTTTTTTTTTTGCAAAACAAATTCCAGGCATGTATATGTTATTTTTTTGCTCTTCAATCAAGTCATATTAGATATTTTAATTCAGTATATGATCAAAATTTATGAGACAAAACGAAATGCATCAGCAACTTTGCAAGAAACCTGCACAAGCCACCCACGACTTTTGTTCTAACTTCACGGGTTGAGATTTTTTGTGGATTACAGGGTGTTGCTTCGTTTCCAGGCACACATGGATACTTCTAGGCATGATTTAGAGTGTGTTAGGGTGTTGTTGGTTCATTGGTTTACATCCATACACACTCAAACGAAGAAATGACAGCAACTTTTCCTTAAGTGCAAAATTTGAGTCAAAGTTTATCATTTGTGCGTTTAGGGTGTGTGTTCGAATCTTGGCTGTCCTAGGGACTGTAGCCACAGTTAGAACCCTCCCTTATCATGTCTAGGACGTGACCAAGTCAGTCTTTCCATGCTTGGTTCAGGGCTCTTCAGATTTTTTTACAGCAACATAGCATACGTCCCACAGTTTTCAAAGGTCTGAATTTTTGGGGGAGTACACTTCGGTTTTGGGTGTGTTGCTTGGATTATGGTTGGCTTGTAGCACATAACCACGGTTCATACAACACTCCATCATGTTTAGATCGATCCATGGTCAATCAAATGGCCACTGGAACGACACTAGACAATAAAACCATTCAATACACTCCATTGCACAGAATTTGGGTTCTCGGCTAGTATGTTTCAATGTCCTATGTGTTAGCTTGGTTTGTGATTGGCTTTTAGCCCTTAGTCATGATCCAAACCATACCTCAGGATGTTGGTAAGAGTCTCTGGTTGGTGGTTCAAGCCCCAATGGTCATGAGATTCACAAATTGATCAAAACAAGCAAATTGCTACTGCTGCATTTTTACAGCAGCTATGGGTTGCGGTTCAGGAGGTGGTTTGAGTTCTTGGTGGGCTTTTAGGCTATGGCCTTGGACTGGACAGTACTTCAATGAGTTAGAAAAGTCGTGTTTTTGGTCGTTTGTGAATTGGTTGAGTTTAGAGGTCGTACGAGAATTTACGGTGCAATGTGCCAAAATGACTCTCGAAAGAGTGTTTTATTTTTTTGGATTCCATTCACCAATTTCGTGTACAGCTATCATCATGAACATTTTTCAGTATGTTAGGGGTATTTTAATCATGGTTAAACGTCGATTTAATGTTGGTTCGAGTTGGTACGGAACCATGATTGAAAAATTAAGTTGTTGGTCATAATCGTCTCGATTTTGATTCATTTGTCAAGTTTTGGTCAAGATAAGGTTTATTTGCATGTGTCACATATTAGAATTAAGTCGTAGCAAGCCTGGGAACGATCCAACTCATCCGGTAAAAATAAGGTTACAATTATATTACGTGCATAAAAATATAAAATGTTTATTTTTGAGATATATGCGATATGTCTTGTGGCCACCTTACATTTATGGGTTTGGAAGTCGGTAGGCGCAACCGAGGACCTCTCCACCCAGTGACTTACGACCGGTTTACGATTATGTATGGGTACGGATATCCAGTCCAAGGGCTGTGGTGATCTGTACCGCCCAGTATACTGTGGTTTAGTCTGATCAGGTGCTCACGTTATGTTATGGGCCACTTGCTTAGAAACATTATCTCTACCAGAAAATTATGATATAATATGACAGAGCTCTATTGACAAAGCTTTTACGTATGATTTTCAGATATGCACGTAGTTATAATTATTCATGATACGGTTTTCACCATGCGCTTTACGATACCATATTTTTACGTTGCATGCGATTTTATGATATATTTACTTGTTATTCACAATATATACATGTTGAGTCTTTAGACTCACTAGACTTGATTGTTGTAGGTATTGATGAGGTCGAGACTGCGGGCGGAGACCAGTGAGCTATTTTGGGGCAGCAGTAGTAAACCCGAGGACCTCACGTTTTAGTTTATGTACCTTTTATTGTTCAAATTAAATTTTATTATGTTGGATTATTTTAAGTTGTTGTTGGAAACACAATGTTGACTTCCGCTGTTATTTTTAAAGTTAAAATTATTTACATGTTTATTTTATAAATGAGACAAGATAATTATTTATGTAGAAAATTTTTAATAATTCCGCTAGAATATGAATACGAAATACGGGCCTTTACAGTTGGTATCAGAGCCGACCTCTCTTAGTACGGTGTGGTTCGGGGACGAACCAAGCGGAAGCTGGTGGGCATGTGAGGCCCGGGGCCGAAGAGGGCGGGGGTGATCGCCGGTGCCATCAGTTGCACGGACAATGAGCGGCTCCTGGCAGGCTTCTAGGTGGAGGGAACATGAATGAACCGACCCACACGGGAATGAGAGGGATTCCGAGACTGTTCAATGTAATGGACTGTACAGTGTAAGAAGGCTTAAAAAGATTTGACTTGGTACTACTCATATCACGAATGTGCATCTTCTTTTCGGTAGCTCATCACATAAAAACTCCAAAGTTAAGCGTGCTTGACTTGGGGTAATTTTGGGATGGGTGACTTCCTGGAAAGTTTCCCAGGGTGCGTACGTGTGAGGACATAATCACGCTGGAAAGACTCGTCTTGATACAGTGAGGACAGTCGTCGAATCTGGGACGTTACAGTCGGACTATCTCCCAGATATACAACTCTGCATACTGAATCATGGTGAAAGTCGTCTTGATAGGAAAGAATTGCGCTGATTTGGTAAGACGATCAACGATCACCAGATAGCATTTGATCCTCTGACTGACTTCGGCAAACCGGTCACAAAGTCTATGTGACATTCTCCCACTTCCACTCGGGAATGGGAAGAGGCTTGAGCATACCTGCTGGTCTCTGATGCTCCGTCTTCACAAGCTGACATGTCAAACACTCGGACACAAAACGTCTGATGTCTTTCTTCATCCCAGACCACCAATACAACAACTGTAGATCTTTGTACATCTTCGTACTCCCAGGGTGAATAGAGTACGGAGACATGTGGGCCTCTGATAAAATATCTGCTCGAATAGAATCACTGCTAGGAACCCACATTCTGTCGCGATATCTCACAATACCGTCGCTAACTGTATACAAGACACTGCCCTTGGCCTCATCTCTCTGCTTCCACTTTGCCAACTGCTCATCTGCTGACTGCCCACTGCGAATACGGTCTAGAAGAGAGGACTGAATCGTCAAAGTAGATAGACGGGGAACTCTACCTTGAGAATAAGTCTCTAGATCAAACCTCTGCATCTCAGACTGAAGAGGTCTCTGAATCGTCAAATGAGCCATCACTTCGACCTTCCTGCTCAATGCATCCACAACTACATTAGCTTTTCCTGTGTGGTAGCTAATGTCACAGTCGTAATCCTTCACTAACTCCAACCAACGCCTCTGATGCATATTCAGCTCTTTCTGCATAAAGAAGTACTTGAGGCTCTTGTGGTCGGTAAAGATCTGGCACATCTCTCCAAACAAATAATGCCTCCAAATCTTCAGGGCAAAGACCACGGCTGCCAACTCTAGATCATGGGTAGGGTAGTTCTTCTCATGGATTTTCAGCTGACGAGAAGCATACGCTATCACCTTCCCATGCTGCATCAATACTGTGCCTAGACCGAGTTTCGAAGCATCGGTATATAGAACAAACTCGCCGGGCCCTGACGGCATGGCCAAAACTGGTGCTGAGATAAGAGCTTGTTTCAAAGTATCGAAGCTCTTTTGACACTCCTCGCTCCACACAAATTAAACATTCTTCTTGGTCAATGATGTGAGCGGAACTGCGATGGAGGAGAATCCCCGAATAAAATTTCGATAATATCCTGCTAGCCCAAGGAAACTGCGGATCTCTGATGCATT
The DNA here is from genome assembly GCF_025594145.1 of Primulina tabacum. Classification (NCBI taxonomy): domain Eukaryota; kingdom Viridiplantae; phylum Streptophyta; class Magnoliopsida; order Lamiales; family Gesneriaceae; genus Primulina; species Primulina tabacum. Next base: position 33,899,170 of record NC_134559.1, read on the forward strand.
CTGCGGCACAACCCAATCTCTGACTGCTGCAACTTTCCTTGGGTCCACATCAATCCCGCTACTGGAAACAATGTGGCCTAAGAACGCCACCTTCTCTAACCATAACTTGCATTCACTGAACTTGGCGAATAACTTATGCTTCTGCAAGGTCTGCAAAACTGTGGTCGAATGTCTGCTGTGATCCTCCTGATTCTTCGAGTAGACAAGAATGTCGTCTATGAACACTATCACAAACTGGTCAAAATACGGCTAAAATACGCGATTCATGAGATCCATGAAGATCGCTGGAGCATTCGTCAAACCAAACGGCATCACAAGGAACTCGTAGTGGCCATATCGAGTCCTAAAAGCGGTCTTGGAAACATCAGTGTCATTCACCCTCAACTGGTGATAACCAGAACGCAGATCAATCTTGGAGAATACCGAAGCTCCCTGCAACTGATCAAATAAATCCTCAATCCGCGGAAGTGGGTACTTGTTCTTCACTGTAACCCGGTTCAACTCCCGGTAATCAATGCAAAGCCTCATAGAACCATCCTTCTACTTCACAAACAAGACTGGCGCGCCCCATGGAGAAATACTCGGGCGAATGAACTCCTTGTCCAGAAGTTCCTGAATCTGTTTCTTAAGTTCTACCATACTGTCGGTGCTAGTCGGTATGGTGCTTTTGAGATCGGAACCGTACAAGGCATAAGCTCAATGGAAAACTCCACATCTCTCTCAGGTGGCATACCACAGACGTCATCAGGAAAAACGTCTAAGAAGTCTCTAACAATCAGAACATCTGAAGCTGACTCACTGGGTGCCTCGGGGACAGATATAAAAGTTTCTAACAACGCCCGACACCCTCTATGCATGAGCTTCCTAGCCTGGACACAAGGTATAATGCACGGTAAAGGAAAGTACATGTCTGGTTCGAATAAGAACTGCGTCATCCCAGGTGGTCGGACTAGAACAGATCTCCGCTTAAAGTCAATCAAAACTCTGTTCCGCAATAGCAAGTCCATCCCTAGAATGATGTCAAACTCTGGCATCGGCAGTACGATAAGATCTGCATAAAAAAGATTGCCATGCAGCTCGAGGTCTATGTCTCGGATCACATTGGTAGATGTCATCTCCTCTCCAGAAGGCAGTACTACTGAATACGCCACATCTAACCCAACGGTCTTGACCTTGAGGAAGTTAGCAAAGACCTCCGAAATAAACGAGTGAGTAGCCCCTGAATCTATCAAGGCTTTCACAGCGGAACCGGATATAAAAATTCTCCATGAAAGGTTGGAACATCAAGCTGAACCCAATAATTACTAGAACTAACTTATAGACAGGCGAAGGTCAAAGTTCTTCTAACCTAATTCCCGAAAATAATACTGAGTAGAGCATGCAATCCTATCGCAATTCTAAGTTCAAAATATTAACCCAGATTCCCAAAACATCAAATTTCAAATATAAACTTAAAGATGTAAGATACCTGTCATAAGCATGGTCTCCAAGTTCGCCTCTGTCGCATGAAGGGCAAAAACTTTGCCTTGGGTAGGCAGAGTCCCACGAGGGCACTGCAGAAGTAAGTGGTCTGAACTACCACACTTATAACTATTCCCTGAGCCATACATACATGCTCCAGGATGGCGGCGTGTGCACTTGGGACAGACTAGGTGCTCAAAGGTCCTCGGGACTGCACGTCCCTGCTGCTGCTGCCGATGTCCTCTGTTCTTGGGTGGGCCGTGGAAAGGCCTCTTGTTCTGATGCTGCTGCTGAGGAGGAGGAGGACGATGTGGTACAGGAACCGGTCGCTTACCCTGACGATCCCTCTCAATGTCATGCTGGTCCTGCTCTGCAGCTAGAGCTCTGGAGACGGCAACATCATAAGTAGTAGGGCCAGCCACCCTAACATCGCGGCGCAAGATCGGCCGCAGACCATCCATAAAATGTCTCAGTTTGGCTCCAGCATCATGGGCGATCAGGGGCACAAAGTGGCAACCCCTCTCAAACTTACGGACGAACTCCGTAACAGTCAGATCTCCTTGTCTCAGGATCATGAACTCCCTGGTCAACCTGGAACGCACCTCATCAGTAAAATATTTGGAGTAGAATATCTCCGTGAAGCGCGTCCAACTCAGTGTAGCCAAGTTCAAAGCTACTGATGCTCCTTCCCACCATAGGTGTCCATCTCCTCCGAATAGATAGGTGGCACAACGAACTCAGTCTGCATCTCCAAGCTCCATGAACTCGAAGATAAGCTCGATGGACTTAATCCAGCCCTCGGCAATCATGGGATCAGACGTCCCTGAAAACTCCTTCGGACGCATCTTCATAAACCGCTCATAAGTAGCCTCGGGCCCTGTCGGCCTGGCTGCCACAGCATGGTTCCCCGCAAACTGTGCAAAGAACTGAGTCATCCCAGCTAGCATCTGGGCATTCATGTCAGGTGGAGGTGGTGGAGGTCCGTTCCTCTCCTGTCTCTGATCCTTCCTGTCCTCCTGGCGAGGCTCATCATCTCTCGTACACTCAAGAATGCGTCTAGGGGGCATACTGTTCCATACATAACCCATACGTAACTAACATGCATAATTTCTATTATTTCTTTAAAATTTAAATAAATACTGCATAATCATAATATGAAAGTTAAATATTTAAAGCATGCTGTTAAAATATTTCATGCTGTAAACGAAATGCGTAAATGTAAAACTTACAGATCGTAGGCGTGACTTCGTGAGCTTCTCGAGGTCAGTAGTAGTACAACCCTCTACAAGAACATAGGCTCTGATACCAGCTGTAGAGGCCCGAAATTCGTACTTGAAAATTTGCGGAAAAATTTGAAATTTTCTTTTTAAATAATTAAAATGCCTCATAAACTGATAAAAAGATTCAATGTTTAAAGTAGCAGCGGAAGTAAATAATGTTTTCAAAATAACAACTTAAAATAATTCAACAAAATAAAAATGCTGAGTTTAAAATAAAATAGTAAATGCTGAAAATGAGGTCCTCAGGTTCCTACTACTGCCGACCCAAGATGACTCACTGGTCCGCGCCCTCGGTCCCGACCTCATCAGTACCTACAACAATCAAGTCTAGTGAGTCTAAAGACTCACCATGCATATATCATAAATAACAAGTAATAATAATAAAATTGCATGCATGGTAAAAATATCATGAGTCTGGCGTAACGTAAAAATATCATGTTATTAGAAATTATAATACGTGCATAACTTAACTGAAAATCATAAGTGAAATGTTTGCTCAATCGAGCCCTGTCATAAAATAACATGTCATAAATTTTCTGTTGTGAATATGTTCTACGCTAGTGGCCCCTGAACTGAACTGAACTGAATCGCCTGATCAGACTAAACCACAGTATACTAGGCGGTAGAGATCTACCATTACATGAACATGAACTGAACCGGTCAATGACCACCGGATGAAATAATAATCCCATGATAAGCTGCTATCCCATGAAGTGAGGTGGCCGCAAGTAATATCGCATATATCTCAAAAATAAACTTTTATATTTTCGCACGTACTATAATTAAAAAACATAATTAAATATCCTGTATTATTTTACCAAATGGGTTGGATCGTTTCCAGGCTCGCTGCGACCTAATTCTAACATGAAAAATATGCAAATGATTTAACTTGACCAAAACTTGTAATTGAATCCAAAAACGAGACAATTACGCCCAACAACTTATTATTTAATCATGACTCCGTGCCAACCCGAAGCAACACCAAACCATCATTTAGTCATGATTAAAATACCCCTAAAATGATGAAATAATGCCCCTAAAATTACAGTACTCGAAATTTTGGTGAATGGAGGCCAAAACATGAAACGCTCTTTCGAGAGTCACTTTGGCACCTTGCACCGTAAATTCTCGTACGACCTCTAAACTTAATTGAATCACAAACAGCCAAAAACATGACCTTCCTAACTCAATGAGGCACTGTCCAGTCCGAGGCCATAGGCTAAATGCCAACCAAGAACTCAAACGAGCCTCTGAACCGAAGCACAACTTGCTGTCACAAAAATACAGCAGCAGCGCTTGCATTCCTTTGCGTTGTTTGCAAAGCTAATGGCCATTGGGGCTTGAACCACCAACCAGAGCCTCTTCCCAACATCTTAAGGTGTGGCTTAAACCATGGCTAAGGTCCCTAGGCCAGCCACAAACAAAGCAATACCATGGATCACCCGAAAATCCCACCTGTGGGGACCCGGACGCTAATCATGTTCTTAATCATCATTGGGAATAATTAATCAATTAAAATAAATAGGGTCTAAATATTTTTTTCTTTAAAATACGAGATTACGCAGCATATGAAATAAGTCCTATCTCATTTGCAAGATCACTATTCAGATCTAAGTACAAGTCCTGTACAATCATAAATCATAATAACTATTGTTTCTTCACTACATCTCAGGTGATATAACAGATGTACTCCTAAGTCCGGATCTCCATGCTAACTGTCTTCTCTCATCCTCTTCTTGACCCTGATCCAGCCCCACCTGTTGTTATGCACACATACAAAACAAGACAACAGCCGGATAACTCCGGTGAGAATAAATCCCAGTATAAACAATGTAAACATGCAATCATATAGAAACGTATACAAAAGCATATAAAAAATATCATTCACATGCAGCCAATCAACAAACATGTATGATATCAAAACTGTAAATCAACTAGTCGTATTAGACTTGACTCAAACAACGCGTCGTCTCAGACTCGACTCAATTCTAACCTAGGGATCCCAATGTCTGGATATTGATAATTATATCGAATCTCAGTCGATAGGAGTGAATCAACCCTAAACGGCATCGATATAATTCATATATCCAGTGTCTGGGCGAAACAGCCGCATAATTGACGAATCAGCCAATAATTAAGCGAATCAGCCAATAACTAGACGAATCAGCCAGTAATTAAGCGAATCAGCCAAAGTTTAGACGAATAAGTCGATAACTAGACGAATCAGCCAATAACCAAACGAATCAGCCGGTGACTAGGCGAATCAGCCAATGACTAAACGAATCAATAGTCAATACATGCAGTGGCTATAAATCAATAGACTACAAACATCAATATCATCAATTACAAATATCAATGCAATAAACTAAGTATGTGATTTAGGGAAACTCGAGTCAAACCTCACTCGAGTTGTGCAATCCCAACTCAACATTAATTTATACATTTTATTATGTCGCTCTGATACAATCGAAGTCTCGACTCAAAGCCTGTCAATGTTCAATCTGGCAATGACAATATCAATATACTGTATCAATATTCTATTCAAATCAAAACATTCATGTCTTATCAAATTCTGACGGTAAAACAGTACAATTCTGCGATACCGGTGATACCACACCAGTATATACTAATTCCAATAACTTATAATCAACCACCGTACGAATCTGACATCACATCTCAGTCAATTTAACTCTGAAATTCATAACAATTCCATGATGTCTACTATGTCAAGAACACTATATATGAATCGTATCTGATTCTGGACATAGCATAATTTCAAATCTTAACAAAACGTAAAAAAACTTACGTCCTGTTGTAGCTGTCGTTGCTAGGAACACGGTGCCGTACTCGAATTCAAATTTGGACAGACGGATTGATCGCAAATCGAATTGAACGTAATTCCCCCGGAAGCCCTCGTTCCTTTTCTTATTTTCTGAATTCTGAACAAATTCAATGACATATATATATATCCAAGTGCATGTAAAGATACGTGTCCCATTCTCCATGATTTTCAGTCGGCGCTCGGGCGGTTATAAACTACCGCTCGGGCGCCGAACACTCTGCCTGGTACTCGGCTTGTTACCTGTAAGGCTTGAGATTATTAGTCTTCATTGGTGTGATACTCGGAAGATATGAGTATGCATGACATGCAACGGGAAGGATTAAGGGAGATGAGATGAGGAAATATTCAAAATAGGACAGAACAGATGCGCGAAGAAATGCGCGACAATTCCAGAAGCATCGGCGCACATGCGCGAGATAAGGCGCGCATATGTGCGACCAACCAGAGACATTGGCGCACATGCGCGAGATAAGGCGCGCATATGCGTGACACCACCAGAAGCTTTGGCGCATATGCGCGAGATGAAGTGCGCATATGCGCGAGGTGTTAAGATTTGCATTGCCGAGACCAGTAGGTCTCGCGCATATGCGCGGGTGATGTCGCGCATATGTGCGAGACGTGTACTCCAAAGGATGAGCCATGTGTTCTTAGCCATGCAATATATATATAGATTTGTTTCATTCTTCCTCAATTCATCAGCAAGAACCAAACGAATCCAGAGAAAAGCTTCACTTTTATTAGGCTCTTAAATTGTGATTTTGAAAGATTCATACATCCAAACTTTAATCCGATTTCGGTTTTGAGCTCCTCTCTTCAAGGGCTAAAAGAGGATGTAAGTATCTTCAAATTTCAACATGTTCTGAAAGGTAAAAGTTGAGGAAAGATCGATATGATTGAAATTATATGTTCTTGAGATTACGGACATCGTAGAAACGCAACCGGATCGAAGAACGGACGTTGTATGCTATTGTAACTATTTTCCAGCATGTTTAGAGTTAAGTTAAGCAGATTTTGAGTACCAGCATATGCTTATGATGATGATTATGAGTTGAGACTTATAAATTGTTGATATATGTGGAAGTTGGATTGACCGGTATTGAGAAATTACGTCGTTATGCCGTCAAATGGTACCGAGGTCAAGTATTGAATTGGATATGTGTTGATTGAGATTAGAGATTGATAGAATATGTATCAATATTTCCATTTCAGATTTGATATTGACAGATTCGTCTTCGAGACTTCGACTACGACAGAAATTGTGTGACGAAAGGTATAATTCATGTTTTGTTTGGGGAAGACACAACTCAAATGAGATTCAATTTGAGTTTTTCAACCAAATCACATACTAGAATTGTTGTTTGTTTATCTTTTGATATGAATTTGATTTGTTTATAGATTTATATTCAAATCTCTTGATATGATGACGTCTTAATTATAGATTTATATACAAGCCTTTGAGATAGGAAAGTCATTGGCAGATTTGCCAAACTAGATGTTCGGTGGTATCGACGCTTCAGATCAGATTTCCTCCGATTGTAGACATTCGATACAGACAGGGCCGAAGTCTAGGAATAAGACGTACAGTTACCCCGATTGGGAGGGTAGGTAACAGACAGTGACGTCTTATTCACACCGGGATCCGTAGAGTAGAGTCGAGTCGAGTCAAGACATGATTTGATTTGAATTGCATGTTAATATAGATTGGTTTCATAGACTATGGAGCCCATTGTTATTACTTTCACGCATGATTTATGATTATGTATTAGCATGCATACATGTTTTATACTGGGATATATTCTCACTGGAGTTTCCGGCTGTTGTTATGCCTATATGTGTGCACAACAACAGGTGGAGTAGGATCTGGGTCACGACAGAGATGAGATCGAGATAGCGTGGTGACTACGGGCGCAGAAGATCACTAGTAGTTTGTGCATGTGATATGTAATGTATTTAATTACTGGTTTGTAGAATATAGATAAAACAAGACATGTATATTATGTTTGTGTAATAAAATAAATACAGACCTTGTGCTTGTTTATAGACATTTGAAGTAATGTTAAAAAGCAAAATTTTGACCCACATTTTTGAATAAAAATCCGATTAATCCCGAAAAGAATTGAGTTAGAGTCCGGGTCCCCACAACAGGTGGTATTAGAGCAGTAGGTTTTGTAGACTGAGATAGAATAGAATGAGCGGGGTAGATCGAGTCTTCTTCCTTGCTTTTGATGTGCTAGCATGATTTTTGCTTTCCCTATTACATGTTGTATTGTTATTTGAATTTAGTTACAGCATGTACTTGTAAAGACTGAATCAGAACCGATTCTGGATCAGAGGTATATGATCAGAGGAGGACTGAGACAGATTGTATAGACTGTGTACTAATCTGTTTGATAGTCAGATTATGCCGCCTAGAAGGATACCACAACCAGCTGCAGGGCAAGTGCCAGAACAGGGTAGTACGTCAGGTGCTCAGATGGATGTTACAGCTACACCTATGGAAACCTTATTGAAGAGATTTCAATCATTCCATCCTCCGACTTTGAAGGGCACGGAAAATGCAGTGGATTGTGAGAGCTGGCTCGACGATATAGAGATGTTGTTTGAATCTCTTGCCTATAAAGACGAACGGAGAGTGAAGTTGATTGGGCATCAATTACAAGAAGTGGCAAAAAGTTGGTGGCTCACAACGAAACGAGCCCTGGAGCATAGAGGTATCGATATTACTTGGAAAGTATTTAAAGATGAGTTTTATCAACGGTTCTTTCCAGTGTCGTATCGAAAAGACAAAGGGGCCGAATTTTCCAACTTGAGACAGGGGCAGTGGAACATAGAGTAGTATGTTGCCAAGTTTTCTTCTTTGCTCCGATTTGCGCCACACGTGGCAGGAAATGACGAAGCGGTCGCGGACCAGTTCATCAATGGTTTAAACCCTGATATTTTTACTTTGGTGAACACGGGACGACCCAATACCTTTTCTGATGCACTGAACAGAGCGAAGGGAGCAGAAGCTGGCTTGTTTAGGCAGCGAGGGGCTTCCTATAGTGCTCAGAGTCAGAGTAGTGGCAAGATAGTGGAATCAGTAGTAGTGGCAAGAAGGATTTTCTGAAAGCAAAAGGCAGACAGTTTAAGAAGTCAAGGAGCAGTTCGTCGAGCTCCAGTGGGTCAAGACAGAGAGGTCCTGGCCAGAGTGCAGAGTATACTGGTGTTTATTGAAGTTCTTGTGGTGGTAGGCATGCCACTGAGCAGTGTCAGGGAGTGATGGGCAGATGTAACATATGCAGGCAGCAGGGACACTTTGCTAGAGTTTGTCCCAAGAGAGGTGCACAGTGATCCCAGAGTGCAGGGTCCTCTGCATCAGTGGCTCAGATTGAGAGACAGACATCTGTACATTCATTCCAGCCACCATCTGCACAATCCCAGCCTAGAGCCAGAGGTGGCCAGACAGTGAGCCAACCTCCTAGACAGCAGGCTAGGGTGTTTGCACTGACCGAGGAGCAAGCCCAGGATGCGCCAGATGATGTGATTGCAGGTAACTGTTTTCTTTGCGGTTATCCTGCATATGTGTTGATAGACACAGGTGCATCGCATACATTCATCTCTGAACGTTTTGCATTATTGCATTCATTACCTGTTGAGTCATTGTCGACTGTAGTATCTATTTCTTCTCCGTTGGGAAATGGTCTTGTATCTGTGACTACAGTTAGAAATTGTATATTACAATTCGAGGGTCATGAGATTGACTTAGATTGCATTGTTCTTGGTTTGGCTGATTTTGATTGTATTGTTGGGATTGATATTCTAACCAAGTACAGAGCCACCGTAGACTGTTTCCACAAGATCGTCAAATTCAGACCTGAAATGGCAGAGGAGTGGAAATTCTATGGGAAGGGTTCCAGATCTCGGATTCCCTTAGTATCTTCTTTGACTATGAGGAGATTGTTGCAACAAGGAGCAGAAGGGTTCCTTATTTATTCAGTAGATTTACTGAAGCCGATCTTGACGTTGGCAGATTTGCCAGTGGTTTGCGAATTTGCGGATGTATTACCAGAGGAAATTCCAGGATTACCTCCAGTCCGAGAGGTAGATTTTAGCATTGATCTCATTCCAGGTACCGTTCCTATTTCGAGAGCTCCGTATAGGATGGCACCGATAGAGCTGAAAGAATTGAAAGCACAACTAGAAGATCTTCTAGCCAAGGGATATATCAGACCTAGTGTGTCTCCTTGGGGCGCACCAGTGCTATTTTTACGGAAGAAATACGGTTCTATGCGATTATGTATTGACTACCGGCAACTGAACAAGGCGACGGTAAAGAACAAGTACCCATTGCCTCGCATTGATGATTTATTTGATCAGTTGCAGGGATCCTCTGTTTATTCCAAGATCAATTTGAGATCTGGATATCACCAGATGCGAGTACGAGATATTGATATACCAAAGACAGCATTTCGAACCAGGTATGGACATTACGAATTTATTGTCATGCCTTTTGGTTTAACGAATGCTCCAGCGGTGTTTATGGGACTGATGAGCCGAGTCTTTCAGAGGTACTTGGATGAGTTTTTAATTGTTTTTATTGATGACATTCTGGTGTATTCTAAGAGTATGACTGAGCATGTCGATCATTTGAGAATTGTGTTGCAAATATTGAGAAATGAAAGATTATATGCTAAACTGTCAAAGTGTGAATTTTGGCCGAGACAGGTTGTTTTCTTGGGTCATATCATATCTGGAGATGGTATTTCTGTGGATCCGAGTAAAGTTGAAGCTGTGATCAGTTGGCCGAGACCGACTACGGTGCCTGAGATACGCAGTTTCATGGGTCTAGCAGGGTACTATAGACGATTCATCAAAGATTTTTCCAGTATTGCGAAGCCGATTACCCACCTGACACAGAAGAATGCACCATTTGTGTGGTCTGAGGATTGCGAGTCTAGCTTCCTAGAGTTGAAGAAGAGGCTGACCAGTGCACCTATTTTGATGATTCCTTCAGGTACTGGCGATTTCGTTGTATATTGTGATGCATCCCACAGAGGGCTAGGATGTGTTCTTATGCAGCGGGGTCATGTAATCGCATATGCCTCTAGACAGCTGAAGCCACATGAGACCCAATACCCAATTCATGATCTTGAATTGGCGGCTATCGTAATTGCATTGAAGATCTGGCGTCATTATCTCTATGGCGAGAAGTTTGAAATTTACTCTGACCATAAAAGCCTGAAGTATCTGTTTTCTCAGTAGGAGTTGAACATGAGGCAGCGTAGATGGCTTGATTTACTGAAAGATTTTGACTGCGAGATCAAGTACTATCCTAGAAAGTCAAATGCAGCAGCGGACGCCTTGAGTTGAAAGCTAGTAGACCTCTACGACTTGCTTCGATTCAAGTTGAACCAGATTTGATTATGCGAATCAAAGAAGCGCAGAGAACTGATCAGAATATTCAGAATTCGATTCAAATGGTCAGATCAGGACATCAGTCAGAATATCAGGTACATGATTATGTTCTGTACGTGAATGACCATCTTGTAGTGCCAGATGTATCAGAATTGAAACAACAGATTATGTCAAGAAGCGCACTGTAGTCGGTTCAGTATTCATCCTGGTGGCGAAAAGAAGTACAACGATCTAAAGACACAGTTCTGGTGGAAACAGATGAAGTCAAACATTGCCGAATTTGTGTCTAAGTGTTTAAATTGCCAACAGGTGAAGGCTGAGAGAAAGAAGCCCGGAGGTTTACTTCAGAGTTTGTCTATTCCAGAATGGAAATGGGATCACATTTCCATGGATTTCGTGACGAAGTTATCTCGATCATCCCGAGGCTGTGACGCAATTTGGGTCATTATTGACAGATTAACCAAATCAGCGTGTTTTATTCCATACAGAATGACATACCGACACGATCAGATGGCTGAGATATATGTCAGAGAGGTAGTCAGATTGCATGGTGTGCCGAAGTCTATCGTATCAGACCGTGATCCACGATTCACTTCTCACTTTTGGCACAGTCTGCAGCAGGATTTAGGTACGACATTGCACCTGAGCACTGCTTATCATCCCCAGACAGACGGACAGTCAGAGCGGACTATCAAGACTTTAGAGGACATGTTGAGAGCTGTAGTGCTAGAATTTGGCACAAGTTGGCAAGATTCACTACTGTTGTGTGAATTCTCATACAACAACAGCTATCAAACGAGCATAGAGATGGCACCGTTTGAAGCTTTGTATGGCAAGAAGTGCAGATCTCCTCTATATTGGGATGATATCTCTGAGGCACCAGAACTTGGGCCTGATATGATTCGTGATATGACTGAGAAAGTGAAAATAATCCAGAAAAGAATGAAGACGGCACAAGATAGACAGGCCAAGTATGCCAATATCAGACGTAGACCATTAGTATTTGAACAGGGAGACAGAGTATTCTTGAAGATTTCACCTTTTCGAGGCGTTGTCAGATTTGGCAAACGCGGGAAGTTGTCTCCTAGATACATCGGTCCATATGAGATTCTTGAAAAGATTGGCGATCGAGCATATCGATTGGTTCTTCCTCCTTCTCTATCCGGGATACATGACGTTTTTCATGTATCAATGTTGCGAAAATATATGCCTGATGATTCTCATGTCATTCGGCCTGACGAAGCTGAGCTGGATCAGACGTTGAGTTATGTTGAACAACCGATACAGATTCTTGATCGGAAAGAAAACAGCTCAGAACGAAGACTATTCCTTTAGTAAAAGTCCAGTGGAGTCGTCATGGCATCGAAGAAGCGACTTGGGAGACAGAAGAAGATATGAGAAAGAAACATCCCGAGCTATTTACATGACGTAAGTAATCCTTCAGTTTTGATTATATTACTTTTTATGTATGATTCAATAGATTGCCTACAATTTCGAGGACGAAATCATTTTTTAGAGGGGGAGAAATGTAAGGCTTGAGATTATTAGTCTTCATTGGTGTGATACTCGGAAGATATGAGTATGCATGACATGCAATGGGAAGGATTAAGGGAGATGAGATGAGAAAATATTCAAAATAGGACAGAACAGATGGCGCATATGCGCGAAGAAATGCGCGACAATTCCAGAAGGCGCACATGCGCGAGATAAGGCGCGCATATGCGCGACACGTCCAGAGACATTGGCGCACATGCGCGAGATAAGGCGCGCATATGCGTGACACCTCCAGAAGCTTTGGCGCATATGCGCGAGATGAAGCGCGCATATGCGCGAGGTGTTAAGATTTGCATTGCCGAGACCAGTAGGTCTCGCGCATATGCGCGGGTGATCTCGCACATATGCGCGAGACGTGTACTCCAAAGGATGAGCCATGTGTTCTTAGCCATGCAATATATATATATAGATTTGTTTCATTCTTCCTCAATTCATCAGCAAGAACCGAACGACTACAGAGAAAAGCTTCACATTTATTAGGCTCTTAAATTGTGATTTTAAAAGATTCATACATCCAAACTTTAATCCGATTTCGGTTTTGAGCTCCTCTCTTCAAGGGCTAAAAGAGGATGTAAGTATCTTTAAATTTCAACATGTTCTGAAAGGTAAAAGTTGAGGAAGGATCGATATGATTGAAATTATATGTTCTTGAAATTATGGACATCGTAGAAACGCAACCGGATCGAAGAACGGACGTTGTATGCTATTGTAACTATTTTCCAGCATGTTTAGAGTTAAGTTAAGCAGATTTTTAGTACAAGCATATGCTTATGATGATGATTATGAGTTGAGACTTATGAATTGTTGATATATGTGAGAGTTGGATTGACCGGTATTGAGAAATTACGTCGTTATGCCGTCAAATGGTACCGAGGTCAAGTATTGAATTGGATATGTGTTGATTGAGATTAGAGATTGATAGAATATGTATCAATATTTCCATTTCAGATTTGATATTGACAGATTCGTCTTCGAGACTTCGACTACGATAGAAATTGTGTGACGAAAGGTATAATTCATGTTTTGTTTGGGAAAGACACAACTCAAATGAGATTCAATTTGAGTTTCCCAACCAAATCACATACTAGAATTGTTGTTTATCTTTTGATATGAATTTGATTTGTTTATAGATTTATATTCAAATCTCTTGATATGATGACGTCTTAATTATAGATTTATATACAAGCCTTTGAGATAGGAAAGTCACTGGCAGATTTGCCAAACTAGATGTTCGGTGGTATCGACGCTTCAGATCAGATTTCCTCCGATTGTAGACATTCGATACAGACAGGGCCAAAGTCTAGGAATATGACGTACAGTTACCCCGATTGGGAGGGTAGATAACAGACAGTGACATCTTATTCACACCGGGATCCGTAGAGTAGAGTCGAGTCGAGTCAAGACATGATTTGATTTGAATTGCATGTTGATATAGATTGGTTTCATAGACTATGGAGCCCATTGTTATTACTTTCACGCATGATTTATGATTATGTATTAGCATGCATACATGTTTTATACTGTGATAGATTCTCACCGGAGTTTTCGGCTATTGTTATGTATGTATGTGTGCACAACAACAGGTGGGGTAGGATCTGGGTCACGACAGAGATGAGATCGAGATAGCGTGGTGACTACGGGCGCAGAAGATCACTAGTAGTTTGTGCATGTGATTTGTAATGTATTTAATTACTGGTTTGTAGAATATAGATAAAACAAGACATGTATATTATGTTTGTGTAATAAAATAAATACAGACCTTGTGCTTGTTTATAGACATTTTAATTAATGTTAAAAAGCAAAATTTTGACCCACATTTTTGAATAAAAATCCGATTAATCCCGAAAAGAATTGAGTTAGAGCCCGGGTCCCCACATTATCCATTGGCGCTCGGGCGGTAATTTTCTACCGTTCGGGCACCGCAGATTCTGCCCGAATGGTATTCTTATTGAACACTGGCGCTCGGACGGTCATTTCCTACCACTCGGGCGCCAACAGTTCTGTCAAAACATTGTACTTTTCATATGTTTTGCCCAGTCAGGTCTCGGAATGGCCCGGCTATAATCACCTCAGTTCATAATCAATAATTCATCTCAGTTTACAATAGTCAAATTCTCGGGCATTACATTTCTCCCCCCCTAAGATATGATTTCGTCCTCGAAATCACAGGCAATCAAATCATATCATAAGAAGGTATAACAGAAGAAGCTAGGTAACATAATTCACATCAGTGAAATAACTCTGGAAACTTCCGCCTCCGATCTGACTCAGTTTCTCAGATAACTTCTTCAATGCTATTACGACTTCACTGGATCCTCATAAGTGGAATAGTCTTCGTTCTAAGTTGCTTATTCTTTCCGATCAAGAATCTGAATCGGCTTTTCAAAATAGCTCACTGTCTCATTCAATTCAACTTCGTCTTGTTGAATCATATGTGAAGTATCTTGCATGTACTTCTACCATAAAACTACATGAGAGACATCATGTATTACGGATAATGAAAGCGGTAAAGTGAGTCGATAGGCACGATCTCCTATCTTCTCAAGAATCTCATACGGCCCAATCTATCGTGGAGACAACTCCCCTTTCTTGCCAAATCGGACAATTCATCTGAAAGGTAAAATTTTCAAAAATACTCGGTTTCCAGCCTCAAATACCAACGGTCGTCGTCGGACATTGGCATATTTGGCTTGTCTGTCTTGGGTTGCCTTCATTTTCTTCTGAATCAGCTTCACTTTCTCAGTCATATCTCTGATCATGCCAGGTCCGATCTCAGGAACCTCATAGATATCATCCCAATAAAGAGGGGATCAACATTTCATTTCCTACAACGCTTCGAAAGAAGTCATTTCAATACTTGTCTGATAGCTGTGGTTGTACGATAATTCATAAATGACAATAAATCATGTCAACCAGTGCTAAAATCCAGCACTACAGTTCTTGGATATTCTCCAGTATCCGGATAGTTTGCTCCGACTATCCGTCAATCTATAGATAGTATGTGAAGGAGTTTATAATATATTCTGCCATAAATACAGAATCAACCGAAAATCATGGTATGATATAGTCAATTTTTGGCATTCAATGCAGTCTAATCACTCTTCTGACATAACTCTTGATCGTCTGATCTTATCTGTACATCATCCTGTACACCTAATATATGCAGATTCAAGCATTCTATCAACACCTTTTCAGCTATCAAAATGCATACCGCATAAATTTTTGCACACTGTCTGGCAATATTTATCATTTTAAATTCTGAACATCTGGAACAACAGATTGGTTATTCATATACAATACAGTATTACTTAACTGATTCAAACACGGATTCAAAACAAAAGCAAGCTTCAATCAGATTCAAAACATCACTCATCGGTACTGATCTGTTAAACTCATAAACCGCAAATTTTTGACACTGATATCCACCTCGGCCAAATAATTCCGGTTTAATTCTGCTAAATTCAACAGATACATCATCTTCAGATATAACACACCCTGAATGCAATCTGTCTCAATCAGGATGCAATCTGTTTCAGATATCAAATCAAGGCTAAAATCAATCTCTCTGATTGGAATCGAATCAGAAGTCTTATCAGGGAAAACATTATTAACTTTCTTATCATTGGTAAATCAGCCAATGATAGATTCAACTTCAGTAAATCAACTGAATACATAAGGAGTCCCTCTGTTCTTTTCTGTAATAATCGAGTCATAGATAGTACGAATTATCAAAGGAATTCTCAATCTAGAATCCTTATCGTACACTATTCATCCCTTGGCCATCTCTGGTCCGATTCTCACCATCTTCTGGAACTAATCTAGGGTAGCTATGTACTTGGTCAGCATATCAATATCAGTAATGCAGTCTCAAAACCAGACAATACTAGTACAATACAAGCAACCACACGATCTAACTCAATCTCATTCTCATCCTACTGTAGTATACGATATTTTACAGAATTTAGTGATATAAAAACTCTCCCCAACTAGTCAAGAGATACACTACAGTAGAATAAAAACTCAACAGGTAATGCATGACTCAATGCAAATAGTTCAAAAATAAACATATGGGAAGCATCTGTATTCATCAATACAAAAGCAGGATAACTACATCAAGAACAGTTACCTGCAACATCATCATCTGGTGCTTCCTGAGCCTGCTCCTCAGTCAAAGCAAATACTCTGGCCTGCTGTCTAGGAGGCTGGCCAACTGTCTGACTTCCTCCTGGCCTCTGCTGTGACTGAGATAGTGCTGGATGAAATGAAGGAACAGCAGCTGATCGTATACTCCACTGTGCCGCTGATCCAAGTGATTCGGCTCTCTGGGATCCTTGAGAACCCTTCTGTGGACACACTCTGGCAAAATGTCCCTGTTGTTTGCAGAAGTGGCAACTACCAAGCACTCCTTGGCATTGCTCAGTGGAATGTCTCCCTCCACAATTTCCGCAGTAAACTCCGGTATATCTCTGTTCGGAACCACTGGAGCTAGCAGAACTGCCGCCAGACTTCTTAAACTGCTTTCCTCTAGCCTTCAGAAAATCTTTCTTCCTACCACTGCTACTGTCACTCTCGAATCGGGGAGGTGGTTGCTATGGTCTCGATTCTAGAGGAACAGATGCAGCTCCTCTCTGCCTTATCAGGCCCGCTTCAGCGCCCTTTGCTCTATTCATGGCATCAACAAAGTTATTCGGTCGCCTTGTGTTCACCAATGTAAATATATCGGGATTCAAGCCATTGATGAACTGATCAGCAACGGCTTCGTTATTTCCAGCCACATGTGGAGCAAACTTCAACAAGGTAGAGAACTTGGTCACATATTCTTCAATGTTCAGCTGACCCTGTCTCAAATTGGAAAATTCCGCCCCCTTGTCTTTTCTGTACGACACTGGGAAAAATCTCTGATAAAACTCAGTTTTAAATACATCCCAAGTAATAGTCGTACCCTGATGCTCCAAGGCCTTCTTCATCGTAATCCACCAGTTCTTTGCAACATCAAGCAACTGGTGCCCAATCAATTTAATTCGACGCTCATCACTGTAATCCAGTGATTCAAACAGCATTTCAATGTTATCTAACCAACTCTCACATTCAACTGATGTCTCAGTACCCTTCAGAGTCGGTGGTTTGAATGACTGAAACCTTTTCAATAACGTTTCCATCGGAGTTGCTGTCACATCCATTGGAGGATTCGATGTGCTACCATGTTCTGGTATTCTTCGAGGAGGCATATCTGATAATCAAATGGATTAGTACCCCAATCCAATAAACCTGTTTCACTTCAGTTCCCTCCTCCGATTATCTTACTGCTGATCGAGAATCGGTTCAAATTCGTTCCCAAAAATACATATTACACAATCAAATCAGATAAGTCAAGTAACATGTATTATATAACGCAGTAAAGCATGCTAGCAATCACAAGCAAGGAAAGAAAACTCAATCTACCCCGCTCACTAGCTTCTATCTCGGTCTAAAGGATCTATGGCTCTGATACCACCTGTTGTGGGGACCCGGACGCTAATCATGTTCTTAATCATCATTGGGAATAATTAATCAATTAAAATAAACAGGGTCTAAAATTTTTTTCTTTAAAATACGAGAGTACGCAGCATATGAAATAAGTCATATCTCATTTGCAAGATCACTATTCAGATCTAAGTACAAGTCCTGTACAATCATAAATCATAATAACTATTGTTTCTTCACTACATCTCAGGTGATATAACAGATGTACTCCTAAGTCCGGATCTCCACGCTAACTGTCTTCTCTCATCCTCTTCTTGACCCTGATCAAGCCCCACCTGTTGTCATGCACACATACAAAACAAGACAACAGCCGGATAACTCCGGTGAGAATAAATCCCAGTATAAACAATATAAACATGCAATCATATAGAAACGTATACAAAAGCATATAACAAATATCATTCACATGCAGCCAATCAACAAACATGTATGATATCAAAACTGTAAATCAACTAGTCGTATCAGACTTGACTCAAATAACGCGTCGTCTCAGACTCGACTCAATTCTAACCTAGGGATCCCAATGTCTGGATATTGATAATTATACCGAATCTCAGTCGATAGGAGTGAATCAAACCTAAACGGCATCGATATAATTCATATATCCAGTGTCTGGGCGAAACAGCCGCATAATTGACGAATCAGCCAATAATTGAGCGAATCAGCCAATAACTAGACGAATCAGCCAGTAATTAAGCGAATCAGCCAAAGTTTAGATGAATCAGTCGATAACTATACGAATCAGCCAATAACCAGACGAATCAGCCGGTGACTAGGTGAATCAGCCAATCACTAAACGAATCAATAGTCAATACATGCAGTGGCTATAAATCAATAGACTACAAACATCAATCTCATCAATTACAAATATCAATGCAATAAACTAAGTATGTGATTTAGGAAAACTCGAGTCAAACCTCACTCGAGTTGTGCAATCCCAACTCAACATTAATTTATACCTTTTATTTTGTCGCTCTGATACAATCGAAGTCTCGACTCAAAGCCTGTCAATGTTCAATCAGGCAATGACAATATCAATATACTGTATCAATATTCTATTCAAATCAAAACATCCCCGTCTTATCAAATTCTGACGGTACAACAATACAATCCTGCGATACCGGTGATACCACACCAGTATATACTAATTCCAATAACTTATAATCAACCACCGTACGAATCTGACATCACATCTCAGTCAATTTAACTCTGAAATTCATAACAATTCCATAGTCAATTTGTTTCTTAATCTGACTTCGATTCTATGATGTCTTCTATGTCAAGAACACTATATATGAATCGTCTCTGATTCTGGACATAGCATAATTTCAAATCTTAACAAAACGTAACAAAACTTACGTCTTGTTGTAGCTGTCGTTGCTAGGAACACGTTGCCGTACTCGGATTCAAATTTGGACAGACGGATTGATCGCAAATCGAATTGAACGTAATTCCCCCGGAAGCTCTCGTTCCTTTTCTTATTTTCTGAATTATGAACGAATTCATTGACATATATATATATATATCCAAGTGCATGTAAAGATACGTGTCCCATTCTCCATGATTTTCAGTCGGCGCTCGGGCGGTTATAAACTACCGCTTGGGCGCCGAACACTCTGCCTGCCGAACACTCTGCCCGGTACTCGGCTTGTTATCCATTGGCGCTCGGGCGCCACAGGTTCTTCCCGAATGGTATTCTTATTGAACACTGGCGCTCGGGCGGTCATTTCCTACCGCTCGGGCGCCAACAGTTCTGTCCAAACATTGTACTTTTCATATGTTTTGCCCAGTCTGGTCTCGGAATGGCCCGGCTATAATCACCTCAGTTCATAATCAATAATTCATCTCAGTTTACAATAGTCAAATTCTCGGGCATTACACTACCCGAGAGGCGAATCTGCGCGCATGGGGAGAATTGCTTTGTTTGCTGTCATGGACCATTCCAGTGGCCATTTTATTGACCATGGCATGATCTAGACATCAAGGGGTATGGTGTGAACCAGGGCTAAGGGCCAAAGGCCAACCAAGGTTCATCCCAAACTACCAAAACCGAGAGTACACATGCAGAAATTGAAAAAGGGGTCGAAGGGGGGGGTGCTTGTCTTGTTTTATTTTGAAAAACCGATGTATCCATGGACCAAGTCTTGAAAGGCCGACTTGGCCTCGTCTTAGACATAACAAGGAGATGTTCTAACCATGGCTATAGCCCCTAGGGCAGCCAAGATCAGAAACATCACCCTTGACAGCAAACTGAAAAATTCGAGACTCATTGTGACACTAGGGAAGAGTTGCTGTCATTTCTGATTTCCAGCATGCATGGGGCTTGAACTAATGGACCAACATGGTCTTGACACACCCTAGTACGTGTCTAGGTGCAGCCTTGGGAGCCTAGGGTCGAGCCACCCACCTGAAATCATCAAAACAGCCGAAACCGTGAAGAGCACAAGGAAGACAAGAAAATCCGTACATGTTTCAAAGAAATGCCTTGAACAATTTCGGTTTTTGCTTCATAAAAATCATGATCATGAAATGTTTAAAAATCATATTATGACTTGATTGAAGAGTGAAAGAAAATATAAACATGCCTGGATTTGTTTTGAACGAAAAACAAATGAAAACAACGACTACGCGGCGCGGAGGAGGCGGATTGCTCTTCACTTTCTCACTCGATTTTCTCTCTTGTTTTCTCAAGGCCTTCTCACAATTTTTCCTCTCTGAAACCTACTGGATTTCGGTGATATGATGAGGGAGAAATGGCTAGGAAGAAATGAGGGAAGGTTGCTAGATGAATGGGACTTAAATGGCAAGATAAATCATTCTATCCTAGAATTTGTTAGATGGTTTGATATCAAAGGATTTGAAGGGTATCAAGGAGTGCACTTGTTCGATTTTTGAGTCTAGGAACAAGTGAGAAAAATTGTTTGATCATTTATTTGTTGGTGATTTAAAAGTGGGGGAATTATCTAACAAGAAAAGGATTAGGAAAGAATCAAAGGAATGGGTTGTCAAATATTTTTGATCTAGAAAAGGAGGGGGCCGATTTTTATCAACTAAGGTAGAGTAGGAAATTGCTTAATTATTAATTTAATGAAGATTTAAAATGAGAGGATTATCTATGCCATGAAAGGATTAAGGAAAAATATCAAAATGGAGAGTTGGCAATTAATTAAATCCTTAAAAGTGAAATGGCCGAAAATTTGAATACAATGGAGGGGAAAATATTTCTTAAATATTGTATTTTAAATATTTAGTGTTTTATCTACTCATTAAATATTTTAGTGAATTAAGAAATTAATTATTGAACTTTATTTACTACTTAACTCAAATTATTTAAATAATTCCTTAAACATTCTTTTACATTAAATTAACTTATTATTTATCTTAAATAAATTCTAGGAATGTTTTCTTAATATTAAATTTTATCTCAATACTCCAACTCCAGTCCGGCCTCACTTAAATAACTGAAAAGATAATAACTAAACTACTGCATAAAATAATTAAATTTAAAGAAAAGAATTTAAATCCTCATACATAAAAATCATATTAATTTAAATACTAAAAATTATGCATGGCTTATACGTAGTCTGATTTACTGTGTTCTACAAAAAAAATCTTGTTTTAAATTGGAAAATTGTCATTATATGGTTAAATCTGGGATTGTTTTAGGACATGTGATATCTGAAAAAGGAATTGAAATTGATAAAGTCAAAGTTGATGTTATTGCTAATTTAACATCACCAAAAACGGTCAAAGAAGTTCGATCATTCTTGGGTCATGCAGGATTTTATAGAAGGTTTATAAAAAATTTCAGTATAATATCTAAACCAATTTCAAATATTTTAACAAAATATACACAATTTGAATAGACTCAGAAATGTGAAAATGCTTTTAAAAAAATAATTAATTTTTTAATTACATCACCTATTTTACAACCTTCAGATTGGTCTTTACCATTTGAATTGATGTGTGATGCAAGTGATTATGCTATAGGAGCTGTGTTAGGACAAACAAAAGAAGAAAAACCTTATATAATTTATTATGTTAGTAGAACATTAAATAGTGCTCAAATAAATTATTCTACTACTGAAAAGGAATTACTTTCCGTTGTATTTGCATTAGATAAGTTTCGATCTTATTTAATTGGTTCTACTACTATTGTTTATATAAATCATTCTGCCATAAAATATTTATCAAATAAACAAGATGCTAAGCCAAGATTAATACGGTGGATTTTATTGTTACAAGAATTTGATATTATAATTAAAGATAAAAAGGTAAAGAAAATGTCGTAGCCGATCATTTATCTAGAATAATGACTGAATCATCTCATAATGAAAAACCAATAAATGAAAATTTTCGAGATGATCAATTGTTTTATGCTACTATTATGCCATGGTTTGCTAACATTGTAAATTTTCTTGTAACAAATAAAATGCCTTCTCATTGGAATCACGGGATAAGAATAAATTCTTGATAGAAGTAAAAAAAATTTATTGGGATGATCCTTACTTGTTTAAGTATTGTCCTGACCAAATTTTTCGACGATGCATACCCGACAATGAAGTAAGTAATGTTATTAAATTTTGTCATTCTGAAGCATGTGGAGGTCAATTTTCACCCAATAAAACAGCTACAAAAATCTTACAATGTTGATTTTATTGGATGTCTTTATTCAAAGATACGCATTCTTTATTCAAAGATACGCATTTATTTTGCAAATCTTGTGAAAACTGTCAGAAGATGGGATCAATTTTAAAAAAGAAACATGATGCCTTTAAATCCAATCATAATTATTGAAATATTTGATAGTTGGGGGGTAGATTTTATGGGTCCATTTCCATTATCTTTTAGATTTACCTACATTTTAGTCGTTGTTGATTCCGTTTCAAAATGAATTGAAGCAATTGCACGTAGAGCTAATGATCATAAAGTTGTTATAAAATATTTAAAAGAAAATATTTTTAGCCGATTTGGAATACCTAGAGCAATAATTAGTGATGGGGCAAGTCATTTTATAAATAAATCATTTTCTTCTTTGTTAAGAAAATACGGCATTACACATAAAGTATTTACCCCATATCATCCTCAAAGTAATGGTCAAGTTGAACTTGAAAATAGAGAAATTAAACAAATTTTAGATAAAACAGTTAATCCAAATCGAAAAGATTGGTCTTTAAGATTAACTGATGCATTATGGTCATATAGAACTGCATTTAAAACATCATTAGGATGTCACCATATATGTTAGTTTTTGGTAATCATTGTCATTTACTGGTTGAACTTGAACATAAAGCTTATTGGGCAATTAAAACATTTAATATTAATTTAGATGATGCATCTAAATTAAGAAAATTGCAATTAAATGAACTTGAAGAATTAAGAAATGATGGATATGAAAATTCAAAGATTTATAAAGATAAAATTAAAGCCTTTCATGATAAAAATATTATGAGAATGTCATTTGAAATTGGACAAAAAGTTTTACTTTATAATTCTCGTTTGCATTTATTTCCAGGAAAACTAAGATCGAGGTGGTCAGGACCATTTATAGTTAAATTTGTTTATCCTCATGGTGCTGTTAATATTGAAAATCCTAAAAATAATGACGTGTTTAAAGTTAATGGGCAAAGACTTAAGCTTTTTATAGAAAATGAAATTCTCAATGATGAGTTTATGCCTTTATATGATCCACAATAGTTGTTTGATATTTTCATTTTTTTTTTTCAGATTCTAGTTCATTTCCCGATTAAGTGGCGGATAACGGTACTCCGTGACTGTTTAAGTCGGTTTCTTCAGTTTTCCCAAAATAATTGAAATATATATATAATAATAATAATAATAATTTTAAAAAAATATGGATGTGTGTATTATGAATCTTCGTAAATATTTTGCTTGTTTACCTGATAATGCTGAAAAAAATATATAAAGCTAGATGTGAGCGATTAAGGTTGATGATGTCTTATGGCATACCGAATGATGTCCATTTGATAATTGAAGCAAAAGTCCGATTGGTTGGGGAAGTAAGTGAAATAATAATAAGACATATGCCAGGATTTGGTAAAAGCATATATGCCAAAAAGCGAAGAGCTAAACATATAGGTGGATGTCATAAATGTGCAAGGTTGACTTGTAAGGGGAAATGCAAAAATGTTGGAATGACATCAATGAATAGAGAAGATGAAATTTTATTCATTAAGAATGGTCTGAGTAAAGAGCCTTTCGATAATTTTCTAGAGGTTCTTGATACGCATTCTAGTGGGTACGTGCAAAATGAACTTATTAAACTATGGTGGCAATTTCAACATGAGGAATATCAATATGGACGGTGGAATCAGCCTTACAAAGATCCTACTGTTGTAACGCATATCTGTTTAGATAAGTAAATATATATATATACAATTTCGTCTTGGGAATCTGACGATAAAAAACCCTGTTTGCCAATTTATAAGAAAATTGGATGAGAAGCATATCCTCGACTCATAGAAGGCGTTGAAGCCGTTACAGAACGTAAAATCAGAGGAAGATGTGAGCCACAATCACAACTACGCTGTATATATGTGTTTTAATATTATGTCATTTTTAATTTTTTTACTAATAATAATTTCCTGTTCAAATATTGACTTTTGGCATGATACGGTTATAAATTCATATGATGTGATCTAACAATTACAGAAAATATATTTCTAAACATGTCAACATCCACGGTAAGTAAAATAAAAAATATTTGTGTATTTTGTGGATTTAGTGCAGGAAAAGATTTAATGTATGAAGAAGTAGCAGAAAAGCTTGGCATAACACTTGATAAAAAAAAGATTCATTTGGTATATGGTGGTGGTGAAGTTGGTCTCATGGAAAAAGTTGCAAAAGCTGCGCATGCAGGTGGAAGTGAAGTCTTAGGCATTATTCCGATTATCTTAGCCAGTCCTACTGGACCAACAATAGGAGAAGAAATGAAAGAAGACAACGTGTATGAACGAATTACTCAAATGATTGAACATTCAGATTCTTTCATTGCTTTGCTTGTAGGTTTCGGTACTTTAGAGAAAATATTTCATACTGTTTGCTGGGCACAATTAAATATCCATCATAAGCCAATTGGTTTGTTAAATATTAACAACTATTATGATAAACTGTTATCGTTTCTTGATTATGTTATCGAACAGGGATTTCTTTCATTAGCTTCACGAATGATGTTAGTTTCTGCTACAAGTGAGGGTGAACTTATTGATTTACTGCAAGGATTTAGTCATGAACCAGATCCATTCTTATCTCAACTTAATTGGCCAACATCCAAGAGTAAGAAAATAAAATTCATGTGATGCTAAACCTGTTATTCAACAGTATTTTTTCTAATTTTTTTTTAAGGTATAAATAATTTCTTCTTCTTCTTCTCCTCTTAGTTTTTTATTATATGATAATAAAAATATATACTTATATATAGTAATAATATTAATAATTTTTAGTTCAATGTGGAGTAAGGTGTCAGTAAAATGCACCTGAGACGCATTAGTTAATAATTATTGGAAAATCACAATACACTAGATTTTAATATTCATTATTTTCAAATTACAGACTACAAGAAAAATTAGTTTTTCATATTTACTAATTTATACATATATATATATATATATATATTTTTGATCAATTAATATAAAATGTATAATAGATGTGTTTATTTATTTATATATATAATTGTGTGTGTTTTCAAATAAAATAATTTCTAAAATTTTTATGAGAATATAGTTAAAAGATATGGTTTTTATGGTTGTTGACATGTATAATTAAAAGAATTCTTTTTATAAAAGTATAATATATGCTCACACATCTTTTTTGAGTAAGTGGTGAGAAATGAGAAAATAATTAATAAACTTTTATTGATTATTAAAAAATGGTTAATTACAAAAATATAACTCCCCTAAAAAAATATTTATTCAAAAAAGAAGAAGTAAATAAATAACGGACTTCAAAGTACTTTATTCATTGTAATTTATTTTTTTTCTAGATTTGATTGATGTACTATCAATGTGTTGTAAAAACAACTATCAATGTGTTCTTAAAAAAACAAACAAACAAAAAAACAAAAACTAAAACAAAAAGATTTGTTTGTGCTATATAAGTTTCAAAGGTAGTCGGATGTATCCGTTAGATAATGTTTTTATATATATATAGATATTTATGGTAGAATGTTTGGATAAAAAAGATTTATGTTATTGTAAAATTTTGCAGTCAAGTTATTTAAAAAAAAAGAAAAAAAGAGAAAAAAAAACAAAAGAAATGGGATTTTATTCTTTGTAAATTTTCCTATTTTGTTTTCAATATTAGTTTATTTAATTGTCTGCTTTAATAATTAGCTTTTTTCAATGAGAGTTAATATTGATTCCAACTCCATGAGTGAAAACTAGCTATTCATTAAATATTTTGACCTGAAAAAATATATGGAGTTGAGGCTTTTACATAATATTCTTGATATTATACATGTTATGGTGGGTGATGTGAATTATCTTTTTGACTATATTATTATAAAAAATTTAGAAATTTAAAAATTATATATATATATATATGAAATAAGAATAATAATAAAAATACATCTAATTATATATTATTATATTAAACAAAAAATATTATATATATATATATAAATCGGTATATGATTTTGTTTTTAAAATAAATATGTTTGTATATTTGAATATATAAAAGGAATAAAGAATCTAGTTTGTGATTTTCTGATAAATTTTATTTTATTACTAAGGGACTAGTAATAAGATAGTGTAGGGGTGTGATGAAACTTAAAATTAATAATTTATTATATGTTAAAACCTATATTTTATAATTTAAGTTTCATTAAAATTATAAAATTATGTTATTTCAGTATTGTTTGTTTATATTTAATTGTCTTACTAAATATGTTTTATTTTCAAATTTTCTACATGTTGGTAAAATAATGGTAACTCAAGCTACAAAATTCAAATGAAGGTGATTCAAACATGTTTGGAATTCTTGAGAAATTATTTACAACTTTGCAGAAGACATGATTGCTTAAAAAGTTCATGAAGATGATCAATTTGTGCAAATATCAAAAGGAGGACAGATTTACTTTTACTATGACCAGCATATAGTAAAAAAATATAACTATTTCAATATTTAACCAAATGAGGTGACCCAAAAGGCCAAAATCATCTACAGACAATTCCCCACATGTTTGCTGTTTTGAGCAGAGTCAAATTCGGTGATTAAAATCGTGGAACATAGCATTGAAAGAAAGGGCCATGAAATTGAAGTTGGAGGATACAAAAACTACTATTACAACTACATGACATTAATAAAATTTTTGATCCTTTCTCTCATTTGGCATAAAAATAGAGGCATTGTGCTAGCTTGAGAATCATTATATCCCATTGTAAAATATAATGTGTTTGTATAAAAGTTCTAATTCCAATATATTTTTCATTTTACCAAATATGAGTGTTGATCAAAAGTAAGCTAATGGAAAGCTAAATCTATTATGTCAAGGTGAAGAGGATGAATTTTTGGTGAAGTAAGATTGTTTATATTTTGTATATTCTTTCTTTATTTATTTTCATTTAGCTAACTTCTTTTTATTGTAGGTATAATAATGAATTATTTGTTGTTATCAATTTACACAAAATGATTGATACCATTAAAGTGGTTATCTTGATTTGTTGTTTAATTTTGATACAATAAATATTTCATCAATTATTATTATTGTTATATTATATATATATGTATATATATATTTTTATCTAATTATATCATATATTTCATTTAGACGATAGCGTGGTTCTGCCGGTTGTTCTAAATGCAATATTATGATTTAATACTAACATCTAACAATCTAGCATTTATTTTATCGTAACTAACTTTTATTTTTCGCATCTAACTTTTACTTTACTGCAACTAACTTTTACTTTCTCGCAACTAACTATTATTTTATCGCAACTAACTTATTAAATCATATATTTCATTTAGGCAGTTAATTTAACATTTACTTTATGCAATTATATATTTATATATATAATCATAGGTATCATATATAAAATATCGGTTAATTCGGTATTTTCTATAGTGGGAACTATATTATATTATATGTGTGTTTAATTATTTAATTTTCTTGGAACCATATTTATGGTGGCTTCCTTTGTTTTACTTTTAGTTAAATAATATTACATAAACCAAGAATAAATCATTGAGCCTTGACAAAATTTATAATTTGTAAACTTCATTCTTGAATTTGGTAATTTATAAATTAATAAATTTAAACTAAAAATAACCTCTCTGTGGATCGATCTCGTACTCACGAAATATATTATTTGCAGAAACCTACACTTGGGTGAATTATAATTTAAGTAGTAGCACATGTAATCAACATGCATAACAATAATATTCAAATAACATACTAAATGTGATTTAAAACTTAAACACAAAACTCGTATGTTAATATTTATTATATTTAAAATCGTAAAAACTTACAGACTTGAGACTTGACTTGCTGAGCTTCTCGAAACTGGCAGTAGGCACAACTCTTTATCAAGACCTTGCTCTGATACCAACTGTAACGAACCTCACTTACTACTTAAAATTTGCAAAAAATCCAATTTTTCTGTCTAAATAAATCAATAACTCTTAACTTTTAAACTCAATAAAAACATATACATCATTTTCGAAGATTCCAAAAATAAACCTAAAATTCAAAAAAAAATATAAACAATTAAAATTCTAAAATTTTGATGCATTAAAAAAAATGATCTACGTCGATATCCATAAAATAATTTAAAACATCCAAAGAAATAATTTGTTTCCCAACCAAAATGCAATAAAATAAAACAGAGTATTAAATCAGTTTTAACATGCATAAAGCTCATAAACTGCAAGATCATCGAGCGTGCAATTCCTATGGTCCGAGCCTGCTCACTGGACATCACCTCAAGTCACCTCAACAACTTCATCTGCATCAATCAAGTCTTGCGAACGTAAATTACCTAGGTATAAATAAATATGACGTGACTTTCCTGCATAAACATTTTCATAAAACATGCTTCGGTTGACATAACATAAACTTAAACATTTTACGTAGAGTTTTGCTCATTGAAATGTGGAAACATAACATAATTCATTTGATCAAACTAACACAGCGCTTGGCTGGAAAATATGATGGGATCGGTTCTAAACACATTTGATGGTGCTTCAAACACAATATTCTTAAAGAGCTGCAGTAGCTCGTGTTGTAAGAACGTAAACACCGATGAATTAAATCGAGTTTGGTTTTAAACCAAGCGGAAAATACTTGAATAAATCATTCGTTAAGAAAGCTGATCAGTTTAAAGCTTTTAGCTTGTGTAAACTGATTAACTGAAAATAAGAGGGATCAGTTCTTGCTTGTATCAATTCAGTTATGGTGAGAACTGAACTGATATCAGCTCGAACTAATCAAATCAGTTTAAAACAAAAGTTAAACAGTTAAATACACAATATATGTTTATGGATGTTCGGACATTTCAACTGCTCATACGTCACCCCTTCTACCACCTCGGGTAGGATCCACTAAAAAACATTGATTTACACAACACCTTGTACAAACACACTCACCTTAGGACTTACGCTACTGCCTAACTGAATTCCTAGTTTAGACTGAAGGCAGCACCTTTCCAGCCAACACTTGTTTAATGTCTATGAGTCAAAGGCTACATACACAAGTTTAACTTCTTTTTGCAAGACTCACTCAACTAATCAGTACGCTCGATTCTCTGTGTATATGTGAGTGATGGTGTGTGCGTGTGTGTGAGAACTAATCTATGAATACAACACGAAAGTGTTCTCACGCACTGAGGGAATTGTGCTTCTAATCTAAGCCGATGACACGTTGAAGTGTTACCTCAAATCTAGGCTAGTTGCTTCTTGTAAGCTGATATGCACACTTCTTTTTTCACAACCTTTTATTTCCACACACTTCATTTCCTCTTATTTTCTTATTGTTGTTGATGGTCTTGATCTTGTATATATGGAAGCAATGTAACCGTATATCAAGACTCATCAAATATGTTCGTAGCAGTTTGAATCCGTTCCTCGAAATTTGTGTCTTGTACTATCTGACAGCCATTCTGGAACGTATTGACTTTATGCTCTGCTGCAACGTTCATTTTTTCCTTTGATCGAACATTTGCTTTTATACCGTTGTGCACAGCTGGATTACACTTTAGATAAGCTTGTCGTGTTCTGCAAAATGGTCGGCTCCTAACTGATACTTTGAACTTGTCAGCCGAACTGGCCTTGAACCGGTTTTGTGAAATCAGTTGGCTAGTCAAATAAATAGATTTAACTGATTGAGTTGAAATGGTCTGTTGGGCTCTTCATTAGTTGAACTCTTCATCAGCTGGCCGGGCTTCTGAAGGTCTTCCGTTGAATCACCTATCAACTAAAATGGTCTTTGATATTTAAGTTGGATAGGTTCAGTGTGAACAATCAGTTGGTACTTTTAGTTTGCTTCTCGATAGTTTCAATTTTGCCTCGGTAACTGATGAGTTCCCAGCCTGATCAGTTTCAGCTTTCTACGCACTTAGGTAAATTTATTAAAAACAAAATAACAAGTTTTGTTAACATCAAAATCAAGATTGCAACATTAAATAATCCAACAATCTCCCCTTTATGATGATCACAAAACTTGAGCAAATAAAGCGTTTTAAAAATAAAAACTTTAAACAATTAATATTTCCCCCCCTTTGTGAAAATCAAAATCGTTTAAAAAAATTTAAGCGAATAAAAAGAAATTTTCAATTCGAGGGATAACATATTTAAAAACAGTTAAAAAAAACTCTCCCTCAAGAACTGAATTAAAAACTCCCCCTTAAAAATATAATTATTTATGCTATTTAAAAAGAGATTTAGCATCATTTAACATTCAAGCAGCTTAGGCAACAAAAATGAAGATAGCATTTTAGTTACATAGAAATTAATTGGATAAACATGATGTTTATTTAATCAAATACTCGTCCCTTGCATCATACATTTAAGAACACCAACAAATGTAAGGAAAATTGCTACTGCAATAGCAAATTTTGAACAATATCAAATATCAGTAAGTTTATACATAATAGAATTAGATATACCAATAACTGATTGCCTTGAATCCTTTGAAATGCTGCATCGATCTTGAGTTTCTTCGCTAGAAGAATATCTAATTGCCTTGGACTTGATCTTTGTGCTGGCTAAGTGGTCTAGCTGATGCAAACTGGACACAACTAATGCTGAACCGCATTGATCATCTACTCTTGATATGATATGGCAATGAAACGGCGGTATACTGCTGATGATTAAACTCCTAATCATCCAACATTTCGACTGGTGGTTGGATTTCGTCTGTTGATCAGCTGAACTCGTAGGCTGGCAACTGAAAACTTCTCCGCTGAACGGTTTAGCTATTCTGCTGTCAGTTTGGACTCAAAACCCTGCAAGCTGTTAAAACAACAAAATTAAGGATTCGAGATAAGCGGCTACAATGTTAGTTGTAGATACTAAAATCTTTTCTCTTCCCACGACAAAATCATATAAAAATTTTAAGAGGATTTTGAATGTCATTTTAAATATCATTTTAAAACATATTTTAAAATATTCGTTTTAAAATTTTCTTCTTAAAACAACTATCTCTGATACCAATTAATGGGATCGGTTCTAGGCACCTGCGTGGGTGGTTCAAACACAATATTCTCAACGAGCTACAATAGCTCATGCTCTAAGAATATAAACACCGATGAATTAAATCGAGTTTGGATTTAAACCAAGCGAAAAACACTCGAAGTAATTCTTCGTTAAGAAAGCTGTTTGGTTTAAAGATTTTAGCTTGTGTAAACTGATTAACTTAAATAAGGGGGATCAGTTATTGCTTGAATCAGTTCAGTTATAGTAAGAACTGAACTGATATCAACTCCAACTGATTAAATCAGTTTAAAACATACGTTAAACAGTTAAATACACAATATATGTTCATGGATTTTTGGATACTTCAACTGCTCCAACGTCACCCCTTCTACCACCTCGGGCAGGATTCATTAGAAGACATTGATTTATACAACACCTTGTACTAACCTACTCAGCTTAGGACTTATGCTACTGCCTAAATAAACTACTAGTCTTGATTGAAGGCAGCACCTTTCCAGCCAACTCTTGTTTAACGTCTATGTGTCAAAGACTACATACACAAGTTTAATGTCTTTCTGCAAGACTCACTCTACTAATCAGTACGCTCGATTCTCTCTGTATATATGAGTGATGGTGTGTGCGTGTGTGTGAGAACTAATCTATGAATATAACATGAAAGTGTTCTCACACACTAAGAAAATTGTGCTTCTAATCTAAGCTGATAACATGTTGAAGTGTTCGCTCAAATCTGGGTTGGTTGCTTCTTGTAAGCTGATATGCACAATTCTTTTTTCGCACCCTTTTATTTCCACACACTTCATTTCCTCTTATTTTCTTATTGTTGTTGATGGTCTTGATCTTGTATAAATGGAGGCAATGTAACCATACATCAAGACTCATCAAATATGTTCGTTGCAGTTTGAATCCGTTCCTCGAAACTTGTGTCTTGTACTTTCTGACAGCCATTCAGGAGCGTATTGACTTTAAGCTCTGCTGCAACGTTCATTTTATCCTTTGATCGAAAATTTGCTTATATACCGTTGTGCACAGTTGGATTCCACTTTAGATAAGCTTGTCGTGTTCTGCAAACTGATGGGCTCCTAACTGATGCTTTGAACTGGTCATCGGAACTAGCCACGAACTGGTTTGGTGAAATCAGTTGGCTCGTCAACTAAATAGATTTAACTGATTGAGTTGAACTGGTCAGTTGGGCTCTTCATTAGTTGAACTCTTCATCAGCTGACCGGGCTTATGAAGGTCTTCCACTGAATCACCTATCAACTGAAATGGTCTTTGATATTTAAGTTGGACTGGTTCAGTTTGAACAATCAGTTGGTACTTTCAGTTTACGTCTCGATAGCCTCAATTTTGGCTCGGTAACTAATGAATTCGCAGCATGATCAGTTTCAGCTTTCTGCGCACTTTGGTAAATTTATTAAAAAAAAAATAACAAGTTTTGGTAACATAAAAATCAAGATTGCGATCATGAAATGTTCCAACAATGTCTACCTTTATGATGATCACAAAACTTGAGCAAATAAAGCGTTTTAAAAATAAAAACTTTAAACAATTAATAATATCCCCCTTTGTGCGAATCAAAATCGTTTAAAAACATTTAAGCGAATAAAAAGAAATTTTTAGTTCTAGGGATAACATATTTAAAAACAGTTAAAAAAAACTCCTCCTCAAGAACTGAATTAAAAACCTCCCTTAAAAATGTAATTATTTATGCTATTTAAAAAGAGGTTTTAGCATCATTTAACATTCAAGCAGTTTAGGCAACAAATTTGAATATAGTAGTTCAGTTACATAGAAACTAATTGGATAAACATGATGTTTATTTAATCAAATACTCGTCCCTTGTATCATACATTTAAGCACACAAACATGTGTAAAGAAAATTGATACTACAATAGCAAATTTTGAACAACATTAAATATAAGTCAGTTTATACATAATAGAATTAGATATACCAATAACTGATTGTCTTGAATGTTTTGAAATGCTGCATCGATCTTGAGTTTCTTTGTCAGAAGAATATCTAATTGCCTTGGACTTTATCTCTGTGCTGGCTAACTGGTCTAGCTAATGAAAACTGGACACAACTGATGCTAAACCGCATTGATCATTTACTTTTGATCTGATATGGCAATGAAATGGCGGTATACTGCTGATGATTAAGCTCCTAATCATCCAACATTTCAGCCGGTGGTTGGGTTTCTTTTGTTGATCAGTTGAACTCGTAGGCTGGCAACTGAAATCTTATTCGCTGATGAGTTTAACTATTCTGTTGTCAATTTGGACTCAAAACCCTGCAAGCTGCTATAATAAAAAAAATTATGGATTCGAGAAAAGTGGCTATAATATTAGTTGTAGATACAAAAATCTTCTTTCTTCCCATGACAAACTCATATAAAAATTTTAAGAGGATTGTTGTAACGTTCGAAAAACCAACCTACCTAAACCACATTCATGCAAAATTCTTTTAATTGCTTAATTGTTTTATTTAATTTGTTTTAAATTCTAGCATGATATTTATTATATGATTAAATATATGATTGCATGATTAAATGATAATATGACATGATTTCATGAAATTAAAGATTTAGTACCGGGATCGATCGAAAGTTCTATTCATGCATAATATAATGAAAAATGGATACAAATTTTACCCGAATATTCGATAATAGGCAAGGGAAAGGAGACCGTTGACGACCAAGACAAGAAAATATATTTTTTATTAAATAATGGCAAGGATTCCTAATATGATTAAAAATGATTTAATTTTCCTAAAAAATGTTGGAGTTCGAATTATTTTACAAGTCGAGCTCAATTTTTCCCGGGATGCTGATTTTGGGCAAAAAAGAAGTTTTAGAAGATCAAAAATATTATTTTATGGAAACTAATTTTATAAAATTTTATTATTTAATTAATTAAGTGTTATTGAGCCCAATTTAATCAATTTAAGTAGGCCCAATTACCCTTAAGTTGCAAGCCCGAAACCAAAGCCCATTTAACTTGCAAATTAAATTATAAATATGCTTCCTAGGTCCTTGAAACCTCATAATTCACCTACACCAGCCGAAAAACACACAGCACACACCTAAAAAATTCGAAAATAAGGTTGGGAAAGAAACGCTTGTGTTCTTCGTCGTCCGGTCGTCCAACGTCGCACCCTCGTCGAAGATCGTATATTCGAGCGTTATAAACGCAAAGGCATGTTTTCTAAACCCTTTTAAACATCATACAAATCATAATATGTGTGTTTTAATTGTTTATGCATGAAAAATATGATTGTTGAATTATTTTTACAGTAGATCGTATATTTTCAAAAACGCGACGATTTTACGTTTATTCTAAAAACGTTATGAATCCAAATGTTAAGCTGCCAATATATGATAAAAATATGAATATATTAGGGACAAAACACGATAAAATAATCAAGAGAACATACTGGAACCGTGGGCAAGGAACCAAAGAAGGGCCGTGGGTTTTGTTTGGTCTTTGATGGTGCAACGTTCGGTTTGCTGTGCATGGGGCAAGAGGGCTCGACCAGGTCTAGTGGTTGGGTCCTAGGGGTCATGTAGAGCCCAAATTTCATACACGTAAAACTCATGCATTTATTTAATTATTATTAAATCATTTAAATTATTTTAATCTGAGTTTAGCAGTGCATGATTTAATTAAATGCATTATTTTAAATTATTTATGACTTAGTGATGCACGTTAAAATGTTTTTCGAGTTTCATGTTTCAGGCGATTATTCGAGGCGTAATTGAGGAAAAGACCGGTGACGATTTTTGGCAATTTTTAAATGTGGTAATTTTATTTTAGTCGAAGATGGGGCGTTTTAAATAATTTATTTAGCCTTAGCACCTTTATGCCTAAAATTATTTATTTAGTGAATTTTAGAATTTTAAAACTTTTAAAGTTGGCTTTGTGCAAGTTATTTTAAAGTTAGAGATTTTATTTAATTAGTGGAGGATTAGCATTTTATTTGCATGTTAATTACGCATTATAGCAATAATTTATTCCCTAATTACTATCTAAACCCACGCCACACACACACTTACCTATGTTACACACTTTTTCACACACTGATATCGGCAAAACACACACACACTATCACAATTCAATTTTTATTAATTTTGAGAGAAGAAACCTAGGGTTCTCCTTCCCCAAGAGCAGCCGCCCCCTTCCCCTTTATTTTCCAGCAAGTTTTCGGCAACTTTATTGCCAGAAAAATCGAGCCAAGTCGTCTCGGATCGAGCCTCGCACCGTCTCCGCTTCGATATCGTCGTTTCGGTAACGTTTGATATCATAAGGCACGTATATTCTGTTCTTGCTGCATCGATCTTGTCATAGTATGAATTTTGATGTGTTTTGTGTGAAAACATGTGAATGATTCGTAATAGTTTGAGCAGAAATTGTATTGGACGTATTTTGAAGTAGTTTTGAATCTCAAAAATTCATTTTTACTGTCTTTTCGAATATTGCGATTTTTCATTCGGGATTTTGAGAAAACTTTCAACACGAAAAATGTAGAACTTTTTGATGCCTTCGATTTGATATAAAATTCGAGATTTTGGACAAAAAATGAGTGAGTTATGATGTTTTTCGTGAGACTGCTCAAACTGTGAATTCCAAAAAATTTTGTTATTGATGCGTTTCTTGAAGTTTTATGTTGCAAGCTTTGTTGGGGATCAACGGGCAATCGTTGCTGCGTCTAGGTATGATTTTTATAATGTTGGGTTGGTATTTGGATCACCGTTCGTGTCGTTAGGCACCAGGTTGAATCAAAAGTCGTAGGGAGAATAATGGTGACGAATTTCAGGTCGTGTCATTGTTGTTGTTGATTGTTGCTCCTTGGAACAATTTTAATGGCTTACTTGGGTTGGTACAATGCCGTAGTGTACAAGGATGTGTCTCGGGGTATCGATCCGTGGTCATTTGGTTTGGTTGGGGAGATAGAAACATCACACTAAGTTTTGCACGCACGTTTCGTCGTTCAGTGTCTAGTCGGACCCGTACACGGACCCTTACACGGGGTCCGTGCCTTTGTTATTCCTTCAGTGTCGTTTTTGCGAGTCAGCACGGACCCCTACACGGATGAGGGCACGGGGTCCGTGCCTTTGTGTTACACTCGATGTATGTTTGCAGTGCCTACACGGATGTTCACCCGGACCTCTCCACGGGGTCCGTGCCTTTGTTCCTTCAGGAGTGTCATTTTTCCGCACCTACACGGACCCTTACCCGGACCTGGGCACGGGGTCCGTGTACCTTCAGTTTTGGGTTAAATTCTTTTATCACTTAAGGTTCGGTTCGAGGTTTTATGCTATGGTTTAATACGATGTTTTACAAGATCGAGTCATGGGAAAATCTAGAACGTCCTAATGGATAGAATGAGCTTGTGAGTAAGCATTATTTCGAAGTCTAAGTTATGCAAGTTAGGTATGAAATTTCATGTTATTATGTGCAGCAACGACCCCAAACGAGATCCAACGAATCCCTCAACGCCAATAAGTATGATGACGTGCAAAAGAAAACATTTTAAAGTTTTGAGGTATGCTAATTGCTTTGTGACCAAATGTATGAATGGGTTTGGAAGTCGGTGAACGTGGCCGAGGACCTCTCCGCCCCGTTAAACTTATGAACAGGTTCAGATCGGGATTGGAAAGCGTTAAACTTATGAACAGGGACCAATCCACCCGTTAAACTTATGAACGGGGATCTTATGTATGCGGCAGTGGATACGTCCCTGTCAGCCCAGTACTGTGGTGTGTCTGATCAGGCCTTATTATGTTATGGGTCACTTACTTTGAAACATGCCTCTACGCAAAATTATGCTTTATACCCTCAAGTTTATGTTACGAGAATGTTTAAGAAAAGCTCATGTTGATGGCACGTCTAAGTTAAGCTCACGATGTTCAAGTTTCAAGCATGTTAAATTCAAGTTCAAGTATGTATGTTCTATTTTTAAAGTTGCATGCGGTTTTATTATGTAGTACTCGCTATTTCCCAGTTTATACGTGTTGAGTCTTTAGACTCACTAGACTTGATCGATGCAGGTGAGTATGTTGATGAGGAGACAGGAGGTGGCGACCAAGGGACAGGCTTGGACTGAGCGGGAGGCTAATCCGAGGACCGCAATGTTTATGTTTTTATGCAAATGTTAATTTACTATAATTTCATGTTTTGAGGGAAACACTTTGAGCAAACCTTTTGTGAGCAAATTTTATTGAAGTTATTTTGAGCAACCATGTCTTATGGAGGACTTGGTTGAGATATTTTATGGCAAACTTTGAAGGTTATGTTATGTTTAAGAAAATTTTAAATTTTTCCGCAAATTTTGAACGGTAAAAGTACGGTACGTTACAGTTGGTATCAGAGCCAGGTTCTTGTAAAGGGTTACGCCTACCGCCAGCCGCAAGAAGCTCACAAAGTCACACCTCAAGTCTGTAAGTTTTAAAGTTTTAAAAATTTATGCTATGTAGTATGCAGTAAGCCATGATTTCAGCATGTTCATGTTTAAGTTCAAATTTCGTGCATCGTATGTCATTTATATCATATTCATGCATGTTGGGTTTACGTGTTGGGTAATTCATTTGAACAGTATGACTCCTAGACGTATGATTAACCGGGAAGCTAGGGAGGAGGACAGGGAGCCTCAACATGAGGGAAGATCCAATCCTCCACCACCACCTCCAGATATGCAGGCGCAGATGCTTGCTGGTATGACGCAATTCTTCGCACAGTTTGCGAGGAACAGACTGATGTAGGCCCCGAGGAGAGGCCTAGACTAGAGGCAGTATATGAGAGGTTCAGGAGGATGAGTCCGAAGGAGTTTTCGGGTACTACTGACCCGATGGTAGCTGAGGGATGGATCAAGTCCATCGAGGTAATATTTGACTTTATGGAGCTGACTAACGCTGACAGGGTCATATGTGCTATATTCTTGCTGTCAGGGGACGCTAGATTATGGTGGGAGAGCGCATCAGTGGCAGTGAACTTGCAGATTTTGTCTTGGACTGAATTCAAGGAAGTGTTCTTCGCCAAGTACTTTACTGAGGAAGTACGCTCCCGCCTGACCAGGGAATTTATGACAATGAGGCAGGGGGGACAGCAGCGTGGCAGACTTTGTCAGAAAGTTTGAGAGAGGGTGTTACTTTGTACCCCTCATTTCGAATGATGTCCAGGCAAAGCTGAGACATTTCATGGATGGATTGCGGCCAATCTTGCGCCGTGATGTGAGGGTAGCTGGCCCCACTTCCTATGCAGTCGCCGTATCTAGGGCTTTGGCGGCAGAACAAGACCAGCGGGACATTGTGGTCGATAGGCAGGGCAAGAGGCCCTATCAGGCACCTCGTCTTGAGGAATCTTCGTAAGTCATTAAGAAACTTAGGATTAAGTGGATATGAGTACTTGAATTAGGTTATTTAAGACTACTTTGATTGTGTAAGCTTTAATTTCAAGTTTATGAAATAGGTGATTATACGGGGATATTTGATAAAATAAAAACAAAAGAGAATTAGTTGTATTCAACATAGGTTAGCAATGGTCGAATATTAAGATTTTTATTGAGTAAGAAATTTAAAATCTTTATATGAGGATTCTATAATTCTGTGGGTTATAAGCGAAGTTGATTTATTAGAATTAGTCCATCATTAACATGGGAAAACTTATTAAGCTTTACACGTTAGAATGAATTAAGTACTGAGGATACGTCAAAGTGTGACATTCGTTCCAATGAGGAGGGTTTAAGTTTCTTAGGCCTCAACTATAATGTAATTGGGAAGGAAATAGTTTAAGCATGTGTTTGATGCTAGGAAGGTTTTATTATCTAAGCAGAATATCGATAATGTATATTTTGGGGTTTTATGGATTAATGTTACTCGAAATTTAAGATTTGCAACAATCTTTATTTGGGATGTACTTATAAATGGCTAAGTTACGTAAGTTTGGTGTCGTAAGGTAAAGATTCGATTCAAGGATATTAGGTCAATGTTATTACTGGGTTAAGATAAGGTTTAACTTTTGAGTGTAGAACCAAGGATAGAAGCTGATCAGTAACTTTTGGTGCTAAGATTTCTTAGGTTGAACTGCATAAATGCTAAGGTAATAGATCGATGAACATTACGAGTATAGTATAAGGAAAGTGAGATAAGATAAGTTTGAATCTCCATTTCTAATATTGGGAATTGTGAGAAAAGTCAGAATTCGAGGTCATAGTAAAGTAAAACTAAGACAACCTTCAGGACTAGATATGAACATTACGAGTTTTTAGCGACTAATGCTCCAGCTATTTTTTTAGGGACTTGATGAACCAAGTATTTTGCCCTACCTAGATCAGTTCGTCATAGTGCTCATTGACTACATTCTTATCTACTCGAAGAGCCATGAGGAGCACGTTCAGCATTTGAGTACAATGTTGCAGGTTTTGCAGAGTCGCAAGTTATTTACGAAGTTCAGTAAGTGCGAGTTTTGGTTGCAGAAAGTAGCGTTTTTGGTTCATATAGTGTCTAGCAGTGGTATTGAAGTGGATCCAGCAAAAGTAGCAGCCGTTAAGGAATGGGTTGAGCCAAAGAATGCATCAGAGATCCGCAGTTTTCTTGGTTTTGCCGGTTACTACCGTAAGTTCATTCGGAGATTTTCATCCATAGCAGTGCCACTCACTTCACTGACCAAGAAGAATGCTAAATTTGTGTGGAGTGATGAATGTCAGAAGAGCTTTGATACTTTGAAGCAAGCTCTTATTTCGGCGCCAGTGCTAGCCATGCCAACAGGGAAAGGTGAATTTGTGCTTTATACCGATGCATCTAAGCTCGGATTAGGCGCAGTGTTGATGCAACAAGGTCGGGTTATAGATTATGCTTCCAGGCAGTTGAAGGTGCATGAGAAGAACTACCCGACACACGATTTAGAATTAGCCGCAGTCGTCTTTGCGTTGAAGATTTGGACACAACTACTTGTATGGCGAGAAGTGACAGATTTTCACTTACCACAAGAGTCTGAAATACTTCTTCACGCTGAAGGAACTAAACATGAGACAGAGGCGATGGTTGGAACTGGTGAAGGACTATGATTGCGAGATTAGCTACCATCCGGGAAAAGCTAATGTTGTGGCAGATGCCTTGAGCAGGAAAGTTGCAGTCATAGCTCAGTTATCAGTGCAGAGACCTCTTCAGTTTGAGATTCAGAGGTTTGGTTTGGAAGTATACCGTAAGGGCAGAGCACCAAGGCTGTCTAATCTGATAGTCCAGTCTTCTCTGCTAGACCGTATCCTGGACAGTTCAGTCTTCAGATGAGCAATTACTGAAATGGAGACTGAATGACAAAGCCAAGGGCAGTGTTCTTTACTCAGTGTCAGATGGTATCATGAGATACATGGGCAGAATGTGGGTGCCTAGTGTTGATTCGATCAGACAGGATATTCTGACAGAAGCACATGCATCCCCGTATTCTATTCATCCAGGAAGTACTAAGATGTACAAGGACCTGCAGATCCTGTATTGGTGGCCAGGGATGAAGAGAGACATCCGCAGATTCGTATCAGAATGTCTTGCTTGTCAGCAAGTGAAAGATGAACACCAGAGGCCAGTAGGGATGCTTAAGCCGCTCCCTATTCCAGAGTGAAAATGAGAGAATATCACTATGGACTTCGTCGTTGGTTTGGCTAGATCAGTCAGAGGCTTTAATGCCATTTGGGTTATTGTGGATCGACTCACGAAGTCAGCGCACTTTTTGCCAGTAAAGACGACTTTCTCCATGACGCATTATGCGGAGCTTTATATCAGGGAGATAGTTCGTTTTTATGGGTTCCCAGTTTCAATTGTGTCCGACAGGGACCCGAGGTTTACGTCGTCCTTCTGGAAGAGCTTACACGCAGTCATGGGAACGAAGTTGCTTTTCAGTACAGCTTTTCACCCGCAGACAGATGGTCAGTCTGAGCGAGTGATTCAGATTTTAGAGGATTTGCTGAGAGCCTGCGTGATTGATTTTCAAGGAAATTGGGAGTCTAGACTACTTCTAGTGGAGTTCACATACAACAACAGCTTCCAAGAATCTATTGGTATGGCTCCCTATAAGGCGTTGTATGGGAGGAATTGCAGATCACCGGTTCATTGGGATGAAGTTGGTGAGAGAGCAGAACTTGGTCCAGAGATAGTTCAGCAGACTGCAGACGTGGTGGTCAAGATTCGTGACAGAATGAAGACTGCCCAAAGCCGTCGGAAGAGCTGTGCTGATAAGAGGAGGAGAGATCTCGAGTTTGCCGTTGGTGATCACGTTTTCGTTAAGATAGCACCTATGAAGGGTGTTATGAGATTTGGAAAAGAGGCAAACTGAGTCCGAGGTTCATTGGGCCGTTTGAGATTTTGGACAGAGTTGGGACACTAGCCTATCGTGTTGCCCTTCCGCCGAATCTGGCCGGGGTGCACAATGTGTTCCA
This sequence comes from Primulina tabacum, assembly GCF_025594145.1. Lineage (NCBI taxonomy): Eukaryota > Viridiplantae > Streptophyta > Magnoliopsida > Lamiales > Gesneriaceae > Primulina > Primulina tabacum. The sequence goes on from NC_134559.1 coordinate 33,941,321, forward strand.
TGTCTCGATGCTGAGGAAATATTTGGCTAATCCTTCGCATATTCTGAGTTATGAGCCGTTGCAGTTGGCTCCAGACCTGTCATATGAGGAGAAACCGATCCAAATCCTAGACAGGCAAGAGCGTAGACTCCGGAACAAAGTGACTAGGCTAGTCAAAGTTCGGTGGCTAAACCAATCAGTGGACGAAGCCACATGGGAGTCAGAGGCAGATATGAGACTTCGCTACCCGGAGTTGTTCGGTAAGACTTAATTTCGAGGACGAAATTTTTATAAGTGGGGGAGGAACTGTAGAGCCCAAATATCTTACACGTAAAACCCATGCATTTATTTAATTATTATTAAATAATTTAAATTATTTTGATCGGAGTTTAGCAGTGCATGATTTAATTAAATGCATTATTTTAAATTATTTATGACTTAGTGATGCACGTTAAAATGTTTTTCGAGTTTCATGTTTCAGGCGATTATTCGAGGCGGAATTGAGGAAAAGACCGGTGACGATTTTTGGCAATTTTTAAATGTGGTAATTTTATTTTAGTCGAGGATGGGGCGTTTTAAATAATTTATTTAGCCTTAGCACCTGTATGCCTAAATTTATTTATTTAGTGAATTTTAGAATTTTAAAACTTTTAAAGTTGGCTTTGTGCAAGTTATTTTAAAGTTAGAGATTTTATTTAATTAGTGGAGGATTAGAATTTTATTTACATGTTAATTACGCATTATAGCAATAATTTATTCCCTAATTACTATCTAAACCCACGCCACACACACACTTACACATTTTACACACTTTTTCACATATTGATATCGGCAAAACACACACACACTATCACAATTCAATTTTTATTAATTTTGAGAGAAGAAACCTAGGGTTCTCCTTCCCCAAGAGCAGCCGCCCCCTTCCCCTTTATTTTCCAGCAAGTTTTCGGCAACTTTATTGGCAGAAAAATCGAGCCAAGTCGTCCCGGATCGAGCCTCGCACCGTCTCCGCTTTGATATCGTCGTTTCGGTAACGTTTGATATCATAAGGCACGTATATTCTGTTCTTGCTGCATCGATCTTGTCATAGTATGAATTTTGATGCATTTTGTGTGAAAAAATGTGAATGATTCGTAGTAGTTTGAGCAGAAATTGTATTGGACGTATTTTGAAGTAGTTTTGAATCTCAAAAATTCATTTTTACTGTCTTTTCAAATATTGCGATTTTTCATTCGGGATTTTGAGAAAACTTTCAACACGAAAAATGTAGAACTTTTCGATGCCTTCTATTTGATATAAAATTCAAGATTTTGGACGAAAAATGAGTGAGTTATGATGTTTTTTGTGAGACTGCTCAAACTGTGAATTCCAAAAAATTTTGTTATTGATGCGTTTCTTGAAGTTTTATGTTGCAGGCTTCGTTGGGGATCGACGGGCAATCGTTGCTGCGTCTAGGTATGATTTTTATGATGTTGGGTTGGTATTTGGATCACCGTTCGTGTTGTTAGGCACCAGATTGAATCAAAAGTCGTAGGGAGAATAATGGTGACAAATTTCAGGTCGTGTCGTTGTTGTTGTTGATTGTTGCTCCTGGGAACAATTTTAACGGCTTACTTGGGTTGGTACAATGCCGTTGCGTACAAGGATGTGTCTCGGGGTATCGATCCGTGGTCATTTAATTTGGTTGGGGAGGAAACATCATACTAAGTTTTGCACGCAAGTTTCGTCGTTCAGTGTCTAGCCGGATCCGTACACGGACCCTGACACGGGGTCCGTGCCTTTGTTATTCCTTCAGTGTTGTTTTTGCGAGTCAGCACGGACCCCTACACGGATGAGGGCATGGGGTCCTCGCCTTTGTGTTTCACTCGATGTATGTTTGCAGTGCCTACACGGATGTTCACCCGGACCACTCCACGGGGTTCGTACCTTTGTTCCTTCAGGAGTGTCATTTTTCCGCTCCTACACGGACCCTTACCCGGACCTGGGCACGGAGTCCGTGTACCTTCAGTTTTGGGTTAAATTCTTTTATCACTTAAGGTTCGGTTCGAGGTTTTATGCTATGGTTTAATACGATGTTTTACAAGGTCGAGTCATGGGAAAATCTAGAACGTCCTAAGGGATAGAATGAGCTCGTGAGTAAGCATGATTTCGAAGTCTAACTTATGCAAGTTAGGTATGAAATTTCATGTTATTATGTGCAGCAACGGCCCCAAACGAGATCCAACGAATCCCTCAACGCCAAGTAAGTATGATGACGTGCAAAAGAAAATATTTTAAAGTTTTGAGGTATGCTGATTGCTTTCTGACCAAATGTATGAATGGGTTTGGAAGTCGGTGAATCGTGGCCGAGGACCTCTCCGCCCCGTTAAACTTATGAACGGGTTCAGATCGGGATTGGAAAGCGTTAAACTTATGAACAGGGACCAATCCACCCGTTAAACTTATGAACGGGGATCTTATGTATGCGGCAGTGGATACGTCCATGTCAGCCCAGTACTGTGGTGTGTCTGATCAGGCCTTATTATGTTATGGATCACTTACTTTGAAACATGCCTCTACGCAAAATTATGCTTTATACGCTCAAGTTTATGTTACGAGAATGTTTAAGAAAAGCTCATGTTGATGGCACGTCTAAGTTAAGCTCACGATGTTCAAGTTTCAAGCATGTTAAATTCAAGTTCAAGTATGTATGTTCTATTTTTAAAGTTGCATGCGGTTTTATTATGTAGTACTCGCTATTTCCCAGTTTATACGTGTTGAGTCTTTAGACTCACTAGACTTGATCGATACAGGTGAGTATGTTGATGAGGAGACAGGAGGTGGCGACCAAGGGGCAGGCTTGGACTGAGCGGGAGGCTAACCCGAGGACCGCAATGTTTATGTTTTTATGCAAATGTTAATTTACTCTGATTTCATGTTTGAGGGAAACACTTTGAGCAAACCTTTTTTGAGCAAATTTTATTGAAGTTTTTTTGTGCAACCATGTCTTATGGGGGACTTGGTTGAGATATTTTATGGCAAACTTTGAAGGTTATGTTATGTTTAAGAAAATTTTAAATTTTTCCGCAAATTTTGAACGGTAAAAGTACGGTACGTTACAGGTCATGGTTAGGTCCTAGGAAGAGTTGTAGCATGGATAGGACTCGTGGTTCAGGCTGGGGAGGAGTCCACGAAAGCAAGGACTCTCCCCAAGCACTTCTCGCGCTGGATCAAGGGGGTGACCGAGTGTTTCAGAGGGTGGTTCGGTTTGGGGCTGGGCTAGGTGGTCCATCATGGTCCTAAGGTGATGGGAAATGGTCGGGCTAGGGGTTGGAGTGGCTGGGCAGCGCTGTGGTTTGAGCAAAACGTGGAAATCGTGAGAAGCACCGCGGAGGTGCGCTGCTGCTGACTTCTTGTATAGGGGCTCACGGTTCAGGGTGGGCTCTAGCTAGGTAGTCCAGTAGGGGCTAGGGACAATGAGTCAGGGCTAGGATGGGGCCTGGTGCAGCCAGGGCTCGTGGTGGCTCGAGGGAGATGAGGACCGAGACCTTAGGAACAAGGGAAAAAGCTAGCGTGCAGGTTGTGTACTTGCTTCAAGGGGTTCGCTGCTTGGGTCCAGGGCTTGAGCTGGTCTGGGTAGGGTCTGGACGTTGTCCAGGGTTGATTAGGGTCAGGTTGGCTCGGTGGTGGCTCTGCTAGAAGTGTCCTAGTGGGCTAAGAGTCTTGGTGTAGGCTAGGAGTCACGCACAGATTGTGTAGCTTGGTTCCAGGAGAGTTCGGTTGAGCTAGGTTCTGGTTCTATGGGCTGGGCTTGGTCAGGAGGGTGCTTAGGTTTGTTGGCTAGAGTTTGGCTCGAGGTGGCTCGGGCGTGGCTCGAGTATTTTGGGAGATGGCTCGGTGTGTTACTATAAGGGTCAATTTCGAAAATAATACAACAAAAATTAAATCCATGGGTCCACGGGTGTGGCTCATGACTTGGAAGGATAGAATAAATAATATAAATGTTATGTTTAAAATTTGGGATATAAAAATGAGTTTTGAAATTATTCGGGATTTAATCGTCGCATGAAACGCTAATTAAAGAATTAAATGAAAAGTCTAGTTTTAAGCTTTATAAAATTATGAATTATTATTTAATCTTAAAAAATTATTTAGAATAATCCCATGTCATTAAAAGTGAGAAAAAGATAAATTCAAGAATTTTTACGTCGAGGTGCAAAACGGTAATTTATAATTAGGAAAATACGTAAACGCTTGACAGCGTCCCGAAGGATCATAACGCATGTTAAATGATATTATATGATTTAAAATGATGATTTTGATGATAATATATATTTTTAGGATTTATGGTAAAACTGTGCAATTTATACTGTTTAAAATGATATTTTTGGAAAGCTCTTTTATTTTATGATTTTTAAAGAAAATGAAAAATATTTTGACGGATGTGAATTGACTGTGACAAAAGGTTCCAGAGGGAACCCATTTATGGGAAAAGGCCCTAGAGGGAATCCATTTGTGGGAAAAGGCCCCCGAGGAAACCCGTCTATGGGAAAAAGCCCCCGAGGGCACCTCGACAATCGTATTTCCATGGTGGAGCATAGTGCACAACCCCATGGGCTATGTGGAGCAGAAGACTGATCAGTTGACCGATGATAAAGCTAGTCACTTTCAAGAATCAAACTTCACCCAAAATGATATATGATTGAAAGCTTATGATAAAAATGATTCTTATGATATATGATTTATGATGAGAATTAAAACTATTTTTGAAAATGAAATATATATGCCTGAATCTTAATTTAAAGGATTTATTTACGCTTAACGTTATTTTAAAATGATTTTACGATTTATGATTTAATTATGCTAAAATGATTTTAAATGGTTTATATATGTTCAAAAGATATTTTAAATAAAAATATGATTTTAATACATGTGAATGTATATGTATTATTTGCTATCCATGTTTAGAACATGTTGAGTTTTTAGACTCACTAGGTTTGTATGATGCATGTTTGGATTATTTATGGGAGGTGCTGACGCTTGAGTGGATCGAGTGCAGCAGTACACACCTGAGGGCCTTTATGTTTCCGCACTAGCTAGATAGATAAAGGATTTAAAGATTATGTTAATGATTTTTATTAGAGATATTTTAATGCTTAATTTTATTGTTAGCCGATCTTTTTAAAAATCGATTTAGGAATTTTGGTTAGTCGATGATTTATGATTTTATTTTATACACTTGACATTTAAATTGTTAAATTATTATGATTCATGATTATATTAAATTATTTTATTTAGTAATTTATAATTTATGATTTAAAATTAGAGAAAAAAATAGAGGTCGTTTCAATTGTCATTTTAAATATTATTTTGAAACATATTTTAAAATATCAGTTTTAAAATTTTCTTCTTAGAACTGCTAGCTCCGATACCAATTAATGGAATCAGTTCTAGGCAACTGCGAGGGTGCTTCAAACACAATATTATCAATGAGCTACAATAGCTCATGCTCTAAAAATGTAAACACCAATGAATTAAATCGAGTTTGGCTTTAAACCAAGCAGAAAATACTCAAAGTAATCCTTCGTTAAGAAAGCTGATCAGTTTAAAGCTTTTAGCTTGTGTAAACGGATTAACTGAAACAAGGAGGATCAATTTTTCTTGTATCAGTTCAGTTATGGTGATAACTGAACTGATATCAACTCAAACTGATTAAATTAGTTTAAAACATAAGTTAAAAAGTTAAATACACAATATATATTTATGGATGTTCGGATACATCAACTGCTCCTACGTCACCCCTTCTACCACCTCGGGTAAGATCCACTAGAAGACATTGATTTATACAACACTTTGTACAAACCCACTCAACTTAAGACTTATGCTATTGCCTAACTGAACTCCTAGTCTAAACTGAAGGCAGCACCTTTCCAGCCAACACTTGTTATAATGTCTATGAGTCAAAGGCTACATACACAAGTTTAACTTCTTTTTGCAAGACTTACTCAACTAATCAGTACGCTCGATTCTCTGTGTATATATGTGAGTGATGGTGTGTGCGTGTGTGTGAGAACTGATCTATGAATACAACATGAAATTGTTCTCACGCACTAAGGAAATTGTGCTTCTAATCTAAGCTGATAACACGCTGAAGTGTTCCCTCAAATCTGAGTTGGTTGCTTCTTGTAAGCTGATATGCACACTTCTTTTTTCGCACCCTTTTATTTCCACACACTTCATTTCCTCTTATTTCTTTATTGTTGTTGATGGTCTTGATCTTGTATATATGGAGGTAATGTAACCGTACATCAAGACTCATCAAATATGTTTGTTGCAGATTGAATCCGTTCCTCGAAATTTGTTTCTTGTAATATCTGACAGCCATTCTGGAACGTATTGAATTTAAGCTCTGCTGCAACGTTCGTTATTGTCCTTTGATATGACATTTGCTTTTATACCATTGTGCATAGCTGGATTCCACTTTAGATAAGCTTGTTGTGTTCTTCAAACTGGTCAGCTCCTAACTGATGCTTTGAACTGGTCAGCTGAACTGGCCTTGAACTGGTTTTGTGAAATCAGTTGGCTCATCAACTAAACTGATTTCACTGATTCAATTGAACTGGATAGTTGGGCTCTTCATCAGCTGGCCGGACTTCTGAAAACCGTCGCAAATTATACCTACCAAAACGGATAAAAACCGTTGTCGTTGAACGGACTTTCAACAACACCCTCAGTTACAACAGTTTTAAAAAGGCTACGTTTTATCCGTTGTCGTATGACGTTTTTGTTGTAGTGTCTTCTAAAATTGTAGTGTCTTCTAAAAATTTTATCAACTGAGCTGGTCTTTGATATTTAATTTAGACTGGTTCAGTTTGAACAATCAGTTGGTACACTCAATTTGCGCCTCGATAGCTTCTATTTTGGCTTGGTAACTGATCAGTTTGAAGCCTTATCAGTTTCATATTTCTATGCACTTAGGTAAATTTAATATAAACAAAATAACAAGTTTTGGTAACATCAAAATCAAGATTGAGAATATGAAATATTCCAACAAAAGATCACCACAGTCCTTGGAGTGGATATTCACTACCAATCATATGATAATTATAAGATAAGTTGGACAAGGAATACCGTGGGTTCAGTTTTAAAAATCATTTTGTAACAACAAAGTAATTAGTGAATCCCAATTGTCATATATTATAACTATCGTGTTTCATGGCTGAGACAAGAAATTAAGGAGATCAATAATCGGATCCATCCTCGGCTTTATACATTAATTGAATTCACTGTAGAAGCAGTCAAATAAATACGATTAAAATCTGATTTGCGCAGTTTTGGAACAATGCGCATATGCATGCGAATAAAATTTTTAATATGATAAACCTAATTATATTGTAAACAAATATAATGCATTTACGACCGATTACTTTGTTACGATATAATGCATGGAAGAGACATGAATCGTATTTGAATTGCCTCTGAAATGTCTTCTTACTCGGCTAGTTTTGGAAATGGTTGGATCCACATACGATACATGATAATTATGAATAAATTAAAATTTCATGCAATATTTTATATTCCTTCCATCGACTACAAAATCGAACAATCCATCACCTTCACAACTTTACTCCTCCCATTTTCATAAAAGAAGAATAATATTATCTTCCATGATCGTGTGGCATACCGTACCATAATAAAACCTAAATTATATATATATATTAAAATCTACCCACCTAACCAAAATGAAATGCATGTTCTTTCCTCGCAAATTTAATTTTAATATGTTTAACATGAAATATAATATAATTTTAAACAAAGTATTATTGGATAAAATATTTTATAATGAAAATTTGTCCAAATTATTATTCTTTGCTCTTGGAAGGTTTACAATATTTATAGTCCAAAAACCCACAGTTTAGGCATTTCATATTACAAGTTACAAAAAAAGTAGATAGTATATTGATCAAATAAAAAAATTCTTTTAATTTATCTAAACAAAAATAAACCGGGACGAAATTCAATTTGTGTTGTTATATGATCATTCAATGTTAATTTAAAATCAATTTATTTTAATTTTATGTATTCGGTATCTAATTAGTTTTCCTATTGAAGCTCATTTCCGAAAACTATTTAAAATACGTTTGCATGTAAATCACAATATTTTTTATATTTATGCTTGCTCACATGAATTATATTTAATAGTTGCAAAAAATGCATAAAAATTATAAATTTAGGCACAAGTACTTATACAACAACACGTGTCTTATAATTATGATCTGATTTATATATTTGTTGCAAAAAAGTGACAAAAAATAGTTAAAATTATATATATATATTATTATATTTTTAGAAGACAAAAGTGATATGTATCTTGCTTACCTCATGGATTGATTTTCGTATCAAATGCAACAGCACTAACACTGCTCCACAAAAGCAAAGTAAATTTTTTGGAGTAGAATATGTAGCCCCCCTGTCAAGGTGGCTTAAAATGAGTTGTTTAGCCAATAATGCTAAATCTGAAAAAGAAATTTCAAAATAATATATAAATTATAACTAATTAAACTCGTAAATTGCTAATCCTTAAAAAAAAGATTAGAAGTTCTAAATATGGGTTAAGCTAAGCTTCTGCTGATTATCATTGATATATTATTTGAGATGGTTGAATTAATTTAAGTACGGATATCGAATTTGTTAGAGTAGATGTCCTGCAAGCCAACGGTTAATGGCTAGGGAATTTATTGACTCAAGTGTAATACACAATCTTTATTTTAATATAATTTAACTTTTCATGGTCTTGTTTTACTTTATCTGTATATCCATGCAATCAGCATAGATAAAGTCCTTGATTATACTTTAATACAAATGAATCGTAATTCGATGTTGAAACTCATTTGTAAACACTGTATGATCTAAATTCGTTCCTAGTCGATTCAGCCGCCTAAAACATGGATAAAGGTCGCTTGAGCTCGAGACTAGCATCTGTGATGTTGTGTACTGCGTTTCTTGGTAAGGGCATAGAGATGTCCAAACATGCAGATGAGTAGTCATATGATGATTATACCGAACAACCCTCCATCGGACTTTCCAAGTGAATATCATTCATCGAGAGGATAAGTCCGTGGTTATGATTGTACACCATTAGTCCTTACGACCCGGGACAACACTGAGGCTCTATATGCTAGGGCTGTGCTTTGACTCGTTTACCGGCTCCAGGAGAGTCATCAGGTGACGAGGTTGGGTACAGTTGCGACACATATAGGAGCCAGTGCATTGTAGTCGGGGATTCACCGCTCACCTGTGGGTGTGGATATCCTATGTGATATGATGAAATTATAGTGCGTGAAATCTCTGGCCAGAGTATGAGATGTACGTTAGAGAAGGAGTTCTCCAACCGTACATGCGATGCCACCATTTATAGTTATCACATAGTTATCGAATTATTATGCAACCCTCGATGTACCAATGGTTGCAGATTCGATCGGGATATATGAGATGAAGGGACCGTACTGTACGTTAATCATAATCGACTGGTTCTTGCAGGCACTATCAGTGATACGTAGGGGATCATGGGGCGATGCTACTAGATGCTCTCACCATGATCCGATGGGTGCAATCAGAAATGAGTTCTGACATTCTTAATCAAGGTGTTGATGAAAAGAATGGGGCTAACTAGGATAATCTCGAATAAGAAAAAATATTATTCTGAATCACAAAGAGTTGTGAACACACAGCTAGCTGTATCCCTGAACCATTAAGAGTCACACAAGTACTGGATCATTTGTTCCTGTTGAGAAAATAAATTCAAATAGTTGAATTTATATATTATTATAGTAAATTGAAGGAGTTGAATTTATGATAATTAAATTTTGAAAAATAAATTCAAGTAGTTGAATTTATGAGATAGTAAATTCAAGAAGTTGAATTTATGAAATATTGAAAGAATAAATTCAAAGGGTTGAATTTATAAAGTTTGAGAATTTAATTTATTTAACTCAAAAGTTGGATTTATTAAATATTAAATTTTAGAGGTGATAAAATTCAAGGAGTTGAATTTGTAATTTTAATAATAAATTCAAATGTTGAATTTATAAAAGATTTAATTTATTAAGCTCAAAAGTTGAGTTTATTAAATAATAAATTAAATATAATGGGAAGTGTGTTTAATGGGCATGTAGGAGTACAATCCAACATACTAAATAATTAAAGTTTTAATGGACTTTGATTAATTAAACTAGTTGTACTAGTCCAATTAGTTAATCAAGCCCATTAATGTTATTTAACAGGCCCATGTATTATTTTATGATAATTAGGTCATGGAGGCTTTATTTAAGTAGGAGACTTAAACCCTAGCCTCCATAACACACCATCATTTTCGAAAAAAAAACCTCCTCCTTCTCTCCACAATATTTCGGCCACCCTCTTTGCAAAAGGAGATTGACCCGCCCCTCGAATTTTCGATCTCAACGAAAAATCTCTTCTAACTTTTCTAGTGCAAATTAGAAGAGTAACAAATCTACTAGTCGTAGACCTAATTAGAAGGATTGAAGGAAAGAGTTTTTGAAGATAGTTCGTAGGGATTCATCAGTAGCTAGATCCGCCTATACCGGATTAGTTGGAGCCAAGTGATTTAATTCACTAAAGGTATAATTCTAACACCCTGTGAATATTTTTGTTAAAATCATACGAGCGCCCAAAGCAAAACATATTTTGATTGTCAAAATAAATAAAAAATTTTAAAACTTCCGCTGCGTTTGGGCGTGTAGAAAACCCAGATCCAACAGTGGTATCAGAGCCAAGGTTTTCTAGATCGTATGGTTTTGATATTGAATAATTTGTTTCTAACCACACAAGAAAAATTTTCAGAAAATTATAGCAACAAGAAAATTTTTTTTTGTTTTTTTTCAGAAAACAAAAATTTTTTTTTTTAATCTGCCCGGAACTATTCCGGGCAGTTTGTGTGGATAGGGACGCGCACGGCAACACGAAGCGCGCAGCTCGGGGCGTCCAGACGGCAGCGCAGAAGCGCGCGCGCGTGGCGCAGGACGCTTGCGAGCAGATGGAAGCGCGCAGCGTGGGGACGCCAGCGCGCAGCGCCGCACGCACCTGTGCGCGTCCTGCGCGCACAGGGACTGCCGCCACTGCTCGAAACGTTCAGGCAGTGCGGGCGGCTGCCCGGGATTGTTTCGGGAACTATTCTGCATAATCGGATTGAATTGTTTGTGCCTAGAGTGTGATTTTCTGATTTTTTAAAACTTTGGATTAAATTGATATTTTATGAAAATTATTTCAATTTTTTTTTTTGAAAAATTAATTTTTAGAAAATTAATAATTTTCTTGGAAAATAAATAATTAGAATATGATTTTAATTATTTATGGTAAAAATGAGTTTTACAAGAAATAAATTATTATTGATTTAATTGGAAATTAAATAAAGGTGTTTATTTAATTTATTAAATTCTTTAATAATTTTGGTTGTTAGTAATAAAATTATTTGATGTATGATTTATCAGTTAATTAAATTTTTTTAATTAATTGATGTTAATATTTGATATTAAACGCATGAAGGATGATCGAGAGCCTTGACCAATGTGTTAGGTGTATGTTAGGATATTTTACTGTTTTATTCGTTTTGTTAATATTTGATATTATTAAAGTGGGCCTGATTTATGGCCCGTTCCCACTCCCATGAAATGTATCCCTTATGTGCCATGACTATTTAAATGTAATTATTAGAAATAGTTGGAGATCAAGACTGGAAGATGGTGGGCCCGACGAACGAGATGAAGACATGTAAAATATTGGAAGATCTTGTAATAGTTACATTTGCATCCCTGCATTCACCTAGGTTTTGAACCTGGATCCATGTTTGGCTCACATGGATCTAATAGTGTTGGCAATCGATCATCCTTGTTTATTGTTGAATGTCATATTATGATATATGCGATATATAGTAGCATGCATGCATGTATATTATTAAATAATATAGTTGCATGAATCCGGCAAACATACAAACTCGTGGCACGTGATTTTAAAATTAAAATGATGAGACAATTTTAAAATTGAAATCCCTCATTTTGAATATGATTCAAAATTTATATCAAACCGTAAAAGTAAAAATTAAAAGAGTTTAATTTTTCCTTGCCTTCCATCAACCGTGGTTGCATGTTGATCGCTACCCGCGGACAGTGTCTGGCTCATATTATTGGGAAGGCCTAGACGTTGGAAAGTTGTGACTTCCGCCGGACATATGATGTGAATTAAGTAGAACTCCCATGACTTCGGCTCATATTATTGGGGGAACTCATGGCGACCGTCTACTACAATTCAATATTGATGGGTCGGTTTGACACGCGAAACTAAACAGCGTCATATTATTGAGTCTTTATTAAACGTGAGGTAAAACACGCGGAGTTTGCATAGGGATGCAATTGGATTCTACTTTTAGAAATTATAATTGGCTGATATTATTCGGGATTATAATTGGCTAATTGGACTCTACGTGCCCACTAAGAAAATACGATTTTTCTTTTTCATCAGAGGGTGGTGAAAATGTCAAAATAGTGGGAGGGAGATTTATAAAATAAAATCCATATTTTATATCTTAAAATTATTTTAAAATAATCAACAACCATTATTATGTTTTTGTATCAGTATATTTTCAATTTCGTCACGTAATACATTTCTGTTATTAACAAGCTAACAGAATCTAATTTTCAAGACTGGTTGGGAAATTGTTCTGAATTCGGAGAAAATGACATACACACTAATGTCAGTCCTGCTGAACTGACAAAGCATGCAAGATGGTAGGACTATAGTATGCAAGCTAAAGTGTAACATGCTCGCTTCTATATCAAATGAACTGTAGGGACAGTTTGAGAAAATGTTGAATGCTGCTAACATTCGAATACACATGCAAGAGTTGCATGGTACATGAAACCCGTACATTGATGCACACTACTTTCAAGGAGCTCATGACTACACACATGCAATATGGGGCTCTAGCCCATGAGCATGGTGTACATATGACTGTGCTTATTGAGAATGTGGTGGGCCTGGAATATATGATTCCTAACGAGTTAATTGATAACATCAATTTGTTGTTTTTCTCTTTCTCATTTGACGGGGTTATGGTGAACTTCAAGTTGAATAAGATATATGATAGCCTTGAAGAGCTAGTCAATACTCTTATAACTTATGAGATCACCATAAAATAAGAAAATTGTTGTTTTTATAATGGGCCTCTCGTTGGACGAAAAATGACCCAAAAAGTAAGGGAAAGAAATGTTATGCCCCTCACAAGAAAAACAATTCCAATAATAGGCAAACTCTGAAAGACACTTAAAAGGCCTACAAAGCCCGATAAGTTTGAACATATTTATTTCACTACAAGAAGTCCGAACATAAGAAATTATATGTGCCAGAAATGTTCTGGAAATGATAAGTGAATGTCTAAGTAAACATAATTTCAACAACAAACAAAAGAAAGTTAGATGATCCAAATCCCACACAAATATGGCACGCTAGACTAGGTCATATTTCTCAAAGAAGGATGAACAAGCTAGTGGGAGAATACATGTTTGACTTGTCATACATAAATTCTCTACTTACCCGTGAGTCCTGTCTGAAAGGAAAAATGACCAAGACTCCATTCAATGAAAACGTGGAACGTGCACATGGTCTACTGCATTTGATCCACACAGACGTTTGTGGCCGCCCGCTAAGAGTTAGCACAAAATATGGGCAATCCTACTTCATTACCTTTACTGATGACCATTCGAGGTATTGGTATGTTTATTTGATGAAACACAAATCTGAAGAATTTGAAAGGTTCAAAGAATTCAGATCTGAAGTAGAAAAACAGCTAGAAAGAAGTATTAAGACACTTCGATCTGATCGAGATGGAGAATACTTGAGTGCTGAAATTTTGGATTATCTAAAAGAGAATGGGATTCTCTCACAGTGGACTCTACCAGAAACACCACAATTGAATGGTGTTTCTGAACGTCGAAATCGAACCTTGATGAACATGGTTCGATCCATGATGAGATTCACTGAATTGCCTACATCGTTTTGGGGCTTTGCGCTTGAAACTGCGGCAATGTTGTTGAATAATGTCTATGCTAAAGCAGTTGATAAAACACCATATGAAATATGGATGGGAAAAATTCCCAAATATTCTTACAAGAGAATATGGGGATGTCCTGCTTACGTGAAGCAGACAGTGGGAGACAAATTGGATAGTAGATCCACTTTGTGCTACTTTGTAGGATATCCAAAGAATTCTGTTGGATATTATTTTTATCATCCCATTGAAGAAAAAGTGTTTGTTTCAAGAAATGCCACCTTTTTGGAAAAGGAATTTCTATTAGATAGAAAAGGCAAGACTATAGAACTTGAAGAAATTCAAGATATTCCCTCAACTACAGAAGTTGAACCCATTTCCCAAGAACCAGTAGTTGAAGTACAAGCTCCTAGGAGGTCTGATAGAGTTATTAGACCACCTGCAAGATATACACTTCTTCATGAACAAGGTCATGATGAGCCTTGTGTTGGATGTGATCCAATGAACTTTAAAGAAGTAATATCTGATACTGATTCAAGAAAATGGCTTGAAGCCATTTAGTCAGAAATGGACTATATGTATTCAAACCAATTCTGGATATTAGTGGATCCACCTGAGGAAATCGTTCCCATAGGATGTAAATGGATCTATAAAAGAAAGCTTGGGGCGGATGGGAAGGTAGTGACCTTCAAAATAAGACTACTTGGAAAATGTTATACTCAAAGGCAAGGAGTTGTCTATGAGAAAACTTTTTCACCAGTTGCTATGTTTAAGTCAATTAGAATACTACTAGCCATAGCAGCATAGTATGACTATGAGATACGACAAATGGATGTAAAACTGCAATTCCTCAATGGAGACATCAAAGAGAAAATTGATATGTCTCAACCTGAGGAATACACATCAGTGGGAAGTGAGCATAAGGTATGCAAACTTCAGAGATCAATATATGGTCTCAAGCAGACGTCAAGGAGTTGGAATGTAAGGTCCGAGATTTTAACATTTTAATCCGAGATTATTTAATTTACGAATTTTGGAATAATGAATTAGATTCCACGGTTTTTGTAATTAGTAGGATTGAAATTGAATTAAAAAGAGTTTTGAGGACCAAATCCAAATAATGAAGATTTCAGGGGCTAAAGTGCAATTAATGATTTGAGTGGGACACTTGTCACCACCATGCACTTGATATGTAAAAAATCTTCATTTTCTTCTTAATTTCCAGAGAAAGAATCGAGGGAAGAGCTTCGTGAAATTCTCAAACTTCATTTTAACTTAGAAATTTGATTGTGCCAAATCCGGTTATCAGAATTTCGATCCGAGCACAGTTTTATGATCATCTCGTCGATAGCTACTACAAGATATAAGTTTTATTGAGTTCTGTTATCATTTGAAATTATGATATTGGAGAAATTGTTATTTGATTATTATTATGTGTTCTGAGAATACTAGACATCGTAGAATCGAAGTCAGATCGAAGAACAGATTGATTATGGAATTGTAATGATTTTCTGATTATATCGATTGAAATTGGACAAATTTGGATTATTGATTGATTATGGATTGTATCAGATATTGATTTTGATTTGTAATTGATATCTGTTGATATTGTATTGACGGGGTTATCAGGATTGTGCCGTTATGCCGTTGATTTTGAATTAGATTCGGATTGATCGGAGTTAGTATTGAATTGGGAATGGAATGTTGATATTGCTATTCTCGATATGTCATTTCAGATTGACAGAGACAGTCTTGAATTCAGAACTTCCCATTTCTTCAGACCGAGACTACGAACGAAAGGTATAAGTCAATGTGGAACCGAGGAAAACGACTCGAGTAGGATATACTTGAGTTTTCCTAAATCACATACTTGTTGTTATTATTTACATTGATTTGAATTGATATGCTTGTTCTATTGATTTATAGAAGCATGTATTAGATGAGTATTAGACGAGTGATCTTGTGATATAAGTGCCGATAGTGATGGAATCGTCACTGGCACATTGCACATTGTCACAAGATAGTGAATTGGTGATAGTGCCACAGTCTGTGACGGATAGGTCAAGACACCGGATGTTTGGTTATATCGATTGAATAGAATTGGAGTTTCTTCTATTACTGAATTCGATATAGGAATGCCAACGTCTGGAAACCGGGATCCCTAGACTAGGATTGAGTCTAGTCTGAGACGTGGAGTCACGAGTCTGATTAATGATTTTATATTGATTATATTTCAGATTCTGATACATGTTAGTGATATTTGTTACATGCTTTACATTGTTTAAATGATTGCATATTTCGTTGATTTATACTGGGATGTATTTCTCACCGGAGTTATCCGACTGTTGTCGTGTTTGTACGTGTGCATGACAACAGGTGGGACAGGATCAGGGTCGAGGAGATGACGAGAGATCATGATTAGAGTGGAGGCCACGGACTTTGACGTTGCTGTAGATAGGATTCAACACTGGACAATTAGTTGTTAAACCTTAGTTTGAGTTGATGTTTATAGTACAAAACTTGTACTTTAATGCTGATATGTATATTAGAATGTATTTCATTACGTTCCGCACTTAATACTGTATTTAAAAAAAATTAGACCCTGTTTATTATAATTAAATTGTCCCAATGATGATTAAGAACATGATTAGCGTCCGGGTCCCCACAACAGGTGGTATCAGAGCGATAGATCCTTTAGACTGAGATAGGAGCTAGTGAGCGGGGTAGATTGAGTTTTCTTTCCTGCTTTTGATTGCTAGCATGTTTTACTGCTTTATAACGCATGTTTATCTGTTTATCTAATTTGATTTGAAAACATGTGTTATTGAGAATGAATCAGAACCGATTCTTGATCAGCAGTAAGATGATCCAGAGGAGGATTGAAACAGATTTATGGTATTTGGTTGCTAACCCTTTTGATAATTAGATATGCTTCCTCGAAGAGTACCGGAACAGGGTAGCACTTCGAATCCTCCAATGGATGTGACAGCAACTCCAATGGAGACATTGTTGAAGAGATTTCAGTCATTCCATCCACCTACACTGAAGGGTACTGAGACTTCAGTTGATTGCGAGAGTTGGTTAGACGACATTGAGATGCTGTTTGAGTCCTTGGATTACACTGATGAGAGGAGAGTGAAACTGATAGGGCACCAGTTGCATGATGTGGCAAAGAACTGGTAAATTACAACCAAGCGAGCCTTGGAGCATCGAGATACTACTATTACCTGGAATGTCTTTAGAACTGAATTTTATCAGAGATTCTTTCCAGTGTCGTACAGGAAGGATAAGGGAGCATAATTTGCAAACTTGAGACAGGGTCAGTTGAACATCGAGGAATATGTGGCCAAGTTCTCTACACTGCTACGATTTGCTCCACATGTGGCCGAGAATGACGAAGCTGTTGCTGATCAGTTCATTAATGGCCTTAATCCTGAAATCTTTACCTTGGTGAATACCGGGAGACCGAACAATTTTACTGATGCTTTGAACAGAACCAAGGGAGCCGAAGCCGGTCTGATGAGACAGAGAGGAGCTTCGTTTGTACCTCCAGCACCGAGACCACAGCAACCACCTCCCCGGTTTGAGAGTGGCAGCAGCAGTGGTTGAAAGAAAGACTTCCTGAAAGCTAGAGGGAAGCAGTTTAAGAGATCTGGAAGTAGTTCATCCAGTTCTAGTGGCTCAAGACAGACTGGTCAGGACCAGAGTTATACAGGACCTTACTGTAGCACTTGTGGAGGGAAGCATTCCACTGAGCAGTGCCGAGGAGTGTTCGGCAGTTGCCGTATCTGTAGGCAGAAAGGACATTTTGCTCGAGTTTGTCTCCAGAGAGATTCTCAGAGATCACAGGGTGCCGAATCATCTGGATCAGCGGCACAGACTGATAGACGATCAGCTGCTGTCCATTCGTTCCAGCCAGCACCATCTCAACCACAGCAAAGGCCAGGAGGTATCCATACAGTGAGCCAACCTCCTAGACAGCAGGCCCGAGTATTTGCTTTGACAGAGGAGCAGGCTCAGGAGGCACCTGATGATCTTGTTCCAGGTAACTGTTTTATTCCTGGTTATCCTGCTTATGTATTGATAGATACTGGTGCATCGCATACATTCATATCTGAGCAATTTGCATTGATGCATTCCTTGCCTATTGAGTCATTATCTGCTGTAGTGTTTGTCTCTTCTCCATTGGGGACATGTTTGATATCAGTGAAGTCTGTTAAATCTTGTTTACTGCAGTATGATGGGCATGAAATTGAGTTAGATTGTATTGTGCTTGGGTTGTCTGATTTTGACTGCATTATCGGTATCGATATGTTGACCAAGTACAGAGCTACTGTCGATTGTTTCCACAAGATCATGAGATTCAGACCTGAGATGGCTGATGAGTGGAAATTCTACGGTAAGGGTTCTCGATCTAGAATTCCTTTGATATCCGTATTGTCTATGACTCGATTGTTACAGAAAAGAGCGGAGGGATTCCTTGTCTATTCAGTTGATTTACTGAAATCGAGTCCATCATTGGCGGATTTGCCAGTGGTGTGTGAGTTTGCTGATGTCTTTCCAGATGAGATTCCTGGATTGCCTCCGATTCGAGAGATAGACTTCAGTATTGAGTTGATGCCAGGTACAGTTCCGATTTCGAGGGCTCCGTACACAATGGCACCAATTGAGTTGAAAGAGTTGAAAGAACAGTTGGAGGATTTACTGGCCAAGGGATATATCAGACCGAGTGTGTCTCCTTGGGGTGTTCCAGTACTGTTCGTGAGGAAGAAAGACGGTTCGATGAGACTCTGTATCGATTACCGGCAATTGAACAAAACAACAGTAAAGAATAAATATCCATTGCCTCGCATTGATGATTTGTTTGATCAGTTGCAGGGTTCTTCAGTATATTCCAAGATCGATCTGAGGTCTGGATGTCATCTGCTGAGAGTCAGGGATTCTGATATCCCGAAGACAGCATTCAGAACAAGGTATGGACATTATGAATTTATTGTCATGCCGTTCGATTTGACTAATGCTCCAGCTGTGTTTATGGGTCTGATGAACCGTATATTCCAGAGGTATCTTGATGATTTTGTTATTATATTCATTGATGACATTTTGATTTATTCAAAGAATATGATTGATCATTCCGAGCATTTGAGAACTGTATTGAAAATTCTGAGGGCTGAGAAACTATATGCTAAACTGTCGAAATGTGAGTTTTGGTTGAGACAGGTTGTATTCTTGGGTCACATTATATCTGGAGACGGGATTTCTGTTGATCCTAGCAAGGTTGAGGCTGTGATCAGGTGGCCAAGACCGACTTCAGTACCCAAGATTCGTAGTTTTATGGGTTTGGCAGGATATTACCTGCGATTTATTAAAGATTTTTCTAGCATTGCCAAGCCAATTACTCAATTGACTCAGAAGAATTCTCCATTTGTTTGGTCTGGAGAATGTGAGACCAGCTTTCTTGAATTGAAGAAAAGACTGACTAGTGCACTGATATTGACTATTCCATCAGGTACTGGTGATTTTGTGGTTTATTGTGATGCATCTCACCGAGGATTGGGTTGTATTCTGATGCAGCGAGGGCATGTTATTACTTATGCCTCGAGACAGCTGAAGCCACATGAGACTCGTTACCCAATTCATGATCTTGAATTGGCTGCCATTGTATTTGCTTTGAAGATATGGCGACACTACCTTTATGGTGAGAAATTTAAAATTTATTCTGATCATAGGAGCTTGAAGTATCTGATTCCATAGTCCGAGTTGAATATGAGGCAACGAAGATGGCTTGATTTACTGAAAGATTTTGATTGTGAAATCAAGTACTATCCGAGAAAATCTAATGCAGCAGCAGATGCACTGAGTCGAAAGGTATGTTCTTTATCCTTATCGACGATTGGTGTTTCAAATTTGATAGAAGATTGTTGTTTGTCTGGATTGGTATTTGAGACAGATTATAGACCGATGAGATTATATGTTGTTCAAGCCGAACCAGAGCTGATTTTGAGAATTAAAGCGGCTCAGAAAGTTGATCAGAATGTGCAGAATTCGATATCGATGGTCAGAGTAGGGCATCGATCAGAGTATCAGGTACGAGATAGTGTACTATATGTGAATAATCGTCTTGTTGTGCCGAATGTTTCCGATTTGAAACGACAGATCTTATCAGAAGCGCATAGCAGTCGATTCAGTATTCACCCTAGTGGCAGAAAGATGTATAATGATTTAAAAAGACAGTTTTGGTGGAAACAGATAAAAGCTGACATTGCTGAATTTTTATCAAAATGTCTGAATTGCCAAAAGGTGAAAGCCGAAAGAAAGAAACCAGGAGGTATACTGCAGAGTTTATCTATTCCTGAATGGAAATGAGGTCATATTTCCATGGACTTTGTGACGCAGTTACCACGTTCCTCCAGAGGTTGTGATGCGATTTGGGTTGTGATTGACAGATTGACCAAATCAACATGCTTTATTCCGTACAAGATGACGTACACACATGACCAGATGGCCGATATTTATGTCAAGAAGTGGTCAGGTTACATGGAATGCCGAAGTCGATTGTATCAGACCGTGATCATTGGTTTACTTTGCACTTCTGGCAGAGTTTACAGCAGGCTCTAGGTACGAAGTTGCATCTGAGTACCGCATATCACCCACAGACCGACGGACAGTCAGAGTGGACTATCCAGACACTGGAGGATATGCTTAGAGCTGTAGTGCTTGATTTTAACACTAATTGGAAAGATTCATTGCCACTTTGTGAGTTTTCGTACAACAACAGCTATCAGACGAGTATTGAGATGGCTCCGTTTGAAGCATTGTACGGTAAGAAGTGCAGATCCCCTCTGTATTGGGATGATATCTCTGAGGTACCTGAGTTTGGACCTGATATGATTAGAGATATGACAGAAAAAGTAAAGCTGATTCAGAAGAGAATGAAGACAGCTCAAGACAGACAAGCCAAATATGCCAATGTTCAACGTAGACCGTTGGTATTTGAGGCAGGAGACCGAGTATTTTTAAAAATTTCACCTTTCAGAGGAGATGTCAGATTTGGCAAGAAAGGAAAGCTGTCTCCATGATATATTGGGCCGTACGAGATTCACGAGAAGATAGGAGATCGTGCCTATCGAATCGCATTACCGCCTTCTCTATCTGAAATACATGATGTCTTTCATGTATCTATGCTGCGGAAGTATCTCCCTGATGATTCTCACATTATTCAGCCAGATGAGGCCGAGCTTGATGAAAGTCTGAGTTATATCGAGAAACCGATTCAGATTATTGATCGTAAAGAAAAGAAACTCGGAACAAAGACCATTCCACTTGTGAAAGTGCAATGGACTCGTCATGGCATTGAAGAAGCTACTTGGGAGACTGAATCAAACATGAGACAAGAGTTCCCAGAGTTATTTCATTGATGTGAGCTTTCTGTTTAGCTTCTGTTATACCTTTTTATTGATATGATTTGATTGCCTGCGATTTCGAGGACGAAATCATGTCTCAGAGGGGGAGAATTGTAAGGCCCGAGATTTTATCATTTTAATCCGAGATTATTTAATTTACGAATTTTAGAATAATGAATTAGATTCCACGGTTTTTGTAATTAGTAGGATTGAAATTGAATTAAAAAGAGTTGTGAGGACCAAATCGCAAATAATGAAGATTTCAGGGGCTAAAGTGTAATTAATGATTTGAGTGGGACACTTGTCACCACCATGCACTTGATATGTGAAACAATCTTCATTTCCTTCTTAACTTCCAGAGAAAGAATCGAGGGAAGAGCTTCGTGAAATTCTCAAACTTCATTTTAACCTAGAAATTTGATTGTGCCAAATCCGGTTATCAGAATTTCGATCCGAGCACAGTTTTATGATCATCTCGTCGATAGCTACTACAGGATGTAAGTTTTATTGAGTTCTGTTATCATTTGAAATTATGATATTGGAGAAATTGTTATTTGATTATTATTATGTGTTCTGAGAATACTAGACATCGTAGAATCGAAGTCAGATCGAAGAACAGATTGATTATGGAATTGTAATGATTTTCTGATTATATCGATTGAAATTGGACAGATTTGGATTATTGATTGATTATGGATTGTATCAGATATTGGTTTTGATTTGTAATTGATATCTGTTGATATTGTATTGACGGGGATATCGGGATTGTGCCATTATGCCGTTGATTTTGAATTAGATTCAGATTGATCGGAGTTAGTATTGAATTGGGAATGTAATAGCCAAGCCTGGTGTACGGTACGGTTTAAGTTTTCATAAGTTTATTGACTACTTGGTCAATTTTAGGTATAGTTTGGATGTTAAGAGTTTCGATTTATGATTTATAGTATGATTGGTTATAGATGATGTGTAATGCTTTTGTAGCGACATTACGATTAAATTCATGATAAATTGTATATTGATCCAAATTAGGTGAGGTCTTTTCCATTAGAAAGATAAGACATAGAGGTGTAACTTTCTTATTTTGAGTTTTGTTCAAATCATTGTGGAAGGTAAGCCAAAAGTGCCCCGAAGTGTTTCGTGTGTTTCGACGTTCTCCAGTGACACATGTTGGGAGAATGGGCATAACGTTTTACTTAGACGTCCAATTGATCTGAAATTTTGAGGGATTTAAGATAAGACATAGAGCTACAACTTTGTAGTTTACCACATTTCCAAATTATGAATGTAAGAGACGTTTCAGAACCGATCTTTGGAGTGGCAGTGCGCAGAGTGAGCGTTCGAGCGGGAATAAATGTCCGCCCGGGCGAGCCTACTTCGAAAATTTTGTGTTTAGGCCGTGAGTTCCGCGCCCGAGCGGAAAAATATGTTCGCCCGAGTGGCCAGCAATGTTTAAAAATCGTGTTTTGGTATTTTTAGTGTTTAAATACAAGTGTTTGCCCTCATTTCTCTCATTTCCTCCATTCGTTTCGTTTCTTCACTTCAAGGGAGAGCTAGGGTTCTCATTCCTTCTTCATTTCCTTTGATTCAAGCTTCTTGTTGGGTTGTTGAAGTGAGAGCAAGATTATTTTGGGTTCAAAGAGCTAAGGTAAGCTTGTGGTTTTGTTTATTCTTGGATTTTGGTGTTGGGGAGAAATCATGGGTTTGGTGATGTGTTGATTTTATGGATTAATTGATATGGGTTTATGATTATTGAGTTGTTGATGGTTCAATACATGGTTTATTGTTGTAGGTTTTGTACCAAGATTATAGGTTCAAGGTGTTCTTGTGGTTTGTAAGTGGAAATTCATCCCTTGTGCTCACATGATTATATATGTATTGTGTTTCAAAGGTTTTATTGTGTTATTCCCTTCATTTGATTCACTATTATGTATTGATACCTTTGTTGTATATTGTGGAGGCAATTGATGTCTCAACTTTGAGAAGGGAATACAAAAGAGAAAGAATATCAAAGTGTTTGATGAAATGTCCCAAAGAAAGAGTTTAAATGTTTTATGGATTGATAGATACATAGTCAGAGATTGCATGCAATTAGTTGATCAACGACCATAGGCTTATATCCCTCAGAGTTGACGATTTATATCGATGGGATAAGAGCACCACAGACAGAGTTACTATTGATATCAATCCACCATAGTAAAGAGAAATACCATCTCATTGTTATGCTATTGCTACGATATACATGTTTCAGAGTTGATGGTATTTTATGTTTTCAAAGCCATGTTTTACAGATTATACTATGTATCATTGCTATGTAAGAGTTCCACTTGCTGAGTTTTATACTCATTTCAGTTATTTCATGTGATGCAGATAAGAGCGACGGACCAGGACGTTGATTGTGGCCCGGAGTCATATGCATACGAAGTTGGAAGGAAGATGTTATTTTGCAACTATTTTTGGATCATGATCATAGGAATGATATTTTGTATTTTGTTATATCATTTGAATGATCATTTATTTACTTTTAAACATTTTATGGTGATGTATTTTGAAACCTTCCTTCATTTTATAAGAAAATTTTAAATTCCGCTGCTACTGTTATTGTAAACGGGTCGAGGTGTCACATTTAGTGGTATCAGAGCACCGTTCTTCGGACCAATGCATATGACTTCGTCTACTTTCAACTGTCCGGGTATGTTTTCTTTTGCATCTATTCATTGTTATTTATTGATATGTCTTTTGCGAGCACATTGTAGAGTATGCCTCCTAAGCGTAAGGCGTCAGAGGGTGAGGATAGTTCTTCCTCGAGAGTTGTCGACGAGTTCGGCAAGTTGCTTAAAGAGCAGGCCAAAGTCCATAGCGAGCAGATTCAGCAGCTGCTTCGATTGCAAGGAACATGACAGGGTAGAGGCCAAGTAGCTCAGGCAGTTGGCACTGATGCTGTCTTTTCTGCTTTTAAGAGAATGGATCCACCGGAATTCGCAGGTAGCACTGATCCGTTAGTGGCTGTCGAGTGGGTCAAGGCGCTTGAAGCAATCTTCGACCATCTTCAGTATGAGGATAAAGACAGGATCAGCTGTGCAGTATTCATGTTGATAAAGGCTGCACGTATCTGGTGGAATGCCACTAAGGTTGGTGTCGATGTTTCAGCTTTGAAGTGGCAAGAGTTCACATGACCTGTTCTATGACAAGTACTTTCCCGACGCACTTCGAGCTAGGAAGGTGACTGAGTTTCTGGAGCTTCGACAGGGAGGCATGAACGTTGATGAGTACATTCTCAAGTTCGAGGAGGGTTGTTTATTTGCGCTGTATATTGCTTCAAATGACAAAGATAAAGGTGCTCATTTCATTCGAGGCCTTAGAGCTGAGATCAGGAGAGATATCAACATGTCCAAGGCTGTGACTTTCAAAGAGATTGTGTCTAAGGCGTTATTGGCCGAACAAGACGAGAAGGATATCGCCAGAGAGAGGCAGGAGAGGCATCAAGCTGTTGCTCAGAGAGGCCAGAGCTCGAATCAAAGAGGCAAGGATCGTTTCAAAGGGAAGGGCAAGATGGAATCGAGTCCTAAACCACCGGCAATTCCATTTGATCCCGAGAAGCTTTTTTGTCCCAAGTGCAGCAGGCATCATCGAAGAGAGTGCAGATTTGGCACTCATATGTGTTATCGTTGTGGCACGGCTGGCCACATTGCTAAAGATTGTCCAAGGGGAGCGAGCAAGGATAAGGTGCAGGGTCGCATCTTTACGATGACCAAGGAAGGTATAAACCATGATTCTTCTGTGATCTCTAGTACTATTTTAATTTCAGGCAGAGTAGCTACGACTTTGATTGATACAGGTGCTACTCATTCTTTTATGTCTGAATTGTTTTTGAGATCTTTGGGTATAGTTCCTTCTGTTCTTCCCCTCCAGTTCAATGTTGTTTTGCCTTCGGGAGATGTGTTGTGCCCGACATCGATTGTGTATGCGTGCTCTGTTCAAATTGATGGGCGTATGGTTTTTGCTGATTTGATTGTCATCCCGATGGTTGCATTTGATGTTATTCTTGGCATGGATTGGCTATCAACCTATCGTGCAGTGATTGATTGCGTTGCTAAGACGGTGACTTTTGCAGATGATGGCAATAGGGAAGGTATGCTCGCCAGTGCAGGTACTTCGCTGGTCCTCCTTTTTATTTCTTGTTTTGAGGCTGAGAAGTTGTTGTGTAGAGGTTGTGATGTGTTTCTGGCTTTGATTGTGGATATGGATAGAATGGTTAAGTTGAATATTGATGATATTGATGTTGTGAGAGAGTTCGCTGATGTGTTTGAGGATGATGTGCCGGGTTTGCCGCCAGACAGGGATGTTGAGTTTGTGATTGATCTAACTCCAGGTACGGTTCCTATTTCTAAGGCTCCGTATAGGATGGCTCCTACCGAGATGAAGGAGTTGAAGACGCAGTTGCAGGATTTTTTAGACAAGGGTTTTATTCGACCGAGTTCTTCGCCTTGGGGAGCTCCGGTTCTTTTTGTCAAGAAGAAAGATGGGTCGTTGCGGCTGTGTATCGACTATAGGGAGCTCAAAAAAGTGACTATCAAGAACAAGTATCCGTTGCCACGGATAGATGATTTGTTTGATCAGCTGCAAGGTGCTACTGTATTTTCGAAGATTGATCTTCGGTCTGGCTACAACCAGTTGAAGGTTAGGGAATCTGATATCCCTAAGACAGCGTTCCGGACCAGGTATGGTCACTATGAGTTTCTTGTGATGTCTTTTGGTCTGACCAATGCTCCTTCAGTTTTCATGGATCTGATGAACCGTGTGTTCAAGCCGTATTTGGATAGCTTCTTCATTGTCTTCATCGACGACATCTTGATCTATTCCAAGACCAGAGAGCTTCATGCAGAGCATCTCAGAGTTGTTCTCCAGTTGTTGAGAGAGAATAGGCTGTATGCTAAGTTGAAAAAGTGTGAGTTCTGGTTGGAGCAGATTTCTTTCTAGGTCATGTTGTTTCGAAGGATGGTATAGCTGTTGATCCAGCAAAGATTGAGGCGATTCAGAAGTGGCCTATTCCTACCACTGTCTCAGAGGTATGCAGTTTTCTTGGGTTGGCAGGTTATTATCGTCGTTTCATCTCAGATTTCTCCAAGATTGCCCTGCCGTTAACCAATCTGACGAGGAAGACTGTGAAGTTTGAGTGGTCCAATGAATGCCAAAGTGGATTTCACGAGTTGAAAGATAGATTGACGACAGCTCCGGTACTTGCATTGCCCAGTGGTTCAGAGGACTTTGTTGTTTATACTGACGCGTCGAAGAAAGGTCTTGGTGCAGTGCTGATGCAACGTGGAAAGGTTATAGCTTATGCTTCTCGCCAGTTGAAGGACTACGAGAAGAATTATCCTACGCACGATCTGGAGCTGGCAGCTGTGGTTTTCGCCTTGAAAATCTAGAGACATTACTTATATGGCGAAAAGTGTGAAATTTTCACGGACCACAAGAGCTTGAAATATCTGTTTTCCCAGAAAGAGCTCAACATGCGACAGAGGAGGTGGTTAGAGCTTGTCAAAGACTATGATGTGACGATCAGTTATCACCCGGGGAAGGCGAATGTAGTCGCTGATGCTTTGAGCCGTTAATCGAGTTCTTCCTTGAGTTCGATGATTCAGAAGCCGTTGTTCTTGGACTTGCAGCGAGAGGAGATTTCTTTGGTAGTCCCTGGAACCATTGCTCGCCTTTCAGCGTTGGTCATTCGGGCAACATTGACGGACAGGATCCGTAGAGAGCAGAATGTTGATGTTCAGTTGACAGAGATGAGAGCTAGAGCAGAGGAGAAAGGTAACTCAGAGTTTGGGGTGAATGGAGATGGTTTGGTGACTTTCAGAGGCCGTATTAGTGTTCCTATTGGCGATGATATTCGACGAGACGTCTTGACAGAGGCACATACCGCACCATATTCGATACATCCAGGCAGCACCAAGATGTATCAGGATCTTCGTAGACTCTATTGGTGGCCAAGTATGAAGAAAGGCATTGCCATGTTTATTTCTCAGTGTCTAACTTGTCAGCAGGTGAAGATTGAGCACCAGAGACCTGCTGGGACATTGCTATCTTTGCCGATTCCTCAGTGGAAATGGGAGCATATTACGATGGATTTCGTGACTGGTCTTCCCAGAACGCAGAAAGGTTTTAACTCTATTTGGGTTATTGTCGATCGATTGACCAAGTCAGCGCGTTTTCTCCCAGTCAAGACGACGTATTCCATGAACCAGTATGCCGAGGATTATATAGCAGAGATTGTTAGACTTCACGGTGTCCCTGTGTCGATTGTGTCTGATCGTGACCCTAGATTTACCTCAGAGTTTTGGAAGAGTTTGCACAGAGCTATGGGTTCACGGTTAGCTTTCAGTACAGCATATCACCCTCAGAGCGACGGTCAATCAGAGATAGTTATTCAGATTCTAGAGGATATGCTCAGAGCTTGCACTATTGATTATTCTGGTAGCTGGGATTCTAAATTGCCTCTTGTGGAGTTCACGTACAATAACAGTTACCAGGCGACGATTGGGATGGCACCGTACGAAGCACTTTATGGCAGGAAGTGTAGATCTCCCTTGTATTGGGATGAGATTGGTGAGAGGAAGATGTTGGGTCCAGAGTTGGTCCAACAGACTGCTGATGTAGTTGCTGTTATTAGAGAGAGGATAAAGACAGCGCAGTCGATACAGAAGAGCTATGCGGATGTACGTCGTAGACCTTTGCAGTTTGAGGTTGGCGATCACGTGTTTTTGAAGATAGCACCTCTCAAGGGTGTGATGCGGTTTGGCAAGAAGGGCAAGTTGAGTCCGAGATTTATTGGCCCCTTTGAGATCTTGGATAGAGTTGGTGATCGAGCTTACAGATTAGCCCTACCGCCAGATCTTGACAGAGTTCACAATGTTTTTCACGTATCGATGCTCAGGAAGTATATTGCGAATCCTTCCCATGTTCTTCACCACGAGCCATTGGACTTGACGCCGAATTTGACGTACCAAGAGATTCCGGTTCAGATACTAGACCACAAAGTTAAAGTTTTGAGGAACAAAGATATCAGCATCGTTAAAGTTCTTTGGAGGAACCATTTGATCGAAGAGGCCACGTAGGAACCAGAGGATGAGATGAGAGAGAAGTATCCTGAGTTGTTCGTGCAGTGACGTCAATTTCGAGGACGAAATTCCTCTAAGGAGGGGAGATTGTAATAGCCAAGCCTGGTGTACGGTACGGTTTAAGTTTTCATAAGTTTATTGACTACTTGGTCAAGTTTAGGTATAGTTTGGATGTTAAGAGTTTCGATTTATGATTTATAGTATGGTTGGTTATAGATGATGTGTAGTGCTTTTGTAGCGGCGTTACGATTAAATTCATGATAAATTGTATATTGATCCAAATGAGGTGACGCCTTTTCCATTAGAAATATAAGACATAGAGGTGTAACTTTCTTATTTTGAGTTTTGTTCAAATCATTGTGGAAGGTAAGCCAAAAGTGCCCCGAAGTGTTTCGTGTGTTTCGACGTTCCTCCAGTGACACATGTTGGGAGAATGGGCATAACGTTTTACTCAGACGTCCAATTGATCTGAAATTTTGAGGGATTCAAGATAAGACATAGAGCTACAACTTTGTAGTTTACCACTTTTCCCAATTATGAATGTAAGAGGCGTTTCAGAAGCGATCTTTGGAGTGGCAGTGCGCAGAGTGCGCGCCCGAGCGGGAATAAATGTCCGCCCGGGCGAGCCTACTTCGAAAATTTTGTGTTTTGTCGATGAGTTCCGCGCCCGAGCGGAAAATATGTTCGCCCGAGCGGCCAGCAATGTTTAAAAATCGTATTTTGGTATTTTTAGTGTTTAAATACAAGGGTTTGCCCTCATTTCTCTCATTTCCTTTATTCTTTTCGTTTCTTCACTTCAAGGGAGAGCTAGGGTTCTCATTCCTTCTTCATTTCCTTTGATTCAAGCTTCTTGTTGGGTTGTTGAAGTGAGAGCAAGATTATTTTCGGTTCAAAGAGCTAAGGTAAGCTTGTGGTTTTGTTTATTCTTGGATTTTGGTGTTGGGGAGAAATCATGGGTTTGGTGATGTGTTGATTTTATGGATTAATTGATATGGGTTTATGATTATTGAGTTGTTGATGGTTCAATACATGGTTTATTGTTGTAGGTTTTGTACCAAGATTATAGGTTCAAGGTGTTCTTGTGGTTTGTAAGTGGAAATTCATCCCTTGTGCTCACATGATTATATATGTATTGTGTTTCAAAGGTTTTATTGTGTTCCCTTCATTTGATTCACTATTATTTATTGATGCCTTTGTTGTATATTGTGGAGGCAATTGATGTCTCAACTTTGAGAAAGGAATACAAAAGAGAAAGAATATCAAAGTGTTTGATGAAATGTCCCAAAGAAAGAGTTTAAATGTTTTATGGATTGATAGATACATAGTCAGAGATTGCATGCAATTAGTTGATCAACGACCATAGGCTTATATCCCTCAGAGTTGTCGAATTATATCGATGGGATAAGAGCACCACAGACAGAGTTACTATTGATATCAATCCACCATAGTAAAGAGAAATACCATCTCATTGTTATGCTATTGCTACGATATACATGTTTCAGAGTTGATGGTATTTTATGTTTTCAAAGCCATGTTTTACAGATTATACTATGTATCATTGCTATGTAAGAGTTCCACTTGCTGAGTTTTATACTCATTTCAGTTATTTCATGTGATGCAGATAAGAGCGACGGACCAGGACGTTGATTGTGGCCCGGAGTCATATGCATACGAAGTTGGAAGGAAGAGGTTATTTTGCAACTATTTTTGGATCATGATCATAGGAATGATATTTTGTATTTTTTTATATCATTTGAATGATCATTTATTTACTTTTAAACATTTTATGGTGATGTATTTTGAAACCTTCCTTCATTTTATAAGAAAATTTTAAATTCCGCTGCTACTGTTATTGTAAACGGGTCGAGGTGTCACAGGGAATGGAATGTTGATATTGCTATTCTCGATATGTCATTTCAGATTGACAGAGACAGTCTTGAATTCAGAACTTCCCATTTCTTCAGACCGAGACTACGAACGAAAGGTATAAGTCAATGTGGAACCGGGAAAACGGCTCGAGTAGGATATACTTGAGTTTCCCTAAATCACATACTTATTGTTATTATTTACATTGATTTGAATTGATATGCTTGTTATATTGTTTTATAGAAGCATGTATTAGATGAGTATTAGACGAGTGATCTTGTGATATAAGTGCCGATAGTGATGGAATCGTCACTGGAACATTGCACATTGTCACAAGATAGTGAATTGGCGATAGTGCCACAGTCTGTGACGGATAGGTCAAGACACCGGATGTTTGGTTATATCGATTGAATATAATTGGAGTTTCTTCTATTACTGAATTCGAAATAGGAATGCCAACGTCTGGAAACCGGGATCCCTAGACTAGGATTGAGTCTAGTCTGAGACGTGGAGTCACGAGTCTGATTAATGATTTTATATTGATTATATTTAGATTCTGATACATGTTAGTGATATTTGTTACATGCTTTTACATTTTTTAAATGATTGCATGTTTCGTTGATTTATACAGGGATGTATTTCTCACCGGAGTTATCCGGCTGTTGTCGTGTTTGTATGTGTGCATGACAACAGGTGGGACATGATCAGGGTCGAGGAGATGACAAGAGATCATGATTAGAGTGGAGACCTACGGACTTTGACGTTGCTGTAGATAGGATTCAGCACTGGACAATTAGTTGTTAAACCTTAGTTTGAGTTGATGTTTATAATACAAAACTTGTACTTTAAAACTGATATGTATATTAGAATCTATTCCATTACGTTCCGCACTTAATACTGTATTTAAAAAAAATTAGACCCTGTTTATTATAATTAAATTGTTCGAATGTTAATTAACATAATTAGCGTCCAGGTCCCCACATGGAACCTCAGATTTGATAGCACTATCAAAGAGTTTGGTTTTGCTAAGAATTCTGAGGAACCATGCGTGTACAAGAAATTTAGTGGGAGTGCAGTGACATTCCTGGTACTTTATGTTAATGATATCATGCTTATTGGGAATGATGTATGATTATTGCAATCAACTAAAGTATGGTTAGCCAGTAAATTCTCCATGAAAGACATGGGTGAAGCATCCTACGTATTGGGAATACAAATATATAGAGATAGATCAAAGAGGATGCTCGGCCTCACCCAAGCCACCTATATCGATACCATTCCGAAGAGATTCTCTATGGAAGAGTCCAAGAGAGGATACTTACCAATGTGTTATGGTGTTACTCTATCTAAAGCCATTTGTCCCAAAACTGATGAAGAGATATAGATGATGACATGTATTCCATATGCGTCAGCCATTGGTAGTATCATGTATGGTATGATATCGGCACGTCCCGATGTTGCTTACACTCTGAGTGTTACAAGCAGATATCAGGCGAACCCTAGTCCACTACATTGGAAGGCCGTGAAAGATATTCTAAAGTACTTGAGAAGAACTAAGAACTTGTTCATGGTCTATGGGGGTGGAGAATTGAAATTGGAAGGCTACACTGATTCTAGCTTCCAATGTGACGTAGATGATTCGAAATCGACCTCTGGCTTTGTATTCATGCTTAATGGTGCGGCTGTCTCTTGGAAAAGTTCCAAGCAAGACACCGTTACGGATTCCACCACTGAAGTTGAATACATTCTTGCATCTGCTGCAACAAAAGAGGTAGTTTGGATGAGGAGTTTTGTCCAAGAGTTGGGCGTTATTCCTAATGGAGTTGATCCAGTCCCGTTGTATTGGGACAACAATGGTGCCATTGCACAAGCAAAGAAACCAAGGTCTCATCAGCGATCCAAACATGTACTGAGGAAGTTCCACATCATACGGGAGATTGTGGGAAGATGAGACATATCAGTCGAAAGAGTCTCCTCTGCAGATAATTTTGCTGATCCACTTACATAGCCCTTGCCAGGACCATTGTTTGAGAAGCATCGCGAAGCAATAAGATTAAAGTTATGGGTAGTTGGCTCTAGGGCAAGTGGGAGATTGTAGAGTTGATGCCCTGCAAGCCAACGGTTGGCTAGGGAACTTATTGACTCAAGTGTAATAAAAAATCTTTATTTTAATATAATTTAACTTTTCATGGTCTAGTTTTACTTTATCTGTATACCCATGCAATCAGCATAGATAAAGTCCTTGATTATAATTTATTACAAATGAATCGTAATTCGATATTGAAACTCATTTGTAAACACTGTATGATCTAAATTCGTTCCTAGTCGATTCAGCCGCCTAAAACATGGGTAAAGGTCGCTTGAGCTCGAGACTAGCATCTGTGATGTTGTGTACTGCGTTTCTTGATAAGGGCATAGAGATGTCCAAACATGTAGATGGGTAGTCATATGATGATTATACCGAACAACCCTCCCTCAAACTTTCCAAGTGGTTATCATTCATCGAGAGGATAAGTCCGTGGTTATGATTGTACACCATTAATCCTTACGACCCGGGACAACACTAAGGCTCTATATGCTAGGGCTGTGCTTTGACTCGTTTACTGGCTCCAGGAGAGTCATCAGGTGGCGAGGTTGGGTACAGTTGCGACACATATAGGAGCCAGTGCATTGTAGTTAGGGATTCACCGCTCACCTGTGGGTGTGGATATCCTATGTGATATGATGAAAATATAGTGCGTGGAATCTCTGGCCAGAGTATGAGATGTACGTTAGAGAAGGAGTTCTCCAATCGTACATGCGATGCCACTATTTATAGTTATCACATAGTTATCGAATTATTATGCAACCCTCGATGAACCAATGGTTGCAGATTCGATCGGGATAAATGAGATGAAGGGACCGTACTGTACGTTAATCATAATCGACTGGTTCTTGTAGGCACTATCAGTGATACATAGGGGATCATGGGGCGATACTACTAGACGCTCTCACCATGATCCGATGGTGCAATCAGAAATGAGTTCTGACATTCTTAATCAAGGTGTTGATGAAAAGAATGGGGCTAACTAGGGTAAGCCCGAATAAGAATAAATATTATTCTGAATCACAAATAATTGTTAACCCACGGCTAGCTGTATCCCTGAACTATTGCGGGTCACACAAGTACTGGATCATTTGTTCCCGTTGAGAAAATAAATTCAAGTAGTTGAATTTATATATTATTATAGTAAATTCAAGGAGTTGAATTTATATATTATTATAGTAATCTCAAGGAGTTGAATTTATGATAATTAAATTTTGAAAAAATAAATTCAAGGAGTTGAACTTATGAGATAGTAAATTCAAGAAGTTGAATTTATGAAATTTGGAGAGAATAAATTCAAAGGGTTGAATTTATAAAGTTTGAGAATTTAATTTATTAAACTCAAAAGTTGGGTTTATTAAATATTAAATTTTAGAGGTGATAAAATTCAAGGAGTTGAATTTGTAATTTTAATAATAAATTCAAATGTTGAATTTATAAAAGATTTAATTTATTAAGCTCAAAAATTGAGTTTATTAAATAATAAATTAAATATAATGGGAAGTGTGTTTAATGGGCTTGTAGGAGTACAATCCAACATACTAAATAATTAAAGTTTTAATGAACTTTGATTAATTAAACTAGTTGGACTAGTCCAATTAATTAATCAAGCTCATTAATGTTATTTAACAGGCCCATGTATTATTTTATGGTAATTAGGTTATGGAAACTTTATTTAAGTCGGAGAATTAAACCCTAGCCTCCATAACACACCATCATTTTCGAAAAAAAAAACCTCCTCCTTCTCTCCACAATATTTCGGCCACCCGCTTTGCAAAAGGAGATTGACCCGCCTCTCGAATTTTCGATCTCAACGAAAAATCTCTTCTAACTTTTCTAGTACAAATTAGAAGAGGAAAAAATCTTCTAGTCGTAGATCTAATTAGAAGGATTGAAGGAAAGAGTTTTTGAAGATAGTTTGTAGGGATTCATCAAGAGCTAGATCCGCCTATAACGGATTAGTTGGAGCCAAGTGATTTAATTCACTAAAGGTATAATTCTAACACCCTGTGAATGATTTTGTTAAAATCATACGAGCGCCTAAAGCAAAACATATTTTGATTGTCAAAATAAATAAAAATTTTTAAAACTTTCGCTGCGTTTGGGCGTGTAGAAAACTCAGATCCAACAGAATTGAGCCTCAATACTAAGCTTTCAATCGATCAATTTTCCGTTAATGTGATTATTACTTGCATATTTTAGGGCTGGAAATTTTCTGAGAAAGCCTTGGGCAACTTAATATTTGATATGATTAAGAAAATTCTTAAAAATTTTAAAGGGATATTTTATACATATAAAAAAAACTCATATGATTTAATTTGATCTCAATTTAATATACATTTATGTTCACTAAGTGTTTGACATGGAAATCTTGCGTGCCGAAAAGTGCGCAAATCTGACATGTTACGAGTCTCAATTCGTCTGTCTCTTCTTAAATTCACTTTAAAGGTTAAATAATAAAAATAACGTACGAATTCAACCATCTGCACAACTCGATCGTATGTGTTTAAATAATTAAAATCAAGAGTGAGTTACGTTTCATGCATATCTCTTCTAATGTTAAAAAAGTTGTGCTATTTCTTGTATGACAATATTTATTCCCAAATTGTCATATAGTTTCTTAAATTAGAAATTGAACACCATGATATATTAGTCAAAATTTAAAAGCTCCAGGAATTTATGCATTACGATCACATCTTTCCACTTGTGCATGCAGCAATAAAACTGATATCTTAATAGAAAATATAATTGAGTACTGCATAAATTTTAAACCATGTATGAAATAAATGAATGACATGCAATAGGTAGACAAATTCAACACCTAGAGATCATTTTTTTAGGTAGATTTTAATATGTGTGATATAAGCTTTATTTTGTCAATTATAAGTGCATATAGTGAACTTCAAATGAATTTATTCAAAGACTTAAAAAATTTTGCTTTAAATTAATCTCTTGATCTATATAAATTCAAACTAAAGAATATGATGAAATGGTTGAAGAGTCTTTTCAAGGATCGCTAGAATCACTAAATCACGGGTTAAATTCGAGGCAATATCTTGTATTTTATATAATCATTCAAACACAATAAATTTTTTTTTAGGTTTATAAGATCCTAGCTATTAATGTAGAATAAATTTTTGGAAATTTAGTATGTAGATGCATTTGCTCCTTTTTTTTCCCAAGATATATATCTTAAGGAATTATTGCATGCAATACTATTATTCTTCTTTTCTGATCAATGGAATGAGAGGAGAAAATTTGTGATGGTGGTTGATGGATTTTCTCAATTTTGTAGTCGATGGACGGAATGTGATAAAATTTATTATTAAATTTGAAATTTTTAATCCGATACCATTTCTTGATATACCCAAAAATATCTTGTTACGTTCTTGCAACTTACCATGCAATCAACTTTAATGTTGTCTCTATCGCTAGCTAGATTCCACGGTTTTCCCTTATAGTTGCGGTTCAATATAATGGATTAAAACTTATCACCATATATGCATCTTCTATAGATAAAAAAATTTGCTTGGTTTGGGAGGAACGAGGATTTTGCTATGTAAAATTCATATTTTAAAAAAATCAAATTCAAAATTTTAAATTATCTTTTGTGAAATCCTAATATATCTTTTCTTCTATTAATACAAGTTCTTAAAGTGGTTCTCTGTTGTATTTTTCCTTTTTGAGAAGATCCAGTGAAAGAAAGTGAGAGTAGGCCAAGAGCTAGGGATTTCCATTCTTTTCCAAATAGGACTCTATCAACTAATGAATAATGATAAGGTAAATAGGACTATTAGACTTAAATGTAAGCATTCAGAGTGATTGTGTGAGAGAGGATGAAATTATGATTTTAATTATATCCGGAGGGGATCAAGGGATTCAAAACCAGCCAACCTTTTTAAACCCGTACCACACGTCCACAATTCTTCAACATTCCCACCACCTCCAGACACCATGGTAGCCACCACCACCACCGCGGCGAAATCGACCCCAGTTTTCCTGAGAACTCATAACTCTACCGAAATGAAGTCTTGGTCTCCCCACCAATACACGACAGTGTTATAGTAGATGCCCTGCAAGCCAACGGTTGGCTAGGGAATTTATTGACTCAAATGAAATAAGCAATCTTTATTTTAATATAATTTAACTTTTTATGGTCTTGTTATACTTTATCTGTATACCCATGCAAATAGCATAGATAAAGTCCTTGATTATGCTTTAATACAAATGAATTGTAATTCGATGTTGAAACTCATTTGTAAACACTGCATATTCTAAATTCTTTCCTAGTCGATTCAGCCGCCTAAAACAGGGATAAAGGCCGCTCGAGCTCGAGACTAGCATCTGTGATGTTGTGTACTGCGTTTCTTGGTAAGGGCATAGAGATGTCCAAACATGCAGATGGGTAGTCATACGATGATTATACCTGAACAACCCTCCCTCGGACTTTCCAAGTGGTTATCATTCATCGAGAGGATAAGTCCGTGGTTATGATTGTACACCATTAGTCCTTACGACCCGGGACAACACTGAGGCTCTATATGCTAGGGCTGTGCTTTGACTCGTTTACCGGCTCCAGGAGATTCATCAGGTGGCGAGGTTGGGTACAGTTGCGACACATATAGGAGCCAGTGCATTGTAGTCGGGGATTCATCGCTCACCTATGGGTGTGGATATCCTATGTGATCTGATGAAATAATAGTGCATGGAATCTCTGGTCAGAGTATGAGATGTACGTTAGAGAAGGAGTTCTCAAAAATAGTACAGGCGATGCCACTATTATAGTTATCACATAGTTATCGAATTAATATGCAACCCTCGATGAACCAATGGTTGCAGATTCGATCGTGATATATGAGATGAAAGGACCGTACTGTACGTTAATCATAATCGACTGGTTCTTGCAGACACTATCAGTGATACCTGGGGGATCATGGGGCGATGCTACTAGACGCTCTTACCATGATCCGATGGGTGCAATCATAAATGAGTTCTGACATTCTTGATCAAGGTGTTGATGAAAAGAATGGGGCTAACTAGGGTAAGCCCGAATAAAGGATTATGTCCTGAATCACAAGGAGTTGTGAACCCACGGCTAGCTGTATCCTTGAACCATTGAGGGTCACACAAGTACTGGATTGTTTGTTCCCGTTGAGAGAATAAATTCAAGGAGTTGAATTTATATTATGATATAGTAAATTCAAAGAGTTGAATTTATGATAATTAAATTTTGAGAAAATAAATTCAAGAAGTTGAATTTATGAGATAGTAAATTCAAGAAGTTGAATTTATGAAATTTGATAATTTAATTTATTAAACTCAAAAGTTGGGTTTATTAAAAATTAAATTTTGGAGGTGATGAAAATTCAAGTAGTTGAATTTATAATTTAAATAATAAATTCAAATGTTGAATTTATAATATATTTAATTTATTAAGCTCAAAAGTTGAGTTTATTAATTAATAAATTAAATATGGTGGATAATGTGTTTAATGGGCTTGTAGGAGTACAATTCCAACATAATAAATAATTAAAGTTTTAATGGACCTTGATTAAATTAATTAAATTAGTTGGACTAGCCCAATTAATTAAATCAAGGCCATTAATGTTAATTATGTATTAGGTCATGGGTTAATTATATATAGGGATCGAGAAGTCAAAACCCTAAACTACCACACCATAAGTTTTCGAAAATCAGCCTCCATCCTCCAAGCAAAAATCGGCCACCTCTCTTGAGAAAGAATTTTGAGCCGTCTCTCAAATAATTTTCTCCTACGTTAAATATCTTCCAATATTTCTAGTGCAATTTGGAAGAGGATCAAACAATCCAGTCGCGGACCCAATTAGAAGAATAGAAAGGATTCTTTTGAAGAAAGTTCGTAGGGATTCAACAAGAGCTAATCCGTTTATACCGGATTAGTTGGAGTCAAGTGATTTAATTCACTAAAGGTATAATTCTAACACCCTATGAATGTTTTTGTTAAAATCATACGAGCGGCCAGAGCAAAATATATTTTGATTGTCAAAATAAATAAAAATTTTAAAATTTCCGCTGCGTTTGGGCGTGTAGAAAACCGAGATCCAACAGTGGTATCAGAGCCAAGATTTTTCTAAATCGTATGGTTTGATATTGAATAATTTATTTCTAACCACACAAGAAAATTTTTCAGAAAATTGTAACACCATGAAAAATTAATTTTTTCAAAAAACAAAAAAAAAATTTTAAATCTGCCCGGAACTGTTCCGGGCAGTCCGTGCGCGCAGGGCCGCTAACGGCAGCGCGCGGTGCGCGCAGGCGTGCAGGCGCCAGACGCCTGCGCGCACGCGGCGTCGGCGCGCCAGGGCGCGCCTGTGCGCGATTTGCGCGCACAGGGCCGCTGCCGCTGCCCGAAACGTTCGGGCAACAGGCAGGCAGCGAGGGTGGCTGTCTGGGGTCGTCTCGGGAACCGTACTTGATGTTGGGCCTGAATTGTTTGGGCCTAGGGTGCAATTTTTTGAATTTTAAAATTTTTGGGTAAAATTGATATTTTTGAAAAATTGGTTCAATTTTTATTTTGAAAGATTGATTTTTAGAAAATTAATAATTTTCTTGTAAAATAAATAATTAGAATGTGATTTTAATTATTTATGGTAAAATGAGTTTTACAAGAAATCAATTATTATTGATTTAATTGGAAATTAAATAAAGAAGTTTATTTAATTTATTAAATTCTTTAATTATTGTGGTGGTTACTGATAAAATTATTAGATAAATGATTTATCAATTAATTAAATTGTTTAATTAAATTGATGTTAATATTTGATATTAAATGCATGAAGGATGATCGAGAACCTTGACCAATGTGTTAGGTGTATGTTAGGATATTTTACTGTTTTATTCGTTTTTTTTTTAATATTTGATATTATTAAAGTGAGCCAGGTTTATGGCCCGTTCCCACCCCATGAGATGTATCCTTTATGTGCCATGGCTATTTAAATGTAATTATTAGAAATAGTGGAAGATCAAGACTGGAAGATGGTGGGCCCGATGAACGAGATGAAGACATGTAAAATATTCGAAGCTCGTGTAATAATTGCATTTGCATCCCTGCATTCACCTAGGTTTTGGATCTGGATCCATGTTTGGCTCACATGGATCTAATAGTGTTGGCGATCGATCATTCTTATTTATTGTTGAATGTCATATTATGATATATGTGATATATAGTAGTATGCATGTATGTATATTATTAGATAATATTGTTGCATGGATCCGGCAAACATACAAACTCGTGGCACAGCGATTTTAAATTAAAATGATGAGACAATTTTAAAATTAAAATCCCTCATTTTGAATATGATTCAAAATTCATATCAAACCGTAAAAGTAAAAATTAAAAGAGTTTAATTTTTCCTTGCCTTCCATCAACCGTGATTGCATGTTGATCGCTACCCGCGGACAGTGTCTGGCTCATATTATTGGGGAGGCCTGGACGCCGGAAAGCTGTGACT
Organism: Primulina tabacum; assembly: GCF_025594145.1. Taxonomy (NCBI): domain Eukaryota; kingdom Viridiplantae; phylum Streptophyta; class Magnoliopsida; order Lamiales; family Gesneriaceae; genus Primulina; species Primulina tabacum. Next base: position 33,981,304 of record NC_134559.1, read on the forward strand.
TCCACCGGACATATGATGTGAATTGAGTGGAACTCCCATGACTTCGGCTCATATTATTGGGGGAACTCATGGCGACCGTCTACTACAATTCAATATTGATGGGTCGGTTTGACACGCGAAAATAAACGCCGTCATATTATTGGGTCCTTATTAAACGTGAGGCAAAACACGCGGAGGTTGCATAGTGATGCAATTGGATTCTACTTTTTAGAAATTATAATTGGCTGATATTATTCGGAATTATAATTGGCTAATTGAACTCTACGCGCCCACTAAGAAAATACGATTTTCCTTTTTCATCAGAGGGTGGTTAAAATTTCAAAATAGTGGGAGGAAGATTTATAAAATAAAAAATCCATATTTTATATCTTAAAATTATTTTAAAATAATCAGCAACCATTATTATGTTTCCATATCAGTATATTTTCGATTTCGTCACGTAATTCATTTTTGTTATTAACAAGCTAACCGAATCTAATTTTCAAGACTGGTTGGAAAATTTGTTCTAAATTCGGAGAAAATGACATACACACTAATGTCAGTCTTGTTGAACTGACAATGCATGCAAGATGGTGGGACCATAGTGTGCAAGCTAAAGTGTAATGTGCTTGCTTCTATGTCAAATGAACTGTAGGGACAGTTTGAGAAAATTTTGAATGCTGCTGATATTCGAATGCACGTGCAAGAGTTACATGGTGCATGAAATTATGCACATCACTTTCGAGGAGCTCATGAATACACGCATGCAAGACAGGGCTTTGGCCCATGAGCGTGGTGTACATATAATTGGGCTTATTGAGAATGTGATGGGCCTGGAATATGTGATTCCTAACAAGTTACTTCATGACATCAATTTGTTGTCATTCTCTTTCTCATTTGACAGGTTTATGTTGAACTTCATTTTGAATAAGATTGATGATAGCCTTGAAGAGCTATTCAACATGCTTATGACTTATGAAGTCATCATAAAATAGGAAAATTTTGTTTCTTAGTTGGGCTTGTTGTCAGGAACAAAAGTGGCCCGCAATGTAAGGGAAAGAAATGTTCTGCCTCTCACAAGAAAAACCCAATAAGAGGCAAACTCTGAAAGACACTTAAAAGGCCTACAAAGCCCGATAAGTTAGAACATATTTATTTCACTGAAAGAAGTCCGGACATAAGAAATTATATGTGCCAGAAATGTTCTGGAAATGATAAGTGAATGTCCAAGTAAACATGATTTCAACAACAAACAAAGAATGTTAGATGATCCAAATCCCACACAAATATGGCCCGTTAGAATATGTCATATTTCCCAAAGAAGGATGCACAAACTAGTGGGAGAAGACATGTTTGACTTGTCAAACATAAATTCTCTACTTACTTGTGAGTTCTGTCTAAAAGAAAAAATGACCAAGACTCCATTCGATGGAAACGTGGAACGTGCGCATGGTGTACTGGATTTGATCAACACAGACATTTGTGGCCCGCTAAGTGTTAGCACAGAATATGGGCAATCCTACTTCATTACCTTTACTGATGACCATTCAAGGTATGGGTACGTTTATTTGATGAAATACAAATCTGAAGCATTTGAAAAGTTCAAAGAATTCAGATCTGAAGTAGAAAATCCGCTAGAAAAAAGTATTAAAGCACTTCGATCTGATCGAGGTGGAGAATACTTAAGTGCTGAATTTTTGGGTTATCTAAAAGAGAATGGGATTTTCTCACAGTGGACTCCACCAGCAACACCACAATTGAATGGTGTTTCTGAACGTCGTAAGCGAACCTTGTTGGACATGGTTCGATCCATGTTGGGATTCACTGAATTGCCTACATCGTTTTGGGGCTTTGCGCTTGAAACTACGGCAATGTTGTTGAATAATGTCTACGCTAAAGCAGTTGATAAAACACCATATGAGATATGGATGGGAAAAACTCCCAAATATTCTTACCAGAGAATATGGGGATGTCCTGCTTACGTGAAGCAGACAGTGGGAGACAAATTGGATAGTAGATCCACTTTGTGCTACTTTGTAGAATATCCAAAGAATTCTGTTGGGTATTATTTCTATCGTCCCAATGAAGCAAAATTGTTTGTTTCAAGAAATGCCACCTTTTTGGAAAAGGAATTTCTATTAGATAGAAAAGGCAAGATGATGGAACTTGAAGAAATTCAAAATACTCCCTCAACTGTAGAAGTTTAACCCATTTCCAAGAACCAGTATTTGAAGTACAATCTCCTAGGAGGTCTGATAGGGTTATTAGACCACCTGCAAGACATACTCTTCTTCATGAACAAGATCATGATGAGTCTTGTGTTGGATATGATCCAATGAACTTTAAAGAAGCAATATCTGATACTGATTCAACCAAATGGCTTGAAACCATGCAGTCGAAAATGGACTCTCTATATTCAAACCAAGTCTGGACATTGGTGGATCAACCTGAGGGAATCGTTCCTATAGGGTGCAAATGAATCTACAAAAGAAAGCTTGGGGAGAATGGGAAGGTAGTGACCTTCAAAGCAAGACTGGTTGCAAAAGATTATACTCAAAGGCAAAGAGTTGACTATGAGGAAATTTTTCACCAGTTGCTATCTTTAAGTCCATTAGATTACTACTAGCCATAGCATCATGGTATGACTATGAGATATGACAAATGGATGTAAAGACTGCATTCCTCATTGGAGACATCAAAGAAGAAATTTATATGTCTTAACCTGAGGGATACACATCAGTAGGAAGTGAGCATAAGGTATGCAAACTTCAGAGATCAATACATGGTCTCAAGCAGGCATCAAGGAGTTGGAACCTCAGATTTGATAGCACTATCAAAGAGTTTGGTTTTGCTAAGAATCCTGAGGAACCGTGCGTGTACAAGAAAGTTAGTGGGAGTGTGTGAAGCATCCTATGTATTGGGAATACAAATCTATAGAGATAGATCAAAAAGGATGCTAGGACTCACCCAAGTCACTTATATCGATACCATTCTGAAGCGATTCACTATGGAAGAGTCCAAGAGAGGATACTTACAAATGTGTCATGGTGTTACTCTATCTAAAGCTATGTGTCCCAAAACAGATGAAGAGATAGAGATGATGACATGTATTCCATATGCGTCAGCTTTTTGTAGTATCATGTATGGTATGATATCGACACGTCCTGATGTTGCTTACGCTCTGAGTGTTACAAGCAGATATCAGGCAAACCCTGGTCCAATGTATTGGAAGGCCGTGAAAGATATTCTTAAGTACTTGAGAAGGACTAAGAACTTGTTCATGGTCTATGGGGTGGAGAATTGAAATTGGAAGGCTACACTGATTCTAGCTTCCAATGTGACGTAGATGATTCGAAATCGACCTCTGGCTTTGTATTCATTCTTAATGGTGCAGCTGTCTCTTGGAAAGGTTCCAAGTAAGACACCGTTGCGGATTCAACCACTGAAGCTGAATATATTGCTGCATCTGATGCATTTAAAGGGGTAGTTTGGATGAGGAATTTTGTCCAAGAGTTGGGCGTTATTCCTAATGGAGTTGATCCAGTCCCGTCGTACTGGAACAACACGGGACTGAATCAACACTTGTGTCGTTGTGCAAGCAAAGGAACCAATGTCTCATCAGCGATCCAAACATGTACTGAGGAAGTTCCACATCATACGGGAGATAGTGGGAAGAGGAGACATATCAGTTGAAAGAGTCCCCTCTGCAGATAATGTTGCTGATCCACTTACAAAGCCCTTGCCAGGACCATTGTTTGAAAAGCATCGCGAAGCAATGGGATTAAGGGTAGTTGGTTATAGGGCAAGTGGGAGATTGTTAGAGTAGATGCCCTGCAAGCCAATGGTTGGTTAGGGAATTTATTAACTCAAGTGAAATAAGCAATCTTTATTTTAATATAATTTAACTTTTTATGGTCTTGTTATACTTTATCTGTATACACATGCAAACAGCATAGATAAAGTCATTGATTATGCTTTAATACAAATGAATCGTAATTCGATGTTGAAACTCATTTGTAAACCCAGCATATTCTAAATTCATTCCTAGTCGATTCAGCCGCCTAAAACAGGGATAAAGGCCGGTTGAGATCGAGACTAGCATCTGTGATGTTGTGTACTGCGTTTCTTGGTAAGGGCATAGAGATGTCCAAACATGCAGATGGGTAGTTATATGATGATTATACCGAACAACCCTCCCTCGGACTTTCCAAGTGGTTATCATTCATCGAGAGGATAAGTCCGTGGTTATGATTGTACACCATTAGTCCTTACGACCCGGGACAACACTGAGGCTCTATATGCTAGGGCTGTGCTTTGACTCGTTTACCGGCTCCAGGAGAGACATCAGGTGGCGAGGTTGGGTACAGTTGCGACACATATAGGAGCCAGTGCATTGTAGTCGGGGATTCACCGCTCACCTACGGGTGTCGATATCCTATGTGATCTCATGAAATAATAGTGCATGGAATCTTTGGCCAGAGTATGAGATATACGTTAGAGAAAGAGTTCTCAAAAATCGTACACGCGATGCAACTATTATAGTTATCACATAGTTATCGAATTAATATGCAACCCTCGATAAACCAATGGTTGCAGATTCGATCGGGATATATGAGATGAAAGGACCGTACTGTACGTTAATCATCATCGACTGGTTCTTGCAGACACTATCAATGATACCTGGGGGATCATGGGGCGATGCTACTAGACGCTCTTACCATGATCCGATGGGTGCAATCAGAAATGAGTTCTGACATTCTTGATCAAGGTGTTGATGAAAAGAATGAGGCTAACTAGGGTAAGCCCGAATAAAGGATTATGTCCTGAATCACAAGGAGTTGTGAACCCACGGCTAGCTGTATCCCTGAACCATTGAGGGTCACACAAGTACTGGATTGTTTGTTCCCGTTGAGAGAATAAATTCAAGGAGTTGAATTTATATTATGATATAGTAAATTCAAAGAGTTGAATTTATGATAATTAAATTTTGAGAAAATAAATTCAAGAAGTTGAATTTATGAGATAGTAAATTCAAGAATTTGAATTTATGAAATTTGATAATTTAATTTATTAAACTCAAAAGTTGGGTTTATTAAAAATTAAATTTTGGAGGTGATGAAAATTCAAGTAGTTGAATTTATAATTTAAATAATAAATTCAAATGTTGAATTTATAATATATTTAATTTATTAAGCTCAAAAGTTGAGTTTATTAATTAATAAATTAAATATGGTGGATAATGTGTTTAATGGGCTTGTAGGAGTACAATTCCAACATAATAAATAATTAAAGTTTTATGGACCTTGATTAAATTGATTAAATTAGTTGGACTAGCCCAATTAATTAAATCAAGGCCATTAATGTTAATTATGTATTAGGTCATGGGTTAATTATATATAGGGATTGAGAAGTCAAAACCCTAACCTACCACACCATAAGTTTTCGAAAATCAGCCTCCATCCTCCAAGCAAAAATCGGCCACCTCTCTTGAGAAAGAATTTTGTGCCGTCTCTCAAATAATTTTCTCCTATGTTAAATATCTTCCAATATTTCTAGTGCAATTTGGAAGAGAATCAAACAATCCAGTCGTGGATCTAATTAGAAGAAAAGAAAGGAGTCTTTTGAAGAAAGTTCGTAGGGATTAATCAAGAGCTAATCCGTTTATACCGGATTAGTTGGAGTCAAGTGATTTAATTCACTAAAGGTATAATTCTAACACCCTATGAATGTTTTTGTTAAAATCATACGAGCGCCCAAAGCAAAATATATTTTGATTGTCAAAATAAATAAAAAATTTTAAAACTTCCGCTGCGTTTGGGCGTGTAGAAAACCGAGATCCAACAGACAGCCTTGAGTTCTGGTAGTTCATGATCGCCGGTTCCATTGCTGGTTCAATCAAACATATGGCCATGTTCCTCGTGGACACCCTTAAAACTCCCATGCAGGTACATTCTGTTGGGGCATCGTGTTCTTGCACCCAAGACGCAGTGGAAGCTTAAAATTTTTGTTCTTGGGCGTCGTATGTTTAAAATCATGCATAGGGTGTTTGGAATTATGCCTTTGCGTTCTTAACGCTTGGACTCCAAACTATTCCGGTTTTTACGCGGAGATAGTTCTTCTTTTAAATCCCTACGAACGGCTCTCCTTTTTGATCATCTAATCAGGTTCACGATCGAAGATTTTTTCAATCGTTTGGTTTGTACTAGAATATCCAAAACGATTTGTGCGTTGAGACTGTAGCCTTCGAATTTCCAAAATCCGGAGACGGCCCTGCGACGGCGGCGCGACGATGGAAGACTCTTGATGGCCGAAATTAGTTTTCCCAAAAACCTTTTGTTGGACGAGATTCCTTGATTTACAATCATGGATTTGTGCTAATTGATTCTCAATCAATTATTAACAAATAATTATTGATTCTTCAATTGAGTAGAGGATTTGTGGTTGTTTTGTGTGCAAAACATATGGTATGTATTATGAGCCCTAGTTGCGTATATATAGAGTAAGACTCATAATCTAATTACGATTCCTCCAACAAGGACTCTAATAATTTTATTATATTTAAACTCTCATATAATTAATATATAGAGTATTTATTAACTTTTACTAATACATGATATATTAATAACATATACACATATTTTATATCAACATATAAAATATATATGTACATTAATTAAATTAAATAACCATTATTTAATTCATAAATTAACACCTTTGTTAATTTAATTCTAGACTCAATTAGAACATATATGAGAATTTGTGCATGTTAGTAGTCAACACTACTAGCATAATCATTTAATTAGTAAATTCCAAATTTACAAAAAAAATGATTCCGAACTCATTATAATCATGATCGACGATCCAAGATGGCCGATATATCGAGGATACAAATCTTGTTCATATAATGAAAATTGATAATTTCGAAGATCAAAACATTCATTTACCATATTGGGCAGCTGCCAGTTTTAGTGAACTCATTCACTAAAACAGGCCATCTCACATTCCTTTCTTATTTAACAATGACGCTAACTTCCATTTCTTCCATCCTATGGAATCAGCTAATAAACTCTTTTATAAGCTTTCTGTTTGATCTCCATCAAACTATAGTCGCCAAATTCCAACACGTTGAAATTTGACAATCTCAATGGGAACACAAAATCCGATACTTGTGTGACCCTCAATGGTTCAGAGATATAGCTAGCATTGGGTTCACATCTCCATGTGATTCAGAATAACATTTATTCTTATTCCGGTTTACCCTGGTTAACCACATTCTTTTCATCAACTCCTTGAACAAGAATGTCAGAACTCATTTCTGATTGCACCCATCGGATCATGGTAAGATGGTCTAGTAGCATCGTTCCATGATCCCATACGTATCACTGATAGTTCCTACAAGAACTTTTAGTCATGGTTAGCGTATAGTACAGTCCTTTCATCACATATATCCCGATCGAATCTGCAACCATTGGTAAATCAAGAGTTGCATATGAATTACGATAACGATGCGATTTATCTTTGAGTACTAATAGTGGCATGGTATGTGCAAGTTGGAAAACACATTTTCCTAAAGCAGATTTCTTGCTTTGACCAAATACTCCTTGCACTATTAACCCATCAGATCACATAGGATATCTTCACCCGTAGGCGAACGGTGAATCATTGACTACAATGCATTTGCTCCTACGTATTTTGAAACTACACCCAACCTCGCCACCTGATGACCCTCAATGAAGTTGGTAGACTGATCAAAGTGCATGCTAGTACGTATAGCTCCTACATTGTCCCGGGTCAAAGGACTAATGGTGTACAACCATAATTTCAGACTACTCCACTCTATAAGTGAGAACCACTTGGATAGTTTGAGGGAGGGTTGTTCAGTGTATCATCATATGATCACCCATCTATGTGAATGGACATCTCCATGCCCTTACCAATGAAACATGGCGTTTCCATCACAGATGCTAGTCTCAATCTCGAGCGACCTTCATCCTTGTTTTAGGCGGCTGATACGACTAGGAACCTGTTTAGAATATACTGTACACTTCCTAATAAGTTCCATGATATTACGTTGCGATGTAGACCTCATGGTACCTATTGTATATTCAAGGAGTTTATCCATGCAGCTTGCATGAGTATACATATAAAGTATAAATCAAATAAAATCATAGAATATTATTAAAATAAAGATTGTTTTACATTAGAGTCAATAAAACTCGAGCCACAAGTTGGCTTGCCGGGCACGTACTCTAACAATCTCCCACTTGTCCTATAGCCAACTACCCATAAATCTTAGATCCATTGCTTCGTGATGCTTCTCAAATAGGGGTCCTGGTAGGGGCTTCGTTAGTGGATCAACAGGGTTATCTGCGGAGAAGACTCTCTCTACCGATATTTCTCGTCTTCCCATAATCTCCTGGATTATGTGGAAGTTCCTCAGTATATGTTTGGATCGCTGATGAGACCTCGGTTCCTTCGCTTGCGCAACGGTGATGGTGTTGTCACAGTAGACCGGGACTGGGTCAACTATTTAAGGAATGACACCCAACTTTTGGATGAAATTCCTCATCCAAACACCCTTCTTTGTTGTAGGCGATGCAGCTATGTATTCGGCCTCAGTGGTTGAATCTGCTGTGGTGTCTTGCTTGAAACTCTTCCAAGAGACATCACCACTATTGAGCTTAAATACAAATCCAGAGGTCGATTTCTAATCATCCACATATAATTGGAAGTTAGTATCAGTGTAGCATTCCAATTTTAGCTCTCCACTCTCGTATACCAAGAACAAATTATTAGTTCTTCTCAAGTACTTAAGAATGTCCTTCACTGCTTTCCAATGTAGTGGACCAGGATTCGACTGATATCTGCCTTCAACACTTAGTACATATTCAATATCAGGTCGAGTAGATATCATACCATACATAATACTGCCTATGGCAGACGCATAGGGAATGCGCTCATGGTTTCTATCTATTCATCAGTCTTAGGGCACATAAACTTGGATATAGTCACACCATGAGACATTTGGAGATATTCTCTCTTGTACTCCTCCAAAGAAAATCTCCTCAGTATGGTATCGATATATGTGTATTAGGTGAGCCCTAGCATTCTCTTTTATCTATCCCTATAGATTTGTATTCCTAATACATATAATGTTTCACCCATATCCTTCATAGAGAACTTACCAGCAAACCATAGTTTAGTTGATTGCAACATCCCTACAACATTCCCAATGAGTACTATGTCATCAACATAAAACACTATGAATATCATTGAACTCCCACTAACCTTCTTGTATACACATCATTCCTTGGGATTTTTGGCAAAATCAAACTCTTTCGTAGTTTTGTCAAATCTGAGATTTCAGCTCCTTGATGCCTGTTTGAGTCCATAAATGGATCTTTGAAGTTTGCATAGTTTATGCTCACTTCCTACTGATGCGAATCCTTCAGTTTGAGACATGTAAATATCTTCCTTAATACCCCCATTAAGAACGTTGTTTTTCACATCCATCTGCCATATTTCATAATCATACCATGCTGCTATGGCTAGCAGTATCTTAATGGACCTGAACATTGTGACTGGAGAAAAGGTTTCCTAATAGTCAATACATTTCCTTTGAGTATATCCTTTTACTACCATTCTATCTTTGAAGGTCACCACCTTCTATCCGCTCCAAATTTCCTCTTGTAAATATATTTGCATCCTATGGGAACAATTCCCTCAAGTGGATATACTAAGGACCAAACGTGGTTTGAATACATGGAGTCCATCTCGAACTACATGGCTTCAAGACATTTAGATGAATCGACATCAAACAGTTCTTCCTTGATATTACTTGGATCGCATCCAATAATGAGCTCACCTTGGCCTTCTTCAAGAAGCAGACTCAACCTATTAGGCAGCCTTTAGATCCTTTCAGATCTCCTAAGAGCTTGTGTTTCTGTGATTGGATGTTGGGGTGTGAGTTCTACTAGTTGTGTAGTAGGAGGTTCTTGAATCTCATCGAGTTCTATCATCTCGTCTTTTCTTTCCAATAGAAACTCATTCTCTAAGAAGGCGGCATTCCTTGAAACAAATAGCTTTGTTTCACTGGGATAACAGAAGTAATATCCAATAGAGTACATTGGATATCCTACAAAGTTGCACAAATTGGCTCTACTATCCAATTTGTCTCTCACTGATTGCTTCACGTAAGCAGGGCATCCCCATATTCTTAAGTAAGAATAGTTGGGAAGCCTTCCCATCCATATCTCATATGGCGTCTTGTCCACTTCCTTTGTATGGACTTGATTCAACAACCTTACCCCTGTTTCAAGTGCATATCCCCAAAGGGATGGCGGCAACTCAGTGAATCCCATAATAGATCGGACCATATCCATCAATATCGGACTACGGCGTTCTGACACACCATTCAATTGGGGTGTGGCAGATGGAGTCCACAGTGAGAGAATCTCATTCTCTTTAAGGTACTCTTGAAACTCAGTACTCATGTATCCTCCACATCGATCTTGTCGTAGTGTTTTAATACTCTTTTCTAACTGTTTTTCTACTTTTGTTTTGAATTTTCAATTTTTAAAAGGTTTCAGACTTGTATTTCATTAAATACACATATCCAAACCTCGAATGGAGAATGACCAAATTTCGTGCTAACACTTAGCGGGCCAGCCACATCTGTATGGATCAAATCTAATTGATCATGTGCACGTTCCACTTTCCCTAAGAAAGGGGCCTTGGTCTTTTTTTCTATCAGACATGACTCACATGTCTCTAGAATGTTTAAGTCTGACGAGTCAAATATGCCCTCTCCCACTAGCTTGTGGATCTTTCTTTGAAAAATATATCATAGCCTAAAAAATGTGCTTTATTTAGACTATATTGTTTTGTTTTGTTTTGTGTTGTTTTGTTTGTTGTTAAAATCGTGTTTACTTGAACATTCACTTATCATTGCCAAAACATTTCTGGCCCAGATAATTTCTTATGTTCAGACTTCTTGCAGTGAAGCAAACATATTCTGACTTATCAGGCTATGCCAAATTCCAGGCCCACCACCTTCTTAATAGACCCAATAATACTTAAACCATGCTCATGAGCGAGAGCCCCATCTTGCATGTGTGCACTCATGTGTTCCTTGAACGTGGTGTGCATCATTGTGCGAGTTTCATGCACTATGCAACTCTTGCATGTGTATTTGAATATCAACAACATTCAACATTTCCTCAAACTATCTCTACAGTTCATTTAACATAGAAACGAGTATATTACACTTTTTCTTGCATATTATGGTCCCACCATCTTGCATGCTTTATCAGTCAGCAAAACTAACATTAGTGTGTATGCTATTTTCTCCGAATTTAGAACAATTTTCCCAGCCAATCTTGAAGATTAGTGTTTGGTTAGCTTGTTTTAATAACATAAATGAATTACGTGATTAAATCATAAATATGCTGATGTGGAAACATAATGAATGTTACCGACTATTTTAAAATATTTTGTAAGAAGTAAAATATGGACTTTTGTATTTACGAATTTCCTCCCACTATTTTTACATTTTCACCACCCTTTGATGAAAAACTTGAAATCCAATTTTTTTGAATATCAACAACATTCAACATTTCCTCAAACTGTCTCTACAGTTCATTTAACATAGAAACGAGCACTAGTAGAATTGTTGGCTTTTACTTCGCCACACGTTACTTCGGCGAGTATTAATTATGAAGTAGTATATATCAATCAACTTCGGTAATTACACCAGCGAAGTAAAACATAATTTTTTACTTCACAATTTAAAAAACACGGGCTTCAGTTCTAATTTTTTGTAATCTTTTACTTCGACACAGTAGTTTTGATGAAGTGAAAAGTTCAAAAAAAATTTTAAATTTATATTTAGCGAAGTAAAAAAATGAACCACAATTTTAATTAATTTCCTTAAATGATGAAGTAATAAAATACAAATTAACTTGTCATATTAAAATTGTGTCGAAGTTAAAGAAAGAATTTACTTCACTACAACTCAATAATTGTGAAGTCGTTATCTATTAATTACTTCACTACAACACAAAAAAATGAAGTCTTTTAAATTTACTACTTCGTCATTAAATGTAAATTGTGAAGTAACAAAACTTACAAACAAAAAAAGATGTAAACCGTCGCTCGTCAAAACCGTCGCTATTAGCGACAATTTAAAATATCTGTCGCTAAATAAATTGGCGACGGTTGTATAAACTATCGCTACATATATCGACGACGGTTTTATAAACTGTCGCTAATTAGCAACGGTTTTGTTATGACAGTCGCCCAGAGCGACGGGTTAAACAATCCGTCGCTAAATAAATCGGCGACAGTTGTAAAACCCGTCGCTAATTAGCAACATATTTATTAACCCGTCGCTAATAGCGACGATTTATAAATTTCCGTCGCAAATTGCCTATAAATACACACCTCTGCGGCTTATTCTTCACACCACTTCGTATCTGCTTCCATTTTTTCTCTCGGACGGTTTTAATTTCGATTTAGATTATATTTTTTAGCTTCAATTTTTAATTTATGATCATGAATTTAATTTTGGTGTTAGTTTATTTTATCGCAAGATTAAATTATTTTATAAATTATTTACAAATTTGAAATATGATATTTAGATGTGTTGAGAATATTATTTAAAAATATGTAGGAATAATTATAAAATTTAAAAACTATTTTTTTTAAAAAAATAATATCTTTAGCGACGGTTTTATGATTTACCGTCTCTAACTAGCGACAGTTATATAAATACTGTCGCTAATTAGCGACAGTTTTGGTATAAAGGGTCGTTAATAAGCGACTGTGTTTGTTAGACCGTCGCTAATTAGCGACAATTTTGGTATAAAGGGTCGTTAATTAGCGACGGTATTTGGTAGACCGTCGCTAATTAGCGACAGTTTTTGAAATTATCGTCGCTACTTAACGACGAGATATATTTAACCGTCGCTAAGTAGCGACGGTCGGTCTATCTTTCTAAACCGTCGCTAACTGGAAACCGTCGCTAATTTAGTTCCGTAACACCGAAGTCATTCGCATCAATTACTTCACAAAAATACAAAACCTTTGAAGTTGTACAACACATTTACTTCGTCATTCTATATAAACTATGCAGTTATATATAAGCTACTACTTCTGCACTTTACGAAATCGACGATGTAGAAGACGTTGTTTTACTTCGTCATCGGTCTAATTCCGACCAAAGACTTCGCTAATTTCTTGGATACGACTTCGGTGATAATGCGAAGTAAAATGGTGCCCTATTACTTCACGTGCATCTACTTCGGCAATTAATATACCTATTATTTCATTTAATATGCGAAGTAAATCAAGGAAATTCTACTAGTGGAGTATATTACACTTTTGCTTGCATACTATGGTCCCACCATCTTGCATGCTTTATCAGTTCAGCAAGACTGACATTAGTGTGTATGCTATTTTCTCCGAATTTAGAACAATTTTCCCAGACAATCTTGAAGATTAGTGTTTGGTTAGCTTGTTTTAATAACATAAATGAATTACGTGATGAAATCATAAATATGCTGATGTGGAAACAGAATGAATGTTACCGACTATTTTAAAATATTTTGTAAGAAGTAAAATATAGACTTTTGTATTTACGAATTTCCTCGCACTATTTTTACATTTTCACCACCCTCTGATGAAAAACTTGAAATCCAATTTTTTTAGTGAGTACGCAAGACCCAATTGCGAATTATGATTCCTAATAATATCATCCAATTATAACTTCCAAAAGGTAGAGCCCAATTGCAACTCCTTGCAACCCTTACGTAATTTTGCCTCACGTTTGAGGAGGGTCCAATAATATGATCCCTTCTCTCTTCACGTGTCGAGCCCAACCCATCAATGTTGAACCTTAATGGATAGTCGCCATGAGATCCCCCAATAATATAAGCCGTAGTCATGGGAGTTCCACGTAGTTCACATCAAATATGTCAGTGGAAGTCACAGCTTTCCGGCCCCCAGGCCTCCCCAATAATATGAGCCAAACACTGACCGTGGGTGGTGTTCATCATGCGACCGCTGTTGATTGAAGGCGAGAAATTATTAAACTTTCTTTTAATTATCCTTTTAATGGGCTTGATTTAAATTTTGGATCTCATCCAAAATGAGGGATTTTAATTTCAAAAATTTGTCTCATCATTAATTTTAAAACTCGTGTCATGATTGTTTGTATGATTTTCGGATTCATGCAACTCTTGTTATTATATTAATAATAACACACATACTGATTAATTATAATATATCATATAAATCATAAATAATAAAAGATGATCAATAACCGAGAGCTAATTGATCCGTACATGCCTCATACGGATCCATGTCCATAACCTAGATAAATGCATGGATGAAAATGCAATATTACATAAGCTTCTAATATTTTACATGTCTTCGATCATCAAAACTACTTCCGAGGATCGGGCCCACCGTCTTCAAATCTTGATCTTCCACTAATTCTAATATTAACATTAAATACCCATGGCACATTGGGATACATATTTAGGAGGTTGGAACGGACCATAAACCAGGTCCACTTTTAATTATCAAATATTGAAAATTACAATAAGTAGAATATCTTAACATACACCTAGCACATTGGTCATAGCTCTCGATCATCTTTTTAACATATAATATCATATATTAAATAAATACGATAATATCACATATTATCAATAAATTGTGTATCTCGTAAATTTTCACTAACCGCCATAATTATCAAATTAAATAAACATTTTTATTTAATTTAAAATAATTAAATTTCTTGTAAAACACAAATATAAATAATTAAAATCATATTTCAAATATTTAATTTGTAAAAAATTAATTTTATCAAAAATATTGTAGGGGTAAAATCGTTTGCATTTCAAAAATATCAATTTAACCAAAACTTTTGAAAAATTTGAAAATCACCCCTCGTCCCGAACAATTCAAGTCCACGACCCAGCGCGTCCCGGGCATCCGACCACGCCACATGCCCGCTACCCGATCCGATCGGCTCGGCCATCGATGGGCGTGCTGTGTGCTGGCCAGTCGCGCGTCTGCCCGGAACAGTTCCGGGCAGACCCTCAAAATTAATTTTTTTAAATTAAAAACAGATTTTTCGAAAAATTTTAGGGGCGTTTTTTAAAAATTCTTACACGGTTAGAAATAATATACTCAACATGATTTAATTAAAACACACAATTGAGAATAACCGACTCTGATACCACTGTTGGGACATCGTGTCCTCGCACCCAAGACGCAGCGGAAGCTTAAAACTTTTGTTCTTGGGCGTCGTGTGTTTAAAACCATAAAAAGGGTGTTTGGAATTATACCTTTGCGTTCTAAACGCTTGGACTCCAAACTATTCCGATTTTTACGAGGATATAGTTCTTCTTGTAAATCTCTACGAATGGCTCTCCTCTTAGATCACCTAATCAGGTCCACGATCGAAGACTGTTTCCCTCGTTTGGTTTGTACTAGAAAATCCAAATGATTTGTGTCTTGAGACTATAGCCTCCGAATTTCCAAAATCCGTAGACGGCGATGGAAGACTCTTGATGGCCGAAATTAGTTTTCCCTAAAACCTTTTGTTGGCCGAGAATTCCATGATTTACAATCATGGATTTGTTCTCATTGATTCTCAATCAATTATTAACAAATAATTATTGATTCTTAACCAACAATCATGCAAATCTAATTTTCTTTGTGGAACAAAGTTTCTTCATCAATTTCCTTGTGGTTGCCGAACACTTGCTTCAATTGAGGAGAGGATTGGTGGGGGTTTCGTGTGTAAAAGATATGGTATGTATTATGAGTCCTAGTTGTGTATATATAGAGTGAGACAATTAATATAATTAGGAGTCCCTCTACCAAAAGAACTCTAATAATTTCATTATATTTAAACTCCTATATAATTATTATATAACATATTTATAACTTTTAATAATACATGATATATTAATACCATGTACACATATTTTATATCACCATATAAAATATATATATATATACATACATTAATTAAATTAAATAACCATTATTTAATTTATAAATAAACTCCTTAGTTAATTTAATTCTAGATTCATCTAGAACATATATGAGAATTTGTGCATGTTAATTGTCACCACTACTAGCATAATCATTTAATTAGTAAATTCTAAATTCACAATAAAATGATTCCGAACTCATTATAACCCTGATCGACGATCCGAGAGCGCCGATGTACCAAGGATACAAATCTTGTTCATATAATGAAAATTGAAAATTTCGAAGATCAAAACTTTCATTTACTATATTGGGAAGCTGCCAGTTTTAGTGAATTCGTTCACAAAAACAGACAGTCTCACTTTCCTTCCTTATTTAGCAATCATGCTAACTTCCATTTCTTCCATCATATGGAATCATCTAATAAACTCTTTTATAAACTTCATGTTTGATCTCCATCAAATTATAGTCGCCAAATTCCAGTACGTTGAAATTTGACTATCTCAATGGGAACACAAAATCCGATACTTGTGTGACCCTCAATAGTTCAGGGATACAGCTAGCCGTGGGTTCACATCTCCGTGTAATTCAGAATAACATTTATTCTTATTCCGATTTACCCTAGTTAACCCCATTCTTTTTATCTACTCCTTGATTAAGAATGTCAGAACTCCTTTCTGATTGCACTCATCGGATTATGGTAAGAGCGTCTAGTAGCATCGTCCCATGATCCCCAAGGTATCACTGATAGTGTCTGCAAGAACCTTTAGTCATGGTGAGAGTACAGTACGTCCCTTCATTACATATATCCCGATCGAATCTTGTAATAACCGATTGTTAATTTCTTTTATTATGAATTACGGTATTTTATGTTGATGGTTTATGGCTTTACATTATGATATGAATGGTAATGAATGTTATATAATGAAATAGATAATGGATTGGTAGAATAGAAGGTTGAATTTGAGTTAAATAGGTAATGGAAGTATTGAATGAAAGGGGATCGGTTACGGTGTCCGGTTTAGTGCAACGGAAGTTTTAAAAATTGTTTTTCAACAAGAAAACCGAGCACCTCAACTACTATAGTGTGTAGCAAATACGAAAAACACGAAATGTCATACATATGGTGTTTTTAAGAAAATATACCTATCAATCTTAAAAGATTGATGTTGGCTTCAACTTAGTTGATTTACAACTAAGCTCTTGATGGCAAGACAATCTTCAAGCTCTCCTTGCTCCAAAATTAGGCCCACCACCAACTAGCTAGTTCCCCTCTTATTTTGCACTAGAGAAATAAATGGATTTTTCAGAGAGAAGTGTATTGTTTCCTCAACAATTGAAGAACAAAATTATGGAGAGAATTTTTAAGAAATTTCGGCCAAGTGCTTCAAGGGAGGGAGGAGAATGAGTTTTCTTGGTGTTGTAAAAAGTTAAAGTCACCTTTTTGCATGCTAAGCAATTTTTAATGAAAAAGTATTCCCCAACTCTTTACCTCCCAAGCATGCAATTTGATTGAGCTTGTAACAATTACAAGGCCCATGGACTTTAATTTATAAACTCATTTATAAGTTTTTCAACACATTGAACTATTTTACTTCTCAACGGTATCTAGAAAGCTAATACTTGTGTGGCCCTTAATGGTTCATTGATACAACTAGCCGTGGGTTCACATCTTCATGTGATTCGGACTAAACATGTCCTTATACGAGCATAACCCAATTGCTCTATTCTTAATTATCAACTCCTTGATAATAAGAACGTCAGAACTCAAGTCTGATAGTACCCAACCAATCATGTTAAACGCCTAGCAGCATCGCTTACATGATTCCCTAGGTATCAAATGATAGTGCCTGCAAGAACTATTCAATTATGGTTAGCGTACAGTACGGTCCCTTCAACTCATATATCCCGATCGATTCGACAACCATTGGTATATCGAGAATCGTCAATGAATCGATACTATGTGTCATGTCGTAGTTGCATCGATGGTATAATCTATGGAACCCCTTTCATAATTACCACCATACTCTGATCAGAGATTTCATACTACATATACATGAGATCACATAGGATATCCATACCCGAAGGTAAGCGGTGAATCCCCGACTACAATGCATTGACTCCTATATGTTTCGACAAAACACCAAACCTTGCGACCTGATGACCCCATGAGAGTCGGTAAACAAGTCAAAGTATAATGCTAGCACATAGAGTCTCAATGTTGTCCCGGGTCATAAGGACTAAGGGTGCAAAACAATAAACTAGGACGTTTCCACTCGATAAGTAAGAACCACTTGGAAAGTCCTTTATGGAGGGTTTTTCAGTGCATTCTACAAGGAGCACCTATCTGCATGTTCGGACATCACAATGTCCCCTACCAATGAAACATGGTACTCACATTGCAGATACAAGTCTCGAACTCGACCGACCTAAATCCTTCTTAGCGGCGGCTGAATCAATTAGGAACTGTTTAGAATATACAATATTCCAAATATGAGTTTCATGATACTAATCATATGAGCATCTCATATTCTTTCTACTATTTGTATATTCAAGGACTTTATCTATGCAACTAGCATGGGTATACAGATAAAGAAGTGCCAAAATAATAATTTCAAATATTGTTAAAATAAAGACTATTTATACATAGAGTTTCATTGTGAACACTCGGCCAACACTTGGCTCGACGTGCACCTACTCTAACAATCTCCCACTTGCACTAGAGCCAACTACCCATATGATTCAAACCCATCGATTTGCGATGCTTCTCAAATAATGGTCCAGGTAAAGGCTTAGTTAGTGGATCAACAACATTATCTGTGGAGCCGACTTTGTCAATCGAGACTTCTACTCTTTCCACAATATCTTGGAGGATGTGGAAGTTTCTCAATACATGTTTGGACTTATGATGAGATCTTGGCTCCTTTGCTTGAGCAATGGCTCCCGTTTTGTCACAAAACACCGGGATAGGAGCAACTCCATTAGGAATGACGCCCAACTCTTGGAGAAAATTTCTTATCCAAACAGCCTCCTTTGCTGAAGATGATGCAGCAATGTATTCTGCCTCAGTGGTGGAATTCGCTGTACTTTCTTGCTTGGAACTCTTCCATGAGACAGCAGCACCATTGAGCATGAATATGAATCCAGAGGTTGACTTCGAGTCATCGATATCGCTTTCGGAAGCTAGAGTCGGTGTAGCCTTCCAATTTCAGTTGTCCACCCCCATAGACCAAGAACAATTTATTGGTCATTCTCAAATACTTGAGGATGTCTTTCACAGCTTTCCAATGCGGAAAACCAGGGTTCGATTGATATCTACTCCCTACACTTAGTGTGAAAGCCATGTCAGGACGTTTAGATATCATCCCATTCATGATGCTACCAATTTCAGATGCATACGGAATGCGTGTCATCGCCTCTATCTCTGCATCAGTCTTGGGAGACAAAAACTTGGATAGGGACACGCCATGACACATTGGTAGATGTCCTCTCTTGGACTCATCCATTGAGAACCTCTTCATGATGGTATCAATGTATGTGGACTGGGTGAGACCAACAATCTTCTTGATCTATCTCTATAGATCTGTATTCCCAATACAAAAGATGCTTCACCCAAGTCTTGCATCGAGAACTAACTCGCTAATCATATCTTAGTTGATTGCAACATTCCTACATCATTCCCAATGAGTAGAATGTCATCAACATAAAGTACCAGGAATGTCACAGAACTCCCACTGATCTTTTTATACACACAAGGTTCCTCAGTATTCTTAGTAAAACCAAACTCTTTGATTGTACTATCGAATCTAAGGTTCCAACTCCTAGATGCCTGCTTTAGACCATAAATAGATTTTGAAGTTTGCATACCATATGCTCACTTCCGACGGATGTAAACCCTTCAGGTTGAGACATGTAAATCTCTTCCTTAATATCCCCATTAAGAAAGGCTGTCTTGACATCCATCTGCCGTATCTCATAGTCATGCCATGCAGCTATGTCTAGCAATATCCTTATGGACTTGAACATTGCAACTGGAGAAAAGGTTTCCTCAAAGTCAACTACTTGTCTTTGATTATATCCTTTTGCCACCAATCGCTACTTGAAGGTCAATACCTTCCCATCCGCCCCATGTTTCCTCTTGTAAATCCATTTACACCCTATGGGAACAATTCTCTCAGGTGGATCCACGAGATTCCAAACTTGGTTCGAATGCATGAAATTCATTTCAGATTCCATTGCTTCAAGCCACTTGGATGAATCGACATCAGATAACGCTTCCTTGAAGGTCCTTGGATCACATCCATGGTTAGGCTCATCATGGCCCTCTTCAAGAAGCAGACCATACCTCATAGGTGGTCTCGAGACTCTCTCGGATCTTCTAGGAGCTTGTATCTCCTCTCTTGGCTCTTCGGGTGTGGGTTCTATAATTGTGGGTGTCTCTTGAACCTCTTCGAGTTCTATCTTCTCCCCTTTTCTATCCAATAGAAATTCCTTTTCCAAAAAGGTTGCATTCCTAGAAACAAACACCTTTGTTTCTTGGGGATGATAGAAATAATACCCAACTGAATTCCTTGGATATCCCATAAAGTAACATAAAATGGATCGACTATCTAATTTATCTCCCACTACTTGCTTCACATAAGCAGGGCACCCCATATTCTAAGATAAGAATATATGGGAGGCCTACCCATCCATATATCATATGGTGTCTTATAAACTGCCTTTGAATGGACATTGTTCAACAACAGTGCCGCTGTCTCAAGCGCATATCCCCAAAAGGATGGCGGCAACTCCGTGAACCCCATCATAGACCGAACCATGTTCATCAAAGTCCGGTTACGACGCTCTGAAACACCATTCAACTGTGGTGTAGCAGGCAGAGTCCACTGCGAGAGAATCCCATTCTCCCTAAGATACTCTTGGAACTCGGCACTCAAGTGCTCACCATCTCGATCCGATCGAAATGTCTTGATGCTTCGTCCCAACTGTTTCTCTACTTCACTTCTGAATTCTTTGAAACTTTCTGTGGGGATCCGGACGCTAATCATGTTCTTAATCATCATTGGGACTAATTAATCAATTATAAAACAGGGTCTAATTTTTTTTTTTAAAATACGGAACGTAGTGAAAAAAAACGTATATACATCTCAGTATAAAAGTACAAGTCCTGTACCACATACATTTATTCAACTAAGGTTTAACAGCTAATATCACGTGTCTAACCCTATCTCTAATCCAAGTCCGGAGCCTCCACTCTAATCACGATCTCTCTTCATCTTCTCAACCCTGAACCTGTCCCACCTGTTGTCATGCACACATACAAAACAAGACAACAGCCGGATAACTCCGGTGAGAATAAATCCCAGTATAAACAATGTAAACATACAATCATATAAAAACATATACAAAAGCATATAACAAATATCATTCACATGCAGCCAATCAACAAACATGTATAATATCAAAACTGTAAATCAACTAGTCATCACAGACTCGACTCAACTCTAACCTAGTGATCCCAATGTCTGGATATTGATAATTATATCGAATCTCAGTCGATAGGAATAAATCAACCCTAAACGGTATCGATATAATTCATATATCCAGTGTCTGGGCGAAACAGCCACAGAATTGACGAATCAGTCAAGGATTAAGCGAATCAGCCAATAATTAGACGAATCAGTCAGTAATTAAGCGAATCAGCCAATAATTAGACGAATCAGTCGATAACTAGACGAATCAGCCAATAACCAGACGAATCAGCCGGTGACTAGGCGAATCAGCCAATGAGTAAACGAATCAGTAGTCAATACATGCAGTGGCTATAAATCAATAGACTATAAACATCAATCTCATCAATTACAAATATCAATGTAATAAACTAAGTATGTGATTTAGGGAGACTTGAGTCAAACCTCACTCGAGTTGTGCAATCCCAACTCAACATTAATTTATACTTTTCTTTTTGATACTCTGACTCTGTCGAAGTATCGATCTCAAAGCCTGTCAATACTCAATCTGACAACAACAATATTGAGGGTACGACATCAATACACCACTCAATCAATACTGGATAAAATCATAATTCAATCAAATTCTGTTTCAACAATATGATGTCATAATTTCAATATATCCAGCACTACCATATCAGTCAGATATCAATTCCAACACCTCATAATCGATAACAGTTCAATTCTGATATCAAATCGACTCCAAAACTACTCCGAAAATCATAACAATTTCATATGGTATCTGTTCTCCAGTCCGGTTTCGATTATACGATGTCTAACATGAGGATAACATCATATATGAATCATATCAGATTCTGACAATACCATCATTTCAAAACATATCAAAACGTAGCAAAACTTACGTCCAGTTGTAGCCTACGTCGATAGGAACTCAATACAGAAGTCGGATTCAAAATCGGACGGGCGGATTTCTCCCGAAAGGCGTAAGGATTTTCGGAGCTTCTTCGTTTTTCTCTTTTCGTTTCTTCTTGTCTGAAGAATTAAGATGTACATATATATATATATATATATATACATCCACGCACATGAAATAAGCCAAGTGGCTCGGTGTGCCTACTGCACGTCTCGCGCATATGCACGACTAATATCGGCGCATATGCGGGAGACCTATGGGTCTCGTGGATAAACTTCTCGGCAGCTCGCGCATATGCGCGACTCATCTCCGCGCATATACGCGAGGTCCTCTGGACTTCGCTTGTACAGGGTCGCGCATATGCGCGACTCACTTCGCGCATATGCGCGAGGTCCTTTGCCCATGTCGCGCATATGCGCGCATCTGTGTCGGCAATATGCGCGAGGGCTACTGTTCCTCGCACATTTTCATGCATTATCTCGTCTTTCCCGGTCCGATCCTTTCCATCTATAATCATATCATTTATCACCAAATTATTTCAGATTAATAGGATAAAATTCTCGGGCCTTACATTTCTCCCCCCTAAGATATGATTTAGTCCTCGAAATCACAGGCAATCAATCATATCATAAGAAGGTATATAGAAGAAGTTAAGTAAACCACTCACCTTAGTGACATAAAACTGGGAACCTCTGTCTCGTATCAGACTCAGTTTTCCAAGTAGCTTTTTCAATGCCATGTTAACTCCACCAAACTTTCGCAAGTGGAATAGTCTTTGTTCTAAGCTATTTTTCCTTCCGATCAAGAATCTGAATCGGCTTTTCGAAATAACTCAATGTCTCATCCAACTCGGCCTCATTGGGTTGGATGACATGTGAAGCATCAGACAGGTATTTTCGCAAGAACAACATGAAAACGTCCTGTATCCCATATAATGAAGGCGATTAAAGCTAGTCGATAGGCACGATCTCCTATCTTCTCAAGAATCTCATACGGACAAATCTATCGTGGAGAAAACTCCCCTTTCTTGCCAAATCTGACAATTAATCTGAAAGGTGAAATTTCCAAAAATACTCGGTTTCCAGCCTCAAATACCAACGGTCGTCGTCGAACATTGGCATATTTGACTTGTCTATCTTGGGCTGCCTTCATTTTCTTCTGAATCAGCTTCACTTTTTCAGTCATATCTCTGATCATGCCAGGTCCGATCTCAGGAACCTCCGAGATATCATCCCAATAAAGAGGGGATTACCATTTCATTCCGTACAACGCTTCGAAAGAAGTCATTTCAATACTCGTCTGATAGCTGTGGTTGTACGATAATTCATAAATGACAACAAATCATGTCAACTAGTGCTAAAATCCAGCACTACAGTTCTTGGATATTCTCCAGTATCTGGATAGTTTGCTCCGACTATCCGTCAATCTATAGACAGTACGTGAAGGAGTTTATAATATATTCTGCCAAAAATACAAAATCAACCGAAAATCATGGTATGATATAGTCAATTTTGGCATTCAATGCAGTCTAATCACTCTTCTGACATAACTCTTGATCGTCTGATCTTATCTGTACCTCATCCTGTACACCTAATATATCCAGATTCAAGCATTTTATCAACACATTTTCAGCTATCAAAATGCATACCGCATAGATTATTGCACACTGTCTGGCAATATTTATCATTTTAAATTCGGAACATCTGGAACAACAGATTGGTTATTCATATACAATACAGTATTACTTACCTGATTCAAACACGGATTCAAAACAACAGCAAGCTTCAATCAGATTCAAAACATCACTCATCGGTACTGATCTGCTAAACTCATAAACTGCAAATATCTAACACTGATATCCATCTCGGCCAACTAATTACGGTTTAATTCTGCTAAATTCAACAGATACGTCATCTTCAGATATAACACACCCTAAATGAAATTTGTCTCAATCAGGATGCAATCTGTTTCTGATATCAAATCAAGGCTAAAATCAATCTCTCTTATTGGAATCGAACCAGAAGTCTTATCGGGGAAAACATTATTAACTTTCTTATCATTGGTAAATCAGCCAATGATAGACTCAACTTCAGTAAATCAACTGAATACATAAGGAGTCCCTCTGTTCCTTTCTGTAAAAATCGAGTTATAGATAGTACGAATCATCAAAGGAATTCTCAATCTAGAATCCTTATCGTACACTATTCATCCCTTGGCCATCTCAGGTCCGATTCTCACCATCTTCTGGAACTAATCTAGGGTAGCTCTGTACTTGGTCAACATATCAATATCAGTAGTGCAGTCTCAAAACCAGACAACACTAGTACAATACAAGCTACAACACGATCTAACTCAATCTCATTCTCATCCTATTGTAGTATATGATATTTTACAGAATTCACTGCTATAAACACTTTCCCCAACCAGTAAAGAGATATACTACAGTAGATACAAACTCAACAGGTAATGCATGACTCAATGCAAATCGTTCAAGAATAAACATATGGGAAGCATCCGTATTTATCAATACAAAAGCAGGATAACTACATCAAGAACAGTTATCTGCAACATCATCATCTGGTGCTTCCTGAGCCTGCTCCTCAGTCAAAGCAAATACTCTGGCCTGCTGTCTAGGAGGCTGGCCAACTGTCTGGCTTCCTCTTGGCCTCTGCTGTGACTGAGATGGTGCTGGCTGAAATGAAGGAACAGCAGCTGATCGTCTACTCCACTGTGCCGCTGATCCAGATGATTCGGCTCCCTGGGATCTTTGAGAACCCTTCTGTGGACACATTCTGGCAAAATGTCCCTGTTGTTTGCAGAAGTGGCGACTACCAAGTACTCCTTGGCATTACCACTGGAGCTAGAAGAACTGCCGCCAAACTTCTTAAACTGCTTTCCTCTAGCCTTCAGAAAATCTTTCTTTCCACCACTGCTACTATCACTCTCAAATCGGGGAAGTGGTTGCTGTAGTCTCGGTGCGGGAGGAATATCTGCAGCTCCTCTCTGCCTTATCAGGCCCGCTTCCGCGCCCTTTGCTCTATTCATGGCATCAGCAAAGTTATTCGGTCGCCCTGTGTTCACCAATGTAAATATATCGGGATTCAAGCCATTGATGAACTGATCAGCAACGGCTTCGTCATTTCCAGCCACATGGGGAGCAAACTTCAACAAGGTAGAGAACTTGGTCACATATTCTTCAATGTTTAGCTTACCCTGTCTCAAATTGGCAAACTCCACCCCCTTGTCTTTCTTGTACGACACTGGGAAAAATCTTTGATAAAACTCAGTTTTAAATACATCCCAAGTAATAGTCGTACCTCGATGCTTTAAGGCCCTCTTCATCGTAATCCACCAGTTCTTTGCAACATCATGCAACTGGTGCCCAATTAATTTAATTCGGTGCTCATCACTGTACTCCAGTGAATCAAACATCATCTCAATGTTATCTAACCAACTTTCACACTCAATTGATGTCTCAATACCCTTCAATGTCGGTGGTTTGAATGACTGAAACCTTTTCAATAACATTTCCATCGGAGTTGCTGTCACATCCATTGGAGGATTCGATGTGCTACTCTGTTCTGGTATTCTTCGAGGAGGCATATCTGATACTCAAATGGATTAGTACCCCAATCCAACAAACCTGTTTCAATTCAGTCCCTCCTCCGATCATCTTACTGCTGATCGAGAATCAGTTCGAATTTGTTCCCAATAATACATATTACACAATCAAATCAGATAAGTCAAGTAACATGTATTATATAAAGTAGTAAAGCATGCTAGCAATCACAAGAAAAGAAAGAAAACTCAATCTACCCCGCTCACTAGCTTCTATCTCAGTCTAAAGGATCTATCGCTCTGATACCACCTGTTGTGGGGACCCGGACGCTAATCATGTTCTTAATCATCATTGGGACTAATTAATCAATTATAAAACAGGGTCTAAATTTTTTTTTAAAATACGGAACGTAGTGAAATAAAACGTATATACATCTCAGTATAAAAGTACAAGTCCTGTACCACATACATTTATTCAACTAAGGTTTAACACCTAATATCACGTGTCTAACCCTATCTCTAATCCAAGTCGGAGCCTCCACTCTAATCACGATCTCTCTTCATCTTCTCAACCCTGAACCTGTCCCACCTGTTGTCATGCACACATACAAAACAAGACAACAGCCGGATAACTCCGGTGAGAATAAATCCAAGTATAAACAATGTAAACATGCAATCATATAAAAACATATACAAAAGCATATAACAAATATCATTCACATGCAGCCAATCAACAAACATGTATAATATCAAAACTGTAAATCAACTAGTCATCACAGACTCGACTCAAGTCTAACCTAGGGATCTCAATGTCTGGATATTGATAATTATATCGAATCTCAGTCGATAGGAATGAATCAACCCTAAACGGTATCGATATAATTCATATATCCAGTGTCTGGGCGAAACAGCCACCGAATTGACGAATCAGTCAAGGATTAAGCGAATCAGCCAATAATTAGACGAATCAGTCAGTAATTAAGCGACTCAGCCAAAGTTTAGACGAATCAGTCGATAACTAGACGAATCAGCCAATAACCAGACGAATCAGCCGGTGACTAGGCGAATCAGCCAATTACTAAACGAATCAGTAGTCAATACATGCAGTGGCTATAAATCAATAGACTATAAACATCCATCTCATCAATTACAAATATCAATGTAATAAACTAAGTATGTGATTTAGGGAGACTCGAGTCAAACCTCACTCGAGTTGTGCAATCCCAACTCAACATTAATTAATACCTTTCTTTCTGATACTCTGACTCTGTCGAAGTCTCGAGCTCAAAGACTGTCAATACTCAATCTGACAACAACAATATTGAGGGTACGACATCAATACACCACTCAATCAATACTGGATAAAATCAGAATTCAATCAAATTCTGTTTCAACAATATGATGTCATAATTTCAATATATCCAGCACTACCATATCAGTCAGATATCAATTCCAACACCTCATAATCGATAACAAGTTCAATTCTGATATCAAATCGACTCCAAAACTACTCCGAAAATCATAACAATTTCATATGGTATCTGTTCTCCAGTCCGGTTTCGATTATACGATGTCTAACATGAGGATAACATCATATATGAATCATATCAGATTCTGACAATACCATCATTTCAAAACATATCAAAACGTAGCGAAACTTACGTCCAGTTGTAGCCTACGTCGATAGGAACTCAATACAGAAGTCGGATTCAAAATCGGACGGGCGGATTTCTCCCGAAAGGCGTAAGGATTTTCGGAGCTTCTTCGTTTTTCTCTTTTCGTTTCTTCTTGTCTGAAGAATTAAGATGTACATATATATATATATATACACATCCACGTACATGCAATAAGCCAAGTGGCTCGGTGTTCCTACTGCACGTCTCGCGCATATGCGCGAGACCTATGGGTCTCGTGGATAAACTTCTCGGCAGCTCGCGCATATGCGCGACTCATCTCCGCGCATATGTGCGAGGTCCTCTGGACTTCTCTTGTAGAGGCTCGCGCATATGCGCGACTCACTTCGCGCATATGCGCGAGGTCCTCTACCCATGTCGCGCATATGCGCGCATCTGTGTTGCGCATATGCGCGAGGGCTACTGTTCCTCGCACATTTTCATGCATTATCTCGTCTTTCCCGGTCCGATCCTTTCCGTCTATAATCATATTAATTATCCCCAAGTTATTTCAGATTAATAGGATAAAATTCTCGGGCCTTACACTTTCAAAGGCTTCAGACTTGTATTTAATCAAATACACATACCCATACCTCGAAAAGTCATTGGTAAAGGTGATGAAGTAGGCATGTCCTTGCTTAGTGGTGATGCTAAGCAGACCGCACACATCGGTATGGATCAAATCCAGTAACCCTTTGGCTCGCTCCACATGGCCCTTAAAGGGAATTTTGGTCATCTTTCCTTTTAGACATGATTCACAAGTCGTGAGAGCATTAATATCAGACATATCAAACATGTCCACTCCCTCTAGCTTGTTCATCCTTCTTAGGAAAAAATGTCCTAATCCAGCATGCCATAATTGTGCCTTATTAAGAGTATCTTGCTTTCGCTTGTTTGTTGTTATTGCTAGGACATTGTTTAGTGGAATATCTTTCAATTTTAAGTTATAGAGATCGTTTTCAAGTTATCCAGTACCAATTAAACATTCATTCTTGTAAATGTTGCAAACACCTTTGCTAAATAAACAAGAATATCCATCTTTATCAAGCATAGAAATGGAAACAATGTTTTTCACCAAATCAGGTACAACAAAACATATCTTAAAATCAACTTAAAATCATTGTTCAACAATAGGTAAACATTTCCCACGGCTTTGGCAGCAACTCTTGCTCCATTGCCCAACCTCAAGAAGGTCTCACCTTCTCTAAGTCTCCTACTTCTTTCCATCCTCTGTAAATCATTACAGAGATGTAAGCCACAGCTGGTATCCAATACCCAAGAAGTAGAGTTAATTGAAATGTTTACTTCAATATAGAACGTACCGTTTCAAGAACTCTTCTGGGCAAGATATTCTCTGCAGTTACGCCTCCATTGTCCAAGCATTTTGCAGTGATGATAAATATCAGCAGTCTTGTCAGCCTTCACTGGTATGGCTGCCACAGCGGGAATCGGAGTCTGCCTCTTCAAGGGCACGTTTTTCTTGGGACGTTGGAAAGAACGCTTCTTTCCCTTCCCACGTGGATCGGTCTTCGTACCAGATGAAGAGCCCACATAAAGAACCGGCTTCTCATCTTTCATAGAAGACTGCATATAACACTTGGCATTCAAGTCATGGTCACACCATTGCTTGTAAGTCTGCAATTCCTCAGGATTGCAGTCAGTCAGAGCCTCAACAGGGGACGACTTAGTAAGTGTATACGTTATCCTTTCCGAATTCAAGATGATTTTCAGATTTCTTATCCAATTGAGGTAATTAGGTCTGGTTAATACGTGTTTGTCGAGTATTACAGATAGCGGATTGCGAATCAAAGACATTGTCAAAAAGTATTGAAAAGTAAAACAAATAAATGTTAATGACTATTTTAAAATATTTAGCAAGATATGAAGTACGGACTTTTACTTCATAAATTTTTTTTACTCCCACTGTTTTGACATCTTTCATTACCCTCTACTGAAAACGGGAAACTCCTTTCCTCAGTAGGTACGCAAGGTCCAATTAGCAAATTATGATCCCGAATAATATCAGCCAATCACAATCCCTAAAAGGTAGTTTCCAATTGCATCTCCATGCAATCCTCTACGTAAACTTTTGTCTCACGTTTGATTAAGACCCAATAATATGACGTCGTTCATCTTTACGTGTCAAGCCTTACCCATCGATGTTGAACCTTAATGGACGGTCGCCATGAGTTCCCTCAATAATTAGCCGAAATCATGGGAGTTCCACGTAGTTCACATCACCATGTCAATGGATGTCACAGCTTTCTGGCACCTAGGGCTCCCCCAATAATATGAGCCGAGCCCCGAGCACGGGTAGCGTTCATCATGCACCCATTGTCGATGGAAGACATGGAAATTATAAACAACTTTATAATTCCCCTTTTCGGGCTTGATATTAATTTTGAATCTTATTCAAAATGAGGGTTTTTAATTTTGAAAGGTCTCATCATTAATTTTATTTAAAAGCTCGCCATGTTTGATCGTATGTTTGCCGGATTCATGCAACTTTGTTATTATCATAATAATAACGCACATACTCATTATTTATAACATATCATGCATATATTATAAACAGTAAACAAAACAAGGATGATCAATCGCCCCAAAACTAATTGCCCGTGTGAGCTAAGCACGGGCCTAGGTCCAATCCTTGGGAAATGCAAGGGATGCAAATGCAACTATTACATAAGCTTTCAATATTTACATGTTTTCGATCTTCATAATCATCAAGGCCACCATCTTCCAATTTTGATCTTCCACTATTCTAATATTTACAAATAAATATCCATGGCAAATAGGGATACATCTCATGGGGTGGGAACGGGCCATAAACCAAGCCCACTTTATAAATTGATAATTATTACAATCATTCAACACAAAATATCCTAGCATACACCTAGCAAATTGGGCTTGGGCTTTTGATTATCCTTCATGCATAATATCACATATAATACACCATCAATTCATTATCACAATAATCAATTGATCCAATATTATATATCTTGATCCAATCACTAACCGCCACGATTATAAACTAAATTAACAAAGTATACAAACTCTTTTGTGTACTTTCCAATTAATTTATTTATAACCGAATTTCTTGTAAATCACAATTTACTATAAATAATTAAAGTCCAACTTCAATTATTTATTTCATGAGAAAATATGTACAACTTTTGTGGATTTAAACTTAAGGGCCCAAAAAATCATTTTTCACCAAAAAACATTTTGGTCCATTTAAATTCACAAATTGTATTAGCCATCTAATGGCCCAACAAATTCAAGGCCCATGACACTTTGATATTCCAAAACACTTTTGGAAACCCTAGCCGTCATTGCCGTCGCCGGAGCTCCAGTCGCCGGATTCCGGCCAACTTTAAATTTTTTTTTTTATTAAAAAACTTGGGGCTGTTCGGGAAGCCCCTCGGGCTGACCTTGTTGCCCGAAATGGGCAGCCCCTCGGGCAGCCCAAGCCGACCGAAATGGGTAGCAACTTGCTGTACGAAATTGCCCCCAAGATGGCCTTGATTTTTGTTGCAAAAACTCATCTCATGCGGTTAGAAATCGACCACAATATGATATTATGTATAAGCTACACAAAATAGTAACCTGGCTCTAATACCACTTGAAAGAGGATCGGTTACGGTGTCCAGTTTAGCGCAACGGAAGTTTTAAAAAAATTTTTTCAACAAGAAAACCGAGCACCTCAACCACTATAGTGTGTAGCAAATACGAAAAAGACGAAATGTCATACATAGGGTTTTTTTAAGAAAATATACCTATCAATCTTAAAAGATTGATGTTGACTCCAACTTAGTTGATTTACACTTAAGCTCTTGATGGCAAGACAATCTTCAAGCTCTCCTTGCTCCAAAATTAGGCCCACCACCATTTAGCTACTTACCCTCTTATTTTGCACTAGAAAAATAAAAGGATTTTTCACAGAGAAGTGTATTGTTTCCTCAACAATTGAAGAACAAAATTATGGAGAGAATTTTTAAGAAATTTCGGCCAAGTGCTTCAAGGAAGGGAGGAGAATGAGTTTTCTTGGTGTTGTAAAAAGTTAAAGTCACCTTTTTGCATGCTAAGAAATTTTTAATGAAAAATTATTCCCCAACTCTTCACCTCCCAAGCATGCAATTTGAGTGGGCTTGTAACAATTACAAGGCCCATGGACTTTAATTTAAATGTCCCAAACACATTTGAGACCATTTAAATTTTACTTGAATTTACTCAAGCCCACTATTATAAATAATTATATCAATTGGGCTCTATAAGACCCAATGTAATTTAATTAATTCAACACTTGAATTAATTTAATCATTTGGACTCTACTAGGCCCATTATTGTTTAATTTATTCAACACTTCAATTAATTTAATTTAGTCCATAATAATGTTTATGAAAATCACAATTTTCAAATACATTATTTATTTTGCCAAATTTTAATTAAGGAACTCATTCATAAATTAAAAATTACATTTCCCTAATAGAAGTCATACTTCTATTTTTGCTTACGCTTATAAACTCATTTATAAGCCGTTCAACACATTGAACTATTTTACTTCTCAACGGGATCTAGAAAGCTAGTACTTGTGTGGCTCTCAATGGTTCATTGATACAACTAGCCGTGGGTTCACATCTCCATGTAATTCGGACTAAACATGTCCTTATACGAGCATACCCCAATTGCTCCATTCTTAATGATAGTGCCTGCAAGAACCATTCAATTATGGTTAGCATACAGTACGGTCTCTTCAACTCATATATCCCGACCGATTCGACAACCATTGGTATATCGAGAGTTGTCAATGAATCGATACTATGTGTCATGTCGTAGTTGCATCGATGGTGTAATCTATGAAACCCCTTTCATAATTACCACCATACTCTGATCAGAGATTTCATACTACATATACATGAGATCACAAAGGATATCCATACCCGAAGGTAAGCGGCGAATCCCCGACTACAATGCATCGACTCCTATATGTTTCGACAAAACACCCAACCTTGCCACCTGATGACCCCATGAGAGTCGGTAAACAAGTCAAAGTGTAATGCTAGCACATAGAGTCTCAATGTTGTCCCGGGTCATAAGGACTAATGGTGTACAACCATAAACTAGGACCACTCGATAAGTGAGAACCACTTGGAAAGTCCTTTATGGAGGGTTGTTCAGTGCACTCTACAAGGAGCACCTATCTGCATGTTCGGACAACACAATGTCCCCTACCAATGAAACATGGTACACACATCACAGATACTAGTCTCGAACTCGAGCGGCCTATATCCTTCGTAGCAGCGGCTGAACCGACTAGGAACTGTTTAGAATATACAGTATTCCAATTATGAGTTTTATGATACTAATCATATGAGCATCTCATATTATTTCTACTATTTTTATATACAAGGACTTTATCAATGCAACTAGCATGGGTATACAGATAAAGAAGTGCCAAAACAATAATTTCAAATATTATTAAAATAAAGACTGTTTATACATAGAGTTTCATTGTGAATACTCGGCCAACACTTGGCTCGACGTGCACCTACTCTAAAATTGAAACAGTATGAAATTGTGGCAGTAGTTGTGGTTTTTAGCATAGTGTTTTGTATATTAATCTAATTGATGTGAGGCCACTTCCATTAGATGGATAAGATACAAGGCTATAACTTTTGTTCTTTTAGTTTTGTTAAATAATTAGGGAAGACGAGCCAAAAGCACCCCGTAGTGTGTCGTGCATATCGTCGTTCATGCAGTGACACATGTTGGGAGAATGCGCATAACCTTTTACTCAAACCTTCAAATGACATGAGGCTAATTGGAGATGCAATCCAAGACATAAGGCTATAACTTTCCTGTTTACCACCTTTTCAGATTATGAAGGGAAAAGGCGTTTCGGAAGCGATCTTTCATGTAGCTGTGCATAGAGCGCGCCCAAGCTGTAAAATTTGACCGCTCGAGCACGCCCCGCTCTGGATTTTTGGTTTTTGACAGAGAGGTCGGCGCTAGGGAGGTAATAAATGAACACCCGAGCGCGCCTGTAGAGTTAAAAAGCGTGTTTTGGGTACTTTAAGACATAAAATCGAATGAGAAACAATTTTTACTCATTTTTTCTTCTCTTGTTTTCCGTTCTCATGGTTTGGAAGCTACGGTTCTTCATTTCTCCTTCAATTCAACTTCTTCCAAGACATTAATCTTTTATTGAAACCTTAATCTTTGCTTGGAGATTTGAAGTTCTTCTCCTCAAGAGTTTAGGAGCAAGGTAAGAAATCTTATTCCATGGGATAGTGATTGAAAGGGAAGATATTGAGTTCTTTGGTTTGAATGTTGAGTTAAGGTTTTTAATATAATAAATGATGGTATTATTATTATTATTGTGTTGTAGGAATCCCTCAAGAGCTTAGCAACCACTTGTGTATTGGGTTGTAAGTAGACTTTTCCATTTGAATGCATCTTATGAACTATGTATATGATAAATGATATTTTAAATGATTTTAGCTCCTTTAACTCATTGATTATGTATATTGTATGTATAGATATATTGAAAATAGATGGAATTGATGCCAAGGGCAAAGTAAAGGACCTAAGGTTTTAGCACGTACACCACGTGTTTGATAAAATGTTTCAATGAATGCTTTTATTGCTTGATGGTTATATGGTAAAGTGGTGTTACCTATGATAATTCTAAATCAACATGACGGAAGTTGATCAACATAATGACATGTACTGTGACTGAATTTGACTGAGACGTACATGTATACCATCGATGGATGACCTACCAATGCCATGCAAAGGAAAAGAAAGTAATGTTTTATGGAATGTCATCTTATAATTGTTATATACATATTTATTGACGGATGTCATATTACGGTTAAGAAATGATACATATTCCTTCTTTACACTATGGTATATGTATTTGTTATTACAATGTCTACTTGCTGAGTTTTATAACTCATTTCGGTTATGTTCATGATATGCAGATGCAGGCAACTGAGATTGATAGGACAGAGTGTCGAGATGGAAGAAGAAAATGTGCCAAACTTGTAGGAAGGATGAAATGATTATTTTGTCTATGGATGGTTAAGAATTTATTTTGTTTTGAAATGGTTGAAGTGGTGAATATCTTTTGTTGTAACACCTTTGATATTTTGGGAGTTTAAACATGACTCAATTATTTGGTAATCAAATGCAATACTTTTTATTTTGTATATCTTTATGTATTAGTCGTGGAAATTTTTATGATGTATTGGTTTTATTGCTTGAGACAGGTGGTGAGTTCCTTTGACGGGGAAACTCTGCCAAAATTTTTAAAGCACTACTTTCCTCCAAGTATATTTTTAAAGCTTCCGCATTATAGAGTTTATTTTTTTAAAACGGGTAAGGGTGTCACATTTAGTGGTAACAGAGCAAATGATTTTCGGACCAATGAATTGGCACATGACTTCTTCTATTTACGACACTTTGGTTTGTATAATTTTGCATCTCATTGATGTACTGATATGATGATAAGTATCTTTCATGGTATATATATTATTTAAAATGATTTTAAACTGAGATGCAATGTAGGAGATGCCACCTAAGCGGAAAGCTGTAGAGGGAAAAGATAGTTCATCGTCACGAGTTCTTGATGAGTTTAGTAAACTGCTCAAGGATCAAGACAAAGTTCATGGAGAATAGATTCAACAGTTATTAAGATTTCAGAACTTAGTACAAGGGAGAGGTAGATGCCTTGTGAGACAGGAGCCTAGTTCAGAGGGAGCGTATGACAGATTTAAAATAATGAATCCACCTGGGTTCGTGGGAAGTGCGGATCCTCTTGTGGCTATGGAATGGGTTAAAGCTATTGAAGCAATCTTTGACTACCTGCACTTTGAGGATAATGATCGAGTTAGTTGTGTTGTGTTTCTTCTGACCAAGACTGCATGCATTTGGTGGGAAGCCACGAAGGTAGACATCAATGTTCAAACCCTTAAACGGAGTGAGTTCAAGGAGTTATTTTATGACAAATATTTCTCTAATGATGCCAAAACCCGGAAAGTAAAGAAGTTCTTGAAATTAAAGCAAGGTAACTTGAACATGAATGACTATATTTTGAAGTTTGAAGAAGTTTGTTTGTTTGTTCCTTTCATTGTCTCGAATGACAAAGACCGAGGTGAACATTTCATGAGAGGCTTGAGAGCCGAGATCAGAAGAGATGTCAGAATGTCCAAGGCTGCAACGTACAAAGAGATAGTGGAGAAAGCCCTTATGGCGGAGCACGATGAGAAAGAGATTGAGAAGGAAAGGAAATTGAGAAGACAGAGCTTTAATCCAAAGAGCCAAGCTTCGAGTCAAAGTTGGAAAAAGGGATACAAAGGAAAAGAAAAAGAAGAACATCGAGGTAAAGCTCATGTGGTTCAGTATGAGACGAATAGGCCTTTATGTCCCAAATGCAGCAAGCCACACAAGGGTGAATGCTTTGTATGAACCAACAAATGTTATAGATGTGGAGGTGCAGGTCACATTGCCATCAACTGTTCCAAATCTTCATGCCGAGGGAGAGTCCAAGAGCGCATCTTCTCTTTGACCAAAGTGGGTGTTAATCCTGATACGTCGGTTATATCAGGTACTATTCTGATTTCAGGCAATGTAGGTCTTACTTTAATTGATAATGGAGCTACATATTCATTTATGTCTGAAATTTTCATGAGATCGCTGGGTATTGCACCTATATTTGAACCTCTCCAGTATAATATTTTGCTTCCTTCGGGTGATGTGATTTGTCCAACTAGTGTGATTAAGGCTTGTCCTATCCAAGTGAATGAGGAAACATTATTTGCTGATTTGATTGTGATTTCTATGATAGAGTTTGATGTGATTTTGGATATGGATTGGCTATCATCGTATCGTGCAGTAATAGATTGTGTTGAAAAGACGGTGCAATTTCTGACAGAAGAAGGTGACAGCAAGGTCTTCAAGCGTTCAGGTACTTCGCTTGACACTTCTTTTATTTCTTGCTTGAAGGTGAATAAGATGTTGGTTAAGGAGTGTCAAGGATTTCTGGCGACAATAATTGATGTGTGTAAGGAATATAATGTGGATGTGAATGATATTGAAATTGTTCAAGAGTATGCGGATGTCTTTGCTGATGATGTGTCGGGGTTGCCACCCAATAAAGAAGTTGAGTTTGTCATTGATGTTGTACCTGGTACTGCTCCTATTTCTAAAGCCCCTTATCGAATGGCACCGACTGAAATGAAAGAATTAAAGAACTAATTGCAAGAGCTGTTAGACAAGGGCTTTATTAGACCGAGTTCTTCACCATGGAGGGCACCCGTGTTGTTTGTGAAAAAGAAAGATGGGTCACTACGTTTTGTGTATTGACTACCGAGAGATCAACAAAGTTACAATTAAGAACAGGTACCATTTGCCATGAATTGATGATCTTTTTGATCAATTGCAAGGGGCAACGGCATTTTCCAAGATTGATCTGCGATCAGGATATCACCAATTGAAAGTGAAAGAAGATGACATACCTAAGACTGCTTTTCGAACTAGGTATGGTCATTATAAATTTCTAGTAATGTCTTTCGGGTTAACGAATGCGCCATCAGTTTTTATGGATATTATGAATCGAGTCTTCAAGCATTATTTGGACAGTTTCGTCATTGTATTTATTGATGATATTCTAATTTATTCGAAGACTCGAGAACTTCATCGAGAACATTTGAGAACGGTGTTGCAGCAATTGAGGGATAACCAGTTATATGCCAAGTTAAAGAAGTGCGAGTTCTGGTTGGACCAAGTGACTTTCCTAGGCCATATTGTTTCTAAAGATGGAATTACCGTGGATCCAAAAAAGATAGAATCAGTGAAGAAATGGCTTATTCCTACGACAGTTTCTGAGGTACGAAGTTTTCTTGGTTTGGCAGGTTACTATCGTCGTTTTATAGCCGATTTCTCAAATATAGCCCTGCCATTAACCACATTGACAAGAAAGACAGTTAAATTTGTATGGACAAATGAGTGTCAACAAAGTTTTCAGGAGTTGAAGAATAAATTATCACCAGCTCTAGTGTTGTCCCTTCCTGAGGGAGTTGAAGACTTTGTGGTATATATTGATGCTTCTAAGAAAGGACTTGGTGTTGTATTGATGCAGTGTGGTAAAGTGATTGGTTATGATTCCCGTCAGCTTAAGGATTATGAAAAGAATTATCCGACTCACGATCTTGAGTTGGCAGCTGTGGTTTTCGCTTTGAAGTTCTGGCGACATTGTTTTTACGGAGTGAAGTATGAGATTTTCTTAGATCATAAAAGCCTTATATATCTGTTTACTCAGAACCAATTGAGCATGCGTCAGAGCAGATGGTTGGAACTTGTTAAGGATTATGATTGAACTATTAGTTACCACCCTGGGAAGGCGAATGTAGTTGCAGACACATTGAGTCGGAAGTTAGAAGTTGTATTGAGTTCTATGATTCAAAAACCTTTATTGTTGGACTTACAAAGGAATGAGATCGCTTTGGTCGAGAAAGGTACGATAGCTCGACTTTCAGCTTTGGTGATTCGACCTACTTTGAATGACAGGATTAAAGATGAACAACAGAATGATAAGCAATTGCTGTAAATGAAATCTAAGGCTGATCTGAAACGAAATTCTGAGTTTGGTTTAAACAGTGATGGGTTATGACTTTCAGAGGTCGAATTTGTGTTCCTATCGACGATAATATTTGACATGATGTTTTGATTGAGACGCATACCGCACCATATTCGATACATCCAGGTAATACCAAGATGTATCAAGATCTTCGTCGACTCTTCTGGTGGCCAGGTAAGAAGAAGGATATTGCGTTGTATATTTCTGAATGCCTAACATGTCAGCAGGTTAAGATTGAGCACCAAAGACCTGCATGATTGTTGCAGTCATTGCCGATACCTCAGTGGAAATGGGAACACATCACAATGGACTTTGTTGTCGGACTTCCAAGGACGCAGAAAGGTTATAATTAAATTTGGGTCATTGTTGATCGTTTAACCAACTCATCAAATTTTCTTCCTGTCAAGATAACTTATTCGATGAATCAATATGCTGAGGCTTATGTTCAAGAGATTGTTAGACGTCATGGGATACCAGTGTCAATTATTTCTGATCGTGATCCAAGATTTACATCTGAATTCTGGAAGAGTTTGCATAGAGATTTGGGTACAAAGTTGGCCTTCGGCATAACTTATCATCCTCAGAGTGATGGACAATCGGAACGAGTTATTCGGATTCTTGAGGACATGTTAAGAGCCTGCATTATTGATTTTCATGGAAGTTGGGATTTGAAGCTGCCTCTTGTGGAATTCACATATAATAACAGCTATCAATCCTCGATTGGCATGGCACCCTATGAAGCTTTGTATGGGAGAAAGTGTCGTTCACCTTTGTCTTGGGAGAAGTAGGTAAAAGAAAGTTGTTAGGACCAGAGCTGGTTCAACAAATGGTTGATGTTGTAGCATTGATTCGAGAAAGAATGAAAATTGCTCAGTCTCGACATAAAAGCTATGCAGATGTTCGAAGAACGCCTTTGGTATTCGAGGTAGGTGATCACGTGTTTGTTAATATAGCTCCTCTCAAGGGAGTTATGAGATTTGGAAAGAAGGGGAAGTTGAGTCCTTGTTTTATTGGACCTTTCGAGATTCTCGATAGAATTGGCGAGCGAGCTTATCGAGTGGCTTTGCCTCTGGATTTGGATAGGGTGCATAATGTGTTTCATGTCTCAATGGTTCATAAATATGTATCTAATCCATCTCATGTACTTCGTCACGAACCACTAGACTTAATGCTAAATTTGAGTTATCATGAACGGTCGGTACAAATACTGGATCGAAAGGTTAAAGTGCTTAGAAACAAAGAAATTGGGATCGTGAAGGTGTTATGGAGTAATCATGTCATCGAAGAAGCAACTTGGGAACCCGAGGAAGAGATGAAGCAACATTATCCTGACTTGTTTACATCTTGAGGTAAATTTCGGGGACGGAATTTTTATAAGGGAGGAGAATCGTAATAGCCGATCCTTCATTTCTTTTATTATGAATTACGGTATTTTATGTTGATGTCTTATGGCTTTACGTTATGATATGAATAGTAATGAATGTTATATTATGAAATAGATAATGGATGGGTAGAATAGAAGATTGAATTTGAGTTAAATAGGTAATGGAAGTGCTGAAACGGTATGAAACTGTGGCAGTAGTTGTGGTTTTTAGCATAATGTTTTGTATATTAATCTAATTGATGTGAGGCCACTTCCATTAGAAGGATAAGATACAAGGCTATAACTTTTGTGCTTTGAGTTTTGTTCAAATAATTAGGGAAGACGAGCCAAAAGCACCCCGTAGTGTGTCGTGCGTATCGTCGTTTCTGCAGTGACACATGTTGGGAGAATGCACATAAATTTTTACTCGGACCTTCAAATGACATGAGGCTAATTGAAGATGTAAGCCAAGACATAAGGCTACAACTTTCATGTTTACCACCTTTTCAGATTACGAAGGGAAAAGACATTTCGGAAGCGATCTTTCATGTAGCTGTGCGCAGAGCACACCCGATCGGTAAGATTTGATCGTCCGAGCGCGCCCCGCTCTGGATTTTTGTTTTTCGCCAAGAGGTCGGCGCTAGGGAGGTAATAAATGACCGCCCGAGCGCGCCTGCAGAGTTAAAAAGCGTGTTTTGAGTATTTTAAGACATAAAATTGAATGAGACACAATTTTTACTCATTTTTCCTTCTCTTCTTTTCTCTTCTCACGGTTTGGAAGCTAGGGTTCTTCATTTCTCTTTCAATCCAAATTCTTCCAAGACATTAATCTTTGATTGAAACCTTAATCTTTGCTTGGAGATTTGAAGTTCTTCTCCTCAAGAGTTTAGGGGCAAGGTAAAAAATCTTATTCCATGGGATAGTGATTTAAAGGGAAGATATAGAGTTGTTTGGTTTGAATGTTGAGGTAAGGTTGTTAATATAATAATTTATGGTATTATTATTATTATTGTGTTGTAGGAATCCCTCAAGAGCTTAGCAACCACTTGTGTATTGAGTTGTAAGTGGACTTTTCCATTTGAATGTATCTTATGAACTATGTAAATGATAAATGATGTTTTAAATGACTTTAGCTCCTTTAACTCATTGATTATGTATATTGTATATATTGATATATTGAAAATAGATGGAATTGATGTCAATGAAAGGGATCGATTTTAGGTGACCGAAAGCGCAACGGAAGCTCAAATATTTTCGATTTTTACATGAAAATTTCGGCCACCTTGTACTAGGTGTGTAGCATATACTAAAACAACTATGACATTCATAGGGTGTTAAAAATTATACCTATCAACCTCTTGAGGTTGATGATGGCTCCAACCAAGTTGTAAACAACTTGGCTCTTCAAAGGATGAACTTCTACAAGCTTTCCTTGAGCACACCTTGCTCAAAATTAGGCCCACCACTTGCTAAGAAGATCCCCTCTTATTTTGCACTAGAAAAACAAAAGGATTTTTCAAAGAGAAGTGATTTCTTTCTTCAACAATTGAAGAACAAAAATTGAGAGAAATATGAAGGAGAGAGCCCCCAATATTTCGGCCAAGGTATTCAAAAATGGGAGGAGGGAAGACTAGTCTTGGTTGTGGAGAAAGGTGTTGTGTATTCCAAAGGCATGCCATGCCTTGGATGTTGCAAAAGTTGTCTCCCAACTTTTCACCTCCCATGCATGCAAATCTATTTAGGCTTGTAACAATTACAAGGTCCATGGACTTTTATTTTAAATTTCTCAAACACATTTGAGCCCATTTAAAGTTTACTTGATTTTACTCAAGCCCAGTAGTTTAATAATTATTTCTAATAGGGTCTACAAGGCCCAATATTGTTTAATTAATCCAACACTTGAATTAATTTAATTATTTGGACTCTACTAGACCCACTAGTGTTTAATTAATTCAACACTTGAATTAATTTAATTTAGTCCATAATAATGTTTATGAAAATCACAATTTTCAAATACATTTTTTACTTGGCCAACTTTTAATTTAGGAACACATTCATAAATTAAAAGTTACATTTCTCTCATAGAAGTCATACTTCTATTTTTCTTTACGCCTATAAACTCATTTATAAGCCGTTAAACACTTTGAACTATTTTACTTCTAAACGCTATCTAGAAAGCTAGTACTTGTGTGGCCCTCAATGGTTTATTGATACAACTAGCCGTGGGTTCACATCTCCATGTGATTCGTACTAAACATGTCCTTATACGAGCATACCCCAATTGATGCATTCTTACTTATCAACTCCTTGATAACAAGAACGCCAGAACTCAAGTCTGATAGTACCCAACAAATCATGTTAAACGCCTATCAGCATCGCTTACATGATTCCCTAGGTATCAAATGATAGTGCCTGCAAGAAACATTCAATTATGGTTAGCGTACAGTACGGTCCCTTCAACTTATATATCCCGACCGATTCGACAACCATTGGTTTATCGAGAGTTGTCAATGAATCGATACTATGTGTCATGTCGTAGTTGCATCGATGGTGTAATCTATGAAACTCATTTCATAATTACCACCATACTCTGATCAGATATTTCAACCTACATACTCATGAGAACACATAGGATATCAATACCCGAAGGTAAGCGGTGAATCCCCGACTACAATGCGTCGACTCCTATATGTTTCGACAGAACACCCAACCTTGCCACCTGATGACCCCATGAGAGTCAGTAAACAAGTCAAAGTTTAATTCTAGCACATAGAGTCTCAATGTTGTCCCGGGTCATAAGGACTAATGGTGTACAACCATAAATTAGGACTTTTCCACTCGATAAGTGAGAACCACTTGGAAAGTCCTTTATGGAGGGTTGTTCAGTGCACTCTACCAGGAGAACCTATCTGCATGCTCGGACTTCACAATGTCTGTAATGCCCGAGATTTAATTACTGTAATCAGACGCTGATTAATTAACATAATTGAGATTTCAAGAGCAAAGGAAGTTGCGAGAGGAGAAGCCGAGCGCCAGGGGATGAGAATATGAGGGCTTGGACAGAAAGTCTGGCGCCCGAGCGGTAGTTTTTGACTGCCCGATCCCCTGTGTTTAACATAGCCCGAGCAGTACTTTATGACCGCCCGAGCGCCACTTGCAAAATATGGAAAATCAGCCACGTATCATTAAATGCAATTGGATATATATATATACAAATCCCTCAGAATTATCAGACGGAAAACAAAGAAAAGGAACGAGGAAGGCTTCTGAAAATCCTTAGGCCTTATATTTCGATCCGTCCGTCAGATTTTGAATCCGGACACAGTACCGTGTTCCTATCAACGCAGGCTACAACTAGACGTAAGTTTTGCTACGTTTAGGTATGGTTTGAAATTATGATGTTGTAAAAATTGAATAGGAATCATATATGGTGTTTCTATTACAGTGGACATCGTATAATCGAAGTCAGATTAAAGAACAGACTGGTTATGTAATTGTTATGATTTTTGGAATTGATTAATTGAGATTCGATATCATATTTGTATTGTTATGCTGTCGAAACATCCGTATATTGATGTTGATCAGATTTACGAATGACTGAGATTGTATTGTTGTGCTGTATGTCGATTGACATTGATCAGATAGTATGTTGATTTGAGTATTGATCAGAACAGGTTCTGAATTGAGTTACATATTGATATTGTGTCTGTTCGGTATTGTTATTACCAGATTGAGAATGGATAGAGTTGAATTCAGGACTTCGTCTTCGTCAGAGCGAGAAGATAAAGGTATAAATTAATGTTGAGTTGGGATTGCATAACTCGAGTGAGGTTTGGCTCGAGTTTCCCTAAATTACATACTTTACCTTATTGTATTGATTTGATTGATGTACTTGTTCTCTTGATTTATAGACAGCAGGTATTTGACGAGTAATCTTGTGACAGAAGTGCCTGATAGTGGTGGGATCGCCACGGGCACGTTGCACGATGTCACAAGATAGTGTATTGGCAATAGGACCACAGTCCATGACGGTTAGGTCAGGACACTAGATGTTTGGTTATATCGACTTGGATAGAACTGGAGTCTATTCTATTACTGTTGGTCGATATAGAAATACTGACATCTTTACATCTGGGTGTTTTGGTT
Source organism: Primulina tabacum (assembly GCF_025594145.1). NCBI lineage: Eukaryota > Viridiplantae > Streptophyta > Magnoliopsida > Lamiales > Gesneriaceae > Primulina > Primulina tabacum. Next base: position 34,025,054 of record NC_134559.1, read on the forward strand.
ATATCGACGTGGATAGAACTGGAGTCTTTTCTATTACTGTTGGTCGATATAGGAATACCACATCTGGAAACGGGATCCCTAGACTAGGATTGAGTCTGGTCTTAAATGTGGAGTCATGAGTCTAATTGACAGTTTATATTGAGTTACATTGATTATGTTCCTGAATATGGTACATGATGAATTATGTTCCTGATGATGGTACATGTTTAGAATAGGATTTATTCTTGATATGGATTTATATTCTTATTTGAATACATGTTAGACATATCTGTTATATGCTTTTATATTGTTTTATGATTGCATGTATACATGATTTATACTGAGAATGTAATTCTCACCGGAGTTATCCGGCTGTTGTCTTGTTTGTATGTGTGCATGGCAACAGGTGGGATAGGATCAGGGTCAAAAAGAGAACGAGGCTGGACTAGATAGCGTGGAGATCCGGGCTTCGAAGCAACTTAGGATTCAGCACTGATATATAGTTGAACCTAGTTGAATTCTTGTAAATAATACAAGATTTTTATGTTTATGTTTAATATGTAATTTGAATTGAATTACATCACGTTTCCGCTTTGTATTTTAAAAAAAAAAATTAGACCCTGTTTATTATAATTGTTTGAATTATTCCTAAAGACGATTATGGAATGAATTAGCGTCCGGGTCCCCACAACAGGTGGTATCAGAGCATTAGGTTCCAGAACTGTAGGTTCTAGAACTGTAGGTTTTTGAGACTGAGATAGAAGCTAGTGAGCGGGGTATATTGAGTTTTCTTTCTTGCTTTTGATTGCTAGCATGTGATTTATTATAATGTTGAATTACACTGTGTATGCTAGCATGCTAAGTATGATTTATTGCTTTTAATTACATGATTACCTGAATATCTGAATTGATTTGGTAATATGTCTGATTTGAAAATGAATCAGAACCAATTCTTGATCAGAGGTAAGCTGATCAGGAAGGGACTGAGATGGATTTATTTCCTGTGATTGCTAACCCTTGTGGTGATCAGATATACCTCCTCGAAGAATTCCGGAAAGGGGTAATACTTCGACTGATCAGATAGATGTATCAGAAACTCCGATGGAAACACAGTTGAAACTATTTTAGTCTTTTCAGCCGCCGATTCTGAGGGGTGTTGAGACGTCTGAAGTTTGTGAGAATTGGTTAGATGACAAAGAAATACTGTTTTATTTATTGGATTATCCAGATGAACAAAGAATCAAACTGGTGCCCAACTAGTTACGAGAGGCCGCCAGGAGTTGGTGGATTACAATCAAAGGAGTATTAGAACGGCGTGGTACTGTGATCACATGGGAAGTCTTTAAAGCTGAATTCTATCGAAGATTTTTCTCAGTTTCGTACCGGGAGGACAAAAAAGCAGAGTTTGAGAATTTGAAACAAGGCCAACTGAATATTGAAGAATATGTTGCTAAATTCTCTACTCTACTGCGTTTTGCTCCTCATTTAGCTGGGAACGATAAAGCTGTAGCTGATCAGTTCATCAAAGGATTGAATTCAGAGATAATTGCATTGATAAATATGCAGCAACCCTACCATTTTTCTGATGCTTTGAGTAGGGCAAGGAGAGCTGAGGTGAGTCTGATTCGACAATGAGAAAGGTGGGATGTGATCCGACCCCAGACACAATAATCCCCTCTCAGATTTGATAGTGGCAGTATGAGTGGGAAGCAAGATTGGATGAAAGCTCGAAAGAAACAGTTTAAGAAGTTAGGAAGTGGACCGATTGGTTCGTCTAGCTCCAGTGGTTCTAGCCCGAGTTATACTAGAGTTTATTGCAGGACTTGCGGAGGGAGACATCCCATGGAGCAGTGCCAGGGAGTGACTGGTAGGTGCAATATCTGTAAACAGCAGGGACACTTTGCTAGAGTTTGTCCACATAAAGATTCCCGAAGATTTCAGGGAGCAGAATCATCTGGTGGTAGTGATCGAGGAACAGACCCAGGACACACGTGATGATATAGTGGCAGGTAATAATCTTTTATGATTATGTTGCATATGTATTGATATATACTAATGCATTCCCTACGATTATCTTTGACTAAGTTGTATTGATATATGTTGTACCTGCTGGGTCTGTATTACTGTAGTATTGATCTTTGTACCTTTTGGGGAGAGGAATTGATATCAGTGAATTCTGTGATATATTGTGTACTGCAGTAAAAAGAGAATGAGATTGAATTAGATTGTATTGTACTTGTGTTATCTTATTCTGACTACCTTATTGATATTAATATGCTAACAAGTACAGAACTATTATAGATTCTTGCCAGGAGATGGTAAGATTCGGACCTGAAATGGCCGATGAACGAATGATATATGGTAAGGATTCTCGATTTTGAATTCCTTGATATCCGTATTATGTATGATTCGATGATTATCGAAAAGAATGGAGTAATTCCTTATGTATTCAGTTGATTACAGAAGTTGAGCCTATCTGGAAATGATTTGTCAGTAGCAGGAGAGTTGCTATAGTCGTTCCAGATGAAATCCGGGTTTGTCTTATATCAGAGAGAGCGACTTCAGCCTTGATTGGATATCAGGTATGAATTTCATTTTAGGCTTCTGTACAGAATGATATTGATTGAATTGAAAGAATTGAAATGTCAGTTAGAAGATTTACTGCCTGAGAATTAGAGTTACATCTGATTATATGTTTATCTGGGAAATACTTCAGTTCTGTGTATGGGTTGATAAATCCTGTGTTCCGAAGTGTTCTGATGACCTTATGCTCGTTTTATCTATGATATTTTGATTGGATATCAGCGTATGATTGATTGAATCAAACAGTTGAAATTTGTATTGAATATTCTGAGAACTGAGATGGTTGTATACAGAATTGTTCAGATATGAATCTTTATTGCAACAGAGGGTACTCAGAGTCTATGATATCTGAAGATAGTATATTGACTTATTGTAGCACAGTTGAGATCGCGATCTGTGGCTGAGAATGACATTGAAAATGGCAGAACTTCAGAAATGTCAGAAATTGCGTTCTATTTGTTTACTAGATTGGTATAAGTGATTGATATGGCGAATCTAATCCGATATTACTATCAATCTGAATCCGTATTGGATGCCGATTGTTACGAACCGTTGAGATTATATACAGTTCAAGCCGACTCAGAGTTGATTTTGAGAATTACAGAAGTTCAGAAGTTTGATCAGACTGTTCAGAACTTGATTTCGATAGTCAGAACAGTGTGTCGATTAGAATACCAGGTAGGTAATATTTTAGTTTATATAACTAGCTGATTTGTTTGTCCCAGATATTTCGAATTTGAAATGACAGGTATTGTCAGATGCACACAGTAATAGATTCAGTATTATTCTGGTAACAGGAAATGTGTGATATTTCGAACGGACAGTTTTGATGTAAACAAATGAAATCATTTATGTCAGAATTTGTATTGAAATGTCTAAATCGCAGACAGATGAAGACAGAAAGATAGAAACCAGGAGATTGGTTATACAGATTATCGATTCTTGAATAGAAATGGGGGTACATTTCTATGAATTTCGTGACGAAACTATCGAAAATCTTGCTATGACGGTGATATGATGTGATTATTATTGAACGATTGTTCAAATCTGCGGATGTTATATTGTACAGGATGACGTATAAATATGATCAGACGACTTAGATGTATGTCAGAAAAGGGGTCAGATTGTATTGAATGCCAGAGTGATTATATCATACCGTGATTTTTGATTGATCTTGTACTTTTGACAGAATATATAACATGATCTTTCATCTATCGTCTATAGATAAATGGATAGTCGGAGCGAACTATCCTTATACTAGAAGATATCCAGGAACTGTAGTGCTGGATTTTAGCACTAGTTGATACGATGTTTTATCACTTTGTGAATGATTGTACAACAATAGCTATCAGATGAGTATTGAAATAGCTTCAGTCCAGGTATTGTACAGTGAGAACGGTAGATTTTCTTTGTATGAGAATAATATCTCCGAGATACCTGAGATTGGATCGGATAGGATTAGAAATATGATAAAGAAAATGAAACTAATTTAGAAGAAAATAAAGACAGCTCAGAATAAATAGATTGAATATATCAACGTCGGATGATGACTGTTGATATTTGAAGCTGGAAGATTGAATATAACCTTGATTGGAATTATCAGAGTTGATAGGAGATGTTAATGTTGATTTGTTATGCACTGTTGATGGGTATATACGGATGTTGTCATAGCCAGTATTGTAAGATTAATTCTGTTAGAGCTATTTCGAGTGGTATTATGATATTATACTTCTTGAATGATTATTCTAGAGTAAAATCAGAGATTCGTGAAAGAAAGATATTTCCGAATGAAGAATATTCCGCTGTTGGAAGTACAGTACAGTGATCAGGGCATCGAAGAGGCTACCTGGAAGACTGAGTCTGATATGAGGTAGCGATGTTCAGAGTTATTACACTGAAAGGAGTTATGACTGATTCTATTATACATTTATTTCTTTATCTAATTTGATTGCCTGTGATTTCGGGGACGAAATCATATCTAAGGGGGGGAGAAATGTAATGCCCGAGATTTAATTACTGTAATCAGATGCTGATTAATTAACATAATTGAGATTTCAAGAGCAAATGAAGTTGCGAGAGGAGAAGCCGAGCGCCAGGGGATGAGAATATGAGGGCTTGGACAGAAAGTCTGGCGCCCGAGCGGTAGTTTTTGACCGCCCGAGCGCCAGTGTTTAACAAGCCGAGTAACCGAACAGAGTGTTCGGCGCCCGAGCAGTACTTTATGACCGCCTGAGCGCCACTTGCAAAATATGGAAAATCAGCCACATATCATTACATACAATTGGATATATATATATATATATATACAAATCCCTCAGAATTATCAGACGGAAAACAAAGAAAAGGAACGAGGAAGGCTTCTGAAAATCCTTACGCCTTATATTTCGATCCGTCCGTCATATTTTGAATCCGGACATAGTACCGTGTTCCTATCAATGCAGTCTACAACTGGACGTAAGTTTTGCTACGTTTAGGTACGGTTTGAAATTATGATGTTGTCAAAATTGAATAGGAATCATATATGGTGTTTCTGATACAGTGGACATCGTATAATCGAAGTCAGATTAAAGAACAGACTGGTTATGTAATTGTTATGATTTTTGGAATTTATTAATTGAGATTCGATATCAGATTTGTATTGTTATGCCGTCGAAACATCCGTAAATTTATATTGATCAGATTTACGATTGACTGAGATTGTATTGTTGTATCGATGTCGATTGACATTGATCAGATAGTATGTTGATTTGAGTATTGATCAGAACAGGTTCTGAATTGAGTTACATATTGATATTGTGTATGTTTGGTATTGTTATTACAAGATTGAGAATGGACAGAGTTGAATTCAGGACTTCGTCTTCGTCAGAGCGAGAAGATAAAGGTATAAATTAATGTTGAGTTGGGATTGCACAACTCGAGTGAAGTTTGGCTCGAGTTTCCCTAAATCACATACTTTACCTTATTGTATTGATTTGATTGATGTACTTGTTCTCTTGATTTATAGGCAGCAGGTATTAGACGAGTAATCTTGTGACAGAAGTGCCTGATAGTGGTGGGATCGCCACGGGCACATTGCACGATGTCACAAGATAGTGTATTGGCGATAGGACCACAGTCCATGACGGTTAGGTCAGGACACTAGATGTTTGGTTATATCGACTTGGATAGAACTGGAGTCTTTTCTATTATTGTTGGTCGATATAGGAATACCGACATCTTTACATCAGGGTGTTTTGGTTATATCGACGTGGATAGAACTTGAGTCTTTTCTATTACTGTTAATCGATATAGGAATACCACATCTGGAAACCGGGATCCTTAGACTAGGATTGAGTCTGGTCTTAAATGTGGAGTCATGAGTCTAACTGACAGTTTATATTGAGTTACATTGATTATGTTACTGAATATGGTACATGATGAATTATGTTCTTGATGATGGTACATGTTTAGAATAGGATTTATTCTTGATTTGGATTTATATTCTGATTTGAATACATGTTAGACATATCTGTTATATGCTTTTATATTGTTTTATGATTGCATGTATACATGATTTATACTGAGAATATAATTCTCACCGGAGTTATCCGGCTGTTTTCTTGTTTGTATGTGTGCATGGCAACAGGTGGGATAGGATCAGGGTCAAGAAGAGAATGAGGCTGGACTAGATAGCGTGGAGATCCGGGCTTCGAAGCAACTTAGGATTCAGCACTGATATATAGTTTAACCTAGTTGAATTCTTGTAGATAATACAAGATTTGTATGTTTATGTTTAATATGTAATTTGAATTGAATTACATTACGTTTCCGCTTTGTATTTTTAAAAAAAAAAAATTAGACCCTGTTTATTATAATTGTTTGAATTATTCCTAAAGACGATTAAGGAATGAATTAGCATCCGGGTCCCCACAATGTCCCCTACTAATGAAACATGGAACGCACATCGCAGATACTAGTCTCGAACTCGAGCGGCCTATATCCTTCTTAGTGGCGGCTGAATCGACGAGGAACTGTTTAGAATATACAGTATTCCAAATATGAGTTTCATGATACTCATCATATGAGCATCTCATATTCTTTCTACTATTTGTATATTCAAGGGCTTTATCTATGCAACTAGCATGGGTATACAGATAAAGATGTGCCAAAATAATAATTTCAAATATTATTAAAATAAGGACTGTTCATACATAGAGTTTCATTGTGAACACTCGGCCAACACTTGGCTCGACGGGCACCTACTCTAACAATCTCCCACTTGCACTAGAGCCAACTACCCATATGCTTCAAACCCATTGATTCGCGATGCTTCTCGAATAATGGTCCAAGTAAAGGTTTAGTTAGTGGATCAGCAACATTATCTGCGGAGCCGACTTTGTCAATCGTGACATCTCCTCTTTACACGATCTCTCTGAGGATGTGGTACTTTCTCAATACGTGTTTGGACTTCTGATGAGACCTCGGCTCCTTTGCTTGAGCAATGGCTCCCGTGTTGTCACAAAACACCGGGACAGGAGCAACTCCATTAGGAATGACACCCAACTCTTGGACGAAATTCCTTATCCAAACAGCCTCCTTTGCTGTAGCTGATGCAGCAATAGATTCTGCCTCAGTGGTGGAATCCGCTGTACTATCTTGCTTGGAACTCTTCCAAGAGACAGCAGCACCATTGAGCATGAATATGAACCCAGAGGTTGACTTCGAGTCATCGATATCGCTTTGGAAGCTAGAGTCGGTATAGCCATCCAATTTTAGTTCTCCACCCCCATAGACCAAGAACAACTTATTGGTCCTTCTCAAATACTTGAGGATGTCTTTCACAACTTTCCAGTGTGGAAGACCAGGGTTGGATTGATATCTACTCACTACACTTAGTGCAAAAGCCACGTCAGGACGTGTAGATATCATCCCATACATGATGCTACCAATCGCAGATGCATACGGAATGCGTGTCATCGCCTCTATCTCTGCATCAGTCTTGGGAGACATAGACTTGGATAGGGACAGGCCATGACACATTGGTAGATGTCCTCTCTTGGACTCATCCATCGAGAACCTCTTCACGATGGTATCAATATATGTGGAGTGGGTGAGACCAAGCAATCTTTTTGATCTATCTTTATAGATCTGTATTCCCAATACAAAAGATGCTTCACCCAAGTCCTGCATCGAGAACTTACTTGCTAACCATATCTTAGTTGATTGCATCATCCCTACATCATTCCCAATGAGTAGAATGTCATCAACATAAAGCACAAGGAATGTCACAGCACTCCCACTGACCTTCTTATACACACAGGGTTCCTCAGGATTCTTAGCAAAACCAAACTCTTTGATTGTACTATAGAATCTGAGGTTCCAACTCCTAGATGCCTGCTTTAGACCATAAATAGATCTTTGAAGTTTGCATACCATATGCTCACTTCCGATAGATGTAAACCCTTCGGGTTGAGACATGTAAATCTCTTCCTTAATATCCCGATTAAGAAAGGCTGTCTTAACATCCATCTGCCATATCTCATAGTCATACCATACAACTATGGCTAGCAAAATCCTTATGAACTTGAACATTGCAACTGGAGAAAAGGTTTCCTCAAAGTCAACTCCTTGTCTTTGAGAATATCCTTTTGCCACCAATCGCGCCTTGAAGGTCAATACCTTCCCATCCGCCCCAAGTTTCCTCTTGTAAATCCATTTACACCCTATGGAAAAAATTCCCTCAGGTGGATCCACAAGATTCCACACTTGGTTCGAATGCATGGAATTCATCTCAGATTCCATTGCTTCAAGCCACTTGGATGAATCGGCATCAGATAACGCTTCCTTGAAGGTCCTTGGATCACATCCATGGTTAGGCTCATCATGGCCCTCTTCAAGAAGCAGACAATACCTCATAGGTGGTCTCGAGACTCTTTCGGATCTTCTAGGAGCTTGTATCTCCTCTCTTGGCTCTTCGGGTGTGGGTTCTATAACTGTGGGTGTCTCTCGAACCTCTTCGAGTTCTATCATCTCGCCTTTTCTATCCAATAGAATTTCCTTTTCAAAAAAGGTTGCATTCCTAGAAACAAAGTTTCTTGGGGATGATAGAAGTAGTATCCAACCGAATTCTTTGGATATCCCACAAAGTAACACAAATGGATCGACTATCCAATTTATCTCCCACTACCTGCTTCACATAAGCAGGGCACCCCCATATTCTAAGATAAGAATATTTGAGTGGCTTACCCATCCATATCTCATATGGTGTCTTGTCAACTGCCTTTGAATGGACATTGTTCAACAACAGTGCCGCTGTCTCAAGCGCATATCCCCAAAAGGATGGCGGCAACTCCGTGAACCCCATCATAGACCGAACCATGTCCATCAAAGTCCGGTTACGACGCTCCGAAACACCATTCAACTGTGGTGTAGCGGGCGGAGTCCACTGCGAGAGAATCCCATTCTCCCTAAGATACTCTTGGAAGTCGGCACTTAAGTACTCACCACCTCGATCCGATCGAAGTGTCTTGATGCTTCGTCCCAACTGTTTCTCTACTTCACTTCTGAATTCTTTGAACCTTTCAAAGGCTTCAGACTTGTATTTCATCAAACACACATACCCATACCTCGAAAAGTCATCGGTAAAGGTGATGAAGTAGGCATGTCCATGCTTAGTGGTGATGCTAAGCGGACCGCACACATCGGTATGGATCAAATCCAATAACCCTTTGGCTCGCTCCACATGGCCTTTAAAGGGAATCTTGGTCATCTTTCTTTTTAGACAGGATTCACAAGTCGTGAGAGCATTAATATCAGACATATCAAACATGCCCACTCCCACTAGCTTGTTCATCCTTCTTAGGGAAATATGTCCTAATCGAGCATGCCATAATTGTGCCGAATTTAGAGTATCTTGTTTGCACTTGTTTGTTGTTGTTATAGCTTGGACATTGTTAAGTGGAATATCTTTCAATTTTAAGGTGTAGAGATCGTTTTCAAGTTCTCCATTACCAATTAAACATTCATTCTTGTAAATATTGCAAACACCTTTGCTAAATAAACAAGAAAATCCATCTTTATCAAGCATAGAAATGGAAATAATTTTTTTCACCAAGTCTGGTACAAACAAAACATCTCTCAAAACAAGCTTAAAATCATTGTTCAAATGCAAATAAACATCTCCTACGGCTTTGACAGCAACCCTTGCTCCGTTGCCCTTCCTCAAGAAGGTCTCACCTTCCCTGAGCCTCCTACTTCTTCCCATCGCCTGCAAATCATTACAGAGATGTGAGCCACAGCCAGTATCCAATACCCAAGAAGTAGAGTTAATTGTAATGTTTACTTCAATATAGAACATACAGTTTCCAGAACTCTTCTGGGCAAGATATTCCCTGCAGTTACGCCTCCAATGTCCAGGCTTCTTGCAGTCATGACAGATGTCAACAGTCTTGTCAGCCTTCACTGGTGTGGCTGCCACAACGGGACCCAGTGTCTGCCTCTTCAAGGGCACGTTCTTCTTTGGACGTTGGAAAGAACGCTTCTTTCCCTTCCCAGGTGGACCGGTCTTCGTACCAGATGAAGAGACCACAAAAAGAACCGGCTTCTCTTTCTTGATGGTGGACTCAAAAGTCACAAGAATATTCACCAACTCCTCAAGGGTCGGCTCCATCTTGTTCATGTTGAAGTTCACCACAAAAGGATCAAATGAGCTAGGCAGCGATAACAGCAACACGTCGGTGGTCAACTTCGAAGGCAATATCAAATTCCATGCCAACGAGCTTGTCCATGAGCCCAATCATCCTCAGGCCATGCGCATAGTGATCAGCTCCTTGACGGTAGCATGCCTAAGAGGCCGTGTCTGCTCACCAAAGAGCTCCTTGAGGTGCATATGAATGTCAGCAGCATTCTTTGCATCCTCAAAACGCCTCTGCAGCTCATCATTTATAGAAGCCTGCATATAACACCTGGCCTTCAAGTCATGGTCACATCAATCCTTGTAGTTCTGCAATTCCTCAGGAGTGCAGCTAGTCGGAGCCTCAACAGGGGGCGACTCAGTCAGTGTATATGCAATCTTTTCCGAGTTCAAGACGATCTTTAGGTTTCTTAGCCAAGTGAGGTAATTAGGTCCAGTTAACACGTGTTTTTCGAGTATTGCGGATAGCGGATTGCGAATCGAAGACATTGTCAAATTTTGTACTGAAAAGTAAAACAGATAAATGTTAATGACTATTTTAAAATATTTAGTAAGATATAAAGTATGGACTTTTACTTTATAAATTTTCGCTCCCACTGTTTTGACATTTTCACTACCCTCTAGTGAAAACGAGAAACTCCTTTCCTCAGTAGGTACGTAAGGTCCAATTAGTGAATTATGATCCCGAATAATATCAGCCAATCACAATTCCTTAAAGGTAGTTTCCAATTGCATCACAATGCAACCCTCTACGTAAACTTTTGTCTCACGTTTGATTAGGACCCAATAATATGACGTCGTTCATCTTCACGTGTCAAGCCTTACCCATCGATGTTGAACCTTAATGGACGAACGCCATGAGTTCCCCCAGTAATATGAGCCGAAATCATGGGAGTTCCACGTAGTTCACATCACCATGTAAATGGATGTCACAATTTTCTGGCACCCAGGGCCCCCCCAATAATATGAGCCGAGCCCCGAGTACGGGTAGCGTTCATCATGCACCCATTGTCGATGGAAGACATGGAAATTATAAACAAATTTATAATTCCCCTTTTTCGGGCTTGATATTAATTTTGAATCTTATTCAAAATGAGGGTTTTTAATTTTGAAAGGTCTCATCATTAATTTTATTTAAAAACTCGCCATGTTTGATCGTATGTTTGTCGGATTCATGCAACTTTGTTATTATCATAATAATAACGCACATACTCATTATTTATAACATATCATGCATATATTATAAACAGTAAACAAAACAAGGATGATCAATCGCCCCAAAACTAATGGCCCGTGTGAGCTAAACACGGGCCTAGATCCAATCCTAGGGAAATGCAAGGGATGCAAATGCAACTATTACATTAGCTTCCAATATTTACATGTCTTCTATTTTCATAATCATCATGGCCACCATCTTCCAATCTTGATCATCCACTATACTAATATTTACAAATAAATATTCATGGCAAATAGGGATACATCTCATGGGGGTGGGAAACGGGCCATAAACCAAGCCCACTTTATAAATTGATAATTATTACAATCATTCAACACAAAATATCCTAGCATACACCTAGCAAATTGGTCTTGGGCTTATGATCATCATTCATGCATAATATCACATATCATACACCATCAATTAATTATCACAATAATTAATTGATCCAATATTATATATCTTGATCCAATCACTAACCGCCACGATTATAAACTAAATTAACAAAGTATACAAACACCTTTGTCTACTTTCTAATTAATTTATTTATAACCGAATTTCTTGTAAATCACCATTTACTATAAATAACTAAAGTCCAACTTCAATTATTTATTTCATGAGAAAATATTTGCAACTTTTGTAATTTTAAACTTAAGGGCCAAAAAACACATTTTTCATCAAAAACATTTTGGCCCATTTAAAATTCACAAATATGTTAGCCATCCAATGATCCAACAACTCAAGGCCCATGACACTTTGATATTTCAAAACACCTTTTGAAAACCCTAGTCGTCATCGCAGTCGCCGGAGCTCCGTCGCCAGATTCCAGCCAAAATGCAAATTTTTTTTTATTTTTCAAGGGGGGGATTCGGGCAGCCCCTCGGGCTGCCCTTGCTGCCCAAAATGGGCAGCCCTTCGGGCTGCCAATGGGCAGCAACATGCTGCTCGAAAACCCCTTTGTTTTGGCCTTGATTTTGTTGCAAAAATTTCATCTCAAGCGGTTAGAAATCGACCTCAATATAATATTATGTATATGCTACAAAAACTAGTACCCTTAGCTCTGATACCACTTGAAAGGGATCGATTTTAGGTGACCGAAAGCGCAACGGAAGCTCAAATATTTTCGATTTTTACATGGAAATTTCGGCCACCTTGTACTAGGTGTGTAGCATATACTAAAACAACTATGACATTCATAGGGTGTTAAGAAATTATACCTATCAACCTCTTGAGGTTGATGATGGCTCCAACCAAATTGTAAACAACTTGGCTCTTCAAAGGATGAACTTCTACAGGCTTTCCTTGAGCACACCTTGCTCAAAATTAGGCCCATCACTTGCTAAGAAGATTCCCTCTTATTTTGCACTAGAAAAACAAAAGGATTTTTCAAAGAGAAGGGATTTCTTTCTTCAACAATTGAAGAACAAAAATTGAGAGAAATATGAAGGAGAGAGCCCCAATATTTCGGCCAAGGCATTCAAAAATGGGAGGAGGGAAGACTAGTCTTGGTTGTGGGAAAAGGTGTTATGTATTCCAAAGGCATGTCATGCCTTGGATGTTACAAAAGGTCTCTCCCAACTTTTCACCTCTCATGCATGCAAATCTATTTAGGCTTGTAACAATTACAAGGCCCATGGACTTTTATTTTAAATTTCTCAAACACATTTGAGCCCATTTAAGGTTTACTTGATTTTACTCAAGTCCACTAGTTTAATAATTATTTCAAATTGGGCTCTACAAGGCCCAATATTGTTTAATTAATCCAACACTTGAATTAATTTAATTATTTGGACTCTACTAGGCCCACTAGTGTTTAATTAATTCAACACTTGAATTAATTTAATTTAGTCCATAATAATGTTTATGAAAATCACAATTTTCAAATACATTATTTATTTGGCCAACTTTTAATTTAAGAACACATTCATAAATTAAAAGTTACATTTCTCTCATAGAAGTCATACTTCTATTTTTCTTTACGCCTATAAACTCATTTATAAGCCGTTCAACACTTTGAACTATTTTACTTCTAAACGGGATCTAGAAAGCTAGTACTTGTGTGGCCCTCAATGGTTCATTGATACAACTAGCCGTGGGTTCACATCTCCATGTGATTCGAACTAAACATGTCCTTATGCGAGCATACCCCAATTGCTCCATTCTTACTTATCAACTCCTTGATAACAAGAACGTCAGAACTCAAGTTTGATATTACCCAACCAACCATGTTAAACGCCTAGCAGCATCGCTTACATGATTCCCTAGGTATCAAATGATAGTGCCTGCAAGAACCATTCAATTATGGTTAGCGTACAGTACGGTCCCTTCAACTCATATATCCCGACCGATTCGACAACCAATGGTTTATCGAGAGTTGTCAATGAATCAATACTATGTGTCATGTCGTAGTTGCATCGATGGTGTAATCTATGAAACCCCTTTCATAATTACCACCATACTCTGATCAGAGATTTCAACCTACATACACATGAGAACACATAGGATATCCATACCCGAAGGTAAGCGGTGAATCCCCGACTAGAATGCATCGACTCCTATATGTTTTGACAGAACACCCAACCTTGCCACCTGATGACCCCATGAGAGTCGGTAAACAAGTCAAAGTGTAATTCTAGCACATAGAGTCTCAATGTTGTCCCGGGTCATAAGGACTAATGGTGTACAACCATAAACTAGGACTTTTCCACTCGATAAGTGGGAACCACTTGGAAAGTCCTTTATGGAGGGTTGTTCAGTGCACTCTACCAGGAGCAACTATCTGCATGCTCGGACTTCACAATGTCCCCTACCAATGAAACATGGTACTCACATCGCAGATACTAGTCTCGAACTCGAGCGGCCTATATCCTTCTTAGTGGCAGCTGAATCGACTAGGAACTGTTTAGAATATACAGTATTCCAAATATGAGTTTCATGATACTCATCATATGAGCATCTCATATTCTTTCTACTATTTGTATATTCAAGGGCTTTATCTATGCAACTAGCATGGGTATACAGATAAAGATGTGCCAAAATAATAATTTCAAATATTATTAAAATAAAGACTGTTCATACATAAAGTTTCATTGTGAACACTCGGCCAACACTTGGCTCGACGGGCACCTACTCTAACAGTCAAGGGCAAAGTAAAGAAGCTAAGGTTTTAGCATGCACACCACGTGTTTGATAAAATGTTTCAATGAATGTTTTTATGCCTTGATGGTTATATGGTATAGTGGTGTTACCTTTGGTAATTCTAAATCCACATGACGGAAGTTGATCAACATAATGACATGTACTGTGACTGATTTTGACTTAGACGTACATGTATACCATCGACGGATGATCTATCAATGCCATGCAAAGGAAAAGAAAGCAATGTTTTATGGAATGTCATCTTATAATTTTTATATACGCATTTTATTGACGGATGGCGTATTACGGTTAGCAAATGATACAGATTCATTCTTTACACTATGGTATATGTATTTGTTATTACAATTTCTACTTGCTGAGTTTTATAACTCATTTCAGTTATGTTCATTAGATGCAGATGCAGGTAACCGAGATTGATACGACGGAGTGTCGAGATGGAAGAAGGAAATGTGCCAAGTTTGGAGGAAGGATGAAATGATTATTTTGTCTATGGATGATTAAGAATTTATTTTGTTTTGAAATGGTTGAAGTGGTGAATATCTTTTGTTGTAACACCTTTGATATTTTGGGAGTTTAAACATGACTCAATTATTTTGGTAATCAAATGCAATACTTTTTATTTTGTATATATTTATGTATTAGTCGTGGAAATTTTTATGATGTATTGATTTTATTGCTTGAGACAGGTGGTGAGTTCCTTTTACGGGAAAACTATGTCAAAATTTTTAAAGCACATACTTTTCTCCAAGTCTATTTTTAAAGCTTCCGCATTATAGAGTTTATTTTTTTAAAACGGGTCAGGGTGTCACAAATCTGCAACCATTAATATATTGAGAGTTGCATATGAATTCTATAAAGATGCGATTTATCTTTGAGAACTAATAGTTGCATTGTATGTTTTAGTAGGAAAACACATTTTCCTAAAGCACATTTCTTGCTCTGACCAGGGACTCTTTACACTATTAGCTCATCAGATCACATATGATATCTTCATTTGTAGGAAAACACATCACCTTGCACTTTAAAACTCTTGGTAAAAATTAATAATTTTAAGCTCGAAATAATCAAAAGTGCACGATGTCAAGTTATAATATAATGTACTAGAGTACGAGTATCGTTCCACTCGAGACTGTATTTTGCAATTATTAAATCTTTAGCAACAAATTTTGAATGATTGTTTATTACTAATATGTTTATATGAAAAATGCGAATGAAAAAGTTCAAGAATTAAATGCTGAAATATATAAGCTAGAATGGTTTTGTAAAATCCAAATTTAAGACGACGTAATCCAATGGCATGCAAATCTAGGAATTTTGAAAATAAGTAATCACTTGATTTAACTGCTTAATTATTTGTGTGACATGCATGATTTTTATATTAAATATGATTTAATTGTCATTTTGTATAAAACTGTATTTTTAAGGAATATTCACGTTGCGATCGAGGAACGGAGACCGAGGGCTGAAAAACGTAAAATGTTTTTATTAAATGATTATTTTTAATTATTTAAAATATGGTTGATGGTTTTCATATTTTTGAAAATAAGGAGTTTTTAGGTGATTTTATATGCCGGGACGTAAATTTTATTGGTGTTGTTTTTTAAACAAAATACGAACTTTTGGCAACCCGGCTATTTAATTCACAAAATATTTTTACCAAAACTGTTTTAATATTCTAATTAAATCCTAATCAAGACTAATTGGCCTAAATTGTTGGCTTAATAGGCCTAAAGCCTTGTTAGTATTTAATTAGTATATATAATATATTAAGTCTCCTAAACCCCTACAAAACTACAAGCCTACAACTCTGAAATTTCACACCATATGCATGACACCACACAACACCATATTTTGAAGAAATTTTCGAAAAAAAATCTCAATGGAAATTCAAGCCAAGGGTCTTGTCCGTTCTTCGCAAATCGTCAACGATTTTTCGTGCATTAAATACGCAAAGGCACGCCATGTTCTCCTTTTACTCATCATCACACCATAGTATTTGTGTAATATCCAAGCTTGGTGAACGGTACGGTTTAAGATTTCTTATGTTTATGGAATATTTGGTTAAGTTTAAGTATAGTTTAGATGTTAAGAATTTGGATTTATGATTTCTAGTATTGTGGAATATAGATGGTGTGTAGTCATAGTGTAGCCTCGTTGCGATTTAATTCATGATAATTTGTATGTTGAGCCAATTGGTATGAGGCCAATTGTAGTGGTTAGATAAGACATAGTGGTGCAACTTTCATGTTGATAGTGTTGCCTAATTATCAGAGGAAGCGACGTTGCGATTCGATTTTAGTTGCAAAGAGTTTATTGTTGGCTACAGAGGAGAGTGCACCCGCGGTCCATTGTGCACTGTACCCGCGGTGTTTGGGCAGGAGGTCTACCGCACCCGCGGTAGGAAAGGCAGCGCACCTGCGGTCCTTTTCTTTGGATTTTTGGATGTGGTTCAGTAAGCCTAGCGCACCCGCGGTGCGTGAACAATAAATTCGTGTTTTGGAGTTTTAAGTGATATAATACAAGAGTTGGTTCATTTTTCCCTGATTCTTTCTCCATTTCCTCGTTTCTTCAGCTCAAGGGGAGGCTAGGGTTCTCATTCCTTTCTTTTATTTCTTTGATTCAAGCATCTTGTTGGGTATTTGAAGTGAGAACAAGATCATTGTGGGTTCAAGGAGCTAAGGTAATCTTGTGGTTTTAGTTATTCTTGGATTTTGATGTTGGGGGAAATCATGGAATGTTTGATTGTGTTGGTTTTATGGGTTTTATTGTATGGGTTTGTGATTATTAAGTTGTTGATGGTTCAATACATGGTTTATTGTTGTAGGATTTGTACCAAGAGGTTAAAATCAAGGTTTCTATTGGTTGTAAGTGGAATTCATTTCTTGTGCTCACATGAATTATATGTATTGTATTTCAATGGTTTTAATATGGTATTCCCTTCCATTTGATTCATGCTATGTATGGATACACTTTGTTGTATATTAGAGGCATTTTTATGTCTCAATTGTGTTAAAGGGAATGCAAGAGAATAGAGTCTTCAAAGTGTTTGATTTAATGTCCAAGAGAGAGTTCAAATGATTTATTGGATTGATAAAGAGATAGTCAGAGATTGCATGCAATGAGTTGATCAACGACCATAGGCTTATATCCCAACAGAGTAATCGATTTATATCAATGGGATATAGGTACAGAGATAGAGATACTATTGAAATATCAATCCACTAGAGAAAAGAGAAATACCATCGTTATGTTCATGTTCTACTATATTATTCATGTTTAAAGAGTAAGATGGTATTTAATGATTTCAAAGTCATGTTTTACAGAGTATGATATGTACAGATTGTTATGTAAGAGTTTCACTTGCTGAGTTTTATACTCATTTCAGTTATTCATGTGATGCAGATAAGAGCAACGAGCCAGGACGTTGATTGGAGCCGGGGTCATATGCATACAAGAGATGGAAGGAAGAAAGATGTTTTGTTAGCTTTTGACATGATCAAAAATGATATTTTGTATTTTGATGCAACACTTGATTGATCATGTATATACTTTTGATTGTAAACATTTTATGTCAAGAAAATTTTTAATCCTTCTTCCCTCTAAGTAAATTTTTATTTTTCCGCTGTGTTATTTTATAAAATCAGTCGAGGGCGTTACAATTTGTTTATGCATGAATTTTTTGGGAAAACATAGCGCACAAGATAAATTTTCGTAACTACATGATTATGGATTCTAAATTAGTGTTTTTAATTTCCAAATTCATGTTTTATATGAGTTAAAGGGGCTGCCATGATCAGGACATGTTTAGACATTGTTTTACGTGAATATAGAGTCTTAGGAACAGCACCTAAACACCACACACGAACCACAAGACACAAGCTGGTGCACAAGTTACTGTCATGGAGTACAGGGTTCGATTTCATTGTCTTCACGGCCTGGGCTTGGTTTGGTTGGGTCCAGGGGCTAGCCAGGGTCATGGGGGAGTCAAGGAAAGAGTCCTATCCATGCTAGGACTCGAGCTAAGGGGCTGGGAGGAGTCCTTGACAGCAAGGACTCCTACCCGAGAGAAGCCAAGGGGGATGAGCTTAGGTCCTGTGCTTGTTACAGGCTTATGGACTCGGTCCAGGGGGCCTGGGTTGGGTAAGGGTGTGTCCTTAGGGTCCTAGGTAACTACACAAGAGGCTGGTTCAGGGGCTAGGTTGGTCGGCTAAGTCCTAAGATAGTATGAAGAGTCCTTGTCCAATAAGGCACTTCTCGGCCAGCTTAGGGTAGAGGAGTAGGGGCTCGTTTTTATGGTTGGGTCATTTTCCGTGGGATCTTTTTGTACAATAGGGTGCTCTAACATGTTGGTCAGGGTTTGGAGGAACATGGCTCGGGGGTGACTCGATAAATCAAGAGATGGCTCGGGGTCGAAGATATTGTGTCATATTAGGGTTTCCTAAACTTAAAAACTTGAAAAACTACTCACGGGGGTCGAGTCGTGGTTCATGGGGACTAAAATAATATAAAAAGACTAAATTTAGAATTTAGGAATTTTATATTTAAGTTTGGGATTTTTCGGAATTAAAACGCCTTCAAAAACGTCCAGTTACGAATTTATTTAAAAGCCTAGTTTTTAAGCTAAATAAAATTATGTGAATTTTAATTTAGGCTTAAATAATTATTTGGGACATGTTAGAGTCAAGAAAATCAAGAAAACGCCAAAAACGTAAAATCTCACGTCCAGGGGTAAAACGGTCTTTTTACACCGGAAAATTAGTAAACGTCATGGCAGTGCTCTATTTGCTGTTTTATATGCTAATATGATTATGTAACATGTTTACGAATTTTTACATGTTGAAATATGATTTTTTTTAAATGTTCATGGATTATCAAGGGTTAAATTGGACAATTAAAAGATATGTTGCATGCTTGGTTTCAAAATAAAAATGATATTATGCATGTTTTTATTAAGTGATTATAACATGTTGAAGGACGTGAAGGGATTGTGACTACTTCATGTTGGAAATATCGTGAGGGTTATGGTCCCAGTGGGAGCCCGACAATCATGTTTCCTTGGATATGGATACGAATACGAATACGAATATGTTAATACGTAGGCCAGGGCCCAGTTGACCGGTGAGAGTGTTGCTGGTGTCTCCGCCGCCCAGTACTGT
Source organism: Primulina tabacum (assembly GCF_025594145.1). Lineage (NCBI taxonomy): Eukaryota > Viridiplantae > Streptophyta > Magnoliopsida > Lamiales > Gesneriaceae > Primulina > Primulina tabacum. Next base: position 34,044,819 of record NC_134559.1, read on the forward strand.
GGTTTTCTTTAGATGGATCCATCGCCCAATACGATCAAGAATACGAGTAACAATCACGATCTGAATTCAACAAACACGAACATGAACATGAATATGAATATGAATATGGACATGAACATGAATATGAATATGAATATGGACACGAATATGGATATGAATATGAATATGTTTATGTGATATGTTTATGTTTTTGAAAATGTTTAAGTTTAAAGTTTATGCATTATTAAGAAAATGATATTTTAAGTACAAGTATTTTTCACTTTTATATGTTAACTGTATTACGTATTACTCATTATCAAGGATATGACGTGTTGAGTCTTTAGACTCACTAAGTGTGTATGATGCAGGTGATATAAATAACTATGATGTTGGAGGTCTTGATGAGTGACTTGCTGGACTGTCGGTGCACATAACCCGAGGACCCACGCTTCTATTTCCGCATTTAAGTTTAGGATTTTAAGTTAAAGATTTTTACGACATTTTATTTTATGCTTTTTGAGAGATTTTGAGAGGTTTTGTATGGGCTACACTTTTCAACATTTATTGCTTTTTAGGTTTGGTAAAACGATTTACGATTTCATGTTTGACTAATCACTTTGAATTTTCAAGTACTAGTTGGATGTTTTATTTTAAAAATGTTGACTATATGTATATTTTTAATTATGGAGGTCAAGGAGAAAAAATAATTTTATAGTACTTTTTAAGAAAACGAATAAGCAGACGTTTCAGTTGGTATCAGAGCAAAGGTCCTGTAAGGGTTGTGCCACCATTAGCGCCGGGAATTCAGTCGTCAAGCCTCAAAGTTGTAAGTTTTACATGCTTTATATGATTCAATATGTTGTTACCTGCATGATGACATGAATAATATGTTTACGTTACATGATTACTAGATTTTTGAATATTTATGATGTACATGTTTAAAATGCTAAAAGAGTTAGGATATGTCGCATGATTCGAGAACTTAGATTTAAATGCATGTTGGTTACGTTAAAATTTGGAAAACGTTCAGATAAAATGCCTCCTAGACGTGCCCCTGTTAATGAGAACCAAGCAGATAACAGTGTGAATCATCAAGGAAATGGACTTCCACCGCCACCTCCAGGAGATGCTGCTACTCGTGCTTTGGAGGGGATGGCTCGTCTCTTCGAGCAACAGATACAGCAGCAACAGTTACAGCAGCAACAGTTACAGCAGCAGCTACAGCAGATGCAGCAGCAGTACCTACAGCAGCCACCTAGGCCACAACACGACATTTATGATCAGTTCCGGAGGCTAGTGCCGAAGGAATTTTCTGGCACAACCGATCCTTTTGCTGCTGAGAGTTGGATCCGTTTACTTGAGGTACATTTTCGTTACCTGGATATGAGGGATGCAGATCGTGTGAGGTGTACCACTTATTATTTAGGGATGACGCTTCTTTATGGTGGGAAGGAGCCGAGCATAGTGTTGACTATTTGGGCTCAATTCAAGATAAAATTCTATGAGAAATATTTTACTGCTGTTGTCAGAGGTCGAATAAAGAGGGAATTTATGGCTCTTCGCCAGGGAGATGCTACTGTTGCTGAGTTTGTGAAGAGATTTGATAGGGGTTGTCACTTTGTACCCCTTATTGCCAGGGATGTGGAAGAAAAACTTAGACACTTCATGGATGGCTTACGACCTACCATTCAGGATAAGGTTATGATGATGCGTCCTGTGGATTATGCTACAGCAGTTACCTATGCATATCAGGCTGAGCAATCCTTGAAAGACATTGACTTTGAGTTACAACGTAAGAGGCAACAACATCAGAATAATAATCATCCTAACAAGAAGCCATATACGGGTCCTCCTAGGCCTCAAGGGCCTCAAAAGGCCCAAGGTCAAGTCAAGAAGCAAGGACAACAGAAGCCACCACCTGCAGCACCAAAACTTGCAGAATCACAGCCATGCAAGAAGTGCAATCGACTACACTATGGACCATGTGTGTGGGGTACTTCTAAGTGCTTCATATGCAAAGAAGAAGGGCACAAAGCAGCTGACTGCCCAAAGAAGAATCCACCTACTGTGGGACGAGCATAAGTTATGAATGCAGAGGAAGCGGAAGAGGAGGCAGACACTACGCTCATCACGGGGAGGATTATCATTCAAGGAGTAGCTACCTATGCATTGCTAGATTCAGGGGCTACACATTCTTTCATATATGAAATCTTCATCAAAAGACCGAATATTATTCCTCAAGATATGGGTTTGGGTTTCAAAGTTACTATTCCTTCCGATGATTAAAATGCTTACGTCTAAAATTGTCAAAAATCTGGAGCTTCGTTTATTCAAGGATGTGGTTCGGGCAGATATTATTGTGCTTCCTATGCCCGAATTTGATATCATACATCGGATGGATTGGCTATCAGCAAATGGAGCTTCGATTGATTTTCGTTAGCGATCAGTATCTATTAGACCACCTAATGGTAAATCTTTTGTCTTCGAGGCGGCAAAGAACAAGCAAATGCCGCACATCATCTCTTGTCTATGTGCGAGGAAACTTATTAAGCGGGGATGCCAAGCTTATCTAGCATGTGTCACTACCACACATGTTCCTATCAGTCAGAAATTGGAGGATGTTGATATTGTTAGAGATTTTCCTAGCGTCTTTTCCGAGGACGTTTTTGGCATTCCGCCCGATCGTGAAGTGGAATTTTCTATTGATTTGATGTCCGGCACATTTCCTATATCTAAAGCGCCTTATCGTCTAGCACCTGCTGAAATGAAAGAATTAAAAGATCAAATTCAAGAATTGCTAGACAAGGGTTTTATTCGCCCTAGTTTTTCTCCATGGGGTGCACCGGTATTGTTTGTGAAAAAGAAAGGTGGTAGCATGCGTCTTTGCATTGATTATCGAGAGCTTAATAGGGTCACTATCAAGAATAAATATCCAATGCCAAGTATTGAAGATTTATTTGACCAGTTACAAGGAGCATCAATAATTTTCAATATTGATCTGCGATCTGGATACCATCAGTTGAAAGCTAAAGAGGCGGATGTGCACAAGACAGCATTTCATACGAGATATGGGCAATATGAGTTTATGGTCATTCCATTCGGGTTGACCAATGCGCCAGCGATCTTCATGGATATCATGAATCGCGTATTTCAGCCGTATCTGGAACAGTTCATTTTAGTCTCATTGATGACATACTGATCTATTCCAAGAGCAGAGAGGAGCATAGTCACCATTTGAGGACAACACTGCAAGTTCTACAAGATAGGAAGCTTTATGCGAAATTCAGCAAGTGCGAGTTTTGGCTTGATAGAGTGGCATTCTTAGGCCACATCATTTCTAGTAGTGGAGTGGAGTTCGATCCAAGTAAAGTTGAGGCAGTGAAAGAGTGGCCAGTACCGAAGAGTGTTACCGAGATTCACAGTTTCTTGGGACTAGCTGGCTATTATCGCAAATTCATCAAGGGATTCTCATCTATTGCAGTGCCTTTGACATCTTTGACTAAGAAGAATGCGAAGTTTATTTGGGGATCCGAGTGTCAAGACAGTTTTGATAAGCTGAAGCAAGCCTTGATTACAGCGCAAGTATTGTCTATGCCATCGGGACGAGGGGAGTATGTTCTTTATACCGATGCTTCTAAGCTTGGTTTGGGCGCAACTCTGATGCAAAATGACCAAGTTATCGCCTATGCGTCGAGGCAGCTGAAAATTCACGAGAAGAACTACTCTATTCATGATCTTGAGCTTGCAGCAGTAGTTTTTGCTTTGAAAATATGGAGACATTACCTTTACGGGGAGAAGTACAAAATATTCACCTACCATAAAAGTTCGAAATACTTCTTCACCCAAAAGGAGTTGAATATGAGACATCGAAGATGGCTTGAGTTAGTGAAGGACTATGATTGTAACATTAGCTACCACCCAGGAAAAGCTAATGTAGTGGCAGACGCGTTGAGCAGAAAGGCAGCAGTTATTACTCAATTATCACTCCAAAAACCGTTGCAGTCCGAGATACATCTGTTTGAGCTTACAGTGTATGCTAGGGGCGAGGGCCCAAGTCTTGCCACATTATCAGTCCAATCGACTTTGAGAGATAGAATTCGAGATGGACAATCCACTGATGAGCAGTTGCAAAAGTGGAGAGCTAGAGATGAAGCCAAGGGCCGGAAATTATATTCAGTGGCGGATGGTTTAGTTCGTTATCGAGATCTTCTATGGGTTCCTAGTGACGATTGTTTGAGAGATCTTATTATGAAGTAAGCCCATGACACACCTTACTCCATCCATCCGAGAAGTACGAAGATGTACAAAGATTTGCAGTTGTTGTATTGGTGGCCAAGCATGAAGAAGGACATTTTGAGATTCGTATCTGAGTGTTTGACTTATCAGCAAGTCAAAGTAGAGCATCAAAGACCCGCAGGGAACATGAATCCACTCCCTATTCCAGAGTGGAAATGGGAAAATGTCACCATGTATTTTGTTGTGGGATTGCCAAAGACTGTTAATGGATTGAATGCCATTTGGGTGATAGTGGATCGTCTTACGAAATCAGCGCATTTTCTATCCATTAAGACGACATTCCCCATGATTTAGTATGCAGAATTATATATTCGGGAGATAGTTCGTCTCCATGGGATTCCAGTGTCTATTTTTTCTGACAGAGACCCGAGATTCACGTCATCTTTTTGGAAAAGTCTGCATGCAGCAATGGGGAACAAGTTATTATTCATTACATCATTCCATCCTCAAACCAATGGTCAGTCAGAAAGAGTTATACAGATTTTGGTAGATCTACTGCGAGCATGCGTTATTGATTTTCAAGGCAGTTGGGAACAAAAATTACCTCTAGTGGAGTTCACCTACAACAATAGATATCAATCATCAATCGGGATTCCTCTTTTTGAGGCACTTTATGGAAGAAAATGTATATCTCCTATTCATTGGGACGAGGTTGGGAAAAGAAGAGATATTGGTCCGGACGTGGTTGAAGACATTGCCGAGCTTGTAGTCAAAATTCGTTATAGAATGAAGACTGCGCAAAGCCGACAAAAGAGTTATGCGGACAAAAGACGAAGGGACTTAGAGTTTGCAGTGGGCAACCATGTATTTGTGAAAATAGCACCTATGAAGGGTGTTATGCGATTTTGCAAAAAGGGCAAGCTAAGTCCAAGATTTATTGGTCCATTCGAGATTTTGGAGAGGATTGGGAAACTAGCTTATAGAGTGGCGTTGCCACCAGCGCTTTCAGGATTTCACAATGTGTTCAATATTTCAATGCTACGGAAGTACATGTCGAATCCGTCACATGTGCTTAATTATGAACCACTTCAACTAACTCCAAACATGACCTATGAGGAAAGACCTGTCCAAATCTTGGCACGGCAAGAAAGAAGATTACGAAATAAAGTCATTCCAATGGTCAAACTCAAGTGGCTGAATCACTCGGAAGAAGAAGCTACTTGGGAAACTGAGAGGGACTTGAAGAGTCGCTATCTAGATTTAATCGATAAGTTCTAATTTCGATGACGAAATTTAATTTAAGGGGGGGAGGAATTGTAAGGTCCAAATTTAAGACGATATAATCCAACTGCATGGAAATCTAGGAATTTTGAAAATAAGTAATCACTTGATTTAACTGCTTAATTATTTGTGTGACATGCATTATTTTTATATTAAATATGATTTAATTGTCATTTTGCATAAAACTGTATTTTTAAGGAATATTCACGTTGCGATCGAGGAACGAGACCGAGGGTTGAAAAACGTAAAATGTTTTTATTAAATGATTATTTTTAATTATTTAAAATATGGTTGATCATTTTTCATATTTTTCAAAATAAGAGGTTTTTAAGTGATTTTATACTCGAGACGTAAATTTTATCAGTGCTGGTTTTTCAACAAAAATACGAACTTTTTAAGCCTTGTTAGTATTTAATTAGTATATATAATATATTAAGTCTCCTAAACCCCTATAAAACTACACGCCTACAATTCTGAAATTTCACACCATATGCACGACACCACACAGCACCATATTTTGAAGAAACTTTCGAAAAAAAAGCTCAAGGGAAATTCAAGCCAAGGGTCTTGTCCGTTCTTCGCAAATCGTCAACGGTTTTTCGTGCGTTAAATATGCAAAGGCACGCCATGTTCTCCTTTTATTCATCATCACACCATAGTATTTGTTTATGCATGAATTTTTTGGGAAAACATAGCACACAAGATAAATTTTCGTAACTACATGCTTATGGATTCTAAATTAGTGTTTTTAATTTCCAAATTCATGTTTTATATGTGTTAAAGGGGCTGTCATGATCAAGACATGTTTAGACATTGTTTTACATGAATATAGAGTCTTAGGAACAGCACCTAAACACCACACACGAACCACAAGACACAAGCTGGTGCACAAGTTACTGTCATGGAGTACAGGGTTCGATTTCATTGTCTTCACGGCCTGGGCTTGGTTTGGTTGGGTCCAGGGGCTAGCTAGGGTCATGGGGGAGTCAAGGAAAGAGTCCTAGCCATGCTAGGACTCGAGCTAAGGGGCTGGGAGGAGTCCTTGACAGCAAGGACTCCTACCCGAGAGAAGCCAAGGGGGATGCGCTTAGGTCCTGTGCTTGTTACAGGCTTATGGACTCGGTCCAGGGGGCCTGGGTTGGGTAAGGGTGTGTCCTTAGGGTCCTAGGTAAGTACACAAGAGGCTGGTTCAGGGGCTAGGTTGGTCTGCTAAGTCCTAAGATAGTATGAAGAGTCCTTGTCCAATAAGGCACTTCTCGGCCAGCTTAGGGTAGAGGAGTAGGGACCCGCACTTCTATTTCCGCATTTAAGTTTACGATTTTAAGTTAAAGATTTTTACGACATTTTATTTTATGCTTTTTTAGAGATTTTGAGAGGTTAGTATGGGCTACACTTTTCAACATTTATTGCCTTTTAGGTTTGGTAAAACGATTTACGATTTCATGTTTGACTAATCCCTTTGGATTTTCAAGTACTAGTTGGATGTTTTATTTTAAAAATGGTGACAAGATATCTTAAAGTATTTATATATATGTATATTTTTAATTATGGAGGTTAAGGAGAAAAAATAATTTTCTAGTACTTTTTAAAAAAACGAATAAGCAGACGTTTCAGGTTTATTTAAGTTCAATGAGAAATGAATTTGTTGGGAATTTCGGTTTACCTACCCCCTCGTTATTTACTTAATTCGCTCGACGGTGATTTAGGCTTTTGAAAGGATTTCCTATTCAATTGAACACGCCCTCTCGAGCTATGCCAAACTAATTCTACGCAGTGAAGTAATTAAATTTTTATAATTATTTATCAAATGTGAATTGCATGCCGATCTATGAAATCCCCTAGTTTTCGACCCTTAGGACTATAACTATCAATATGTATCCAATTTCATATTTTTATGTAAATTGTAGATCCACGGACTATACTACTCCTTCTTATCCCAAACTATTCTCTCGAACTCACTCGCGATATAAAATCGTTATTAAAATTAGCTATGCTCTAATAACGTTATAAAACAGTAGCATAATCAAGAATAAACCAAGAATCGAAATATGAATAAACTAAGCTCGGTTTCGGGGTAAGATCCCTTAAATCCCAACAAATAATAAAAGTGTAGCTACTAGACTTCATATTAAAAATCCGCAAAACAATGTTTGAATAAGAGAAAATAAACTAGAAATACTAGACGTGACGAAATCTGCGAAGAACGGTGCCCGGAAATCTCAAAATCTTCAATCTAAGCACTTGCTCCAAGCTTTTCTCTCCTTCTTCTCTTCCTTTGCTCTGGATAAAGTCTCAATCCCCTCAAAACTGTCCAAATCCCCTTTTCGTCTCATCCCCCATTCAGAAATAGGGGAAGAAATCGGCCAAGAATCTTTAAAAAAAATCAAATGGGCCCGGGCGCATATAAGTTTCCGCCCGGGCGGATAGCTAGCGTAAATCTTCTTTTATTTTTTTCCTTTGATGCGCTCGGGGGCACATAAGTTTTCGACCGGGTGGATAGCTTGCACAAATCTTCTCCAATCCACACCTTGCAGGGGCCCGGGCGGTTCAAAGTGTTGGCCCTGGCGGATGTCTCTCGTAATTCGACCACTTTTCTTCAGTTTATCCACGAATTGCCTGCATTTTCCACCACGAGACTTATGGGCAACAAGAAAACATAATGTACCAAAACACCACAAAATACATGCAATCTAAACGATATGTGCAACAAAATGCGACATCACTTAACATGAAAAACTAGTAAAATCCACCTATATCAACCCCCCAATACTAACCTTTTGCTCGCCCTCGAGCAAAATAGGTGACACGAATAAACGGAACATGACAAAATTAGCTCGACAGTGAGTTCACGGTCCCAATTACCCTCAGCGAAACTCAAAATATTCTCTTGTCGATCAATGCAAAAGCACAACTCTTCGCACTTTCCTTGGTCTAGACATTGTTTCAAATAAAACATGAACGTGTGTGTGTCGTTAGTCCTAGCATCATATACGACAGAGAGATCAATTCTCAACAATTGTCAGAGATTTAAATCAGCCTGTTAGTGTAAATCTTACTCTCCTCTATTCTCTGCACTCATTAACTACCAGTAGCCTCCACCAATTTTTTTCTTTTTTTTTTGGCTGAATTGGAATACAGTAATAAAAGGAATATATCATAACCTTTCATTTCAGATTCAAATCCATGTGTTCTGCATTTTTAGCCAGGAATAAAATTTCATTCCTTTATTAAGCTCCCCAACACCTTACATCTCCATCGTTAGCCAGGAATAGGATTTAATTCCTTTATTCGGCTCCCCCACACCTTACATCTCCATATTTCTCTTTTCTATTATTTTTTTACGCTGCTGATAGATACATCGATTCAAGAAAATATAGTCAAGCTCAATTCACACCTTCAAACATCTTCGTTCTCCACTCTAGTTTAAAATTTTCACCCTCTGATCATGCATGCTTCTAGTTCCAACATTTGTGCAAAGAGAATTCAATATTTTAAATAAAACTTCATGTCTATACCACAGTATGTGCTAAGAAAATGCGAGTATACGACAGACAAAGCATGTCTCATCACCTCATATTCATCCTTGGCTAACAAGTACTACTTCGAACACTGTCGGCTGACACACAACCAATGGAAAATAAATAATAATAAATGTCAACGAATAAAACCAACAAAGCACCAAAAGGAAAACAACAAAACATCCACCCCCCAATACTAACATCGAGCAGTGTCCCCAATGAAACAAACAATAGAAGACAGAGAGTGCACAGCAAAATTGACTCAATATAACCGAATCATGCAACAGAAACAGAAGTAAATAAAATGAACGAAAAAAATTCAAGAAATAAAATAAGGGACAAAAGTGACTCCCCTCTCAAGTGTCCTCCTCCTCGTGGGCCTCCGGGGGAATGACACCAGCTCCCGGCTCTGGGGCATCAATGTAGTGAAACTGAAACGGTTGTGGGAAAGCTGGCATAGGTGGTGGAATAAGGGTCGGATCAATACCATTGTGGCTCAGAGATAAACGCAGCATGGCATCAGTAGCGGCCTGATATGTCTAACTCACAGTCTGCCACTGTAACTGATGGTCAGCAAATGCTGCAAATTCGTCCATCTGATCCTGAAGAAAGCAACGTCGAGATCACGGGGCCGGTGGTTCGGGCTTCTGTGAAAGTGGATCAAAGGTCAAGTCGTCCCATAAAGGGCCAAACTAAGGAAAGGCCTTCCGCCGTACTGCGGTTTTCTGTACCCAGCTAGCGTCCTCCAGGGCTTTTGTCGGTGGCAACCACTCATCATCATCCTGGAAAACTACCTCGACGCCCGCACACAGCTCGGTGATAATGTGAGGAAATAACAATGCCACATTAGGATTGTGAATTCTCAGCTGGATCTGTGGATAGATAATCTTTCCCACATTGATTGGCATAGAGGTCATCAGTCGATAGAGCAACACCCCCCTCTCCTTCGCACGTCCCTAGTGTGCTTGACATGCATCAGTCGTGTGGCCAAAAATGCATACCACATCACTGCCGAGACTAACAAATACTTTTCATCAAAACAAGTGTAGGATCCAGGTGTCTTCCACGGAGACCCTGGATAGCAAATTATGCGCCTCATCAAGTCCAAGTCGGGGATTGCTGCACATGTCAAATAAACCGAATCATCCACCACTGGGGTATCAAGCAACCTATTAATCTCCGCAAAACTATAATCTACCAGCTTCTCTCGCACAAATGCTTTATTATCGTTCCGCTCAGCCACATTGGCATAAAATTCTTGAACTACCAGCTCCACCGCTGCTTGCGGTGGGGCACAAAATTTTTCCCATCCTCGATATGAAATCTGATTTTGAATTGAAATTTGGGCCACAAGTTGAAAACCACGCTCTCAAATTGGAGCTCGATGTATTTTGGCATGTTCATAACGTTCTTTAGCGGCATCATTCACAAATGAGCGGGAAATACGATAGGATGACGAAGAAACATCATTACTTACTCGATCTTCCTTTGGAGGCATCGTGGATGATTTTTTAAAAAGGAGCCTAGAGGAGGAGTTATGTTTTCGGAATAATGACTCGCCGGAATCCGGGAAGGGAAGCATTGGAGAAGCTTGTACTCGGGGTTTCTCTTTCAAGACTGAATCTGAAAGAGAGTGGAGGGAGTTGTCGTCACCGGAACTCAGTGGTGGACGAAAACTTCAGTGGTGGCCGGAAATTGTGGTGGTGGCCGGAAATTTTTACGCCCTTGGTGCTTGGTTAAAGTGGTGACACAAGATTTGACCTGAAAACGTCACAAAAAGGTCATGTTGGTGAGAATTGGAGTGTGAGCGGCGAAAATCAAAGGGGGAGAAGATATGGTTCGAATGGGAGAAGAGAAGGAGGAGGCTGCAACTTAAAAATTTCCGCGACCCGCCCGACGGATAAGTTTCTGCCCAGGCGGATAGCTTGCGGCTTTCAATTTTAAAAAAGGGTGCGCCCGGGCAAACATAAATATGCGCCGGGCGGAAGCTGAACGGCTTTAAAATCAAAAATAATTCGCCCGGTTCGCCTTGGCGGATCTCGTGTGCTTCCCACAAAATATATTTTTTTCAACAAATATATAAAATAAATAAATAAACTAGAATATTAAAATCAAATTAAGTAAGGAAGAGAGATATTTCTTAATTTATAATCGAGAGCTTGACTGTTTGTCAGTTTCAGTTCAGAGTGTCCTGGAACCGGGTGATTCCAAATTGTGGCACAATTGTGCCACCCATTGTAGTGCTTCAGTTGCTGGGCATTGACCGTAAACGTCCCAACCTTTCCATCTTGCAGTTCTACAGCTCCCGATGGGTATACTTTAGAAATCACGAATGGACCAGACCATCGCTACTTCAATTTTTCGGGAAAAAATCGCAACCGGGAGTTGTAGAGTAGAACACTTTCCCCTTCCTTGAATTCCTTTTCGATAATTCGCCTATCATGAGCCCTCTTTGTCTTCTCCTTGATCATATGCCAGATTTCGTAATTCTTCCAACTGATCCAATTGAAGCTGATGTCATTCACCTGCATCAGTAAAGTTAAAGTTTATTGCTTTTTTTGCCCAGTATGCCCGATGCTCTAACTCTGCAGGTAAATGACATGCTTTACCAAACGGTAGCCTATATGGTGTAGCGTCTACAGGTGTTTTAAAAGCAGTCATATATGCCCAAAGTGCATCATCTAACCTTACAGACCAGTCTTTCCGACTAACACCTACAACGTTTTCCAAAATCCGCTTGATCTCTCGGTTAGACACTTCCACTTGACCACTCGTCTGGGGGTGATATGGATTAGAGATCTTATGGGTGACACCATATTTGCTCAAAAGTTTTTCAAACAGTTTGTTGCGAAAATGGGTGCCACCATCACTAATGATTGCTCGTGGTGTTCCAAATCTATTAAAAATATTTTTCTTTAAAAATTTCAGGACCACTTGATCATCATTAGTGGCATATGCTTCTACCTCTACCCACTTGGACACATAATCAACTGCAACCAAAATGAATTTTTTCGTGAATGAACTGGGAAACGGTCTCAGGAAGTCTATCCCCCGCACATCAAAAACCTCACACTCAATAATATTGTTTAATGGCATTTAATGACGGTTAGAGATGTTACTTGTCCTTCGGCATTTATCACAGGTAAGCACATAAAAACGAGCTTCTTTAAATAGATTCGGCCAATAGAAGCCACATTCAAGTACCTTAGATGTTGTCCTTTTTGGTCCAAAATGACCATCTACCTCACGGTCATGGCATCGGTCGAGATTTTGACCAAACTCTTCCTCTACAACACACTTTCTTATCGTGGAATCTGCACAAATCTTAAACAAAAACGGTTCCTCCCAAAAATAATGCTTCACGCTAGAAAAGAATTTCTTTCGTTGGTGAAACGATAGATTGGGTGGTGGTATGCCTATGACAAGAAAGTTAGCAAAACTTGCATACCAAGGACATTGTTTCACCTCGAATAGCTGCTCATCAGGAAACCAATCATTAATGGCATGATCTACACAGTCATTACTAATAAGCTCCAATATAGACAAGTGATCAGCTAACACACTCTCAACACCCTTATGATCCTTTATTTCTAAATCAAACTCTTGTAACAATAAAATCCACCTAAGTTGGCGTGGCTTTGCATCTTTCTTGGCAAGTAAATATTTCAGTGCAAAGTGGTCTTTGTAAACAATGACTTTGGACAAAACAAGATATGAATGAAAATTTTCAAGCGCAAATACTACTGCAAGTAATTCCTTTTCAGTTGTTGCATAATTCAATTGACCCTCATCTAGGGTCTTACTTGCGTAGTAAATGGTATGAAATAACTTTTTTTGCCGCAGGCCGAGCACAGCCCCAACCGCAGTATCATTGGCATCGCACATGACCTCGAAGGGACGATCCCAATCCGGTGCCACCAAAACAGGAGCCGTCACCAAGCACTCTTTTAAATCCTCATATGCCTACAGACAGTTGCAATCAAAATCAAACGGCACATCTTTCATAAGTAAAGAAGATAGAGGTTTGGAAATTTTAGAAAAATCTTTAATAAAACGTCGATAAAAACAGGCGTGGCCTAGAAAACTTCTAACTCCCTTTATGGCTGTCGGAGGTGGTAAGTTCTTGATAACTTCTACTTTTGCCTTATCCTCCTATATTCCATGCTCAGATATTTTGTGCCCCAATACTATGCCTTCTTGTACCATAAAATGACATTTTTCCCAATTCAATACCAAATTCGTCTCCTCATATCTCATCAATACCACCTTCAGATTCTGCAAACAGTCATCAAAAGAAGAACCAAAGATTGATAAGTTATCCATAAATATTTCAAAGAAAGTTTCAATCAGGTCATGAAATATAGCGGTCATGCATCGTTGAAAAGTGGAAAGGCATTACACAAGCCAAAGGACATCCTTCTAAGGCAAAGGTGCCATAAGGACAAGTGAAAGTGGTTTTCTCTTGGTCCTCAGGCGCAATCATTATTTTTTTATACCCTGAATACCCATCCAAAAAATAATAAAACTTATGACCCGCTAACCTCTCAGGTGTTTGATCAATGAAGGGAAGTGGAAAGTGATCTTTACGGGTGGCATCATTCAATTTCATATAGTCGATGCACACGCGCCATCCCGTAACTGTCCTAGTGGGTATTAATTCATTTTGTTCATTTGTGATAACAGTTATCCCACCTTTTTTCGGCACAAATTGAACAGGACTCACCCATGCACTATCAGATATAGGATAGATAAAGCCTGCATCAAGGAGTTTGATAGTTTATGCTTTTACTACTTCTTGCATCTTTGTATTCAATCTTCTCTGAGGTTGCACAAGATGTGAGTGCTTGTCTTCAATCAGTATCTTATGCCAGCAGACTGATGGATTAATGCCTTTGATATCCTCCACCTTCCATGCAAATGCACTCTTGTGCGCTTTCAAGACTTCAGCAGTTTGTCCTCTATCGAATCTGTCAAACCTAAGAAATAATCACAGGAAGTTTATTATTCTCACCTAGATAAATGTATTTCAGATGTGGAGGCAATGGCTTCAGCACAAGAGTTGGTGGCTCCTCTATGCTTGACTTCTGAGAGGTTAAGTCTCTCCGATCCCCCAAGTCCTCTAATCTCATCCGTATTGGTCTCTTCCATGGATGGTTGGCATTAAGATATGCCACTGCTTCAGGTTTTTCTTCATCCAATTCGTCTTCTCTCAATTCAGTAGTGAGAGTGTCTTCCAAAGGGTCCTTAATAGCATCCTGCACATAGTTACACACAAGAGAATCAAAAGCATCAATTCTAAAACAATTATCAGAATGCAGTGTGTGCTTAAGTGCATTAAAGACATTAAACGTAATCTCCTCGTCCCCCACTCTCAATCTCAACTTCCCTTCCTGCACATCAATTAGAGCCTTGCCATTTGCAAGGAATGGCCTCCCCAATATCAACGGCATCTCCTTGTCCTCCTCCATGCCGAGCACCACAAAATCTACAGGAAAAATAATTTTGTCCACTTTCACTAGCACATCATCAACAACTCCTCGTGGATACTTAACAGCCTCGTGGTTACTTGACAGATCGGTCTGCTAGCTGTAAAGACATCCTCATTGGCTTAGGTTCTCCCAATCCCAGTTTTCTAAATACAGACAAAGGCATGAGATTAATACTTGCACCAAGATCACATAGGGCTTTATGAAAAACAACATTACAAATCAGGCAAGGAATAGAAGAACTCCCTGTATCCTTAAGTTTCGGTGGGATCTTTTTTTGCACCAAAGCAGAGAAATTTTCAGTTAAATTAATCGTCATGTTATCCTCCAATTTTCTCTTATTTGCTAAGATGTCCTTCTGGAATTTAGCATAACTAGGCATTTGCATCAAAGTATCGGCAAAAGGAATATTGATGTGCAATTTTTTAAATATCTCAAGAAACTTACCGAATTACGCATCAAGTTTTGCTTTTTTCAAAGCTGCGGAAAAAGGAGGAGGTATAACAATTTTGGATTGTGCAGTGGGTGCTGGTGTAGAGTTAGAAGACTTACCTTTTGATGTCTCAGCTTGCTCATCTGGTAATTGATTTTTTTCTTTTTCTTTGGACTCTAAAATTTTCCCACTCTTCAACTCGATGGCCTTCACTTGCTCTTTTTTATTGGTCTCTGTGTTACTTGGCAAGGTGCCCGGCTCTCTACTTGCTATCATCTTAGCTAACTACCCAATTTGAATCTCTATCCCCTTTGTCGATGCATCTTGATTTTGGAGTCTAGTTTCGGTAGATGAGATGAATTTAGACATCATCTGCTCCAAATTGGAATTTTATTCTCTAAGAGGGTCAGATCTGTACATCGGTTGTTTTCCATATGGTTGTCCTCTATGTGGTCGATTCTGACTGCTTTGACCACCCCATGAGAAGTTGGGATGTTGCCTTCATCTAGGATTATATGTGTTCGAATACGGATCATTCCTTGGACGGTGTTGGACAACCCCTTTATCGATGCATCTTGGTTTCGGAGTCTAGTTTCGGTAGATGAGATGAATTTAGACATCATCTGCTCCAAATTGGACTTTTCTTCTCTAGTAGGGTCGGATTTCTACATCGGTTGTTTTCCATATTATTGTCCTCCATGTGGTCGATTCTGACTGCTTTGACGACCCCATGAGAAGTTGGGATGTTGCCTCCATCCAGGATTATATGTGTTCGAATACAGATCATTCCTTGGACGGTTTTGGACTCCCACTTGATTCACTGGTGCCTTGTTTTGCACATAAAAGGGATTGCCATCTTGACAATCCTTCGCAAAGTGTTCACCTCCACATTTATCACAAAATATCTCTTGAAGACGCATAGATGTGCCACCCATATTCAAGCCGTCCAATTTCCTGTTCAAGACATCAATTTGCGCAGTAATAGCAGAAAGGTCAGTTACCTGGTGAAATCCTGAACTTCTCCGCTGGTTGTTCCTTTCGGACAAAGGATGATAGATGCTAGCAGCCATCTCCTCCAATAACTCATATTTATCCTCAGCAGTTTTTCTCAATAGGTTTCCACAGGCAGCAACATCTATCATAGTACGATTATGAGTAAGCAAGCCATAATAAAATGTTTGAAAGACAAACCCAAGCGGCAGTTCGTGATGCGAACATCTTCGCATTAAATCTTTGAAGCGCTCCCATGCCTCGTATAAAGAATTCTGCTCGAATTGAGCAAGTGTGGTGATTTTTGCCCGCAGCTTCATGGTCTTGGATTGAGGAAAATATTTAATGAGAAATGCTTTCTCCATGTCCTCCCATGTTGTGATAGAACCTACAAGCAAACAATTTAAACCGTCTTTAGCTTTGTCATGTAAGGAGAAATAAAATAAACGCAATCTAACAGCATCATCAGAAACTCCATTAAATTTAAAAATATCGCAAATTTCAAGAAAATCTGCGATGTGCGTGTTTGGGTCATCCAACGCAGATCCCCCAAACTGGACAGTATTATGGATCATCTGAATTATTGTTGGCTTGATTTTGAAGTGGTTTGCCCGCACAATAGGTGTAGAACCCGTAAATTAGACTACGTATAAGCCATGCATAATCTAATATTTAAATTAAAATGATTTCTATTGCATGAGTATTTAAATTCTTTTTTTAAACTTATTTATTTCATGCAGTAGTTTAGTTGCTATCTTTTCAATTAAATAAGTGAGGCCGGACTGGAGTTGGAGTAAAGAAATAAATTTTAATATTAAGAAAACATTCCTAAAATTTATTTAAGATAAATAATAATTTAATATAAAAGAAGGTTTAAAGAATTATTTAAATAAGTTGAGTTAAGTAGTAAATATAGTTCAATAATTAATTTCTTAATTCCCTAAAATATTTAATGGATAGATAAAACACTAGAGATTTAAAATTCAATAATTAAGAAATATTTTTTCTTTATTTTTCTTAAGATTTTCGGCCCTCTTTATTTAATATAAAAATAGTTGTCAATCCAATTATTTAATATATTTCCTTATCCATTTTCTTGGGAGATAATTCTATCACACTTAATCTTTAATAATTAACACTTAAGCAATTTCCCTACCCTACTTTATTTATAAAAAAAATCGGCCATCCCCTATTTTAAAAGATTTAAATTTGTTTAAACAACTCACCCTTGATTCTTTTCCCTAATCTTTTCCTTGGTATGATATCCATTTCCTTTTATTCACCAATAATTAGTAATTAAGAAATATCCCTACCTTGGTTTTATCTAGCAAATAATCGGCCACTCACCTCTCCAATATTCCCCAAAAAAATCCCTTGATATCATGTCCTTTCTATCTCCAAGCAAACTCAAAGAAAGCAAGATTTGTTTTACCTTTTTATCTCCCACCTATCTTGCAATTTCCATTCACTTCTCCTAACCTTTTTCCCTCCCCTCACCACCGAAATTCAGAGTAACTTTCAGAGTGAATATTATGAGGAAAAAACCGTGAGAAAAGTTAGAGAAAAGAAGAGAGAAAAGTGAGAAAAACTAATAAGCAAAGGGCACTCCTCCTCCGCGCCGCATCGTCACTCGTTTGTTTTTCTTTCAAAAACAAAAATATCCAGGCATGCATATACCATCCGTTGCTCTTCAATCAAGTTATATTTATATTTTTATAAACCAACATGTGAGCATGAATCATGAAAACCCGAAATATGGACAGCAACTTTTGTCAAATTCTGCACAGATTTTTTTTATTCCCTTGTGCTTCACGTTTCTGTTGTTTATGATGGTTCAGGGTTCGGCTCGTGTCCAGGCTCCCAAGGCTGCATCTAGACATGTTCTAGGACATGTTAGGATCATATTGGGCCATTCTTTCAAGCTTCATGTACGCTGGAAACTTAGAAATACAGCAACTCATCCAATAAGCCATTCTTGAGTTCGAAAATGCTGTTCTTGTTGACAAGGGAGATGGATCTGACCTTGGCTACGCTAGGGGATATAGCCATGGTTAGAACATCTCCTTGTGATGTCTAAGACGTGACCAATTCACCCTTTCGAGGCTTGGTCTATGGTGGAATCGGTTTTCAAATAAAAGAAACAAGAACAGCCCCCCCCCCCCTTCGGCCCCTTCACTTTTTACAGCATGTGTAGTTCGGTTTGTGGTGTTGGTGTGGATCTTGGTTGGCTCTATAGCCCTTAGCCACGATTCATACCATACCCCCTGATGTCTAGATCATGTCATGGTCAATCAAATGGCCATTGGAAGGATCCATGACAGCGAGAACCACAGCAAAATCCCGCGCGCAGGTTTAGTGTTTGGGTGGGATGTATGGCATGTTTCGGGTATTGTTCGAATTGTAGCTGGCCTAGGGCCCTTAGCCATGGTTCAAACCATTCATTAGCATGTTGGTAAGAGGTTCTGGTCGGTGGTTCAAGCCCCAATGGCCATTAGCCTCGCAAACGACGCAAGGAAATGCTCACGCACGCTGCTGTATTTTTGACAGCACGTGCGCTGCGGTTCAGAGGTGTATTTCGGGTTCTTGGTTGGCTTTTAGCCTATGGCCTTGGACTGGACAGTACCTCATCGAGTTAGAAGGTCATGTTTTTGGCTGTTTGTGATTCGGATCAGTTTAGAGGTCGTACGAGAATTTACGGTGCAATGTGCCAAAGTGACTCTCGAAAGAGCGTTTCATGTTTTGGCCTCCATTCACCAAAATTTCGAGTACTGTAATTTTAGGAGCATTATTTCATCATTTTAGGTGTATTTTAATCATGACTAAATGATGGTTCGGTGTTGGTTTGGGTTGGCACGGAGTCACGATTAAATACTAAGTCATTGGGCGTAATTGTCTCGTTTTTGGAGTCAGTTACAAAGTTTGGTCAAGTTAAACCATTTGCATATTTTTCATGTGAGATTTAGGTCGCAGCGAGCCTGGGAACGATCCAACCCATATGTTAAAATTATTACAGGATATTTAATTATGTGATTAATTATTTTACGTGCATAAAAATATATAAAATATTCATTTTTGAGATTTATGCGATATTGCTTGTGGCCACTTCACTGTCATGGGATTATTACTTTACCCGGTGGTCACTTACCGGTTCAGTTCAGTTCATCCCGGTGGTCACTTACCGGTCAGTTCAGTTCCACCCGGTATACTGTGGCATTAGTCTGATCAGACGCTCATTACTTCACCCGGTGGTCTTTTACCGGTTCAGTTCATTGCAGTTCATTGGGCCACTTGCGTAGAACATAATCTCAACAGCAAAACTACGACATGTTATTTTATGACAGGGCTCTACGGAGCAAACATTTTTACTGATGATTTTCAGTTAACTTATGCACGTATTATAATTATTCATGACACGATATTTTACGTTATGCCTCACGACATGATATTTTCACTTTGCATGCGATTTTATTATTTATTTACTTGTTATGTACGATATATGCATGATGAGTCTTTAGACTCACTAGACTTCATTGTTGTAGGTACTGATGAGGTCGGGACCGAGGACGGGGACCAGTGAGCTAGCTTGGGTCGGCAGTAGTGGAACTCGAGGACCTCATTTTTAGCATTCGCCATTTTATGCTCAAACATTTTTACCTTTGTCGGATTATTTTAAAATTGTTATTTTGCAAACAAATACTTAATTCCACTGCTATTTTGAACATTAAACTTTATCTATCAGTCGAACTATGAGTAAGACATTTAATTATTTAATGAGGCATTTAATTATTTAAAAAGAAAATTTTAAATTTTTCCGCAAATTTTCAAACATGAATTTTCGGGCCTTTATAATAGGCCTCACAATGCTGGGGCGTGCACCATCCAAAGAAGGCTGTGCATACTCTAGCATCGGTATTCGGCGTGACACCTCAACATGTCTATCTTCATGGTGTTCCTCCTCATGCTCATGCTCGTGCCTCTCCATCAGTTCCTTAAGTCTCTGTTGATGTCTTCTTCTGCGGAAATTTCTTTCAATTTCAGGGTCAAACTGCTCAAGCTCCATGTCAAGTGACTTTGGCATGCACATGAAAAGATATCTGGAATAGAATATGGAGTATTAGCTCAAGAAAATAAAAAATAATGCTAAAGAAAATAACTAAGAATAGAATTGTGAATTTACAATCCCCGTCAACGGCCCCAAAAACTTGATCGAGCAAAACTTGCACTGTAAAACTCTTGGTCAAAATTAATAATTTTTAAGCTCGAAATAATCGCAAGTGCACGACGTCAAGTTATAATATAATGTACTAGAGTACGAGTATCGTTCCACTAGAGACTGTATTTTGCAATTATTATTTTCAGTTATTAAATCTTTAGCAACAAAATTTGAATGATTATTTATTACTAATATGTTTAAATGAAAAATGCAAAGGAAAAAGTTCAGGAATTAAATGCTGAAATATATAAGCTAGAATGGTTTATTTAAGTTCAATGAAAAATGAATTTGTTGGGAATTTCGGTTCACCTACCCTCTCGTTATTTACTTAATTTGCTCGACGACGATTTACGCTTTTGACAGGATTTCCTATTCAATTAAACACGCCCTCTCGAGCTATGCCAAACTAATTCTACGCAGTGAAATAATTAAATTTCTTTAATTATTTATCAAAGGTGAATTGCATGTCGATCTATGAAATCCCCTAGTTTTCAACCCTTAAGACTATAACCTATCAACATGTATCCAATTTCATATTCTATGTAAATTGTAGATCCACGGACTATACTACTCGTTCTTATCACAAGCTATTCTCTCGAACTCATTCGCGATATAAAATCGTTATTAAAGTTAGTTATGCTCTAATAGCATAATCAAAAATAAACCAAGAATCGAAATATGAATTAACTAATCTCGGTTTCGGGGTAGGATCCCCTTAAATCCAAACAAATAATAAAAGTTTAGCTACTAGACTTCATATTAAAAATAAGCAAAACAATGTTTGAATAATTGAAAATAAACTAGAAATACTAGACGTGACGAAATCGGCAAAGAACGGTGCCCGAAAATCTCGAAATCTTCAATCCAAGCACTTGCTCCAAGCTTATCTCTCCTTCTTCTCTTCCTTGGTTCTGAATAATGTCTCAATCCCCTCAAAATCGCCCAAATCCCCTTTCCATCTCATCCCCCATTCAGAAATAAGGGTAGAAATCGGCCAAGAATCTTTCCAAAAAATCAAATGCGCCCGGGCGCATATAAGTTTCCACCCGAGTGGATATCTTGCGTAAATATTCTTTTATTTTTTCCTTTGACGCGCCCGGGCGCATATAAGTTTTCGCCCGGGCGGATAGCTTGCGCAAATCTTCTCAAATCCACACCTTGTAGGCGCTCGGGCGGTTCAAAGTGTGTGCCCGGGCGGATGTCTCTCGTAATTCGACAACTTTTCTTCAGTTTATTCACGAATTGCATGCATTTTCAACCAGAGACATATGGGCAACAAGAAAACATAATGTATACAAAAACACCACAAATTCATGCAATCTAAACGATATGTGCAACAAAATGCGACATCACATAACATGAAAAACATGTAATTAGCAGGAGTATAAACTGTGGCCCGGATGTGCTAACGCGCAACGGCTTTCGCGCAGCAATAGTCCGAGGGAAGGTTGTTCAGCGCATCATCATATAATCACCCATATGTGTGTATGGACATCCTCATGCCCTTGCCAATGAAACATGGCGTTTACATCACAGATGCTAGTCTCAAGCTCGAGCGACCTTTATCCTTGTTTTAGGCGGCTGATTCGATTAGGAACCAGTTTAGAATATACAGTACACTTATTAATGAGTTACATGATCTTACATTGCGACGTAGACCTCATGATACCTATTGTATATTCAAGGACTTTATCTATGCAGCTTTCATTGGTATACAGATAAAGTATAATGCAATAATCGAATAAAATCGTAAAATATTATTAAAATAAAAATAGTTTTACATTAGAATCAATTAAGCTCGAGCCAAAAGTTGTCTTGCCGGGCACCTACTCTAACACATTCTTCTTCGTGCAAAACCGTCGCCATTTCTCTCAAGCAATCCTTCGGCTCCATCATGAAACTAGAAGAGCTTGGTGGCATGTATCATGGCAAATCTGCATGGGATTCGACGTTGGTCCAGCCCATGCTCTGTACATCTCGATATACGAGTCTTGCAAGAAACTACTCTTTGCAGGAAATCCCAATTACTCAATGGCATGCAGCTTCTGGAGTGTTCGATACCGTGGCGAATGATGCTGTTATTACACCAATGAATGTGGTGAAGCAACATTTGCAGTTAAAAGGGGCAGTCCTTACAAGGGAGTGTCTGATTGTACCAAGAAATTGTTGATGGAAGAAGGGGTTGGGACGTTTTATGCTAGTTACCGGACATCTGTGGTGATGAATGCTCAATTTACTGCTGTCCATTTCGCGACATACAAGGCTGCTAAAAGAGGGTTGACGAAAGTGTCTCCGGAGAGCGGGCGTGACGAATAGACTTTTTTGGTGCATGCAACTACTGGCGCGGCGGTTGGTATGCTAGCTGCAGCCATAACCATGCCGTTTGATGTTGTCAAACTCGGTTGCAGTGCCAGGTGAGTATTCCTACGATTCTTGGACTGTTATCTGAATGTCTCTTTTTATATGTGCACTTTATCTGATCATACAGGGTGTTTGTGGGTGTGATAGATTTTTTAGTAGCTCGACAGGGGATGTTATTCAAACGATCTTGAAGAATGATGGATATACTGGACTGAATTCCCAGAATGCTCTTTCATGCACCAGCTGCTGCAATCTGCTGGTCTGCATATGAATCTATGAAAATATTTTTTTAAAATTTAATGGAAAAAGGAATAGCTCTTTGAATTGAGAAAGTTGTTTACTTTAGTTGGATGTTAAATAATGGCTAGCAACTCAATTCAGTAGAGGAATTGGCTTCTTATATTGCACATAAGCTATTTTTAGGTGAAGTAAAGGAAGATTCAGGCTGTATATCATCAAAATAAGCATGCATTCCAGATACTTGAGTTATCACGCTACAAAATATAATTAACAGAAAGCCTTGCTTTTCTTTTTATTTTTTCCGTATTGTTAAAAGTCACATTTGTCGCACAATTGAACCGAAGTGCACTTAATATTAGCGCAACAATTTGGTTGTGCACAAGTGATCACAAGTACAAGAAACAAGAATGAAGCGAGAGAGGATCCACACGTAACAACAGTTTCATGGTTTTAATACTTCTCTGCTCATATCCCATCTCTAAGAACCTCGTACACGTCTCTACTTCGAGATTTCTTCATACCAGCAGTGAAATGGAGTTTTGATTTCTCAGATGATATGCAAGTCACTTTGACGAAAACAATCACCTTAGTTTGAATTCCCTCAATATCACTAAGTTTACCTCTATCCAGATAACCTGTTCCAACAGTAGTGAAACACAGAATAGATTAATCTTCGTAATCAACTTCGCACGCTGACGGAAAGTAAACAGTGTTGTGTTATCATTTTTCTCGTGTCCAAAACGTAGAGGAAGTTTAAAAATTTTATTTTTACATTCAAAATATTATCTTGGACACTAATATGGTTTAAATTGAAAGAACATACATGAGATGTTTAGTAATATACCTTTACGTTGCGTTTGGTTGCCTTGATTAGGTGGGTTTATTTTTTTAAACCCACATAATCACATGTTTGGTACGTTTTTTTTAACCAAGTCAATCCCTCCTATGAATGATTAGGTTATATTAGGTGTGATAAAATAATCACTCCTCACCCCCTAGGATTATTTATCCCACCCTTAATCCATCATATTTTTTCAATTTTACCCTTCTAAATCCAAACTCACAACCATTTCCCTCAACCGACTGCCGGACGACCACCCCTGCCGCCGGCCGACCATCGCCCCCCACCTCCGACAGCCGTCGACCACCGCCGACCGCCGACGCCGACCACCGCCGACGCCGACCGCCGCCCGATAGCCGGTCCGCCGTCGTTGTCGTCGTCGCCGCCGCTTCCGATCGGCAGGACCACCATCTACCGCCGCCGACAGCCGCCACAAAACTGGAAGGAAAATTTTGTCAATTCATCAAAAGAATATTATTTATCCCATTCTTAACAATCATACCAAACATAATAATATTTTAATCATTATCTACTTCAATCATTTTTTTTATCATTTCTCTCTTAATCATTTCATTATTTTAACCTCCAAATCAAACGTAGCCTTAGTGAATTCTCAATTGGCTCTAACAATGCCGGTATAAGCGAATGTAGCTCTTGTTATAAATATCTACATTCGTTTTTCAAGTCTCCTTTTTCAATCTCCCAATCTGGTTCATGACTAGAATATTATTTCTTCTGCTAAATAGCACTAGAATATTTAGAAGAAGTTGTCGTTGAGATAAAAAAACTCGAGAGGCGGCACAAACCCTAAACGCTCTTTATGGGTGGCTGAATTATTGGAAGAGAAGGGAAGGGAATTTTGGAAAAGTTGGATTGTTATGGAGGTTAGGTGTAACGTCTTGAAAATTTGATGGTTCACGTAAACCACATGCATGCAATTATTAAATTCCTTTGTATTTTATTTAATTATTTTAATTGCATAAATTAACTATGTTGTGCACATTTTCATGTTTAAAATATATTTTTCTTCAAGGATGCATTAAAATATATTTTTAAAGGTTATTCGAGTTGCGATCTAGGAACGGAGACCAAGGGCTGAAAAATGTAAAATGTTTTTATTAAACAATTGTTTATAATTATTTAAATTAAGGATGATGCTTTTTATTATTTTCGAAAATAAGGAGTTTGAGATGATTTTATACGCCGAGACGTAAATATTATCGTTGTTGGTTTTTCAACAAAAATATAAACGTATTGGCAACACGGATAATAAATTCACAAAATTATTTAAACAAAATTGTTTTTAATGTCTTAATTAAGCACTAATGGGCCTAATTTTCCTACTTAAGTGGGCTTAAGCCTTATTAGTAACTTAATTAAGTATTTAATGTGTTAAACCCCACCCCAAACCCTCATACCTCACGACCACACACACACACAATCAGATTATAAACTCTTTCAATCAATTTTACACGGCACACACGAGTGAGAATTGAGAGAAAAATTCGAAAATCCTTCAGGGAAAATCAAGCCAAGGTTGTCGTCGCCGTTCTTCGCAATCGTCAATGTATATTCGTGCGTAAATTACGTAAAGGCACGCCATAATTCTCTTTTTACTCATCCATCAAACCATAGTATTTATTTAATTGTGGTTTGAATGGAAAACAAGTTTCATCATGTTATATTTTCGGATTTGCATCATTAGGTGATTTTTAAGGCTTGTATTTTAATCCAAAAACTTGTTTATTATGTGGTGTAGGGGCTGCCATGATTAGGGTATGGATTAAGGGTTGTTTTACACAAGTTTAAGGAGTACTAGAACACTAGAAACATGCTGCACACATTCATGAACCAAGATGGAACAAACTTTCTGTCATGTTAATCAAGGGGATTGGTTTTGGAGTATGTTGCTTGGCTTGGATCACGGCTGGGACCAGGGCTAGGCTAGGGTCTGGTATGAGTCAAGGAGAGAGTCTTAGCCATGCTAGGACTCGAGACCAGGGGCTGGGGAGGAGTCCTAGCTTGCTAAGACTCCACCCGAGAGCCCAAGGGAATCACGCACAGGTTGTTGCAGCTTGTGCAGGGCTTGTTGGCTCGGCCAGGGGCTTTGGGCTGGGCTAGGTTAGGTCCTTAGGGTCCTGAGTGGGTGCATGAGGGTGTGGTTCAAGGGCTGGCTCGTTGGTTAGGTGGCTAGGCAAGAAAATAAGGGTCTTTGTCAAGTGGGTCTTCTCGGCTGTGTTGCTGCAGCTTATGTTGTGTCTTCGGTTTCAAGGGCTGGGGTCTGGGGTCGAGTCCATAGGTTCTAAGGGTTCCGTATGGTCCATAGGGGGTCTGGGTCTAGGTTGGCTCAAGAGGGTTTGAGCTTGGGTCATGAAAAAACGATTATGGCTCAAGGGTGTCTAGGTGGGTTCTCGACTGGTTCTTGCAGCTCAAGTTGTGCTTCAGTTTTGGAGTTAAGGGCAGGTCCTATGGGTTCTAAGGGTCCAGGAGGGTTCCTACATGGGTTGGCTAGGGTTTGGCTTGATGTGGCTTGGGCATGGCTCGAGTAAATCGGGAGATGGCTCGGTGTGTTCGAATGAGGGTCATTATTTCAAAAATTAAAAGGAAAATTGGAACCATGGGGTCCACGGGTGCGGTTCATGTCTCAAAAGGGTAGAATAAATAATAAAAATGTAATGTTTAAAATTTGGGTTCAAAATAATGAGTTTTGGGTTTATCCGGGATTTTCTCGCCCCACGAAACGATAATTAAAGAATTAATTCAAAAGCCTCGTTTTATGCTTAATAAAATTATAAAAAATTATATTTAAGCTTAAATAATTATTAAAAGTCTAAGTTTTTAATTTCGAAATTTTATATTAAGGTTTGGTTTAATTCGGGATTAAAACGTAGTAATATATTATATTTAAAGACTAAATGAAAAGCCATCGATTTAAGCCAAATAAAAATATGAGAAAATTCATGTAAGCTTAAGATAATTATTTGGGACATGTTAAAGTCAACGGAATTAAGAAAATGTCAAAAATGTAGAATTTTACGTCCAGGGGTAAAACGGTAATTTTACACCTAACAATTAGTAAACATCATGGCAATGTCCTGAATGTTATTTTATATGATAATATGATTATTTTCAATGGTTATGGATGTTTATGAATTTTATAATGTTAATATGTTTATTTTTTATGTTTATGGACTTTTAATATGTTAAAATGTTATTTTAAATGTTTATTGTCTATTATGTCAAAATTTTTATTTTAAATGTTTATGATGTTAAAAAGTTTATTCTAACTGTTTAATGAATTTTTATATGTCAAAACGCTTATTTTAAATGTTTATGGATTTTTATGATTAAACAATAACGCTAAAAGATATGTTGCATGCTTGGTTTAAAAGAAAAACGTTATATGCATGTTTAAATTTTATAAAGTGATAAGAATATGAAACGTTGAAGGAAGTGAAGCAATTGTAACTAATACGATGATATGTGGGAGATATCGTGAGGGTTATGGTCTCAGTGGGAGCCCGACGATCGTATTTTCATTGATACGAATATGATGATATGAATGGGGATGCCGTGAGAAGAGAAGCCTCCAGGGAGAGCTCATTTATGGGAGAAGGCCCCAAAGTGAACACATTTTTGGGAAAAGGCCCTAGAGAGAGTCAGTCTATGGGAGAAGGCCCCCGAGGGAGCCCCGACGATCATATTTCCATTCGATGAGGATAGGCCAAGGCCCAGTTGACCGGTGAGAGTGGTGCTGGTGTCCCCACCGCCGAGTACTGTAGTTACATATAGATGGATCCATCGCCCAACACGTAGACGTAGATAAACACGAAAGTCACAATTAACGATCTGAATTCAATGAAAGGAAAAAGCGATACGTATATGTTGATGATAATATGTATATGAATATGTTGAGGATGATATGAAAAATGTTTCTGAAAATATTTTTATTTAAAGTTTATGCATCATGAAATGTTTATGAAAATGTTTTTGTTTAAAGTTTATGCATCTTCATGAAACTAATATTTTAAATACATGTATTTTTACGGTGTATGTGATTTGTATATGTAGTACTTGTTATGAAGAATATGATGTGTTGAGTCTTTAGACTCACTAGGTGTGATTGATGCAGGTAATTATGATAATTATGATAATGAGGGTCTTGATGGTTGACTTTGCCGGACTGAAGGTGCACATAACCCGAGGACCGACGCTAATTTTTTGCACTAGTTATGAATTATGATTTTAAGATTATGTTAAAGATATTTTATGACTTTTATTTATGCTTATGAGTGGTTTTTGAGAGGTTATAGTATGGGCTATACTTTTCAAATAATGTTTTTAGATTGGTAAAATTTTTGACGATTTTATGCTTTAAAATATTTCCTTTGGATTTTTAAATTTCAGTTGGTTGGGTTATTTTAAAATGGCGTAAAAAAATACTTTAATTAATTTATGCAAGTGTTCGGCCGATGCTAATAACGGTTTTTTTTAAAAAAACTAGTACTTTTGAAGAAAACGAATAACAGCCGTTTCATTAGGGTTTGTGCCTCCTTGCCCTTTTCTATTATCAATGCATGACCTAATTTCCATAAATATAGGTTTAGGCCTCTTAATTAACATTAATGGGTCTGGTTAATTAATTGGACTAGTCCAACTAGATTAATTATTTAATAAAAATCCATTAAAAACTTTAAGTATTTAGTATGTTCGACTTGTACTCCTACAATATCATTAAACATATTTCCCAATATATTTAATTTAATATTTAATAAACTCAACTTTTGAGTTTAATGATTTAAATTATCATATATTATAAATTCAACTCCTTTAATTTATACTCTCAAAATTTTAAATATCATAAATTCAACTTCTTGAATTTACTATATTATAAATTCAACTCATTGAATTTATTATCTCAAAATATAATTATCATAAATTCAACTCCTTGAATTTTTTGTATCATAATTTAACATAAATTCAAATCCTTGAATTTATTCTCCCAACGGGAACAAAATGATTCAGTGCTTGTGTG
Source organism: Primulina tabacum (assembly GCF_025594145.1). Taxonomy (NCBI): domain Eukaryota; kingdom Viridiplantae; phylum Streptophyta; class Magnoliopsida; order Lamiales; family Gesneriaceae; genus Primulina; species Primulina tabacum. The sequence continues at coordinate 34,073,432 of NC_134559.1, forward strand.
ACCCTCAATGGTTCAGGGATACAGCTAGTCGTGGGTTCACAACTCGTTGTGATTCAGGACATTTTCCTTTACTCGGGCTTACCCAATTTACCCTATTTCATGCACCAACATCTGGTAATGAGAATTTCGGAAATCATTTTCTGATTAGACCCATAAAATCGTGGTAAGAACCTCTAGTAGAATCGTCCCATGATTCTCTATGTATCGCTGATAGTGCCTGAAAGAACCAGTCGGTTATGATTAACATACAGTACGGTCCTTTCATCTCATATATCTCGATTGAATTTGCAACCATTGCTTCATCGAGGGTTGCATATTAAATTCGATATCCATGTGATACAATCATGAAATATTCATAGTGTCATCGCATGCACAACTAGAGAACTCTTTTCTTAATGTACATCTCACACTCTGGCCAGAAATTTCATGTTCTAGTATTTCGTTAGATCACATAGGATATCCACACTCGTAGGTGAGCGGTGAATCCCCGACTACAATGCACTTGTAACGATCATGGGACATGGCATAGCATGGGCCTCAGCCCATACCCACGCACCATCACGCATAGGATTTATCCAGCACAGTCACTGGAATTTTTACCTTCCCAGGATTAGAACCCAAGACCTCCTGGACTTATATAGATCTTCGTAGCAATCCTGGTACCCATTGAGCTATTGTAATGATCATGGGCCATGGCATAGCATGGGCCTCGGCCCATACCCACGCACCATTACGCATAGGACTTATCCAGCCCAGGCACTGGAGTTTTTACCTTCCCAGGATTAGAACCCAAGATCTCCCGGACCTATATAGATCTTGGCAGCAATCCTGATACCAATTGAGCTACTAGCTCAAGTCGTATCAGGATTGCTGCCAAGATCCATATAGGCCCGGAGGTCTTGGGTTCTAATCCTGGGAAGTAAAAACTCTAGTGCCTGGGCTGGATAAGTCATATGCGTAATGGTGCGTGGGTATAGGCCGAGGCCCATGCTATGCCATGGCCATGACCGTTACAGCACTGGATCTTATACATTTCGCAATTGCACCCAACTAGGCCGAGGCCCATGCTATGCCATGGCCGGGTCGTAAGGACTAATCATGTATAATCACAACAGTAGACTTTTCCTCTCGATGAATGATAACCACTTGGAAAGTTTGATGGAGCGTTGTTCAGTACAATCATCGTATGATTACCCATCTACATGATTAGGCATCTCTATGCCCTTCCCATGGAACATAGTACACAACATCACAAATGTTAGTCTCAAGCTCAAGTGACCTTTATCCTCATTTTAGGCGGCTGAATCCATTAGGAACGAATTTAGAATATATAGTGTTTACAAATGAGTTTCAAGATCGAAATACGATTCATTTGTATTGAAGTATAATCAAGGACTTTATCTATGCTGATTGCAGGGGATCTACTTTAATAATCTCTCACTTGCCCTAGAGCCAAGTTGTAAAGCCCAGGAAATTTAATTTACGTAATCTGAATGCATGCAATCTAGGATTTTGTTTAAATTATGTGTTTATTTATTTTTATGTATTTAATACATAATTATTGCATGATATGGTTAATTTCACGATTTTTTAAAAAAGTTCACGTATTAGAGTTTCTAGATGCATTTCGCATTCGATCGAGTAATGGAGACCGGGGAAATATCAAGAAATTTTTTTTATTACATGTTTAATTTTTATTAATTAATACGAGATGTTTTAAGTGTATTTTTAAAGAAATAGGCTTCGTTGGGTATTTTTACCCGCCGAAACATATTTTTAATCGGTACGTAAATTTTATCGAAACGGGGGACTTTTTGAGAGTTTCGGGCAATAATTTCAAAAACTTACCAAAACAAAATTATTTTTCGGGAATGTGTTTGGGCTTTCTGGGAATATTTTTAGGCTTATTGGGCTCAAAACCCTTCTAATCCTTTTTTAAAACAAAGTTAGGGACCATTAGCACTTTAATTACATATTTAACTACTACCCTAATCCTAACCCTATTCCATCAGCCGACACCCCACTATCCAGCAGCTTTCACGTGAGCTTTCTAGCAGGTTTTCGAAGCTTCTCAGCATCCAAGCCTCGGTTCTCCCTTTTTGCTTCAAGATTAATTCATTCCCCGCTCCTCCGACGCGTTTCTCTCCAAGTTTTCGTTCTTATATTATCAAGGCATGCCATGTATTTTCTTTTAAGCATCATTTACGTCATATAGTTGTTGTGATGTGTGCCATGTATGTAGAGATTATCTGACTTGCATGTAAAAAAGGTTTTCCTTCATTCATTGACATGATCTCACATATCTTTGTGTATTTCTCACGTTTTTATGATTTGTAATGTAAAGGGGCGTAAACCTTCGTTGCTAGGGGTATTTTTACATCATGGATGGGAGGAACTAGGAGATGGAGTCACTTGTGGTCGGGTGGAAGTGTAGCTAAGCGTGAATGGCCGAGCGGGTATTGTTTTTGGGATATATCTGTTGGTTGTGAGAAAGCCGGCTGTGCAAGGGCCATCCCTAGCCATGAACCAGACCCTGGTGAGTCGGTGTCATGGTCCAAGATGGCTCGAACATGGCTAGAGCTGATCATAAAGCCGACCGATCGAAGGGTTGGTTGTTGACCGCGAGTTGGTGTTTTGGTTGATCCCAGGTTATTCGAGTGTTGGGACGTGCATGGGGCTGTGCACTAGGTTCATGTAGGTCCAGTAGGGTTCATAGGTTGGCTAGGAGGGACTGGTGTGTGGCTAGTTCGGTCGGTTGTTGGCTAGGATCGAAAATTATGGGAAGAATCGCACCTAGGGTCGCACTTGGGAAGTTGGAGAAGTTTTCAAAAAACATTTTGGGTATGGTCGAGAGGTTTAAGGGTCTTGTCTTGAGGTTTTTAATGGTGTGAATGTGTTAATAAGGTGTGGTTTATGTTTGGAATAATTGGTTAAGTTTCGGTTCGATTCGGCTAAAACCGAGACCCCGGTCGAAGTTTTAAAACGAATCGATTAAATTTTAAAATGGATCAGTTAAGTTTTGAAATGGGCTCATGTTTACGTCTAAGAAATGCTTATAAATATGTTTTGGGATGTTTTAGGGAGTTTGGTAAGCTTCGAGTCAAAATTTAGAGGTCGAGGGGTAAAATGGTCATTTTCGATTTTCCAGGGGCAAAATGGTCATTTTGCACATAGGGTGAGATTTTTGTCCTGGCAGCGCCCTGAGAACAAATTTAGCATGTTTTAAAATTTTTATGCATCATGACCATGATTTTTATGAATTTATGAAATATACCTTGCATGCTTGGTTTTAATAAAATTTACGCATGTGCATGATTTTTATAATTGATGAAAATGATGATGTTCTGAAGGATGGGAATTAGTTATGACTATCGAAGTATATGTAAATGCTTAAGATGTATATGTAAATGCTGATGTGAGGCTTAGGCACAGTGGACGGGTAATACGTTCACTGATGTCCGACAGCCGCCGGGTACCGTGGTTCTATGTAAATGAATCCATCGTAAATGATGGATGATGTACGAAAGTCACAACAAATGAACTGAATTCACCAAAGAAATTGATGTATAAGGATATGATGATAATGATGAGCGGTTTTGACATTTTACGATTTCATATGACACGTTTACATTTACTCTTTTAAAGTTCATGAAAGGTATGTTGCTTACAATATAATTTCACTAATGTGTGCTATGTATATGTATTTGTTATTTCCTGTATAGGTGGGTTAAGTCTTTAGACTCATTAGGAATGTGTGATGCAGGTGAGCATGTTTACGAGGGGACTGGAGGTGCCGAACTTTGAGTCGGCGGGAATGGATGTGCGTGCACGATCCGAGGACAACGTTTCTCCCGCACATGATGTTTTTATTATTTTTGAGAGGACATGAGTATTTTATGCATTGGTTTTGTACGTTACTGATTTCAATATTTTTACTCGTTATGTTACGCTTATCTGTTGGTCGAGTTTGGCCATTTTAACTGCACTGTTTTTAGTTGTTAAACATTTACAATTATTTTTAAATGGTATGTTTTTAGTAGGATTGCATGCATGTAAAATATTTTAGTGAATATTTCGAAAAGGAGAGCTTTTACAAAAAAAAAAAAGAATATATTTCTGCATTTTAAATAAATAGATGTTTCAGTTGGTATCAGAGCAAGAGTCCTGTATAGGGTTGTTCCACCGTCAGCTTCTACCGCTCAGTCTTCAAGCCTCAATTCTGTAGGCTTTTATGTTTTAAATGATTTACTGCTATCACCTGCACGCCTTCATGATATTCGATTTGCGAGAATTTTTCAGTGCATGTTTAACTACTTTTATGATTTAAAGACTTATTATTTTGAAAAAACTAGATTAATTTCATGATGGTTTACGTTTATAAATTGAACTTTATTCAGATATGCCACCCAGACGCGATCCTACTGCAGATCATCAGGATGAGATTCCTGGAGGCGGCAGAGGTCCTCGGCCACCACTGTCGCCAGGAGATGCAGCTACTCGTGTACTGGAGGGTATGGCTAGGCTATTGGAGCAGGTACAGCAGTCTCCCAGACCTCAGACGAATGTTTATGGGCAGTTTAGGCGGCTCAGCCCGAAGGATTTCGGGGGTACTACTGATCCATTCTTGGCAGAGGGATGGATTCGATCTCTAGAGTAGCACTTTGAGTATCTGCAGATCAGAGATGGCGACCGGGTCAGGTGCACCATTTATATGCTAAGGGATGATGCATCCCTATGGTGGGAGGGAGCCGCTCATGCAGTGGACTTGGCTACCCTCACCTGTGACAGATTCAAGGAGATGTTCTACAGGAAGTACTTTCCAGCTGACGTCAGGGGGCGCCTAACGAGGGAGTTTATAAGTCTTCGCCAGAGGGACTCATATGTGGCAGATTTTATCCGTAAGTTCGACAAGGGCTGCCATTTTGTGCCCATGATAGCTAGAAATGCCACCCAGAAGCTGAGGAATTTCTTGGACGGACTGAGACCCACCCTTCGCCGGGACGTTATGTAGATGAGGCCGACAGGTTATGATGAGTTTAATAAAATATTCAAGGCCACCGAGGCATAGGAAGCGACATCAGACTCAGCCTAGCTCTCAGCCGCAGAAGAAACAATATTCAGGGCCATCGATGCAGCAGGGGCAGCAGAAGCACCAGGGACAGGTTAGGAGACCCCAGCAGCTGAGACCTCTTCAGGCGCCAAGGGCACCTAAGCTCAATGACAGAAAGCCATGCACGCAATGAAACAAGTTCTACATCGGCAAGTGTTTGTGGGGGACCTACAGATGCTTCGTTTACGGGCAGGAGGGTCACAAAGCAGCAGACTGCTCTAAGAACATAGACCCCACTACTTGGCGAGCTTATGTGATGCATGCCAAGGAGACCGATGCTGTGGGGACCCGGACGCTAACTCATCTTTTTTTCAATTTGAAAGGGGATCGATTAAGGTGCCCGAATACGCAACGGAAGTTGAAATAATTTCATGAGAAAACCGAGCACCCTAAGCCTATAATGTGTAGCAAATACAAAAACACCAAGATGTCATACATAGGGTGTTTAGAAATCATACCTATCAACCTCTTGAGGTTGATGATGGCTCCAACTAAGGTGTAAATACCTTAGCTCTTGAAAGGATGACAAATCTTCAAGCTTCCCTTTGAGCCCACCTTGCTCAATATTAAGCCCACCACCAACTAGCTACAACCACTCTAATTTTGCACTAGAAAAATTAAAGGATTTTTCTTTGAGAAGTGTATTGTTTTCTCAACAATTGAAGAACAAAAATTGGGAGAGAAAATGCAAGAAGATTTCGGCCATGGTGTGAGTGAATGGGAGAGGGATGAGTTGCCTTGGTTATGGAAAAGTTGAATCAATCATATTAGACACAAGCCTTGTTATTTGAAAAAGTTGCCTCCCAACTCTTCACCTCCCTTGCATGCTTTTTGAGTGGGCTTGTAACATTTACAAAGCCCATGGACTTTATTTAAATGTCTCAAACATTTTTGAGTTCATTTAAAACTTTACTTGATTTTACTCAAGCCCACTAGTTCAATAATTATTTCTAATTGGGCTCTACAAGGCCCAATGTTATTTAATTAATTCAACACTTGAATTAAATTATTTGGACTCTATTAGGCCCACTAGTGTTAAATCAATTCAACACTTCAATTAATTTAATTTAGTCCATAATAATGTTTATGAAAATCACAATTTTCAAATACATTATTTACTTGGCCAACTTTTAATTTTAGGAACACATCCATAAATTAAAAGTTACATTTTTCTCATAGAAGTCATACTTCTATTTTTCTTTACGCTTATAAACTCATTTATAAGCCGTTCAACACATTGAACTATTTTACTTCTCAACGGGATCTAGAAAGCTAGTACTTGTGTGGCCCTCAATGGTTCATTGATACAACTAGCCGTGGGTTCACATCTCCATGTGATTCGGACTAAACATGTCCTTATACGAGCATACCCCAATTGCTCCATTCTTACTTATCAACTCCTTGATAACAAGAACGTCAGAACTCAAGTTTGATATTACCCAACCAATCATGTTAAACGCCTAGCAGCATCGCTTACATGATTCCCTAGGTATCAAATGATAGTGCCTGCAAGAACCATTCAATTATGGTTAGCGTATAGTACGGTCCCTTCAACTCATATATCCCGACCGATTCGACAACCATTGGTATATCGAGAGTTGTCAATGAATCGATACTATGTGTCATGTTGTAGTTGCATCGATGGTGTAATCTATGAAACCCCTTTCATAATTACCACCATATTCTGATCAGAGATTTCATACTACATACACATAGGATATCCATACCCAAAGGGAAGCGGTGAATCCCCGACTACAATGCATCGACTCCTATATGTTTCAACAAAACACCCAACCTTGCCACCTGATGACCACATGAGAGTCGGTAAACAAGTCAAAGTGTAATGCTAGCACATAGAGTCTCAATGTTGTCCTGGGTCATAACGACTAATGGTGTACAACCATAAACTAGGACGTTTCCACTCGATAAGTGAGAACCACTTGGAAAGTCCTTTATGGAGGGTTGTTCAGTGCACTCTACCAGGAGCACCTATCTGCATGCTCGGACATCACAATGTTCCCTAGCAATGAAACATGGTACTCACATCGCAGATACTGGTGTCGAACTCGAGCGGCCTATATCCTTCTTAGCGGCGGCTAAATCGACTAGGAACTGTTTAGAATATACAGTATTCAAATATGAGTTTCATGATACTCATCATATGAGCATCTCATATTCGTTCTACTATTTGTATTTTCAAGGGCTTTATCTATACAACTAGCATGGGTATTCAGATAAAGATGTGCCAATAATAATTTCAAATATTATTAGAATAAAGATTGTTTATACATAGAGTTTCATTGTGAACACTCGGCCAACACTTGGCTCGACGAGCACCAACTCTAACAATCTCCCACTTGCACTAGAGCCAACTACCCATATGCTTCAAACTCATTGATTCGCGATGCATCTCGAATAATGGTCCAGGTAAAGGCTTAGTTAGTGGATCAAGCAACATAATCTGCGGAGCCGACTTTGTCATCGAGACATCTCCTCTTTCCACAATCTCTCGGAGGATGTGGCACTTTCTCAATACATGTTTGGACTTCTGATGAGACCTTGGCTCCTTTGCTTGAGCTATAGCTCCCGTGTTGTCACACAACACCGGGATAGGATCAACTCTATTAGGAATGATGTCCAACTCTTGGACGAAATTTTTTATCCAAACAGCCTCCTTTGCTGCATCTGATGCAGCAATATATTCGGCCTCAATGGTGGAATCCGCTGTACTGTCTTGCTTGGAACTCTTCCAAGAGAAAGCAGCACCATTGAGCATGAATATGAATCTAGAGGTTGACTTCGAGTCATCGATATCACTTTGGAAGCTAGAGTCGGTATAGCCTTCCAATTTCTGTTCTCCACCCCATAGACCAAGAACAACTTATTGGTCCTTCTCAAATACTTGAGGATGTCTTTCACAGCTTTCCAATGTGGAAGACCAGGGTTCGATTGATATCTACTCACTACACTTAGTGCGAAAGCCACGTCAGGACGTGCAGATATCATCCCATACATGATGCTACCAATTCCAGATGCATAAGGAATGCTTGTCATCGCCGCTATCTCTGCATCAGTCTTGGGAGACATAGACTTGGATAGGGACACGCCATGACACATTGGTAGATGTCCACTCTTGGACTCATCCATCGAGAACCGCTTCACGATGGTATCAATGTATTTGGACTGGGTGAGACCAAGCAATCTTTTCGATCTATCTTTATAGATCTGTATTCCCAATACAAAAGATTCTTCACCCAAGTCCTGCATCGAGAACTTACTCGCTAACCATATCTTAGTTGATTGCAACATTCCTACATCATTTCCAATGAGTAGATTGTCATCAACATACAACACCAGGAATGTCACAGCACTCCCACTGACCTTCTTATACACACAGGGTTCCTCAGGATTCTTAGTAAAACCAAACTCTTTGATTGTACTATCGAATCTAAGGTTCCAACTCCTAGATGCCTGCATTAGACCATAAATAGATCTATGAAGTTTGCATACCATATGCTCACTTCCGACAGATGTAAACCATTCAGGTTGAGACATGTAAATCTCTTCCTTAATATCCTCATTAAGAAAGACTGTCTTTACATCCATCTGCCATATCTCATAGTCATACCATGCAGCTATGGCTAGCAATATCCTTTTGGACTTGAACATTGCAACTGGAGAAAAGGTTTCCTCAAAGTCAACTCCTTGTCTTTGAGTATATCCTTTTGCCACCAATCGCGCCTTGAAGATCAATACCTTCCCATCCGCCCCAAGTTTCCTCTTGTAAATCCATTTACACCCTATAAGAACAATTCCTCAGGTGGATCCACGAGATTCCACACTTGGTTCGAATGCAAGGAATTCATCTCAGATTCCATTGCTTCAAGCCACTTGGATGAATCGGCATCAGATAACGCTTCCTTGAAGGTCCTTGGATCACATCCATGGTTAGGCTCATCATGGCCCTCTTCAAGAAGCAGACCATACCTCATAGGTGGTCTCGAGACTCTCTCGGATCTTCTAGGAGCTTGTATCTCCTCTCTTGGCTCTTCGGGTGTGGGTTCTATAATTGTGGGTGTCTCTCGAACCTCTTCGAGTTCTATCATCTCCCCTATTCTATCCAATAGAAATTCCCTTTCCAAAAAGGTTGCATTCCTAGAAACAAAGACTTTTGTTTCTTGGGGATGATAGAAGTAGTATCCAACTGAATTCTTTGGATATCCCACAAAGTAACATAAAATGGATCGACTATCCAATTTATCTCCCACCACCTGCTTCACATAAGCAGGGCACCCTCATATTATAAGATAAGAATATTTGGGAGGCTTACCCATTTATATCTCATATGGTGTCTGCCTTTGAATGGACATTTAGTGGAATATCTTTCAATTTTAAGTTATAGAGATCGTTTTCAAGTTCTCCAGTACCAATTAAACATTCATTCTTGTAAATGTTGCAAACACCTTTGCTAAATAAACAAAAATATCCATCTTTATCTAGCATAGAAATGGAAACAATGTTTTTCACCAATTCAGGTACAAACAAAACATCTCATAAAATTAACTTAAAACTATTGTTCTACAATAAGTAAACATCTTCAACAGCCTTGGCAGCAACTCTTGCTCCATTGCCCATCCTCAAGAAGGTCACACCTTCCCTAAGCTTCCTACTTCTTCCCATCACCTGTAACTCATTACAAAGATGTGAGCCACAGCCGGTATCCAATACCCAAGAAGTAGAGTTAATTGAAATGTTTACTTCAATGTAGAACATACAATTTTCAGAACTTTTCTGAGCAAGATATTCTTTGCAATTACGCCTCTAATGTCCAGGCTTCTTGCAGTGACGACAAACATCACTAGTCTTGTCAGCCTTAACTGGTGTGGCTGCCACGACGGGATTCGGAGATTGCCTCAACAAGGGCACGTTCTTCTTGGGATGTTGGAAAGAACGCTTCTTTCCCTTCCCATGTGGATCAATCTTCGTACCAGATGAAGAACCCACATAAAGAACCAGCTTCTCTTTCTTGATAGTGGACTCAAATGTCACAAGCATGTTCACCAACTCCTCAAGGGTCGGTTCCATCTTGTTCATGTTGAAGTTCACCACAAAAGGATCAAATGAGCTAGGCAACGATAACAGCAACACGTCGGTGGTCAACTCCGAAGGCAACATCAAATCCATGCCAACGAGCTTGTCCACGAGCCCAATCATCTTTAGGCCATGCTCATGGACCGAGGCCCCATCTCGCATGCGCAAAGTGATCAGCTCCTTGACGGTAGCATGCCTAAGAGGCCGAGTCTGCTCACCAAAGATCTCCTTGAGGTGCAAATGAATGTGAGCAGCACTCTTTGCATCCTCAAAACGCCTCTGCAGCTCATCATTCATAGAAGCCTGCATATAACACCTGGCTTTCAATTCATGGTCACACCATTCCTTGTAAGTCTGCAATTCCTCAGGAGTGCAGTCAGTCGGAGCCTCAACAGGGGGCGACTCAGTCAGTGTATATGCTATCCTTTCCGAATTCAAGAAAATTTTTAGGTTTCTTTGCCAAGTGAGGTAATTAAGTCCGGTTAATACGTGTTTGTAGAGGATTGTAGATAGCGGATTGCGAATCGAAGACATTGTCAAAAATTGTACTGAAAAGTATAACAGATAAATGTTAATGAATATTTTAAAATATTTAGTAAGATATAAAGTATGGACTTTTACTTTATAAATTTTTACTCCCACTGTTTTGACATCTTTCACTACCCACTAGTGAAAACGGGAAACTCCTTTCCTCAGTAGGTACGCAAGGTCCAATTAGCGAATCATGATCACGAATAATATCAGCCAATCACAATTCCTAAAAGGTAGTTTCCAATTGCATCACAATGCAACCCTCTACGTAAACTTTTGTCTCACGTTTGATTAGGACCCAATAATATGACGTCGTTCATCTTCACGTGTCAAGCCTTACCCATCGATGTTGAACCTTAATGGACGGTCGCCATGAGTTCCCCCAATAATATGAGCCGAAATCATGGGAGTTCCACGTAGTTCACATCACCATGTCAATGGATGTCACAGCTTTCCAGCACCCAGGGCCACTCCAATAATATGAGCCGAGCCCCGAGTACGGGTAGCGTTCATCATGCACCCATTGTCGATGGAAGACATGAAAATTATAAACAAATTTATAATTCCCCTTTTCGGGCTTGATATTAATTTTGAATCTTATTCAAAATGAGGGTTTTTTAATTTTGAAAGGTCTCATCATTAATTTTATTTAAAAGCTCGCCATGTTTGATCGTATGTTTGCCGGATTCATGCAACTTTGTTATTATCATAATAATAACGCACATACTCATTATTTATAATATATCATGCATATATTATAAACAGTAAACTAAACAAGGATGATCAATCGCCCCAATACTAATGGCCCGTGTGAGATAAACACGGGCCTAGGTCCAATCCTAGGGTAATGCAAAGGATGCAAATGCAACTATTACATTAGCTTCCAATATTTACATGTTTTCGATCTTCATAATCATCATGGCCACCATCGTCCAATCTTGATCATCCACTATACTAATATTTACAAATAAATATCCATGGCAAATAGGGACACATCTCATGGGGTGGGAACGGGCCATAAACCAAGCCCACTTTAAATTTGATAATTATTACAATCATTCAACACAAAATATCCTAGCATACACCTAGCAAATTGGGCTTGGACTTTTGATCATCCTTCATGCATAATATCACATATCATACACCATCAATTAATTATCACAATAATTAATTGATCCAATATTATATATCTTGAACCAAACACTAACCGCCACGATTATAAACTAAATTAACAAAGTATACAAACACCTTTGTCTACTTTCTAATTAATTTATTTATAACCGAATTTCTTGTAAATCACCATTTATTATAAATAACTAAAGTCCAACTTCAATTATTTATTTTATGAGAAAATATTTGCAACTTTTGTAAATTTAAACTTAAGGGCCAAAAAAATCATTTTTCACCAAAAACATTTTGGCCCATTTAAATTTCACAAATATGTTAGCCATCCAATGGCCCAACAAATCAAGGCCCATAACACTTTGATATTTCAAAACACCTAGTCATCATCACCGTCGTCGGAGCTCCGTCGCCGGATTCCGGCCAACTTACCAAAAAAAATTTTTTTTTTTATTTAAAATCAAGGGCTGTTCGGGCAGCCCAAGGGGCTGCCATTGCTGCCCGTTTCGGGTAGCCCAAGCTGCCCGAAATGGGCAGCAACTTGCTGCCCAAAAGCCGCCCCAAATCCGGCCTTGAATCGTTGCAACAAATCATCTCATGCGGTTAGAAATCTACCTCAATATAATATCTTTTATAAGCTACACAAAATAGTATCCATAGCTCATGATACCACTTGAAAGGGGATCGATTAAAGTGCCCGAATGCGCAACGGAAGTTGAAAAATAATTTTCATGAGAAAACCGAGCACCCTAAGCCTATAATGTGTAGCAAATACAAAAACACCAAGATGTCATACATAGGGTGTTTAGAAATCATACCTATCAACCTCTTGAGGTTGATGATGGCTCCAACTAAGTTGTAAACACCTTAGCTCTTGAAAGGATGACAAATCTTCAAGCTTCCCTTTGAGCCCACCTTGCTCAATATTAAGCCCACCACCAACTAGCTACAACCACTCTAATTTTGCACTAGAAAAATTAAGAGCATTTTTCTTTGAGAAGTGTATTGTTTCCTCAACAATTGAAGAACAAAAATTGGGAGAGAAAATGCAAGAAGATTTCGGCCATGGTGTGAGTGAATAGGAGAGGGATGAGTTGTCCTTGGTTATGGAAAAGTTGAATCAATCATGTTAGACACAAGCCTTGTTATTTGAAAAAGTTGCCTCCCAACTCTTCACCTCCCTTGCATGCTTTTTGAGTGGGCTTGTAACATTTACAAAGCCCATGGACTTTATTTAAATGTCTCAAACACATTTGAATCCATTTATAACTTTACTTGATTTTACTCAAGCCCACTAGTTCAATAATTATTTCTAATTGGGCTCTACAAGGCCCAATGTTATTTAATTAATTCAACACTTGAATTAATTTAATTATTTGGACTCTACTAAGCCCACTAGTGTTAAATTAATTCAACACTTCAATTAATTTAATTTAGTCCATATAATGTTTATGAAAATCACAATTTTCAAATACATTATTTACTTGGCCAACTTTTAATTTTAGGAACACATCCATAAATTAAAAGTTACATTTTTCTCATAGAAGTCATACTTCTATTTTTCTTTACGCTTATAAACTCATTTATAAGCCGTTCAACACATTGAACTATTTTACTTCTCAACGGGATCTAGAAAGCTAGTACTTGTGTGGTCCTCAATGGTTCATTGATACAACTAGCCGTGGGTTCACATCTCCATGTGATTCGGACTAAATATGTCTTTGTACGAGCATACCCCAATTGCTCCATTCTTACTTATCAACTCCTTGATAACAAGAACGTAAGAACTCAAGTCTGATAGTACCCAACCAATCATGTTAAACGCCTAGCAGCATCGCTTACATGATTCCCTAGGTATCAAATGATAGTGCCTGCAAGAACCATTCAATTATGGTTAGCGTATAGTACGGTCCCTTCAACTCATATATCCCGACCGATTTGACAACTATTGGTATATCGAGAGTTGTCAATGAATCGATACTATGTGTCATGTTGTAGTTGCATCGATGGTGTAATCTATGAAACCTCTTTCATAATTACCACCATAATCTGATCAGAGATTTCATACTACATACACATAGGATATCCATACCCGAAGGTAAGCGGTGAATCCCCGACTACAATGCATCGACTCCTATATGTTTCGACAAAACACCCAACCTTGCCACCTGATGACCCCTTGAGAGTCGGTAAACAAGTCAAAGTGTAATGCTAGCACATAGAGTCTCAATGTTGTCACGGGTCATAAGGACTAATGGTGTACAACCATAAACTAGGACGTTTCCACTCGATAAGTGAGAACCACTTGGAAAGTCCTTTATGGAGGGTTGTTCAGTGCACTCTACCAGGAGCACCTATCTGCATGCTCGGACATCACAATGTCCCCTACCAATGAAACATGGTACTCACATCGCAGATACTAGTCTCGAACTCGAGCGGCCTATATCCTTCTTAGCGGCGGCTGAATCGACTAGGAACTGTTTAGAATATACAGTATTTCAAATATGAGTTTCATGATACTCATCATATGAGCATCTCATATTCTTTCTACTATTTGTATATTCAAGGGCTTTATCTATGCAACTAGCATGGGTATTCAGATAAAGATGTGACAATAATAATTTCAAATATTATTAGAATAAAGATTGTTTATACATAGAGTTTCATTGTGAACACTCGGCCAACACTTGGCCCGACGGGCACCTACTCTAACACAATCATCATTAGGATCAATTGAATAATTTGGGTCATAAATTTTTTTTAAAAAATGTTGAACACCTTATAAACAAGTGTACAATTTCTATAACAAAATAGGTCCCATCTAATGCACATCGTAAGATCAAGTTAAATATCTATACATGATCCATAGTACAAGTCTAGTACAAAATGCAATTCATAACAAACTTGGATTCAACCACTACATATCAAGATATGAAACCAACTCTACTTCTGGGTTCGAATCTCCACTCTAAACTCAATCTCTCATCCTCTTCTCGACCCTGATCCTGTCTCACCTGTTGTCATGCACACATACAAACACAACAACAGCCTGATAACTCCGGTGAGAAATATATTCCCAGTATAAACAACATATACATGCATTTCATATAAACATATATGAAGGGATCGGTTAAAGGGTGATAAGTATTTAGAAGGGGGGGGGGGGGTTGAATAAACACTCACTGACTGATGTATAATTTTCGAATATTGAGTTCAATTTAGTGACAAACTGATTCTCGGTATCTCGTCAGTCGATAACAATCAATTTAACTGAAAAACAGTTGAAGAAGTAAACATACTGAAAGATAGAATAACTGATAGTAACTGAAATAAGATGCACACGATTTGTTTCTGGTTGTTCGGAGAATAGAATAACTCCTACGTCACCCCTTCTATCACGAAGATAGGATATCCACTAAAAGACTTTGATCGAATACAAGAATTGTACTGACCCACTTCAGTTTGGACTTAACACTGCCAAAACTGAAACTCTTAGTACACAAAACTTTTACAGTGCATGACTGAAATTTAACGCGACTAAATGAATCTAACAAAGATTTCAAAGTGCTAACAAGCTCGTAAATGTACCCTTGATTGCTACTGATATATCTTATAAGAGTGAGCTTTCGATATTTGAATACGAGTTGCGATTTTAGCAGAGTAACAGGAAGCTTGAATAGAATAAAAGTTCGTGTTGTTTTCTCAGCTGCCCTCTTCACCTATTTATAGGCTTCCCTCTCAACGGTAATATTAAATAACGCTTGAATCCATATATCCGTTGATTGTCACGTCAATATTCTCTTGACATCTGTACACTGCAATCTATGAAATGCGGCATTCCACTACTAGTTGCAGTCTGTTGTACTATTTGTCGTTTATCTTTCTCAACTGATGTGTACAACTGAGAGATTAGCTGAAAGATAATTTGCTGGAAAATTCATAACTGATTGTTTCAACTGATCAGTTCCCAACTGATCACTCAGTTGATTCTGCTTTAACTGATAAGTTTCCAACTGATCAGTTTGACGTAGATAAGATTTAGCTGATACGCATTAATCTTCAGCAAATGACGACAAACAGTTGTGAGATTTTAGTCAGTTAAGCTCGTTTGCTTTCGATCAGTTATTCCAATAATTTCGATACTTAGTTTGTCAAATCACTGAAATTTAGTTTCAAACAATTTCCCCTTTTTGGTGATTGACAAAACTCAGAATTTAATAAACTGATCAGTTGAAGTAAAGGAATGCTCTTGAATTACTGTAGATAAAATAATTTTTCTAGTGTACAGATTCGTACAAAAAAAACAAATAATCTTCAGCTAATAACTGTCTCTTCAGTTGTATCCTTTTTATTCTTTCATTAATCTATCTGCTTCCCCCTTTTTGTCAAGCACATCGAATTTGAGAGATAGAATCCTAACATCAGCTGCAATATCTTTGACGGCAGTCAACACAGTGGTTTGCAACAAGTCAATTTTCTTTGAGACAGATGCCTCCATAGATTCTACTCGCTTGCTGATTGAGTCTTGAGTAAGAGATAGACTCTCAGCTAAGCCTCTGTTCTTTTTAAGCTTGTTGATCGCAAAAGAGATGGAGGTCACAGCTGTTTGAATGGATTTCAGTTTTCCTGAGTTGAGTTCTTTGGAGGAGTCAGCTTTAGAGAGTGAGCAAGCGGAGTTCTTTAAATATCCTTGATTTCTTGCATTATCTTTGACATATTTAGCTGAATGTCCTGAATCTCTTCAAGGACTAAATCCATGTCTGATGATGGATGAGGAGATACAGGTCCAGACGGCCCTGTTTCTTGTTCCTTGGTAGATTGATCAAATATCACAAAAGTTCGATCATGTATTACAGTCTCATCATGGGTCATCTCTGGAACGTCTTCTTGTTGAATAGGAGGAGAAGAATATTGATTTGGATCAGCAGATGGACTGTCATGCTGATTAATTTGACGATCTGTGGAAGTTTCGGTTGGTGGATCTGTGACAGATGGTTCTGATGGTTGGTAAACTGGAACTTGTGGCAGTTCGTCAGCATGCAAATAAGCCTCCTCAGTGACAACATTTTCTACATTTGGCTCAACAGTTGAGGGAATGTGCACATCAGTTTGAACATCTTGTTCAGCAGAGACAAGGATATGAGCATTTGTAGCTGCTTCATCTTGTAGGAGATCAACTGATGCGGTTGAAGGCTCATTTGTTTGAAGTTCTCGGGCGACTGACTGAATGATTTCATCAATATCGGCAAGTGTCAAGTCAGCTTCCGAGTAAATTTGAGGGTCAGCAACAAAAGAAGATGGTGGCACGTCCTGAGTTGGCTCTACTGTTGTAGCAGCAGCTTGTTTTGGGGATGGCTCTTTGTGCTGAGATGTCGATTCATCTTCTTCATCTTCGGAAAAGCCTTCATAAATGACTAGTTCCTGATCTATTTCCCAAAACTTTATCTTCGATTGCAGAGCAATAAGATCTGAATCCAACTGAGAGAGCACAGCTCGATCATTATAAGCAGTTGGACTTGTAGGAATGTAGTTGCTTTTGAGCTTCTGAACCAGTTGGTCCAACTTCTTGACCCTTATTTGATCAAAGAAATAATTCTTTCTCTCCAATTCCTGAACAATTGTAGCAGCTTTGACCATTTTAAGAACACTTGCCTCGAGTTTGATGAATATATTCAATTTAGACTTTTTTTCAACTGTTTGGCAAAAGTGTGAGTTCTAAAACTCGTCCAAGCATTATAAACTTTCAGTTTTGATTCAGCAAAGGCGTTGACCTGTTCCCAAATAAGGTCAATGTGAGTCAGAATTGCATTTGATGGCCTGGGCTTTTCGATCGACTTGCCCTTCCCTTTATCATCAGATAGGATGTGTGGGATGTTCAATCCAGAATGAGTAGCGTCCACTTGTTCCTGGATTATGATTCCTTTTGGTCAAGCAGGAGCAAGGATTGTTGGTCGATTGATATTGGTCAACGGAGCTGAAACTTTTGCTGATTCCGTCTTTTTACCAGCTGTACTGATGACCTTTTTTGATTGATCAGTTGGTGGAGGTAACTGATCTTTAGCTGAAACATCAGCTGGAACGGCTTTTAAAGGAATAGCCTGAATAGGTTGTTGAGCGTCTGATGGCTTCAATTTATCAGCTGGGAAAGATGCCAATATTGCTACCTGGCTTGGTTTTCTGAGTCCTTTGTTTCTTTGTAATCAACTGAAAAGGTGTTTCCTCAGAATCTGATCCACTTACGATCAGTTTTCTCTTGATTGTTTTCACTTGAGCCATAGTTCTTCCCTTTTTGACTGACTTGGGAGCATCCTGCTGTATCCCAATCTCCTTTTTGATCTTAATAAACTGAACATGAGAGATGTCCAGTTTAGTTTTGGGTTGCTGAACATTCTTGGCGTGGAAGATTTTGAATTTTGATGATCTCTCTGAATCATCAGCCACCAATCCTTTGACTTTCATCAAATAGCTCAGTTGCACTGCGAATCCTTTGGACTACTTGGTGGATTGAAACATATTCTTCAAGATATTGAAGATGAGGTGCTTCCAGTTTAGCCTTTGACCAGCCATAATGACAGTGATGGCTTGAAATTTCTCCAAGGTCAGTGCAGCAAATGATCCTGCTTTTGCTAATAGCCCCTTGGCTACAATACCAGCTAGCAACTGAACTTCGTGCTTCAGTTCCTTCTTTGGATCGGAAACTTTGATTTTCCGTCCATCAGCAGAGAGAAAAGTTTGCATCTCTTCAATATCAGATGCCTTAACTTCAGCAAGGTTGGCCAGCCCATCGGAAAGCAATAAGAACTTTTCTCCAAGTGATTATTCAGAAATGATCAATGACTGACCATTGACAGTAGTGATGATGCTTCCATAAGAATTGATATTTCCATTAGAGTAGAAACCCTGAAGTTCTTTCGGGTAGATCTCCTGTGAAAATTGCCCCAAAAATGTCCTCAACCCAGCTGATTCTAGCTTCAAAAAGACGTTCTTGACATCGCCTTCTCCGACTGATAGAGCTGATTCAAAATTGATAGCCATTGCACTCAACATGTGAGCGGGAATTTGATTTGCCATTAGAACTGAATGATTTCCTGCGAAAAGTAAAGCTTGAATTTGCTTGTGCTCTGAGAATTTTTTGATAAGTGTAAGGAAGAAGAACTGAAATGGAGCGGGCAAAGTACTTATGTACGTGACTGTTTAAATTCTTGGACACGTGTTAGTCCAGAAAATTTTGAATAAAAAATGTGTGTATGTGTGTACGTGTGGTAAAAGCGTGTGTTGAAAATACATGGATTAAAAGGGTCCACATTTCAACCTACTATTTGTTGAAAGACAGCATTTAATGCCTTGATAATCAGTCACGTCACTAAATTTGGAATTAAAAATGGTTAATTTGTTAACTTATGTGAGAAGATTAGTGAAATAATCAGCTGAACGATCAGTTGTAAAACTGTCTTTTCAGTTGAAGATTTATTAACTGCTGTCTTCTCAGTTAACCTTTTAAACCAATATTCCCCCTTAATAAATGCATATAAAGATTACGAGAATTTAAGCAAGACGATTCAAATAAAATCTTATGCTTAACAGGTTAATCGTCTGCCGTAATGACTTTGTCCTATCATCTTCCTTAACCCTGGGCTATAAATAAGAATAGCTAAGTTAGTTTCAATCATATCAGCAAATAGCAATCAAACGCTAAAATGGCAGGTGCAAGTAGCTCAAAGACTCCAGATATGGCTAAAGCGTTTATGGACGCTGCTTTGGAGGAACGAAAGGCTGCTATGGAAGATGAAGTCTTCCACAAAATCCTTCGATACAGGGAGGAGCTCCAGGGGCTCCAGTTCCTCTATGAGTGTGGAGAGGCTACCACCCCCAAACTGTTGGCAAAAATAAGGAAATATCGAGAACGCTTGCGCGTTTCTGATACGGTGGACCTCTTCGAAGATGAATATGTCTACCAGCTAATGCTCAAGAAGGAACGGAGGATCCTAGAGCGTATAGCTGACTCAGATAGCTTTCTGAAGACTTCCATTGTTGACCAAGTGGAGGTCTTTTGTTGAAGAAGAATATTTTGATGTACTCCGTAATAATTTCTTTAGATGAATAAAATGATTATCTAGTTTATATGTGTCTTTTATTTTCCTGCAAGAGTTAATCTCATCAGTTGATAAATAAATCATGAACTGATCATAATAACTGACAAATAACAAACTGACATCAGTTAGAAATTAAAAATTGATATGTAACACAAGTTAATCGACAACTGACATAATAGAAATAAAACTGATTATGATAAATCAATTAAGCCAAGTATATTGCGAAAGTGAGAAAACTTAGTCTCGGGCAACGGTTTGGTGAAGATATCAGCTGCTTGTTGTTCAGTTGAGACATATTCCAGTCTTATGTCCTTCTTCAAGGCATGATCTCTGATAAAGTGGTTCCTGACATCTATGTGCTTGGTCCTAGAGTGAAGAATTGGATTGTAGGTAATAGCAATCGTGCTGGTATTGTCACAAAATATGGGCGATTCTTTGGCAATGACTCCATAGTCTCTCAATTGTTGCTGAATCCAGAGGCAGTTGAGCACAGCAACTTCCAGCAGCAAGATATTCTGCTTCAGTTGTGGAAGTAGCAATGGATGTCTGCTTCTTGCTGAACAAAGAGATCAGTCTGTCTCCTAGAAACTGACATGATCCACTTGTACTTTTTCGATCAAGTTTACATCCTGCATAATTTGCATCTGAATAGCCAACTAGATTGACAGAGGAGTCTTTAGAATACCATAACCCAATATTTTGAGTGCCTTTCAAATATTTTAAAATACGTTTGGCAACTGAAAAATGTGATTGCTTAGGGTTTGCTAGAAATCTGGCACACATACAGACAGCAAATACAATATCAGGGCGAATAGCATTTAGGTACAATAATGAACCTATTAAACCTCTGTAAAGTGTCGCCTCAACTGATATTCCACCTTGATCAATGTCTAGTTTAACTGATGAGCTCATGAGAGTACTTGCAGCTGACCACGATTCCATGCCAAATTTCTTCAGCAACTCCTTTGTATATTTAGTCTGACTGATAAAAGTGCCTGTCTCCAGTTGCTTCACTTGCAGTACAAGAAAAAATGTCAGTTCACCCATCATGCTCATTTCAAATTTATCCTGCATCAACTTAGCAAATTTCTCGCATAATTTGGGGTTAGTTGACCAAATATGATGTCATCAACATAAATTTGAACGAGTAAAATGTGATCATTCTTTGAAAATTTGAACAATGTCTTATCAACTGATCCAACAGAAAAATCGTGATCAGTCAGAAATTTTGAAAGAGTTTCATACCAAGCTCTTGGAGCTTGTTTAAGACCATATAAGGCTTTGTTCGAATGGTAGACATGATCAGGAAAAAGTTGATTGATGAAACATGGGGGTTGTTCAACGTAGACTTCCTCTTGCAACTGACCATTTAGGAAATCACTCTTTACATCCATCTGGTAGACTTTGAAATTTTTGAATGAAGCATAGGCGATGAATATTCTTATAGCTTCCAGTCTTGCAACTGGTGCATATGTTTCATCGTAATCAATTCCTTCTTCTTGCATGTACCCTTGTGCTACCAGTCTCGCCTTGTTGCGCACAACTGAACCATCTTCATTCAGTTTATTCCTGTACATCCATTTTGTACCTGTAATAGTTTTTGAAATTGGTCTTGGAACTAGGTTCCAGACATTGTTATGGATAAACTGATTCAGCTCTTCTTGCATTGCATTTGTCCAGTTTGGATCAGCAAGAGCTTCATCAGTTTTCTTCGGTTCCAGTTGCGATACAAAAGCTGAATGAATAAATAAGTTGAGCATCTGATTTCTAGTTCTCACCGGATCAGATGGGTTACCTATTAACAATTCTGGAGGATGTGATTTCTTCCATCTGTATTCAGCGTTTTTTGTATCCAAGTCAGCAACTGCTTCAGTTTCCAACTGGGTGTTTTCTTCAGTTTCAGTTGTTGTTGCATCAGTTGGTAATTGAGTATCCTCAATAGGTTTTGCCAATTGATTTTCAGGAACTACTTCTTGTTCAACTGATTGATCCACAATTTCAGGTTCTGGTATTTGAAGGATGTTTCGATTGATTAGATTTTCTTCTTCATGATCATCCTCCAAACTGATATCTGTAAATCTGTCAACTGGATCAGTTGGCTTATTTGTTAGTACACTTTCATCAAAAACAACATGTATAGACTCTTCAACATTTAGTGTGCTTTTGTTAAACACTGTATAAGCTTTGCTGACTGATGAATATCTCAGAAATATTCCCTCAGCAGATTTAGCATCAAATGTTTTTAAATGATTTTTGCCATTGTCAAGAACAAAACATCTGCAGCCGAATATTTTGAAGTAAGAAACCACACTTTTATGTCCATGCCAGATCTCACAAGGTGTTTTCAAATGATTTTTATTAATCATTGATCTATTCTGAGTGTAGCACGCAGTGTTTATTGCCTCTGCCCAAAACCTTTGAGAAATGCCAGAATCAGCAAGCATTGTTCTAGCAGCTTCATTGAGGGTTCGATTTCTCCTCTCAGCTACACCATTTTGCTGAGGAGTTCTTGCTGCTGAGAGCTCATGCTTAATTCCGGCATTTTCTAAAAAATTTGAAAGAATTTGATTGATGAATCCAGTTCCTCTATCGGATCTGATTCTATCAATTCCAATTTATTTCTCATTTAATAGTCTTTTGAAAAGCTTGATCTGTTGTGCAGCAGTTTGGTCTTTGGATTTTAGAAAAATAACCCAAGTAAATCTTGAAAAATCATCCACAACCACCAAGGTGTATTTCATTCTCCCTAAGCTCATGACTGGAATTGGACAGAATAGATCCATATGTAACAGCTCTAAGCAACGGGAAGAAGATTTACTGTAATGCCCGAGATTTTATCACCGTAATTAGACATTGATTAATTGATAGAATTGAGATTTCAGGAGCTAAAATAAGATGTGAAAGGAGAAGCCGGGCGTCAGTGCATCATAATCCAAGATGTTGGACAGAACATCTGGCGCCCGAGCGGCACATTACAACCGCCCGAACGCCAATGCACCATAAGTCTACCCTTCGGACAGAACATCTGGCGCCCGAGCGGTATATTTTGACCGCCCGAGCGCCAGGGGATGAGAATATGAGGGCTTGGACAGAAAGTCTGGCGCCCGAGCGGTAGTTTTTGACTGCCCAAGCGCCAGTATGTAACAATCCGGGTAACCGAACAGAGTGTTCGGTGCCCGAGCGGTAATTCTCGACCGCCCGAGCGCCGATTGAAATGGGTGAAAATATGACACGTTTCTTTAGCATGCAACGTGGGATATATATATATATATATATACATATACACGTCATCTTCAGCAGAGAGCAAGGAAGGAAACGAGGAAAAGCTTCAGAAAATCCTTACGCCTTTATATTTCAATCCATCCGTCTGATTTTCAATCCGACTTCAGTACTGATTTTCTATCGATGAGAGCTTCAAATGGGCGTAAGTTTTCTTATGTTTTGTGATGATTTGAAATTATGATACTGCCAGAATCAGATATGATCCATATATGTTGGTCTTGCGATATCAGACATTGTATAATCGAAATCGGATCGAAGAACAAACTGTTTATGTAATTGTTTTGATTTTCAGAGTTGATTTGATTGTGATTAGACCGCTTTGATATCAGAATTGTGTTTTTATCGATTAGGAGATGTTGGGATTGATTTTTGATTGATACTGTATTGCTGGGTACATTGATATTATTCAGATTTGGATCAGATGAGTTATTGAATTGTATATACTGATATTGCATTGCCGGTATTGCAAGATTGTACGGATTTGATATTATGATCTGTTATTGTTGAGATTATGGGTTGTACTGATATTGATTATGAGCTGTGTTATTATATCTGTGATGTTGAGATTGACGGGGTTATTGAGATTGTACTGTTATGCAGTCAAAACATCAATAGATTGATATTAATCAGATTCGCTATTGATTGAGATTGCATCGTTGTATAGTTGACAGTGATCAGATTATGTCTAGATTTGAGTATTGATCAGAACAGGTCTTGAATTGAATTATACATTGACACAGTATATTCGATATTGTTATTACCAGATTGAATATGGACAGAGTTGAATCCGAGACTTCGATTTCGTCAGACCGAGAAGAGAAATGTATAAATCAATGTTGATTCGGGATTGCACAACTCGAGTTAGATTTGACTTGATTTTCCCAAAATCACATACTGAATGATTATTGCATTGGTATTTGCAATTCTTGATATTGATATGCTTAGTCTATTGATCTATAGGAAAGCGTGAGTTAGAGTTGGGCAGATCCGCCTAGTCTTTGGCAGAATCGCCATGGCAGAACCGCCAAGTCACTGGACTTTCGGATATATATATCGACATACTGAGGAGAAGACCGACGCCTATTGCAGATCTTCGATATAGACAGCCAAAGTCTGGGACTAAGAACGTACCACCATCTAGCTGGGGTAAAGTAGATGGGAGAACGTTGCGTTCTTATTCATATCGGGATCCCTAGATTAGGATGAGTCGAGTCAGAGTCTAAGAGTCACGGAGTGTGATTCAGAGTTTGTATTGATTCATGTTGCTGATGTTGATACATGTTATGAATATCTGTTTCATACTGTTATACCTGTTTAGATGAAATACATGTATACATGATTTATATTGGGAATGTAATTCTCACCGGAGTTATCCGGCTGTTGTCTTGTTTGTATGTGTGCATGACAACAGGTGGGACATGATCAGATCAGGAAAAGGATGAGAGATTATAGTTAGCGTGGAGATCCGGGCCCAGAAGCTGAATAGGATTCAGCACTGGATGTATAGTCGTTGAACCTAGTTGAGATAGAGACATGTAGTACATGATTTGTACTTTGATTTTGACATGTATATTAGATAGATTACTGTTACGTTTCCGCATTTATAATTTAAAAAGGAAAAAAATTTAGTCCCACTTTTCTTAATTGTTATGTTTGACATTAATATTGATTAAGACATGAATTAGCGTCCGGGTCCCCACATTTACTGCCCTTGTTTTTAAAAGAAGATTTAACTTGTTTACCAAACTGACATGCTGAACAAATTTTATCTAAAATCCATTTTGGGCAGACCAGTGACAAGATCGTGATTACTCAGATAAGCAATAGATTTAAAGTTCAGGTGGTTTAATCTCTTATGCCACAACCAGTTTTTAGAAGATTTTGAAGCAATAAAACATACTGGTGCATAAGGTTGATCATTTCAACTGATTTTGTAAGTGTTTCCACACCTTTTGCCAGTTAGTATGACCTCATCAGTTGCATCTTTGACTGAACAAGAATGTTTGTCAAACTGAACTGAGAATCCATTATCGCATAAATGACTAATGCTAATCAGATTATAATTGAGATTTTTAACTAATAAAACATCATTAATCATAAAGTTACCATAGATAATCTTACCCTTACCCAAAGTTTTACCTTTGGAATTATCTCCGAAACTGATGTTTGGTCCAGTGTACTTTATCAGTTGAGATAACAAGTTTGCATCTCCCGTCATGTGTCGTGAGCATCCACTATCCAAGTACCAGATTGATTCTTTGCTTGTACCTATTACCTGCAATCACACACAAGATATAATTTTGGTACCCTTATTTATTTGGGTCCTACACTGATTAGTCCTTTAGGAATTCAGACTTGGATCAGTCTAACTGACTGTCAAGTTGCTGTATTCTAGATGGTCTTTCTCGATTTGTGTGTGCTAGGTGTGTAGTGTGCAGATGAGACAACATGTGATTTAGCTTTGTTCAACTGATTGTTCAGCCGATATCTTTTCTGAACTGGCTTGTTGTTATAATAATTGGAGTAGCCATTTGAATAATTCTTGCTGAATCTTTTTGACGACTGACTGCGTGAGTCAGTTAAAACTTTTGGGCTATAACTAATGCCTTATCTTCCAGCCTTGTTCGTACTTTCAGTAGGCTGTTCAACCAGTTTACTTGGCTCAGGTTGTTCTTGTACCATAACTGATTTGACAAAGTGAATGTATTTCCCTTTATTCACATTCAGTTTTGGTTGAGTATCACTAGAAGACATTTCATCTTGGTTACTGAACCCTAAACCAGTTTTATCAGTAACTGATTTCTGAGAGTTCTGTATATCAGTTAATGCAGCAGATGACTTGTTCCAAGAATGAATATGCTCAGTTTGCTTTGATTTTTCAAGCATCAACTTCTGAATCATTGATTGATTCCTGCTTCTTTCAGCATTGAGTTCAGCAATCTCCCTTTTTAGACTCAACTCATCAACTGATTCAACAGTTTTAGTTTTATTGTATATGGGATCAGTTTGCTTTGCTCTGACCTTTTCAAAAGATAAGGCAAGCTTGTGGTCCTCATTAACCATGTCATGAAGAGTTGAAATAAGTTCTTCTCTAGTGAAATCAGTTGAGCTGAAGTCAAATACCTGTTGACTGCTTGACTCCACTTCTGTGTCATCAGCCATTAGACACTTCACTTCCTCTTCACCATCACTGGTACTGCATGAGGTATCTGGCTCTGACTCTTCGCTGTCAGTTTATGCCCATTTTGATTTACTCTCTTCAGCTAAGAGCACCTCATGCTTTTTCCTGAAAGACTTCTTATGATCCTTGGGTCTCCTCTTGTGCTCATATAACTTCTTCTTTCTTTCAGTCGAGCCTTGACTGTCCTTCTTGGGTTTGGTACAGTCAGCAATGAAGTGACCGGGTTTGCACAGTTGTAGCAAGCATTTGATTCCTCTTTAGAAATGTTTCTCTGATAACGCTTCTGGAAGTTCCCTTGATTTTTCCTCATAAATCTTCCAAATTTTTTGATGAACAATGACATAGCGTCATTGCTCAATTGATCAGCAACCTTCTCAACTGAACCAGTTGGTTCTGTTCTGACAGCAACTAAGGCAGTTGTGGCTGCTGAAGTAGAGGGTTCTCCTTCTCGAGTTTGCAGCTCAAAATCATAGGCTTTCAGATCAGCAAATAGGTCATGAAGCTCAACCTTGTTTAGATCCTTGGATTCCCTCATTGCCCTGGTCTTAACGTCCCACTCCTTGGGAAGACCTCTGATCACTTTTAAGGCAACTTCTTTGTTGGTATACACATTTCCAAGTGCATTAAGTTCATTAATGATACAGCTGACTCTTTCATCATACTCATGCATCGATTCTCCAACTCTCATCTTGATATTGTCAAACTTCTGAACAGTAACAGAAAGTTTATTCTCTTTTGTTTGTTCATTTCATTCACAAAGCTGGATTAGTTTTTCCCAAATATCTTTAGCTGTCTTACACATCTTGATTTTGCTGAAAGTTACTTTATCCAGCGTTTTGTATAGTATATCATTTGCCACGTTGTCCAAATTTGCTTTTCTTTTGTCCTCAGCAGTCCATTCCTCTCTGGGCTTTTCAATTCTATGAGGTGCCCCATCGGTGATTGCAACTGCTGTGTTGGCTTTC
Organism: Primulina tabacum; assembly: GCF_025594145.1. Lineage (NCBI taxonomy): Eukaryota > Viridiplantae > Streptophyta > Magnoliopsida > Lamiales > Gesneriaceae > Primulina > Primulina tabacum. Next base: position 34,100,807 of record NC_134559.1, read on the forward strand.
AAAATCTTCATTGGTCCGTCAGTGATGACGTACCACATATCATCGTCTTGTGCAGCTAAGTGAGCCTGCATCCTGATTTTCCAGTCATCGAAGTCTTCTCTGGAAAACATTGGGATCTTGTTGAAGGAAGATGATAAAGATAAAAAATTGTATATTAATTAAATGCTTTATAATATAAATATATAGTTTTTGTTTTATTAAATGTTTAAATATTATATGTTTTATAATAAATTGTATAAAATATAAGTTGTTGTGTAATTATAAGTTTTTACTATTTTTTACAGGTTAGATAAAACAAGAATAAACTTGGCGTTGCAAATGAGATTAAGATGAATTCTTGGACCTGTAGAAAGTTGATGTTAATATCTACAATATTGGTGGCAAGCATGAGATAAAAATCTTCTCACAAGTGGGATCAAATTAAGCAACAATTAAAGTTACCAAAGAAGTGGCAGTTTTACCATGCTCTAGTATTTTGACCATATCTCTCAAATTACTTGGTCAAATGGTTAAAAAAAAATACCACAACTCAAAAAACTCAGATATCTACATGTTTTATTTTATGTGGAGAAGAAAATTCAGATGGAAATATTTTCAAAAGTGATGTGTATTAAAATATTAATTTCTTGAAACGCCAATGAAGACTTATATGTAAAAAATAATATTTTATTTGTGGTTGTCTCCCCAAATTTGGCTATAAATAGGGGTGCATTGTAATGTATGGAGATATCCCTCATTTTATGAACAAACCTTTGAGTTCATAATATTTCTCTCTTTTTTTTTCCTTTATTTCTTCAGTTAAATATAATTAGCATGTTAAATTCATATTCAAAGTTTTACAATTTGAATAATGAGTAGCTAACTTCCCAAAGTTGAGATGAAAATGTGAAACTCTTGGCATGACAATAAGGTTATTAAAAGGTAAGAATCTATGTTTTATATTATTTAATCATTATTTATTGTTTATGTTATATTTATTTCTTTAAGTATTATTATATCCTACTTATAAGTGGGAGTTTTGATTTATTGTTGCTATATGTTACACTAAATTCTTGGAACCATTTAAATGTTAGTTTGGTATTACCAACCGTTTAAAGTGGATGCCTTGATTTATTATATTATTATATCATAATATTAATTTCTCGGTACCATTTAAATGTTTGTTTGGTTTTACCAACCATTTAAAATGGATGCCATGATTTATTATTTATTAATATCATAATATTAATTTCTTGGTGCCATTTAAATGTTTGTTTGGTTTTACCAACCATTAAAAGTGGGAACCTTGATTTAGTGTCTACAAATATATATATAGCACAATAAATACTTGACAACATTTACAAGTTTTGGTATATATTATATGCTTATAAGATAATAATATATAACATAATAAAAATATAATTATTTAATATTTATTGGAACCATTTTATTAAGTGGATTTCAATAATGTTCATTAATATTAACTTTATTAAAATACCAAGAGTGGATCTTTTAATCTCAACTACTTAAATTAAAATTTGAACAATTAAAAATTACCAATTAAAGATTCAAACCATTAAAGAAAAAAAAAACAAAAACAAAAAAAAAAAAGACATTGTAGTGGACTTATAATTACCTTAGCTTCCCTGTGGATATGATATTCGGAGTCACCGAATTATACTACTTGTTGACAACCTGCTCTTGGGAGTGCAACAATCAAAGTCGCAACAAGTTTTTGGCGCCGTTGCCGGGGAAGTTGTAAGGCCCGTGAATTTTATCCTATTAATCTGAAATGATTTGGGGATAATTGATATGATTATAGACGGAAAGGATCGGACCGGGAAAGACGAGATAATGCATGAAAATGTGGGAGGAACAGTAGCCTCGCGCATATGCGCGACACAGATGCGCGCATATGCGCGACATGGGCAGAGGACCTCGCGCATATGCGCGAAGTGAGTCGCGCATATGCGCGAGCCTATACAAGCGAAAGATCCTTCGCGAGGACAGAACACCTCGCGCATATGCGCGAGCCAAGTATGTGGGGTGATTGCCGAGACAGTAAGTCTCGCGCATATACACGAGACATGACGCGCATATGCGCGAGCAGGTGTATTCAGGAATGCCGAGTCCAGAGAGTTGGGCGCATATGCGCGAAAAGGTGTCGCGCATATGCGCCAGCAGTTGGGAAGACACGCGCCGAGACTTAAGGTCTCGCGCATATGCGCCGATTGATGTCGCGCATATGCGCGAGACGTGTTGCGTGAAGGATGTGTCATTTGCCTTGATGCATGCACGAGATATATATATATATATATAACATTCCTCTTCAAAAATGAGGAGAAAGGAGAAAGAGGCCGAAGAAGCTCCGAAAAATCCTTACGTCTTTATATTTCAATCCGTCCGTTAGATTTTGAATCCGACTTCGGTATTGAGTTCCTATCGACGTAGGCTACAACTGGACATAAGTTTTGCTACGTTTTGATATGATTTGAAATTATGGTATTGTTAGAATCTGATATGATTCATATATGATGTTCTTGTCATGTTAAACATCGTATAATCGAAACTGGACTGAGGAACAGATACCATATGAAATTGTTATGATTTTTAGAGTAAAGTTGAGTAAGAATTGATATCAAGATTGAGTGATTATCAAGTGTAAGATGTTAGAATTGATATCTGACTGATATGGTATGGCTGGATATATTGAGATTATGATTCTATGCTGTTGAACCAGAATTTGATTGAATTCTGATTATATCCAGTATTGATTGAGTGATGTATTCATACCGTACCCTCGATATTGTTATTTTCAGATTGAGTATTGACAGGCTTTGAGTTCGAGACTTCGACAGAGTCAGAGTATCATAAAGAAAGGTATAAATTAATGTTGAGTTGGGATTGCACAACTCGAGTGAGGTTTGACTTGAGTTTCCCTAAATCACATACTTAGTTTATTGCATTGATATTTGTAATTGATGAGATTGATGGTTGTATACTATTGATTTATAGCCACTGCATGTATTGACTGCTGATTCGCTAGTCATTGGCTGATTCGCCAAGTCACCGACTGATTCGTCTGGTTATTGGCTGATTCGTCTAGTTATCGACTGATTCGTCTAAAATTTGGCTGATTCGCTTAATTACTGGCTGATTCGTCTAGTTATTGGCTGATTCGCTTAATTCTTGACTGATTCGTCAATTCTGCGGCTGTTTCGCCCAGACACTGGATATATGAATTATATCGATGCCAGTTTAGGGATGATTCATTCCTATCGACTGAGATTCGATATAATTATCAATATCCAGACATTGGGATCCCTAGGTTAGAGTTGAGTCGAGTCTGAGACGACGCGTTGTTTGAGTCGAGTCTGTGATGACTAGTCGATTTACAGTTTTATATCATTCATGTTTACTGATTGGCTGCATGTGAATGATATTTGTTATATGCTTTTGTAAATGTTTTTATATGATTGCATGTTTACATTGTTTATACTGGGATTTATTCTCACCGGAGTTATCCGGCTGTTGTCTTGTTTTGTATTTGTGCATGATAATAGGTAGGACAGGTTCAGGGTTGAGAAGATGAAGAGAGATCGTGATTAGAGTGGAGGCCGGACTTGGATTAGAGATAGGATTGGACACTTGATATTAGCTGTTGAACCTTAGTTGAATAAATGTATGTAGTACAGGACTTGTACTTTTATACTGAGATGTATATATGTTTTATTTCACTACGTTCCGTATTTTAAAAAAAAAATTAGACCCTGTTTTATAATTGATTAATTAGTCCCAATTATGATTAAGAACATGATTAGCGTCCGGGTCCCCACAGAAGTATAATTTAATTTCAAGTCTATTTAATTTTGTTTATAGTTTATTTTTCTTTATTTGAATTTTTATTGCTTTTGTGTGTTTTTATTCTTTTGCATTTGCATTTGCATGAGAATTTGGTCACGTACACTTAGTGGTCGACTTATTCGAAATAACCCTTTATTTTTACAAAACATGGTGGAAGAACCCATCCAAGAAAATTAAGATGAAATTCAATCTCAACATGATCATGATAGACGAAGAACACTTAGAGATCACATGAATCCTACACGTACTAGTGCACCTTCATGTCTAGTTTTTCCCCCTGATGCATCTCATTTCAATTTTAAGCCTGGTATTATCCAACTTTTACCCAATTTTCATGGCTTAGATTCTGAAAATCTATACATGCATTTACGAGAGTTTGAAGACGTGTGCAACACATATAATGATCTAAATTGTAGCATGAACACCATTCGACTTAAGCTTTTTCCTTTTTCTTTAAAAGATAAAGCTAAAACTTGGCTACAAAATCTTATATCGGGATCCATTCGAACTTGGGATGAATTGCAACAACAATTTTTGAAAAAGTTTTTTCCATCTCATAGAACAAATTCTTTCAAAAGGCAAATCATCTCTTTCACTCAAAAACAAGGAGAAACTTTTTATCAGTGTTGGGATAGATACAAAGAATTGCTTAATCTTTGTCCACATCATGGTTTTGAAATTTGGAGAGTTGTTTCTCAATTTTATGAAGGCTTAACACCTAAATATAGGCAAATCGTTGAATTTATGTGTAATGGAACATTTGAAGATAAAGATCCAAATGAGGCAATTGAGTATCTCGATTCATTAGCTGAAAATGCTCAAAATTGGAACACTATAGGTACAATCGAACCATCAAATAAGATTCAATCTCCCACGTCTGGTGGAGGTATGTACACCCTCAAAGATGAACATGATATCCAAGCTAGATTTACCTCTTTTGCAAGAAAATTTGAGGCACTTGAATTGAAAAAAAATGGTCAATTAAAAGCTATTCAAGAAATTGCGTGTCACATCTGTGATACAAGTGATCATTCTACAAAAGATTGTCCCACTTTGCCCTCTTTTAAAGAATGTCTCCATGAACAAGTCAATGTTTTGAACAATTTCAAAAGGCCAAATTTTGAACAATTTTCTCAAAATTACAATCCAGGTTGGCGAAATCATCCAAATTTTAGTTGGAGGAATGATAATGCTGCACAATTTCCGTAACCACATTTTCAAACTCAACAAAATTTTCAAAATTATGCACATTATGTTCCTCCAACTAAAAGAAATTTGGAAGATTTAGTGAATTCTTTCATTGCAAAGCAAGAGTCTATCAATACTCAAACTTCTCAAACCATGACAGATTTGAAAGATACTCTTGCTAAATTTGCATCTGCACTTAATGTTCATGAAAAAGTTAAATTTCCTTCACAACCACAGCCTAATCCCAAATATCATCATTCACAAACTGGAACTTCTGGAACTCAACTGATGGATCAGGTAAAATCTGTTATTACCCTTCGAAGTGGTAAGGTTGTGAAAAATCCATTCCTGAACCTTGTGAAGATGATGATAAATCAACTCCAAAGGGTAAGGATGTGGACCCCATAACTTGCGAAGAGGAGGTTCAACAGACAGTGTCACCACCATTCCCTCATGCATTGAAAAATGCAAAAAAATCAAATTTGAATTCTGATATATATGATATTGTTAAACAAGTAAAAGTTAATATTCCTTTATTAGATGCAATAAAACAGATACCATCATATGCCAAATTTTTGAAAGACTTGTGCACTGTGAAAAGAAAATTGAATGTGAAAAAGAAAGCATTTTTAGCCGAACAAGTAAGTGCAATCATTCAAAATAATAATACTTTTAAATACAAAGACCTTGGTTGTCCTACTATTTCATGTATTATTGGAGAATGAAAGATTAAAAAAGCCTTGCTTGATCTTGGAGCTAGTGTGAATTTACTTCCATATTCAATTTATCAAGAACTCAATCTAGGCGAGTTAAAATCTACTTCGGTAACACCTTTACTTGCCGATAGATCTGTTAAAGTGCCAAGAGGTATGGTAGAAGACGTGTTGGTCCAAGTTGATAACTTTGTATATCCTGTCGATTTCATAGTTTTAGATACAAAACCTATCGAAGCTTGTAATGCAATTCCTGTAATTCTAGGTCGTCCATTTTTAGCAACTTCTAATGCTCTTATAAATTGCAGGAATGGAATAATGAAGTTTTCATTTGGTAACATGACCAACATGACCTTGGAGCTCAATGTTTTTAATCTTTGTAAGCAATCACATGACAAAGGAGATGAAAGTGAAGATGAAAATCTTATTGAATATCTAGTGGAAGAAAACATTCAAGAAGGGAGTACTCGTGATCAATTAGATATTTGTTCAATTGAAACTGTTAAAGAAAATATTGAAATTGATCTTGATGATTTTATCAGGTATCACTCGTTACCAGGATCAGAGAAAGAATTTGAGGCAAAATATGAGAACAAAGACGAACCACCCATATTGGAGTTAAAACCCTTGCCATAAGAATTGAAGTATGCATTTCTTGGAGAAGATGAAACATATCCGGTGGTAATTTCTTCCAAACTAGCAAGTGATCAACAAGGTAAATTAGTTTATATGCTTAAAAGACATAAAAATGCAATTGGTTGGACACTAAAAGATCTCAAGGGCATTAATCCACTAATTTGCACTCACAAAATTCACTTAGAAGAAAATGCAAAAACATCTCAACAACCCCAAAGGTGATTAAATCCACACATGAAAGATATTGTGAAAACTGAAGTTCTCAAACTACTTGATGTTGGGATTATCTACCATATTTCTGATAGTAAGTGGGTAAGCCCAACACAAGTAGTTCCAAAAAAATCTGACATCACAGTGATAAAAAATGAAAAAGGTGAATTGTTAACAAGTCGAGTCCCATCTAGTTGGCGGATCTGTATTGATTATAGAAAATTAAATGACGCCACTAGAAAAGATCATTTTCCATTACCATTTTTGGATCAAATTTTAGAAAGAGTAGCAGGTCATCCATACTACTGTTTTCTTGATGGATATTCAGGTTATTATCAAATTCCCATTGCAATCGAAGATCAAGATAAAACTACATTCACATGTCCTTTTGGAACATTTGCATTTAGAAGGATGTCATTTGGATTATGCAATGCCCCAGCAACATTTCAAAGATGTATGCTAAGCATTTTTAGCGACATGGTTGAAAATTGTTTGGAGATTTTCATGGATGATTTAACTGTTTTTGGGAATACATTTGATAAATGTCTTGAAAATTTGGAAAAAGTTCTAAAAAGATGCGAGGAAAAAGGTCTTATTTTAAATTGGGAAAAATGTCATTACATGATTACTTCTAGGATTTTTTTGGGACATGTCGTGTCATCTCATGGAATTGAAGTTAATAAAGCCAAAGTTGATGTCATTGCCAATTTACCCCCTCCAAAAACCATTAAAGAAATTCGCTCATTTTTGGGACATGCTGGATTTTATAGGAGGTTTATAAAGGACTTTAGTTCAATCTCTAAACCCATTTGTAACCTCTTAACAAAAGACACTGCATTTGAGTGGACTCAAGACTGTCAAAATGCTTTTGATAAAATTATTCGACATTTAACATCAGCTTCTATCATGCAACCTCCTGATTGGTCTTTACCATTTGAAATCATGTGCGAAGCGAGTGATTATGCAGTAGGTGCAGTATTGGGTCAAAGAAGAAACGGTAAGCCTTACGTGATATATTATGCAAGTAGAACTTTAAACAATGCTCAAATGAATTACTCCACAACTGAAAAAGAACTACTTGCTGTAATATTTGCATTAGATAAATTTCGTTCTTATTTGATTGAATCAACGACTATTGTGTTTACTGATCATTCTGCTATTAGATATTTGTTGACCAAACAGGATGCAAAGCCACGAGTGATACGATGGATTTTGTTGCTCCAAGAATTTGACATTGTGATCAAAGATAAAAAAAGAACCGAGAATGTCGTAGCCGATCATTTATCGAGACTAGTAACAGGATCATCTTGTGAAATGACACCAATTAACGATAATTTTCCTGATGAACATCTATTTTCAGTTACTACTACACTTTGGTTTGCTAACATAGTAAATTTTCTTGTGACAGGAAAAATGCCACAGCAATGGAGTTCCCAAGATAAAAGAAAATTTTTGAATGAGGTAAAAAACTTTTATTGGGATGATCCGTATCTGTTCAAGTATTGTCCAGATCAAATTTTTCGACGTTGCATACCGACAATGAGGTAAGTAGTGTCATTAAATTTTGTCATTCAGAAGCATGCGGAGAACATTTTTCTTCAAAAAAAACGGCTGCAAAAATCTTGCAGTGTGGATTTTATTGGCCCACTTTGTTTAAAGACACCCACGAAATCTGCAAGATTTGTGAAAATTGTCAAAAATTGGATGCGATTTCAAAAAGAAACATGATGTCTTTGAATCCTATCATTGAAATTGAAATCTTTGACTGTTGGGGAATTGATTTTATTGGACCATTTTCACCGTCGTTTGGATACTTGTATATTTTAGTTGCAGTTGATTATGTTTCCAAATGGATAGAGGCAATTCCATGTCGAACAAATGATCATAAAATCGTCATCAAATTTTTGAAAGAAAATATTTTTAGTAGATTTGGAATTCCTCGAGCCATGATAAGTGATGGGGGAACTCACTTTGTTAATAAACCATTTGCTTCATTAATGAAAAAATATGGTATTACTCACAAAGTAACTACTCTTTATCATTCTCAAATAAATGGACAAGTTGAATTAGCTAATAGGGAGATAAAGAAAATTTTGGAAAAAACTGTTAACTCAAATAGAAAAGATTGGTCTCTGCGACTTAATTATGCACTTTGGGCATATCGAACAGCTTTTAAAACATCATTGAATATGTCTCCCTATAGGTTGGTTTACGGAAAACATTGTCATTTGCCTGTGGAATTGGAACATAATGCTTATTGGGCGATCAAAACTTTTAATTCAAGCATGGATGATTGCAACAAATTGCGCAAATTGCAACTTAATGAACTTGATGAACTCAGAAATGATGATTATGAGAATTCAAGGATTTATAAAGCAAAAATCAAATCATTTCATGATAAAACAATTCTTAGAAAATCTTTTGAGATTGGTAAAAAAGTTTTGCTTTATTATTCTCGACTTCACATATTCCCAAGAAAATTACGATCAAGATGGACAGGCCCATATGTTGTAAAGCATGTATATCCTTATAGAGCTGTGGATATTGAAAATCCTAAAAATGGGGATGTTTTTAAAGTGAATGGACAAAGGCTTAAACCATTTTTGGAAAATGAAATCTTTCAGGAACAGTTTATTTCCCTTTATGATCCTTAAATTTTTATGTTGCATTTAATTTTGTTCGCTTTTATTTCAGGTTTCCTTAATCTTTTTATTTTTCCGGTTAAATGACGGATAACGGTACTCTGTGACTCTCATAGTCGGTTAAATCAGTTTCCCACAATTGCTGATACAAAAATAAAAAAAATCATTTCTTTTCTTTTCAAAATGGATGAAAATCTCTAAAAAATTTGTAAATATTTTCCTTCTGTTTCTGAAAATTATTTAAGAAAAATTTATGCAGGTAGGTGTGAAAGATTGAGATTGTTAATGCAAAAAGGAATTCCAGAAGATATTCGTCTTGTAATAGAAGCTAAGGTCCGATTAGGAGGAGAAGTTCCACAATCATTGCTCATTCGGTATTTGTCTGGATTAGGAAAAAGTACTTATGCGAAAAAACGAAGGGCCAAAAGGTTAGGGGTTTGTCATAAGTGTGCAAGATGGACTTGTGACAAACGATGCAGATCTTTGGGATGTGTTTCCGATAACAGAGAAGATAAAATTGGTTTCATTAAGAATGGGCTGAGTAAGGAGTCTTTAGATAACATCTTATTGACTCTTGAGACGCATTCTAGTGGACATGTGCAAATTGAACTTCTCCGTTTATGGAAACAATTTCAAGATGAGCGTCATAGTCTTGGGAATCCGAATAAAAAAGACCATGTTTGCCAATTTATAAGAAAATTGGATGGGAAGCATATCCTCGACTTATAGAAGGCGTTGAAGTCGTTTCTGGACGTAAAACCAGAGGAAAATTGTGAGCCACAATCAAATTACTGTTTATATGCATGTGTGTCATTATTATTTTTACTATTTATTCTGATTATTTTGCTTACTGCTATGACCCATAGTTTTGTCATGATAATATATTATCCCTATAAAATCTCTCATCTTTTTCTCTATTTTCGCAGACAAAAAAGAAAGTAAAAACATGGTTGGATCCTCTGCACAAACATTGAAAAATATTTGTGTATTTTTTGGGTCGAGTTCTGGAAAAAATGAAGCATTTGTAGAAGCAGCGAATAATCTTGGAAAGATATTGGCTGAGAGAAAAATTCACTTGGTTTATGGGGGAGGTAATATTGGGTTAATGGGATCTGTTTCAACATCTGTTCATCTTGGAGGTATTCAGGTTTTAGGTATTATTCCTACAGCTTTAGCTGAAGGAAATATTACAGGTGTTACAATTGGGGAGGAATTAAAAGTTTCTTCTATGTATTAAAGAATCACCAAAATGATTGAAAATTCTGATGCTTTTATCGCACTACCATAATAAACCTGTTGGCTTGTTGAATATCAATAATTATTATGACAGTTTGTTGACATTTATTGATAAAGCCGTGGAACAGAATTTCATTTCAGAAAATTCACGATGGATGCTCAATTAATTGATGATAACAAATATCAATTGGTCGCAATCAAGCAGTAAGAAAAGAAATTTGGATCATTGATTCAAAAATCGTGGATTGGTTTGCGTTTGTTTCAGTTTGTTATCTTCAATAAAATTCCAGGTGATATCTCTTTTATTATGTACTTTTTATTAATAATTATTTTGACATTAAGGAAAATGTCATATTTTGATTGGGGGGAGAACAAACTTAAAAATTAAAAAAATAATAAAAAAAAAATTTATTTTAAAATAAAAACATGTAAAATTATTTTAAAATAAAAACATGTTTATTGTTTGTATCTTAGTAATTTTTGCAAAAATATCATACATTACATGTTTGAAAGGTTTAGATTAGAAATTGTAATAATCTATCTAAAGATGTTTAAATTTTTATTTGAAAAAAAAAATCAATTTTAATATTTTGATCACTATAAAAATATATGGCCCAAGATATACCTGATAAGAGTGCCTAAATTTTTTTAAACTCACACATATTTTGTGAGTGAGTGGAAAGGATTGAGAAAACAGCTTGCGAGCCTTTATTGATCATCAGAGAGGCTATCTATTGTTTAGATCTTGTGTTCTTATTTTGAAAAAAAAAATTTAATATTTCCTGGAAAAAAAAAAAGATGTTGAAGATTTATGTAATTTCTAAGTTATATGTTGCGACCCATTTATCTCTCATAAAAATACAAATAAAAAAAGGAAAAAAAAAGAAAGAAAGAGAGAAATACATTGTACAAATTAAATAAATATGTGGTCAAGAAGCATAAACTTAGTCTGATTCCATGATGTAAAAAAAATAATCAGGAAAAAAATATATAATAAGAACAACTGGATTTTGAATCTATGGATTTCCTATCTTTTGATTAGTTTGGCTCGTTTGTCTGTCTGCATTCTGTAAACCATTTTCCTGAGCATTTATCTGTATTCCAACTCCATGAGAGAAATCATTCTCATAAATTGAAACACTTATTAACCTGTGAGGATATGGAGTTGAGACTCTTAGTAGGAATTTCTGAAGACCATGTACATTTAACTACCTGAAAATAAGCTTTGAATGGATCAGTTCATATTATTTCATAAATTATAATTATAATGATCTTGATATTACTTTGACGGTTTTCAAATTTAATTTAAACACTTGGATAGTTCTGATTACATTTCTATTTAAATTAATCAATATGTTTTGTGTTGCTATTAACGCTTAAATTGCTAGGGACTAGCAATAAGCTGGTTGGGGAGTGTGATAAAGATAAAAGATTGTATATTAATTAAATGTTTTATAATATAAATATATAGTTTTTGTTTTATTAAATGTTTAAATATTATATGTTTTATAATAAATTGTATAAAATATAAGTTGTTGTGTAATTATAAGTTTTTACTGTTTTTTACAGGTTCGATAAAACAAGAATAAACTTGGCGTTGCAAATGGGATTAAGATGAATCTTGGACCTGTAGAAAGTTGATGTTAATATCTACAATATTGGTAGCAAGCATGAGATAAAAATCTTCTCACAAGTGGGATCAAATTAAGCAACAATTAAAGTTACCAAAGAAGTGGCAGTTTTACCATGCTCAGGTATTTTGACCATATCTCTCAAATTACTTGGTCAAATGGTTAAAAAAAATATCACAATTCAAAAAACTCAGATATCTACATGTTTTATTTTATGTGGAGAAGAAAATTCAGATGGGAAGATTTTCAAAAGTGATGTGTATTAAAATATTAATTTCTTGGAACATCAATGAAGACTTATATGTAAAAAATAATATTTTATTTGTGGTTGTCTCCCCAAATTTGTCTATAAATAGGGGTGCATTGTAATATATGGATATATCCCTCATTTTATGAACAAACCTTTGAGTTCATAATATTTTTCTCTTTGTTTTTCCTTTATTTCTTCATTTAAATATAATTAGCATGTTAAATTCATATTCAAAGTTTTACACTTTGAATAATGAGTAGCTAATTTCCCAAAGTTGAGATGAAAAAGTTAAACTCTGGGCATGATAATAAGGTTATTAAAAGGTAAGAATCTATGTTTTATATTATTTAATCATTATTTATTATTTATGTTATATTTATTTTTTAAGTATTATTATATCCTACTTATATGTGGGAGTTTTGATTTATTGTTGCTATATGTTACACTAAATTCTTGGAACCATTTAAATGTTAGTTTGGTATTACCAACCGTTTAAAGTGGATGCCTTGATTTATTATATTATTATATCATAATATTAATTTCTCGGTACCATTTAAATGTTTGTTTGGTTTTACCAACCATTTAAAATGGATGCCATGATTTATTATTTATTAATATCATAATATTAATTTCTTGGTGTCATTTAAATGTTTGTTTGGTTTTACCAACCATTTAAAGTGGGAACCTTGATTTAGTGTCTACAAATATATATATAGCATAATAAATACTTGACAACATTTACAAGTTTTGGTATATATTATATACTTATAAGATAATAATATATAACATAATAAAAATATAATTATTTAATATATATTGGAACCATTTTATTAAGTGGATTTCAATAATGTTCATTAATATTAACTTTATTAAAATACCAAGAGTGGATCTTTTAATCTCAACTACTTAAATTAAAATTTGAACAATTAAAAATTACCAATTAAAGATTCAAACCATTAAAGGAAAAAAAAACAAAAAGACATTGTAGTGGACTTATAATTACCTTAGCTTCCCTGTGGATATGATATTCGGACTCACCGAATTATACTACTTGTTGACAACCTGCTCTTGGGAGTGCAACAATCAAAGTCGCAACTAAAGACATAATGAATAGTTTGAGTAGAAATATTCTGTGACGAGATACAACTGCTTTGATACCACTTGAAGGGATCGGTTAAAGGGTGATAAGTGTTTAGAAAGGGGGGTTGAATAAACACTCACGGACTGATGTATACTTTTCGAATATTGAGTTCAGTTTAGTGACAAACTGATTCTCGGTATCTCGTCAGTCGATAACAATCAGTTTAACTGAAAAACAGTTGCGGAAGTAAACTGACTGAAAAATAGAATAACTTATAGTAACTGAAATAAGATGCACGTGATTTGTTTCTGGATGTTCGGAGAATAGAATAACTCCTACGTCACCCCTTCTATCACGAAGATAGGATATCCACTAAAAGACTTTGATCGAATACAAGAATTGTACTGACCCACTTTCGTTTGGATTTAACACTGCCAAAACGGAAACTCTTAGTACACAAAACTTTACTGTGCGTGACTGAAATTTAACGCGACTGAATGAATCAAACAAAGATTTCAAAGTGCTAACAAGCTCGTAAATGTAGCCTTGATTGCTACTGATATATCTGATAAGAGTGAGCTTTTGATATTTGAATACGAGTTGCGATTTTAGCAGAGTAACAGCAAGCTTGAATAGAATAGAAGTTCGTGTTGTTTTCTCAGCTGCCCTCTTCACCTATTTATAGGCTTCCCTCTCAACGGTAATATTAAATAACGTTTGAATCCATATATCTGTTGATTTCCACGTCAATATTCTCTGACATTTGTACACTGCAATCTCTGAAATGCGACGTTCCACTACCAGTTGTAGTCTGTTGTACTATTTGTCGGTTGTCGTTCTCAACTGATGACGTGTACAACTGAGAGATTAGCTGAAAGATACTTTGTTGGAAAATTCATAACTGATTGTTTCAATTGATCAGTTTCCAACTGATCAGTCAGTTAGATTCTCCTTTAACTGATAATTTTCCAACTGATCAGTTTGACGTAGATAAGATTTAGCTAACACGCATTAATCTTTAGCAAATGATGACTAACAGTTGTGAGATTTTAGTCAGTTAAGCTCGTTTGCCTTCGATCAGTTATTCCAATAATTTCGATACTTAGTTTGTCAAATCACTGAAATTTATTTTCCAACAATATATAAAAGCATAGAACAATTACCAATAACATGTATCATAATCTGAAAAACATGAATCGATATAAAACTGTAAATCAAACTCTTTGACTCTTAATCTTTGACTCAATTCTTATCTAGGGATCCCGATTCCCGGATTTTGGTACATCATATCGAATCTCTACAATAGGAGTCGATCTACTCCTAAGCAACATCGATATAAACCAAATGTCCAATGACTTGGCACCTCTGCCAAAGACTAGGCACATCTGCCCACGACTCTTTCTCGATATCTATCTTCTATTCTCTGCTTTTCTATAAATCAATAGAATAAGCATAAACATTCAAAGAATACAATGTATTAAAGCAATATCAAATAAGTATGTGGTTTTGGGAAACTCAAGTCAAATCTAACTCGAGTCGTATCTTCCCGGTTTAACATTGATTTATACCTTTCTTTTGTCGATCTGACGAAGTCGAAGTCTTGAATTGGAAGCTGTCAACACTGAATCTGGCAATGACATTCGAAATATACAATATCACTATACAACTCAAATCAATACTGGATATGATCAGAACTCAATCTAATTCTGTTTCGACTGCATAACAGCACAATCTCGATATACCCAGCAATACAATATCAACAGATACAAATCTCAGCAACTCATATTCGATAACAACACAATCTGATATTATCAAATCGGAATAATCTCAATCAAATTCAATCCGAAAATGATAACAATTTCATACGGTGTATGTTCTTCAATCTGATTTTGATTATACAATTACAACAATCTCGGGAACAGATAATATCAATCATATCATAATTTCTTCAATACGATATTTTTGAATCATACAAGAACATAATAAAACTTACGTCCTATTGAATCCTTTAACGAGAGAAGCACGGTACTATACTCGGATTGAAATTCTGACAGACGGATCTTCCACAATCCAATTTCTAGTACATAAAGAAACTTAAACTTCCCTGGAGCTCTTCTCGTTTCCTTTTGTTCCATCTGAGGGAAATGAAGTTGCTTATATATTTCAATTGCATGGTCAAGACATGTGGCTTATTCTTTGTGCTGTACGTCTCGCGCATATGCGCGACCATCATCAGTGCATATGCGCGAGACCTACTGTCTCGTCGCATAACACTTCCACTGCTAGCGCATATGCACGTCCCGTTTTCGCGCATATGCGCGAGACCTATTGTCTCGGCACTTCTTCATATCACAAGCTCGCGCATATGCGCGCCTAGTCTCGCGCATATGCGCGAGGTCTTCTGCCTCGGCACTTGGTACTCGCGCATATGCGCGCCTTTCTGCCGCGCGAAGTCTGCTGTATTTCACAAATACAATACTCATGCTTTATCAATTCTTGTCCCGGAGTGGTCCTTCTATAATTACATCAATTCAAAATCTATAATCGCAGATTAACTGAATAAAATCTCGGGCATTGCGATTCTCCCCCTCTAAGACACGATTTTGTCCCCGAAATCACATGCAATCAAAACATATAAGATAAGAAAATATCACAAAAGCTAAATAAGAAACTCACATCAATGAAATAACTCTGAAAATTTTTGTCTCATATCTGATTTAGTTTCTCAAGTAGCTTCTTCAATGCCATGACGACTCCACTGAACTTTCACAAGCAGAATAGTCTTTGTTCTGAGTTGCTTTTCTTTACGATCGAGAATCTGGATCGGTTTCTCAAAATAACTCAGAGTTTCATCAAATTCTGCCTCGTCTGGCAGAAGAACATGAGAAGCATCAGGAAGATACTTTCGCAGCATAGACACATGAAATACATCATGTATACCAGATAGAGAAGGCGGAATAGCAAGTCGATAGGCACGAGTACCTATCTTCTCCAGAATCTCGTACGACCCAATATAACGAGGAGATAATTTTCCTTTCTTGCTAAATCTGACAATGCTTCTGAAAGGAGAAATATTCAGAAATACTCTGTCTCCCTGCTGAAACTCTAAGGGTCGACGTCTAATATCTGCATATTTGGCCTGTCTATCTTGAGCTGTCTTCATTCTCTTCTGAATCAGCTTAACTTTCTATGTCATAACTCGAATCATATCAGGCCCAAGTTCAGGTACCTCAGATATCTCATCCCAATAGAGAGGGGATCTGCACTTCTTGCCATACAACGCTTCAAACGGAGTCATCTATATACTCGTCTGTAGCTGTTGTTGCACGAAAATTCACAAAGTGGCAAAGAATCTTGCCAACTAGTGCCAAAGTCTAGCACTACAGCTCTAAGCATATCCTCCAATGTCTGGATAGTCCGCTCTAACTGTCCGTCTGTCTGAGGATGATATGCAGTACTCAAATGTAATTTCGTACCTAGATCTTGTTGCAGACTGTGCCAAAAGTGCGAAGTAAATTGAGGATCACGATCTGATACAATAGACTTCGGCACACCATGCAATCTGACCACTTCTCTAACATAAATCTTTGCCATCTGGTCATGTCTGTACGTCATTTTGTACTGAATAAAACATGCTGATTTGGTCAATCTGTCAATAACGACCCAAATCACATCGCAACCTCGGAAGGATCGTGGTAGCTTTGTCACAAAATCCATAGAAATGTGATCTCATTTCCATTCTGGAATAGGTAAGCTATGTAACAGACCTCCTGGTTTTTTTCTTTCAGCTTTCACCTGTTGGCAATTCAAACATCTGGATACAAAATCTGCAATGTCTGATTTCATCTGTTTCCACCAAAACTGAAACGACTACAGTGTGCCTCTGCCAAGATCTGGTGTCTCAAATCTGAAACATCGGGCACAACAAGACGATTATTCACATACAGGACATCATCACGTACCTGATATTCTGATTGATGCCCTGATCTGAACATCAAAATCGAGTTTTGAATCTTCTGATCAACTTTCTGTGCTTCTTTAATTTGAAGAACCAACTCTGGTTCAACTTGAATTTCATATAGTCTCAAAGGTTGATAATCTATCTCAAATACTAATCCAGAAAGACAGCAATCTTCATTCAAATTTGAAACACCTATCGTCGATAAGGATAAAGAACATACCTTTCGACTCAGTGCATCAGCTGCTGCATTTGACTTTCCCGGATAATATTTGATTTCACAATCAAAATCTTTCAATAAATCAAGCCATCTTCGTTGTCTCACATTCAATTCTGACTGTGAAAATAGATATTTCAAACTCTTGTGATCAGAATAAATCTCAAACTTCTCACCGTATAGATAGTGTCGCCAAATCTTCAACGCAAATACGAAGGCAGCAAATTAAAGATCATGAATCGGGTAGTGAGTTTCATGTGGTTTCAATTGTCTCGAAGCATAGGCAATAACAAGTCCCCGCTGCATCAAAACACAACCCAATCTTCTGTGAGCAGCATCACAATAAACAACCAAATCACCAGTACCTGACGGAATAGTCAACACCGGAGCACTGTTCAATCTCTTCTTCAACTCCATAAAACTGGATTCACACTCTTCTGACCAAATAAAAGGTGCATTCTTCTGAGTCAATTGAGTAATAGGATTTGCAATACTGGAGAAATCTTTAATAAATTGACGATAGTAGCCTACTAAACCCATAAAACTGCGTATTTCTGGCACTGATGTCGGTCTAGGCCAACTGATCACAGCCTCAACTTTTCTAGAATCAACAGAAATACCATCTCCAGATATAATGTGTCCCAAAAATATCACTTGCTTCAGCCAAAACTCAATTTAGACAGTTTAGCATACAGTTTCTCAGTTCTCAGAATTCTCAATACATTTCTCAGATGCTCAGCATGATCAATCATATTCTTTGAATAAATCAGAATATCATCAATAAAGATAATCACAAAATCATCAAGATACTTCTGAAATATACGGTTCATCAATCCCATAAATACAGCTGGAGCATTCGTTCAACCAACGGCATGACTATAAACTCATAGTGGCCATACCTGGTTCTGAAAGGTGTCTTCGATATATCAGAATCTCTGACTCTCAGTTGATGATATCCAGATCTCATATCGATCTTGGAATAAACAGAAGAACCCTGCAACTGATCAAATAAATCATCAATACGAGGCAAATGATATTTATTCTTTATCGTATCCTTATTCAGTTGCCGATAGTCAATGCAGAGTCTCATTGAACCGTCCTTCTTTCTGACAAATAATACTGGAGCACCCCAAGGAGAAACACTCGGTCTGATGTAACCCTTGGCCAGTAAATCCTCTAACTAATCTTTCAATTCTTTCAACTCAATCGGTGCTATTCTGTATGGAGTTTTAGAAAGAGGAACAATAACTGGTATCAATTCAATACTGAAGTCTATCTCTCGGACTGGAGGCAAACCCGGAATCTCATCTGGAAAGACATCAGCAAACTCACATACCACTGGCAAATCTGCCAATTAAGGGCTCGATTTCAGTACATCTACTGAATACACAAGGAATCTCTCTGCTCCTTTCTGTAATAATCGAGTCATAGACAAAATAGATATCAAAGGAATTCGATCTCTGGAACCCTTACCGTAAAATTTTCATTCATCAGCCATCTCAGGTCTGAATCTCACAATCTTCTGGAAACAATCTACGGTAGCTCTGTACTTGGTCAGCATATCAATACTAATAATGCAGTCAAAATCAGACAAACCGAGTACATTACAATCTAACTCAATCCAACTGATATAAGACCTCTCCCCAAAGGTGAAGAGATAGATACAGCAGATAATGACTCAACAGGAAAATCATTAATCAATGCAAATCGCTCAGATATAAAAGTATGGAATGCACCCGTATCAATCAATACATAAGCAGGATAACCACAAAGAAAACAGCTACCTGCCACAACATCATCTGGTGCTTCTTGTGCCTGTTCCTCAGTCAATGCAAATACTCTGGCCTGCAGTCTCGGAGGCTGGCTAACAGTCTTGCTTCCTCCTGGCCTCTGCTGTGACTGAGTAGTAGGGGATGGCTGGAAAGAGTGAACAGCTGATGATCGTCTATCAGTCTGAGCCATTGATCCAGATGATTCTGCTCCCTGGGATCGTTGAGAACCTCGCTGTGGACAGACTCTAGCAAAGTATCCCTGCTATCTACAGCTGTTGCAAGTACCAAACACTAATTGGCATTGCTCTGTGGGATGTCTCCCTCCACAAGTTCTGCTATAGATCTCGGTATAACTCTGGCTCTATCGTGAACCACTGGAGCTGGATGAATTACTACCCGATTTCTTAAACTGTTTCCCTCTGGCTTTCAAATTATTTTTCTTTCCACTGCTGCTACCACCACAGTCAAATTTGGGAAGGGGTTGGTGGAATGGAACTGAGGGTTGTTGCTGTTTCGGTGCTGGAACGACATACGAAGCTCCTTTCTGTCTAATCAAACCTGCTTCTGCTCCTTTGGCTCTATTCAAAGCATCAGCAAAGTTATTCGGTCTCCCAGCATTTACCAGTGTAAAAATCTCGGGATTCAGCCCATTGATGAACTGATCAGCCACTTCTTCATCATTTTCAGCAACATGCGGAGCAAATCGTAATAAGGTAGAGAACTTGGCCACATATTCTTCAATATTCAACTGACCCTGCCTCAGATTGGCAAATTCTGCACCTTTGTCTTTCCTGTACGATACTGGAAAAAATCTTTGATAAAATTCAGTCTTAAAGATCTTCCAAGTAATCACTGTACCTCGATGCTCCAAAGCACTCTTAGTCGTGAGCCACCAATTCTTTGCAACGTCATGCAATTGATGCCCAATAAGTCTAACTCTTCGTTCATCTGTGTAATCAAGGGAATCAAACAGCATTTCAATGTCATCTAGCCAACTTCCGCACTCAATAGAATTCTATGTGCCCTTCAAAGTCGGCGGTTTGAACGACTGAAATCTCTTCAACAATGTTTCCATGGGTGTCGCTGTAACATCCATCGGATTATTCGAGGTACTACCGTGTTCTGGGATTATTCGAGGAGGCATATCTGATTATCAAAAGGATTAGCAACCAAATATAACAAGTCTGTTTCAGTCCTCCTCTGATCATCTTACTGCTGATGAAGAATCGGTTTTGATTCATTCTTTCAACAACACATGTTTCCAATCAAATCAGATAATCAGGTAAACATGTATTTTCTAAGCAGTAAAACATGAGATAGCATAACAGCATTATCAAAAGCAGGAAAGAAAACTCAATCTACCCCGCTCACTCGCTTCTACCCCAGTCTAAGGAAAGTACATCTCTGCTCTGATACCACCTGTTGTGGGGACCCGGACGTTAACTCATCTTCTTTTCAATCATCAATAAGATCACTTGAAAAATTTTGGGTCATAAATTTTTTTTTAAATGTTTAACACCTTATAAACAAGTGTACAATTTCTATAACAAAATAGGTCCCATCTCATTCACATCGTAAGATCAAGTTAAATATCTATACATGATCCATAGTACAAGACTAGTACAAAATGCAATTCATAACAAACTAGGATTCAACCACTACATATCAAGTGATGAAACCAACTCTACTTCTGGGTCCGAATCTCCACTCTAAACGCAATCTCTCATCCTCTTCTCGACCCTGATCATGTCCCACCTATTGTCATGCACACATACAAATACAACAACATCCGGATAACTCCGGTAAGAAATATATTCCCAGTATAAACAACTTATACATGTATTTCATATAAACATATATAAAAGCTTAGAACAAATATCAATAACATGTATCATAATCTGAAAAACATGAATCGATATAAAACTGTAAATCAAACTCTTTGACTCTTAATATTGACTCAATTCTTATCTAGGGATCCCGGTTCCCGGACTTTGGTACATCATATCGAATCTCTACAATAGAAGTCGATCTACTCCTAAGCAACATCGATATAAACCAAATCTCCAATGACTTGGCACCTCTGCCATAGACTAGGCACATCTGCCCACGACTCTTTCTCGATATCTATCTTCTATTCTCTGCTTTTCTATAAATCAATAGAATAAGTATAAACATTCAAAGAATACAATTTATTAAAGCAATAACAAATAAGTATGTGGTTTTGGGAAACTCGAGTCGTATCTTCCCAGTTGAACATTGATTTATACCTTTCTTTTGTCGATCTGACGAAGTCGAAGTCTTGAACTCGAAGCTGTCAACACTCAATCAGGCAATGACATTCGAAATATACAATATCACTATACAACTCAAATCAATACTGGATATGATCAGAGCTCAATCTAATTCTGTTTCGACGGCATAACAGCACAACCTCGATATACCCAGCAATACAATATCAACAGATACAAATCTCAACAACTCATATTCGATAACAAAACAATCTGATATTATCAAATCGGTATAATCTCAATCAAATTCAATCCGAAAATGATAACAATTTCATACGGTGTCCGTTCTTCAATCTGATTTTGATTATACAATTACAACAATCTCAGGAACAGATAATATCAATCATATCATGATTTCTTCAATACCATATTTTTGAATTACACAAGAACATAATAAAACTTACGTCTTTTTGAAGCCTTTAAAGAGAGAAGCATGGTACTATACTCGGATTGAAATTCTGACGGACGGATCTTGCACAATCCAATTTCTAGTACATAAAAAAACTTAAACTTCCTTGAGCTCTTCTCGTTTCCTTCTGTTCCATCTGAGGAAAATGAAGTTGCTTATATATTTCAATTGCATGGCCAAGACATGTGGCTCATTCTTTGTGCTGCACGTCTCGCGCATATGCGCAACCATCATCGACGCATATGTGCGACTGTCTCGTCGCTTAACACTTCCACTGTTCGCGCATATGCGCGTCCCGTTTTCGCGCATATGCGCGAGACCTACTATCTCGGCACTTCTTCATATCACAATCTCACGCATATGCGCACCAGTCTCGCGCATATGCGCGCCTAGTCTCGCGCATATGCGCGCCTAGTCTCGCGCATATGCGCGAGGTCTTCTGCCTCGGCACTTGGTACTCGCGCATATGCGCGCCTTTCTGCCGTGCATGTCACGAAGTCTGCTGTATTTCACAAATATAATACTCTTGCTTTATCAATTCTTGTCCCGGAGTGGTCCTTCTATAATTACATCAATTCATAATCAATAATCGCAGATTAACTGAATAAAATCTTGGGCATTACAGATGCAGAGCTAGATTCTACGCTGATTACTGATATCCCTTATGTTTAAGATTTTTATTTATCACATGAATGATTGGATTTTTATGCTTGTTTGAAGATTAAATTTTGGGATTTATAACTTAGAAGGAATTAAGAAGTATGCTCTACCTAATTGGGATTAAGAATGTAATTGTTTAATTGAAGAATTTTAGGACCCAATTGTAATAACCGATATTTAAGGGGTGATTTTTGAATTTCTGTAATTTGGGAAATTTGACATTAGGGTTCGAGAATTGCACAATTTTTGTGGTTAAATTTCCAAAAAAATTTATGGGGTCATTGTGCATATTTCGAAAAGTTTGGAGGACCAAAGTGAAATTTTCGAAACTTTAAGGGGCTATTTGGCAAAATTTTGAAAATTTTGAGGAATATTTGGGTTAATTCGTTGAAATTTTGAGGATTTTGGGTTAATTGCGGATAAGAAATTTCTTAAGCTTCAACACGATTAGATTTGATAGTATGTTTTGTCGCAGGGAGGATATATATTTAAGGTATAGCCACGCATGCATTGCTATATTCAGGGGCTACACATTCGTTTATATCCTAATATTTCGTCAAGCGACTAGGAATCATACCTGTGGCGAAGGATTCAGGGTTCAGAGTATCGATCCCATCCGGGGATCAGATGTTCACTTCTCAGATAATGAAGAGATTGGAGCTTTGGTTGCAGAAATATACGGTGCATGCAGATTTGATAGTGCTACCGTTGCCGGAGTTCGACATTATTCTAGGTATGGATTGGCCTTCGTTCAACGGAGCTGTCATAGATTTTCGACAGAGGTCAGTGTCTGTACGACCGCCCAGTCGTAAGCCGTTTGTTTTTTAGGCAGCCAGACACTAGCAATTGCCGCACGTCATTTCCTGTATGAGTGCGAGAAGGCTTATGTTGTGGGGACCCAGAAGCGCTTTCACATACTGGAGCTAGAATTGACCACAACACCAGTTCTAGCTATGCCATCAGGGCAGGGAGAGTTTGTGGTTTACACAGATGCATCGAAGCTTGGTTTGGGTGCGGTTCTGATGCAGCATGACAGAGTTATAGCATATGCGTCAAGACAGCTGAAGGTCCATTAGAAGAATTATCCACTCATGACCTCGAGCTAGCAGCAGTGGTATTTGCCCTGAAGATATGGAGACACTATCTATATGGGGAGAAATGCAGGATTTTCACTGATCACAAGATCCTGAAATACTTCTTCATACAGAAAGAGCTGAACATGAGGTAGAGAAGATGGCTAGAGCTAGTGAAGGATTATAATTGTGATATTAGCAACCATACGGGTAAGGCTAATGTGGTCACAGATGCTCTGAGAAGGAAGCACGCAGTGATTGACCATTTGTAGGTATAGAGACCGCTATAGCCGAAGATTCAGAGGTTTGAGCTTGCAGTTTATTCCATGGGCGAGGCCCCAAGTCTTGCTACTACGACAGTACAGCCGACATTGAGTGACAGTATTCGGGCAGGGCAGACTTCTGACGAGCAGTTGCAGAAATGGAAACAAAGGGACAAGGCTAAGGGCCAAAGACTGTATACAGTTGTCGATGACATAGTCAGATATAGAGACCGTCTATGGGTTCCTGTTAGCGATTCCCTGAGAGCATATATCTTGAGTGAGGCCCACATCACCCTGTACTCCATCCATCCAGGGAGTACGAAGATGTATAAAGACCTTCAGAGTCTTTATTGGTGGCCGGGCATGAAACGAGATATTCTGCTATTCGTTTCCGAGTGTTTGACTTGTCAGCAGGTCAAGGCAGAGCATCAGAGACCTACAGGGAAGCTGAGAACAGTCCCTATTCACGAGTGGAAATGGGAGGATATAATGTCATTTGTGTGATTGTTGATCGGCTCACTAAATCAGCTCACTTTCTACCGATCAAGAAGACTTTCACCATGACCTAGTACGCAGAGCTGTATATCAGAGAGATAGTCAGACTGCACGAGATTCCAGTGTCCATCGTGTTAGACAGGGATCCGAGGTTCACGTATGAGTTCTAGATGAGTCTTCACCAAGCATTGGGTACTAAGCTGCTATTCAGTACTGTCTTCCATCCTCAGACAGAGGTCAGTCAGAGAGGGTGATTCAGATTCTGGAGGACCTACTTCGAGCTTGCATGATCGACTTCCAGGGCAGAAAACAACAACAGTTTTCAGGCATCGACTGGTATGGCTCCATACGAGGCACTGTACGGGAGGAAGTGTAGGTTGCCAGTATATTGGGATGAGGTAGGAGAGAGAGCAGAGTTGGGTCCGGATATTTTGAGGCAGACAGCAGAGTTAGTGGACAGGATTCGAGACAGGATGAGGACCGCTTAAAGCCGTCAGAAAAGTTATGCAGATTAGAGGCGCAGAGATCTAAATTTCGAGGTAGGGCATCACGTTTTTGTGAAAGTCCCACCGATGAAGGATGTGATGAGGTTCGGGAAGAAGGGCAAGCTCAGCCCTAGATTCATCGGATCATTCAAGATTCTATAGAGAGTTGGGACACTTGCATAAAAAGTTGCACTGCCACAGAACCTGTCATGAGTTCATAATGTCTTCCATGTCTCTATGCCGCGGAAGTACATGTCGAATCCTTTGCATATGCTGAACTACAAGCCACTTTAGCTGACACCGCACCTATCATTCGAGGAGAGACCCACTCAAATACTGGACAGACAGGAGAGGAGGTTCCGGAACAAGGTGATCCACATGTTTAAAGTCAAGTGGCTGAATCTTTCTGAGGAGGAAGCTACTTGGGAGACTGAGGTTGAGATGAGGAGTCGCTACCCGTTGTTATTCGGTTCGTTCTAAATTTCGAGGACGAAATTTTTTTAAGGGGGGGAGAGTTGTAAGGTCCATGAAATTTAATTTACGTAACCTGAATGCATGCAATCTAGGATTTTATTTAAATTATCTGTTTATTTATTTTTATGCATTTAATGCATAATTATTGCATGATAGGGTTCATTTCATGATTTTTTTTAAAAAGTTCACGCATTAGGATTTCTAGATGCATTTTGCGCTCGATCGAGAAAGGGAGACGGGGGAATATCAGGAAAATTATTTTTATTACATGCTTAGTTTTTATTAATTAATATGAGATTTTTTAAGTGTGTTTTTCAAGAAATGGGATTTTTTGGGTATTTTTACCCGTCAGATCATATTTTTAATCGGTACGCAAATTTTATCGAAACGGAGGACTTTTTGAGGGTTCGGTCGATATTTCAAAAACTTACCAAAACGAAATAATTTTCGAGAATGTGTTTGGACTTAATGGGTCTATTTTTAAGCTTATTGGGCTCAAAACCCTTCTAATCCTTTTTTAAAACAAAGTTAGGGCCCATTAGCACTTTAATTACCTATTTAACTACTACCCTAAACCTTATTCCATAAGCCGACACCCCACTCTCCAAAAGCTTTCACGTGAGCTTTCCAGCAGGTTTTCGAAGCTTTTCAGCAGCCAAGCCTCGGTTCTCCCCTTTTGCTTCTAGATTAATTCATTCCCCCCTTCTCTGGCGCCTCCCCGACGCGTTTCTTTCCAAGTTTTCGTTCTTATATCATCAAGGAATGCCATGCATTTTCTTTTAAACATCATTTACATCACGTTTTTCTGATTCGTAGTGTAAATGGGCGTAGACCTTCGCTAATAGGGGGCTTTTCACATCAAAGATGGGAGGAACTAGGAGCTGGAGTCACGTGTGGTCAGGTGGAAGTGTAGCTAAGCGTGAATGGCCGAGCAAGTATTGTTTTTGGGATATATCGATGGGTTGTGTGAAAGCCGGCTGTGCAAGGGCCATACCTAGTCATGAACCAGACCCTGGTGAGTCAGTTTCATGGTCCAAGAAGGCTCGAACATGGTTGCAGCTGATCACGAAGCCGACCAATCGAAGGGTTGGTTGTTGGCCGCGAGTTGGAGTTTTGGCTGATCCTCGGGTATTTGAGTATTGGGGGTTGCATGGGGCTGTGCACGAGAGTCATGTAGGTCGAATAGGGTTCCTAGGTTGGCTAGGAGGGACTGGTGTATGGCTGGTTCGGTCGGTTGAGGGCTAGGATCGAAAATTATGGGAAGAATTGCACCTAGGGTCGTACTTGGGAAGTTGCAGAATTTTTCCAGCAACATTTGGCGTATGGTCAAGAGGTTTAGGGGTCTGGTCCTGAGGGTTTTAAGGCTGTAAATGTTTTTATAATGTGTGGTTTATGTTTGGAATAATTTGGTTAAGTTTCGGTTCGATTCGGTCTAAAACCGGGACCCTGGTCCAAGATTTAAAACGAATCGATTAAGGTTTGAAAAAGGCTCGAGTTTACGTCTAAAAAATGCTTCTAAATGTGTTTTGGGATCTATTAGGGAGTTTGGTAAGCTTCGGGTCGAAATTTAGAGGTCTAGGGGTAAAATGGTCATTTTGGATTTTCTTTTCCAGGGGCAAAATGGTCATTTTGCATCCAGGGTGAGATTTTAGTCCTGGAATCAACCTGAGCACAAATTTATCATGTTTTAAAATGTATATGCATCATGACCATGATTTTTATGAATCTATCAAATATACGTTGCATGCTTGGTTTAAGAAAATTTACGCATGCGCATGATTTTGATAAGTGATGAAAATGATGATGTTTTGAAGTATGGGAATTAGTTGTGACTATCGAAGTATATGTAAATGCTTAAGATGTATATGTAAATGCTGATGATGAGGTCTAGACACAGTGGATGGGTAATACGTTCACTGATGTCCGACAGTCGCTGGGTACCGCGAATCTATGTAAATGGATCCATCATAATGATGAATGATGTACGAAAGTCACAAAAAATGAACTGAATTCACCAAAGGAAATGATGTATAAGGATATGATGATAATGATGAGCTGTTTTGACATGTTACGATTTCATATGACACATTTACATTTACGCTTTTAAAGTTCATGAAAGGTATGTTGATTACAGTTTTTTTCACTGCTATGTGCTAAGTATATGTACTTGTTATTTCCAGTACAAGTGTGTTGAGTCTTTAGACTCATTAGGCATGTGTGATGCAGGTGAGCATGTTTACAAGGGGACTGGAGGTGCCGAACTTTGAGTCGGAAGGATGGATGTGCGTGCACGACCCGAGGACCACGTTTCTCCCGCACATGATGATAACGTTGTCGATAAACTTAAAAAGTCCTTGCCAGGACCATTGCTTGAAAAGTATCGTGAAGCAATGAGATTAAAGTTTGTGGGTAGTTGTGAAACATCTACTTATTTAAAATGCGGAAATATTTTTTTTTTAAAGAAAAAGCTCAACTTTTCGAAATATGCACTTAAATATTTTGCATGCATGGAACCCTACTGAAAATATATCATTTAAACATAATCGTAAATGTTTAACAACTTAAAACAGTGCAGTTAAAATGGCCAAACTCGACCAACAGAGAAAGCGTAACATAACGAGTAAAAATCTTGAAATCAGTAACGTACAAAACCAATGCATAAAATACTCATGTCCTCTCAAAAATCAGGCGACTCTTTCGACTGATATATCTCATCTTCCCATAATCTCTCGGATGATGTGGAATTTCCTCAGTATATATTTGGATCGCAAATGAGACCTTGGTTCCTTTGCTTGTGCAACGGCACCAGTTTTGTCGCAGTATACCGAGATTAGATCAACTCCATTAGGAATAATACCCAACTTTTGGACGAAATTCCTCATCCAAACTGCCTCTTTGGCTACAACAGATATAGCAATATATTCAGCTTCAGTTGTGGAATCCGCAACATTGTCTTGCTTGGAACTCTTCCAAGAGACCGCCGAACCATTGAGCTTGAATACAAAACCAGTGGTCGATTTCGAATCATCTATGTCACTTTGGAAGTTAGAATCAGTGTATTCTCTCAATTTTAATTCTCCACCCCCATAGACCATGAACAAATTCTTAGTCCTCCTTAGTTACTTAAGAATATTTTTTACAGCCTTCTAATACATTGGACCAGGGTTCACCTGTGTTGGAAACGTAATTTCGGAGTTTGACAAATTGAGCGTGTGACAAGAAGACTGAAAGTAACTGAACTAAAATTTCCTAAACTTTTAGTTTCTCGAACTGAAGATTAGTGCATATAAAATCAAAGTCAACTGAACTAAGCTAACTGAAACTATGTATTCAACTAGATGGTCAATTGAAACTGATCAGTTACACTACAGTCAGTTGAGAGAAATCAGTTAATCCTATCGGCTATGTCAACTGATAAATCAGTTTTGACATGTCATCAGTTAAGGAACGTAGCTTTCAGCTGACAATTGTACAAGAGCAGACTGTAACGTATAGTGGGAACTCCGCATTTCAGAAAATCTACAGTGTGCGATTGTCAGAAGAATGTTGATGTGGCTATAAAATGGATATAATGATTCAAAATGCATTAAGTATTACCGTTGAAAGCAAAGCCTATAAATAGTCGATAAGATCAGCTGAAGAAAAGCAATAAAGCTACGAAAGTGTTCAAGTTATCAAGAAGAACTCTGTTCATATTCTTTCAAGTTTAAAAACTCTCAAAAGCTCATGCTTAGTATACACATTCATAGCTTTCAGGCTATACTTTGAGCTTAAAAGCACAGACACTCATTGTTGTATTATTCGATCTTGTAGAGATCATTTGTGCTAAGAAGTTACACATCAATTGAGTACTGATAAATTGTATTGAAACTAAGAGTTTCAGTTTTGGCATTATTAAGTCCAAACTGAAGTGGGTTTGTACAAATCTTTGTATAGATCAAAGTCTTTTAGTAAATATGTTATCTTCGAGATAGAAGGGGTGACATAGGAGTGTTTGAAATATCCGAACATCCACAAATCTTGAGTCCCTTAATTTCAGTTTTATGATATATGTCATTCAGTTTATTTCCGCACTTTTATTAGTTAACTAACTGACATCGACAACAAGATTCCTGAATTCAGTTTATCACTAAACTGACTCATTATTCGAAAAGGTTGTGAAAACTGTCAAGTGTTTATTCAACCCCCCTTTTAAACATTTTTTTCACTCCAAACCGATACTAGCAAGTGGTATCAGAGCAGTTGAGTCTTGTTCCTGAATATTCCTATCTACAAAACTGATTACCATGTCTCCCTTTAACAAAATTCCAATGTTTTCCATAGAAGAATTTTACGATTGGAAGATTAGAATGCATGCTCATCTAGCTGCACAAGATGATGATATATGTTACGTTATCACTGATGGACCCATGAAAATACTGAAAGCAAACACTGCTGTTGCCATAACTGATGGTGCACCACACCGCATTGAAAAGCCTAGAGAAAAATGGACAGCAGAAGACAAAAGAAAAGCCAATTTGGACAACGTGGCTAAAGACATCTTGTACAAAACAGGGCTTTTGTTGACCTTGAGCTTTTGGGGGTCCCGTAAATTGCCTCTTGACTAGCTGAGAGCTCTGCTGGCGCTGCTGCCTCTTGAGCTGCATCTAAAAGTCAATGTCTTTCAAGGCTTGCTCAACTTGGACTGCACAAGCTGTAGCGTCCCGAAAATTCAAAGGTTCACGTGAACCTCATGCATGCAAGATATTAAATTCCTTATATATTTTAGTTAAATGTTTTAATTTCATAATTGACTATGGTAGACATGTTTACACATTTAAAATGTAATCTACTACATGAAAGCATAAAACTGTATTCTTAAAAGGTTATTCAAGATGCGATGGAGAAACGGGGACTGAGGGCTGAAAAATAGAAAATATTTTTATTAAATAAATGTTTTTAATTATTAAAATAAGGTTGATGCTTTTTATTTTTTTTGAAAATAAGGAGTTTTGGGTTGATATTATATGCCAAGATGTAGATTTTTATCGTTATTCGATTTTCAACAAAAATACGAACATTTTGACAATTAGGCTAATAATTTCACAAACTTTTCTAAATGAAATATTTTATTAAAGCACTAATGGGCTTATTGGGCCTAACTAACCTTGTTAATGGGCCTAAGCTATTACTAGTATTTTAATTAAATATAAATTACTAAACCCACCCCATAATGGAATCATTATTCACGCCCCCCTCACCCCTAAACAATTACAAAGACTTTTTTCTCTCAACACAATAACACGGCACACACACAAATTCGTCAAGAGGTAAGCTTCAAAAATTTCAAGGAAAATTCATCCAACGTTGCTCGTCGTCGTTCTTTGCTTCGTCAACGGATTTCGTGTGTTAAATACGCAAAGGCGCGCCATAATTCTTCTCTTTCTCATCTATCACACCCTAAATATGTATTTGATATGAATTAAATGAAAAACAAGTCACCCTTTTATTTATTTTCGTGGGTATGAAAAATATGGGTTTTAAAGCATGTTATTTGATCCAAAACTTGATGTATACATACATGAAGGGGCTGCCATTATTAAGGAATATTTAAGGGTTGTTTTTACACGAGTTAAGGAGTCCTAGAACACACTAGATAGGTCGCACACGAATTGGAATAAGATGGAACCTTGGAAACACGTTTTTGTGTCAAGCTACGTTTTAAGGGGGACCATGGTATATGGCTTGGCTTGGGTGCGACCAGGGCTGGATTGAGACATGGTTGGGTCAGGAGAGGGGTCCTAGCCATGCTTGCGCACAGCGGCTGAGGAGGAGTCCATGTGAGCTAGGACTCTCCCCGAAGCCTCACGAGTTCAGCTGCAGCGCATGGAGGGTTGGCTTGGCCAAGGGGCTTAGGGAAGGGCTGGGCTAGGCTAGGTCTCTAGGGTCCTGAGAGGGGGCACGAGGGTCTGGGTTAGGGTCTGGCTCGATGGTTAGAGTCCTAGCAAGTATTTGAAGTGTCCTAGTGCCATAAGGAGTCTCGGTCGCAGGTTTCTTCTTTAAGGGTTGTTTCGGCTTGGGCTATGCTCGATTAATAGGTTCTAGTGGGTTCATGAGTGTCCTGGGGAGATTCGGGCATGACTCGTGGAAAATGTGACATGGCTCGAGGGTTTAGTGCTTGGTGCAAAAATTTGAGTTTAATGGTTAAGGGTTGGGCCGTGGTTCAACGGGGGTCGAATAATGGTTCATGAGAGCTAACTAAATATAAAAAGTCTATGTTTTTAATTCGAAAACTTTATATTAAAGTTTGAATTTAATTCGAGATTAAAACGCATTAATAATTCATAATTAAATAATAAATGAAAAGTCATTGATTTAAGCTAAATAAAAATGTGAGAAATTTAATTTAAGCTTATATAGTTATTTGAGATGGTCTAGAGTCAATAGAAATAAGAAAAAATCAAAATTGTGAAATTATACTTCTAGGGCTAAAACGCTAATTTTACACCTAAGAAATAGTAAACGTCATGGCAGTGCTCTGAATGTTGTTTTATATGTTAAAATGGTTATTTTAAATGTTTATGGATTTTTATGATAAAATGTTGACGCTAAAAGATATGTTTCGAATCGTATTCAATATTACCGTTGGATGCAAAGCCTATAATAACAGAGAAAAGCAGCTGAGAAACTCTCTGAATCAATCCAATCGATATACTATTCTATCAACTTAGCTGTTATTCTGCTGAAATCTTTGCCAATTTCAAAGCTCGTGCTTATTGTATACATTCATAGCATTCAAGGCTGTACTTCGAGCTTACAAGCACAAACTGTTATTAGTATAATACTTGATCTTGAAGAGATCAGTTGTGCTAAATTATTTCTGTCCAATTGAGTACTGTAAACTGGTTCGTAACTAAGAATTTCAGTTTGACATTGTTAAGTCCAAAACTGAAGTGAGTTTGTACAACTCTTTGTATCGATCAAAGTTTTTAAGTGAATATCATATCTTTGTGATAGAAGGGGTGGCGTAGGAGTGTTTGAAATCTCCGAACATCCATAATATCTTGTGTCTTCTTATTTCAGTTTTATTCTATCTATCAGTCAGTTTATTTTCGCACTTTTATTTTTAACTGATTGATATCGACTTACAAGATTCTCGAGTATCAGTTTATCACTAAACTGACTCATAAAAAGAGAAAAGGTTGTGAAAGTTATAAGTGTTTATACAACCTCCCCCCCGTCACTCTTTCACCTTTACCCGATCCTATCAAGTGGTATCAGAGCCGTTGAATCTTGTTCCCGAATATTCCAATATACAAACTGATTCTCATGTCTTCATTTAACGAAATTTCAATGTTCTCCAGAGAGAATTTTTATGATTGGAAAATCAGAATGCAGTCTCATCTAGCTGCACAAGACGATGACATGTGGTACGTTATTACAGACAGACCAATGAAAATATTAAAGGCAAACAATACTGTTGTCATAACTGATGGAGCACCACATCGCATTGAAAAACCCTGAGATGAATGGACAGCTGAAAACAAGAGAAAAGCCAACTTGGACAACATGGATAAAGATATTTTGTACAAAACGCTGGATAAATTCACTTTCAGCAAAATAAAAATGTGCAAAACTGCTAAGAAAATATGGGAGAAACTGATTCAACTCTGCGAATGCAATGAGCAAACCAAGGAGAATAAAGTATCTGTTGTTGTTCAAAAATTCTACAATATCAAGATGAAGATTGAAGAATCCATGCACAAATATGATGAAAGAATCAGTAGCATAGTAAACGAATTGAATGCACTTGGAAAGGTGTATTCAAATAAAGAGGTAGCACTGAAAGTAGTCAAAGGTCTTCCCAAGGAATGGGATGTTAAGACCATGGCAATGGGAGAATCAAAGGACCTGAATAAGGTCGAACTTCATGATTTATTTGCTGATTTAAAAGCCTACGAGTTTGAGTTGCAAACAGAGAAGGGGAACCTTCTACACCAGCTGCTACAATTGCCCTAACTGCTGTCAAACTGGAACCAACTGGTTCAATTGACCAATCTGCTGATCAGTTAAGTAATGACGCTATGTCATTATTTTCCAAAAAGTTTGGAAGATTTATGAGAAGAAATCAAGGAAACTTTCAAAGACAATATCATAGAAATAACTCCAAGGAAGAACCTAATGCTTGCTACAACTGTGGCAAGAGCTGGTCACTTTATTGCTGATTTTCCTAAGCCAAAGAAGGATAGTCGAGGCTCAACTGAAAAGGGAAAGAAATCTTACGAGCACAAGAGAAGAACTAAGGATGATAAGAAATCATACATAAAGAAACATGAGGTGCTTCTAGCAGAGGAAAGCAAATCCAAATGGGCAGAATCTGAAAGTAATGATTCAGAACCTGAGAGCTTGAGCTGCTCCACTGATGATGATGAGGAGGTCAAGTTCCTGATGGCTGATGACACAGAAATGGAGTTAACCAGTCAACAGGTATCCTACTTTAGTTCAATTGACTTCACATGAGATGAACTTATTTATACACTTCATAACATGGTCAATGAGTATCACAAGCTTGCCCTATCTTTTGAGAAGGCCAGAGCAAAGAAAACAGATCCTAAAGACGA
Organism: Primulina tabacum; assembly: GCF_025594145.1. Classification (NCBI taxonomy): domain Eukaryota; kingdom Viridiplantae; phylum Streptophyta; class Magnoliopsida; order Lamiales; family Gesneriaceae; genus Primulina; species Primulina tabacum. The sequence continues at coordinate 34,134,931 of NC_134559.1, forward strand.
TAAAAATGAAACTGATGAATCAGTTGATCTGTTGAGTCTTAAACGGGAGATTGCTAAGCTGAATGTTGAAAGAAGAAAGAATCAATCTATGATTCAGCAGTTAATGCTTGAGAATTCAAAGCAAACTGAGCTTATTAAGGCATGGAATAAATCATCTGTTGCACTAGTTGAAATACAAGATAAGAAAAAATCAGTTACTGATAAAACTGGTTTAGGGTTTAGCAACCAAGATAAAAATTTCACCAGTGATACTCAGCCAAAACTGAACATGGGCAAAGGGAAATATATTCATTTGTAAAATCAGTTGTGGTACAAGAACAACCTGAGCCAAGTAAACTAGTTGTACAGCCTATTGAAAATAAGAACGAGGCTAGAAGGTATGGTATTGGTTATAGCCCAAAAATTTCAACTGACACACAAAGTCAGTCACCAAAAAGGTTCACCAATAAATACCTGAACTATTCAAATGGCTACTCCAATTACTATAATATTAAGATAGTACAGAAAAGGTATCGGCTGAACAACCAGTTGAACAAGGCTAAAGCTCATATTGCTTCATCTGCACAGTACACATCAAGCACACACAAGCCGAGAAAAACTATTTGGAACGCAACAACTGGAAAGTCAGTTAGATTGGTCCAAGTCTGGGTTCCTAAAGGACTAATCAGTTTAAGATCCAAATAGATATGGGTACCAAGATTGTATATTGTGTGTGATTGCAGGTGACAGGTACAAACAAAGAATCAACCTAGTATCTGGACAGTATATGCTCACGTCATATAACAGGTGATGCAAATTTGCTATCCCAACTGATCAAATACACTGGTCCAAATATCAGTTTTGGAGACAACTCCAAAGGTAAAATTGTGGGTAGGGGTAAGCTTATCCGTGGAAATTTTACTATCAAAGATATTTTACTAGTTGAGAATTTGAAATATAATTTGATTAGCATCAGTCAATTATGCGAGAAAAAATTCTCAGTTCAGTTCGACAAACACAGTTGCTCAGTTAGAGACTCAACTTATGAGGTCATCCTAACTGGCAATCGTTGTGGGAACACCTACAAAGTCAGTTGGACTAATCAACCTTATGCACCAATTTGTTTTATAGCTTCCAAACTTTCTAAAAACTGGTTGTGGCATAAAAGGTTGAACTACCTAACCTTTAAATCTATTTCTTATCTGAGTAATCATGATCTTGTAACTGGTTTGCCCAAAATAGATTTTCAAAAGATAAAATATGTTCAGCATGTCAGTTTGGTAAGCAAGTAAGATCTTCATTTAAAAACAAGGGTTGTAAATCATCTTCCCGATGCTTAGAACTGCTACATATGGATCTTTTTGGTCCTATACCAGTCATGAGCTTAAGGGGAATGAAATACACCTTAGTAGTTGTGGATGCTTTTTCAAGATTTACTTGGGTTATCTTTCTTAAATCCAAAGATCAGACTGTTGAACAACTGATTAAGCTTTTCAAAAGACTATTAAATGAAAAATCAGTTGGGATTGATCGAATAAGGTCTAATCGAGGGACTGAATTCATCAATCAAAATTTTCACAATTTTTAGAAAATACTGGGATCAAGCATGAGCTCTCAGCAGCAAGAACTCCTCAGTAACGGTGTAGCTGACAGAAGAAATCGAACCCTTAAAGAAGCTGCTAGAACAATGCTTGCTGATTCCTGTATTTCTCAGAGGTTTTGGGCAGAAGCAGTAAACATTGCATGTTACATTCAGAACATATCAATGATTAATAAGAATCATTTGAAAACATCGTATGAGATCTGGAATGGATGCAAAAGCATGGTTTCTTATTTCAAAATATTCGACTGCAGATGTTTTATTCTTGATAATGGCAAAAATCATTTAAAAGCTTTTGTTGCTAAATCTGCAGAGGGGATATTTTTTGGGTATTCATCAGTTAGTAAAGCTTACAGAGTTTTTAACAAATGCACTTTGAATGTAGAAGAGTCTATTCATGTTGTATTTGATGATCTTTACTAACTGATAAGCCAACTGATCCAGTTGAGCTATTTGCTCGCTTTACAGATATTAGTTTGGAGGATGATAATGAAGAAGAGAATCACATTAATTGAAATATCCATCAAACACCAGAACCATAAGTGCTGCATCAATCAGTTGAACATGAAATTGTTACTAATAATCAGTTGGTGGAGCAAAATGATAATACTCAGTTACCAACTGATACAACAGCAACTGAAACTGAAGAAAATATTCAGTTGCAAACTGAAGCAGTTGCTGAGATGGATGCAACAAATGCTGAGTACAGATGGAAGAAATAACATCCACCAGAATTGGTAATATATAATCCATCTGATCCGGTGAGAACTCGGAGTCAAATGTTTAAGTTATTTATTCATTCAGATTTCGTATCCCAAGTGGAACCTAAGAAAACTGATGAAGCTCTTGCTGATCCTAACTGGATAAATGCCATGCAAGAAGAGCTAAATCAGTTTACCCATAACAGTGTCTGGAACTTAGTTCCAAGACAAGTTTCTAAAACAATTATAGGTACAAACTAGGTATACAGAAACAAACTGAACAAAGATGGTTCAGTTGTGCGCAACAAAGCGAGGCTTGTAGCACAAGGATATATGCAAGAAGAATGAATAGATTACGATGGAACTTATGCACCAGTTGCAAGACTGAAAGCAATCAGAATGTTCTTTGCTTATGCCTCATTAAAGAAATTTAAAGTCTATTAGATGGACGTGAAGAGTGCATTTCTGAACGGTCAGTTGCGGGAAGAAGTATATGTTGAACAACCACCAGGTTTTTTTAATCAATCTCTTCCTGATCATGTTTATCATTTGAACAAAGTCTTATATGGTCTTAAACAAGCTCCAAGAGCTTGGTATGAAACTCTTTCAAAATTCCTAACTGGTCATGATTTTACTGTTGGATCAGTTGATAAGACTCTGTTCAAATTTTCAATGATTCATCACAATTTACTTGTGCAAATATATGTTGATGATATTATTTTTGGGTCAACTAACCCCAAATTTATGTGAGAAATTCGCCAAGTTAATGCAGGAAAAATTCAAGATGAGTATGATGGGTGAACTAACATTTTTCCTCGATCTGCAAGTGAAGCAACTAGAAACTGGTACTTTTATCAGTCAGACAAAATATACGAAGGAATTTCTTAAGAAATTTGGCATGGAAACATGTTCAGCTGCAAGTACTCCCATGAGTTCATCAATCAAACTAGAAAATGATTAAGGGGGAATATCAGTTGAGACGACACTTTACAGAGGTTTAATAGGTTCATTATTGTACCTAACTGCTAGTCGTCCTGATATTGCATTTGATGTTTGTATGTGAGCTAGATTTCAGGCAGATCCTAGCAATCCCATTTTTCTGCTGCCAAACGCATCTAAAAATATCTTAAAGGCACACAAAATGTGGGCTTATGGTATGCTAAGGACTCTTCTTCCAATTTAGTTGGATATTCAGATGAAGATTATGCAGGATGTAAGCTAGATCGTAAAAGCACCAGTGGATCATGTCAGTTTCTAGGAGATAGGCTGATTTTATGGTTCAGCAAGAAGCAAACATCCATTGCAACTTCCACAACTGAAGCAGACTATCTTGCTGCTGGAAGCTGCTGTGCACAACTTATCTGAATTCAACAACAACTGAAAGACTATGGAGTCCTTGCAAAATAATCACCAATATTTTGTGATAATACAAGCAAGATTGCAATTACATACAATCCAGTTCTTCACTCTAGGACCAAGCATATCGATGACAGACATCACTTCATCAGAGATCATGCTCTGAAGAAAGCAATAAGGCTGGAATACATACCAACTGAACAACAAGAAGCTGACATCTTCACCAAACCGTTATCAGAGACTATGTTTTCTCACTTTCACAATATTCTTGGTTTAATTGATCTGTCTTAATTATATCAATGATAATGTTGTTATGTTAGTTGTTGTTAATTTTTTTTCAGTTAGTCAAATATCTGTTAATAACTTCAGTTAGCCATTATCAGTTAGTTAACTGTTTGTCAACTGATATCAGTTTATATGCAGATAAGGAAAGAGCAGTGAATCGAAGCAACAATTTTATTGCTATAATCTCATCCCGTTTACACGATTCAGTTCTCTTTCAGTGGGATCTTGCGAAAGGGACAACCAATTAGACAATTCATGACAAGTGATATTGAAGAAATAGAAGAAGACGAAGAGACCCTGGTCAACTGAAAGCCTTTGACTTATTCAGACTAAGCTTCTCTTACCCTTTCTTTTATTAATATGCATTTATTGATGGGGAATATTGAATATAAACCGTTAACTGAGAAGACAATAGTCAGTTGGTCTTCAACTAAAATGACTCAGCTTTCAACTGGTTACTCAGTTGCTGACCTAATTGATCTTCTCCAATAAGTTAACTAATTAATCGATAAATATTCCATAATAAGTGATGTGACTGATAATTACGCATTTAATTGATGTCTTTCAATGAATAGTATTTTAAAATGTGGCCCAACGTAGCCCATTTAAATTCTACACACGTTTTCATCACACGTACACACGATTTTATTCAATTTATCTTGAACTGATACATGTCCAAAAATTTGAACAGTCACATACATATGTACTTGTCCCCGCCTCATTTCAGTTTTTATTTACGCACATTTAAGTCTATAGAGCAAATCAATACACAGAACTTTCTCACTCGCAGATAATCAATCTTTCAGCAATGGCAAATCAAGTTCCGGCATACATGCTGAAAGCAATGGCAATTGATTTTGATTTAGTCATGTCTATCCAGGACAAGGATATCAAAAATGTGTTTCTCAAACTGGAGGCTGCTGGACTGAAGACATTTCTGGGACTATCTTCCAAAGAAATTTATCCAAAAGAGATTCAGGATCTCTATGCCAATGGATTTATCTCTGTTGACGGCAATATCACTATCACCGTCAACAATCAGTTGCTGATAATCGACGAAGAATCCTTCAACAACATTTTTCAGCTGCCTACTGATGTACTGGCAAATATCTCTGAGGTTAAAACATCTAATGTCAAGGAGATGCAGACTCTCCTATCTACTGATGGACGAAAAATCAAGGTTACCGGTCCCAAGAAAGAACTCAAGCCAGAAATCCAGTCACTGTCTGACATCGTGGCCTAAGGGCTACTCGCCAAAGCGGGATCTTTTGCTGCTCTCACACTGGAAAAATTTCAAGTCATGACTGCTATCATGGCTGGAAAAAGACTGCAATGGAAAGGTATCATATTCAACCTTCTCAAAAACATGTTTCAGTCATCGAAATAATCGAAGGGATTTGCAGTGCCGCTCAGTTATTTGCTGAAAAGCAAGGGTTTGGTGGGTGACTCCTCTTAGAGGTCATCCAAGTTCAAGATTTTCAATATCAAGAGTGTTCAGCTGCCGAAGCTCAAGCTAGACATCTCTCCTGAACAGTTCATTAAGGTGAAAAAGGAGATTGGGACATAGGAAGCTCCCAAATCAGTCAAGAAAGCCAAGAAGACAATTCAGAAGAAGACAATCAAACGCAAACTGATTGTCAGTGAACCTGATTCTGAAAAGACTCGCTCTCCTAAAATCTCCAAGAAGCCCAGAACTCTCAAGACGAAACCAGCAATTGTTCTGAGCAACATCTCAACTGACAGGCTGATACAATCTGGAGCTGAACAATCGATCAAGTCTACTCCTTTGAGAGCAATACCAGTTGAATCTTCAACAGAATATCAGTTATTTCCTCCTACTGCTCAACAAAAGAAGACTATCACCGAATATGGTGGTAAGAAGAAACTTGCTGGAGTTAAAGCTCCACTGATCACTATCTCTGACCCAACTACTTTGCCTTTTGTCATACCCAAAGGGGTAGTGATTAGAGAAATGATTGATGCGACTGAATCAGGATTGAGTATTCCTCATGTTCTGATTGACTCAAAGGGAAAGGACAAGATGACAGAAGAGCCTAGACCTACAAACACAATTCAAACTCATATTGACCTAATCTAGAAAGAGGTCAATCAGTTTTCTGAGACTAAGCTAAAGGATTATGATGAATGGGTCAGGTTTAGGACTGAAGTGTTTGCCAGACAACTACAGAAGAAATCAGTTTTGAAGAAATTTAATGCCTTGGAAACTATAGTTCTGCAAATGGTCAAAGCGGCCTCAGTTGTTCGAGCTTTGCAGAGGAAGAATTACTTTTTTGATCAAGTACGTGGAAAGAAGTTAAGACAAATGATTGCTCAGCTACGCCAAAATTATTATCCCACAAGTCCAACTTCCTTTAATGACAAAATAGTTCATGATCAACTGGACTCGGATCTTATATCATTGCAGATGGAGATTAAAAATTGGGAACTGGATCAAGAACTGAATATTCCAGCAGATTCCCACAATCTTTCATCAGAAGAGCAAGCTGAACAATCAATCAACCGCAAGAGCCATCCCGGGAACCAGTTGCTGAATCTTCTGAGCAAGTAACTGCTTCTTCTTCAAAGGATGGGCAACCGTCAACTTCTGCTCCTCAATCCTTAACTGCAGAACTTCAACTATATAATGATGCTGAATTAACATTGGTGAACATCGACGAAATTATTAAATCACTTGCCACTGATATTCAGCTGATTATTACAAAAGCAGTTAAAGAACAAATCACAACTGAAGAACAAGCCTCACATGCTATTTAACAACCAACTGAAGAGTCAGTTCAGTCGACTGCCACGACTGAACAGGTTTTTATCACAGAAATTGAAGAGTCATTTCAGTCATCTTCCATGACTGAAGAAGTCGTTCTAACAATATCTGAAGAGGCGCAGCTTCACTTGCTACAATCTCAAGAGGTGCCAGCTGAAAAGCCAACCAGTTGTTCGAATAATTGAAGAACAAATTTCTGAATCAGGTGAGCAACCAACTGAAGAACCAACTAATGTTTCAGCTGATCAACCAACTACAGAGCCTTCAAGTTCCAATGTTGTTCCGAATCTCTCTTCTCCTCCATAGCTTCAGCAGGAAGCTATACCAAACGATATTTCATAAATGGTTAGTCTTGAAACTGAAAAAACTGGCAGAGCCTTGCTGATCTTTAATCAAGAAAATAGAGAGCAAGAACCAGAAACCTCTGGAGCCATGTCTCTTGGTATATCAATAGCAACTAAATCAATGTTCGAAGAAATTCAGGCAATTCACACCAACGTTGTCAGTGTAATGACTTCCATTTCTGACATCAAGTCAACCCAATTTCTGCATACTATGAAGCTCGACTCTGCAAAGGAGTACACTATGGGAAGACTACAGCAAATCACAAAGGATGTAACTTCACTATTTTTCCAAATGGATGAACTTAGAAAAGACAGAGCGTCAGCTGAAGAACACTTCCAAACTCAAGCCTTGTTCTCAAGACGCCTTTATTTTTTTGGAAAACACTGTCTCAAAAAGAATGGATTTGCTACAAGAAATTCTGATGAATGCACTATCAAACCTCTCCTCTTCTTTTCCGACTCTCAGTAAAGTTTGATCTCCCCACGAAAAACGCTCCGGCTCTCCCCTGTTCCGGTCATGGAATAGATGAAATAAATAAAAAAATGGATACTGCTTCACACCCAAAAAAAAATAAGGGAGCTACGTCTGAGGTAAACTTGGAGATGGAAGTCTTCTTTCGTTTCTCGACGGTGAAGTATCAGCTGTAGAAAAGAAAGAAACTTCATAGAAGTCGAAATATGAAGAAATAGATATGCCCGTGGCTGGTCAACCACTAGGCTATTTGTCCTCATAGCCTCTCTGGATGTTCGTATGTTATCCAAAAAGGGTTGATGCGTTTGACAAAAAAAGGGAAGAAGAAAGAAAAGATCAGCATGAGCAATCTACAAAGAGACCCAGTCAACCAACTGATCAATAAGAAATAGAAGATATTTGGCAGATTTTGCAGATTATTTTAGTCAGTTAGAAGATTCCTTTATTCTTTCATTCTTTGTACGAATCTGTACATTGAAAGAGTTGTCAATAAAAGGTTATTTTATCTACAATGAGTTCAGTTGATCAGTTCATATTTTCTAAGTTTTGTCAAACACCAAAAAGTGGGAAATTGTTGGAAACTGAATTTCGAAAGTTTGACAAACTTAGCGTTTAATAGATTGAACTAACTAATCAAGAAGACTGGTAGAAACTGACCTAAAATACGCAAACTATCGATTGCCCATAACTGAAGATTAGTACGCAGATTTTCGAAGGCAACTGGACTAGAAAACTGAACTACGCAGACAAATGACTGATCAGTTGAAACTGATCAGTAACTACAATCAGTTGTGAGCTTATCAGCTACATTTTATCAGCTGATCTTTCAGCAGTACACGTCATCAGTTAAGGAAAAGGACGTCCAACCGAAAACTATACAAAAGATAACTGCAACAAGTAGTGGGATCGCTGCATTTCAGAAAAGATGCATTGTACGACTGTCAGATGAATGTTGACGTGGCAAACAACGGATAGAAAGTTTCAAATCCTATTCAATATTACCGTTGGAGGAAAAGCCTATAAATAGCGGAGAATAACAGTTGAGAAACTCTCTGAATCAACCCGATCGATATACTATTCTATCAACTGAGCTGTTACTATGCTGAAATCTTTTCCAATTTCAAAGCTCACGCTTATTGTATACATTCATAGCATTCAAGGCTATACTTCGAGCTTACAAGCAAAAACTATTATTATTATAATACTTGGTCTTGAAGGATCACTTGTGCTAAATTATTTCAGTCCAATTGAGTACTGTAAACTGGTTCGTAACTAAGAGTTTCAGTTTGGCATTGTTAAGTCAAAAACTGAAGTGCGTCTGTACAACTCTTTGTATCGATCAAAGTTTTTAGTGAATATCATATCTTTGTGATAGAAGGGGTGACGTATGAGTGTTTGAAATCTCCGAACATCCATAAAATCTTGTGACTTTTTATTTCAGTTTTATTCTATCATTCATTTAGTTTATTTCCGCACTTTTATTGTTAACTGATTGATATCGACTTACAAGATTCTCGAGTATCAGTTTATCACTAAACTGATTCATAAAAGAGAAAAGGTTGTGAAAATTGTTAATATTTATTCAACCCCCCCTCCTTCTAAACACTCTTTCACCTTTACCCGATCCTATCATAGTCTTATACATGGCATCCCCTTCATGTACACTTATATCATGATTTTGGATCAAAACAACATGCTTTAAAATTCATGTTTACATAAAAACGAAAATACATCAAAGTGCAACTTGTTTTTCATGCAATTCATATACAAATTCATATTATGGAGTGTTGGATGAGTAAAAGAAAAAATATGGGCGTGCCTTTGCGTGTATAATGCACGAATTATCGTTAATGAGTCGAAGAACAGCGACGAACGACCTTGGCTTGAATTTCCTAGCAATTTCGAAGCTTCCCTTGCTTGATATTCTTGTGTGTGTCGTGAGTTTTTAGTGCTTAGGAATCTTTCTGTAAATATTTTAGGGGTGGGGCGTGTATAATAATTTAATATTGGGGTGGGTTATGGGCTTATATATTTATTTAAAATATTAGTAATAGTTTAGACTCATTAACAAGGTTAGTTAGGCCCAATAAGCCCATTAGTGCTTAATAAAATTATTTTCTTAGTAAAGTTTGTGAAATTATTAGTCGGGTTGCCAAAAAGTTCGTATTTTTGTTGAAAGTCGTATATCGATAAAAATTATTTCCCGGCGTATAAAATCACCTCAAAACTCCGTGTTTTCAAAAATAATAAAAAGCATCATCCATATTTTAAATAATTAAAAATAATTATTTAATAAAAAAATTTTCCATTTTTCAATCATCGTTCTCCGTTCCTCGATCGCAACTCGAATTACTTTTAAAAATACATTTTAATGCATTCAAGTAGACAACTACTATAAAATCATTAAACATTTCAACATAATCAATTTAGTAATTAAAATCAATTAATTAGCTATTTTACATTTTTCCTAGATTTGCATGCATCTAGTTCACGTGGACCTTCGAATTTTCGGGACGTTACAATCTCCCCCCCCCCCCCCCCCCAAATTGAATTTTGTCCTCGAAATTCGCTTAACCTCGATAGTCAAAATTTTAGACTTTTAATTATAGTATCTCAATAATCCATGTTCTCGCTGCGCTACTCTGATAAAAATAAGTCTTAGGATGTCCTTATGTCTCCTCAGTCCCAATTAAATTTGCATTCTAAATCCTTGTTTGCGAATCTCAACTTACGACGACACATGGTGACCTAGTTCCATTTTCTTATAGCCTCGAATTTTGATTTGTCTTACAATTCCCAATATTCAAAATGGATGAACACACTTATCGTTTTTTATTATACCCAAAATGTTCAACAACCTATCATACTTCCACATTATAATCCCAACACACCTATTAATGCTTAGATTTCAATCCCAATATCGACTCATCCTACAACACATTTGATTAACATTTCTTGTAATGTTATAACCAACATATCTCAAGGTTCTAAATATTTTTTCAAGCCTAAATCCTTGAAAATGTCTACCATTTAAACCATTCAATTCCCACTTATTGTTAAACTAGTCCCCAAATTTCTTAACAATTGCAAAATAAATTCCTAATTTCCTCAAGAATTATTCAATTAATCCTTAATTTCGAAAATCCTACTATTAACCCATAAGTTTAAGGTTTCCCATGACATAATTTTCAATAATTTTAAGCTTATTAATCAAAAATCAATTCTCATAACCGATAAAACATTTCCATCGAAACCTAACATTCCAAATTATACGTTTTCTTACTTCTAATAATTATCGAAGTCTTTAAATCATTATTCCTTATATGAAATTCTCAAAAATTAATTCAACTAATAACCACGAATCATCAGTATTTTCTTAGAAAACATACATGTCCCAAAAAACATTCATAACATTCACGAATAACATATGACCCAAGAAGTAGAACATCAATATTTAAACCCAAACATCAATATAGTCAAATCATTTTCAACCTTTCCTATGGTCCATTAACCAAATTCTTAAACATGTCCAATTCCATCACAAAGCCAGCATGCATGGAAATCATATAATTTCTTATTTCATATCGTAATATTCGTAAAAATTCTAAAGCATCTAATCTTTTACCTTTAAAAATCATGCAATGATGCAGATTTAATCATAACAATCATTTATGATGCAAAAACATAAATGCCCTTTACCTCAAAAATGAGTTTTAAACATGTAGCTTGAACGTATGAACCATGCAAACATGCATGGGATAACATTAAAAACATTTTAAAACATTTACACTTACAGACTTGAGGCTTGGCGACTGAACTTCCCGGCACTGACGGTGGCACAACCCTTTGCAGGAACATTGCTCTGATAACAACTGAAACGTCCGCTACTCGTTTTCTTAAAAAGTACCAGAATTTTTTAAAAAAAAACACTCAATGATTCGGCCGAAATACTTAAATATATATGTAAAATATTTTGCACCCTTTTAGAATTAAAGCAACCACTAAACTTGAAAATCAAATGAAATAGTTTAAATCATAAAATCGTCAATCGTATTCAAATCTTAACTTAGCAAAATTATTAAAACTAACCACCTCTCAAAAACCATTCAAAATCATAAAGAAGTAAAAATATCTTTAACAAAATCTTAAAAATCATAAATCATAAACTAGTGCGGAAAACTAGGGCTGGTCCTCGGGTTATGTGCACATTCAGTCCAGTGAAGTCAACCATCAAGACCTCTATTATCATTATTATCATAATAACATGCATCAATTACACCTAGTAAGTGTAGAAACTCAGCAAACCATAATCTTGATAACAAGTAATACAACAGTGAAAATACTTTTACGAAAAATAACATTTTCATAATGATGCATAAATTTAAACATAAACATTTTCATATTATTGTAAACTTATTCATATTCATCATAAACATATTTGTATTCATCATATTCATTTACGTATTTATTTTCGTTGAATTCAGATCGTTAATTGTGACTTTCGTATTCGTATTGGGGCGATGGATCCATCTACATGTAAGCACAATACTGGGCGGCGGGGATATCAGCGACACTACCACCCGTCAACTGAGCCTTGGCCTTACGTATTAATATATCATGTCAATGTAAATACGATCGTCGGGTTCTCTCTGGGCCTTCTCCCGTAAACGGGCTCTCTCTGGGGCCTTCTCCCATAAACGGGCTCCCTCTGGGGCCTTTTTCCTCACGATATCTCCAATCATATCATCGTATTAGTCATGATTACTTCACTTCCTTCAATATTTCGTATTTTCATCACTTATAGACATTACACATGCATATAACGTTTTTATTTTAAACCAAGCATGCAACATGTCTTTTAACGTTATCGTTTTATCATAAAATTCCATAAAAATGTAAAATAATCATATTAGCCTATAAAACAGCATTGAGACCGAGGCTGAAAAATGAAATATGTTTTTATTAAATAATTGTTTTTAATTATTAAAATAAGGTTGATGCTTTTTATTATTTTTTTAAAATAAGGAGTTTGGGGTGATTTTATACGCCGAGAAGTAAATTTTTATCGGTATTCTATTTTCAACAAAAATACAAACGTTTTGACAACTCGACCAATAATTTCACAAACTTCACTAAATGAAATATTTTATAAAGCACTAATTGCAAAGGCCCTCGAACTACTTGCTTGAAAATTTGCGGAAAATTAAAAAAAATTTTTTTTTTTAAAGAACTTAATGGCCTCGCTCATAAAATCACTGGTGAAACAAGTTCAATATTTCAAAATAATTGCAGCGGAAGAAAATAAAGTTTTCCAAAAATCACAATTTAAAAATATCCATCAACTGATAAAATTGTTTGCGGAAAAACATAACAACTGCTGCACTGAGGTCCTCGGGTGCCACTACTGCCGACCCAAGCTGGCTCACTGGTCCCCCGCCCTCGGCCCTGGCCTCATCAGTACCTACAACAATCAAGTCTAGTGAGCCTAAAGACTCAGCATGCATAAATCGCAGGTAACGAGTAAAAATCTGAATTTAAAATATGCATGGGATAAAATATCCTGTCCTGAGGCATACTGAAAATAATCTGTACTGAGCAATTATAATACGTGCATAACTGAACTGGAAATCACTGTAAAAATATTTGCTCCTTGGAGCCTGTACTGAAATATCTAGTAAAATTTTCTGTTGAGATTATGTTTTACGCCTGTGGCCACTGCACTAAGCTGAACTGATCGGTAACTGGCTACCGGGGAGGCTGAAACTGAACTGAGCTGGCCGGTCACTGGCGACCGGGTGGTACCATACTGAACTGATCGGTCACTGGCGACCGTATAAAAATAACACTCCCACATAGTGAATGAACCACAAGCCATATCGCATAAATCTCAAAAATAATCATTTTCTATTTAATGCACGTAAAATAATTAACTGGCGTAATGAAAATTCCTGTAATTTTACCAACTGGATTGGATTGGATTGTTCCCAGGCTCGCTGCAACCTAACTGTGCCATGAAAAATATGCAATAGTTTAAACATGACCAACTATGCAATTTACGTTCAAAAGATGCGACTATGACGCCTAATGACTTCGCATTTAATCATGACTCCGAGCCAACCTGAACCGACACTGAACTGACGTATAATCATGATTAAAATACGCTGAAAAATCATAAAATAATGTTCCTAAAATGATAGGGTCGAAATCTAGGTGGAATGGAGGCCAAAACACGAAACGCTCTTTCGAGAGTCAATTTGGCACATTGCACCTTAAATTCTCGTACGACCTCAAAAATGATCCAAATGACAAACGGTCAAAAACATGACCTTCCTAACTCAATGAGGCACTGTCTAGTCCAAGGCCATGGGCTAAAAGCCAACCAAGTACTCGAACGAGCCTCTGAACCGACACAGCAACTTGCTGTAATTTCCAGCAGCTGCGACCTAGCTTGCATCGCGTCGTTTGCGAGACTTTTGGCCATTGGGGCTTGAACCACCGACCAAAGCCTCTCCACAACGTCCCAAGGAATGATTTGAACCATGGCTAAGGGCCATAGGCCAGCCACAATCCGCATCACACCAAATCTTAACCGAAGGGTCCAACCGAGAGCAACGTGCATGCGTGTGTAGTGTTTATGCTATGATCGATGTCTTGCGTCGTTCCAGTGGCCATTTGATTGACCATGGCACGATCTAGACATCTAGGAGCATGATATGAACCGTGGCTAAGGGCCATAGGCCAACCAAGATCCATACCAAGCAACAAAAGGGACGAACCAAAAGCTGAACAAATGAAGAAGCCGAATGGGGAAAGGGGCTGTTCTTGTTGATTATTTAAAAACCGATGAGCCATGCACCAAGCCACCAAAAGGGCGACTTAGTCACGTCTTAGACATGCTAGGGAAGTGATCCAACCATGGCTAAAGGCCCTTGGGGCAGCCAAGATCAGATCCACAACCCTTGACACAAAACCGAAATTTCGAATCACATTTCTGCACTTATGGGGAACTTGCTGTCATTCTGAATTTCCAGCAAGCATGGGGCTGGTTTGAATGGACCAACATGGTCCTAATGCATCCTACTACATGTATACAAGCCGCCTTGGGAGCCTGGAGTCGATCCAATACCTGAAACCACCAAAACTCAGAAAAACGTGAAGCTTGCCATGAAGAGCCGAAAATTCTGCATGTGTGTTCCAAAAATATTTTGACATGTATCTCGGTTTTTGCTTGCTAAAACATGATCATGTACTGAAAAATAAATGATAATATGACTTGATTGAGGTTTGAAAGAAATCTAGACATGCCTGGTTTCGTTTTGAAAGAAAACGAACGAAACAACGACGACTCGGCACGGAGGAGACGGAGTGGCTTGCTTCTCTACCTTTCTTGGCTCTCGATTTTTCTCCCTTTCTCCCTAGCTGCTATCCACGTTTTTTCTACTGAAAAGGGGTCTTATTTTCGGTGGAGGTGGAGGGGGGAGTGATGGTTATGAAGGTGAGGAGAAGGGTGCACAAAAATAGGATCATATCAAGACCAAGTCCACACCCCTTTTGAATTTGAATTTTGAATTGATATCAAATGAGTTGGTGGATGCTTCTAGGAGGTGGTGGCCGAAATTTAGCTTGATTCTAGACTAGGATATGTCCATTTATTTAATTAAATTGTGCTCCCAAAAATCCTAGAATTATCCTACTAATTACATGCAAAGAATTGGTCAAAGTTGGTGAGTTGGAAAATGAATCTTCTAGCACTAAGGGTGGCCGAAAAATGCATGATAAAATAAAGGGAAATGTTGATTATCTAGTCAACTAATAATCCTTGAAAGCCTTACTAATCCTTTAAATAATTTAGTGAGCTAACCCCTTAATTTAATAACTTAAATGAGTTCATTTCTTAATCACCTCAAATAATTAAATTAAATCTTCAAACCTTCCTTTCTAACTTAAATGAACTTAGTTACTAGCTAAATTAACTTCTGGAAATATTTCTCAAATCTTAAATTCTATCTCAAAACTCCAACTCCGGTCCGGCCTCACTGAAAATACTGAAATGCTAAAAATCAATCTACTGAACTGAAATAATGAAATAATTAACTTCAAACAAATGCATTTAAAATAATCATGCAATGAAGTCAATTAAATTTAAAAATCTAGAATTATGCATGGCTTATACGTCTACTGATTTACGGGTTCTACACTAATGGACTTATTGGGCATAAATAACCTTGTTAATTGGCCTAAGCTATTACTAGTATTTTAATTAAATATAAATTACTAAATCCGCCCCATAATGGAATCATTATTCACGCCCCCCTCACCCCTAAACAATTATAAGGACTCTTTTCTCTCAACACAATCACACGGCACACACACAAATTCATCAAGAGGTAAGCTTCAAAAATTTCAAGGAAAATTCACCCAAGGTTGCTCGTCGCCGTTCTTCACTTCGTCAAAGGATTTTTGTGCGTATTTAGGCATTCCATAATTCTTCCTTTTCTCACCTATTACACCCTAAATATGTATTTGATATGAACTGCATGAAAAACAAGTCACCCTTTTATTTATTTTCGTTGGTATGAAAAATATGGGTTTTAAAGCATGTTATTTGATCCAAAACTTGATTTATACATACATGAAGGGGCTGTCATTATTAGGGAATGTTTAAGGGTTGTTTTTACATGAGTTAAGGAGTCCTAGAACGCACTAGATAGGCTGGACACGAATTGGAATAAGCTGGAACCTTGGAAACACGTTTTTGTGTCAAGCTATGGTTTTAATGGGAACCATGGTGAATGGCTCGGCTTGGGTGAGACCAGGGATGGGCTGGGACATGGTTGGGTCAGGAGAGGGGTCCTAGCCACTCTAGGGTTCGCGCACAGCGGCTGGAGAGGAGTCCATGCGAGCTAGGACTCTCCCCGAAACCTCACGAGTTCAGCGGCTGTGCATGGAGGGTTGGCTCGGCCAAGGGGCTTAGGGCTGGGCTGGGCTAGGCTAGGTCTCTAGGGTTCTAAGAGGGTGCGCGAGGGTATGGGTCAAGGGCTGGCTCGATGGTTAGAGTCCTTGCAAATATTCGTAGTGTCCTAGTGCCAAAAGGAGTCTCGGCCGCAGCTTTCTTCTGTTAAGGGTGACTTTGGCTTGGGCTAGGCTCGAGTCCTAGGGGTCCAGTGGGTTCATGAGGGTCCAGGGGAGGTCTGGTTCGAAGATGGCTTAGGGTGGTTCGGGCATGGCTCGTGGAAAATGTGACATGGCTCGAGGGTTTAGTGCTTGGTGCGAAAATTTGGGTTTAATGGTTAAGGATTGGGTCGTGGTTCAACGGGGGTTGAATCATGATTCACGAGGGCTAATTAAATATAAAAATTCTATGTTTTAAATTTGAAAAATTTATATTAAAGTTTGAAATTAATCGAGATTAAAATGCATTAATAATTCATAATTAAAGAATAAATGAAAAGCCATCGAGTTAAGCTAAATAAAAATATGAAAATTTAATTTAAGCTTAAATAGTTATTTGGGATGGCCTAGAGTCAACAGAAATAAGAAAAGTCAAAATCGTGAAATTTTACGTCTAGGGGTAAAACGGTAATTTTACGCCTAGAAAAAAGTCAACGTCATGGCAGTGCTCTAAATGTTGTTTTATATGTTAAAATGGTTATTTTAAATAATTATGGATTTTTATGATAAAATGTTGATGTTAAAAGATATGTTGTATGCTTGGTTTAAAAGAAAAAAAATGATATTTATATGCATGGATTTTATAAGTGATGAAAATATGAAATGTTGAAGGATGTGAAGTAATTGTGACTAATACGATGATACGATAATAAGATGATATGTAAGGCCAAGGCTCAACTTACTGGTGAGACTGTCGTTTATGTCCCCGCCGCCCAGTACTTTGGTTACATGTTGATGGATACATCACCCCTAATATGAATACGAAAGTCACAATTAATGATCTGAATTCAACGAAAAAGAATATGTAAACGTTTATGTTTGATATGAATATGTATAAGATGGATATGATTATGTTGATGATGATATGAATATGAATATGTTTATGTTGATATGGAAAATGTTTAAGTTTATGCATGATTATGGAAAGGTTATTTTACGTAAAATTATTTTTACTGTTGCATGCGATCTGTATACGTATTATTTGTTATCAAGAATATGGTTTGCTGAGTCTTTAGACTCACTAGGTGTGATCGATATAGGTGAGCATGATGTTGATATTAGTGGAGGTCTTGATGGTTGATCTTACTGGACTGAAGGTGCACTTAACCCGATGACCAGTGCTAGTTTTTTCGCACTAGGCTTATTATGTTTATGATTTATGGTTTTAAGTTCATGTTAAAGATATTTTTAAGACTTTGATATTGCTTTTGAGTGGTTTTTGAGAGGTTGTTAGTTTTAGCAATATTGCTAAGTTAGGAGTTGAAAACGTTTGACGATTTTATGTTTTTAACCAATTTCCTTTAATTTTCAAGTTAGTTGGATGTTTTATTTTTTAAAATGGTGTAAAATATTTTATATGGATATATATGTATTTCCGCCAATTTCTTATGAGGGTAAAAAAAATCTAGCACTTTTTAAGAAAACGAGTAGTGAACGTTTCACAAGCAGTGGTAGCTACATAATCCGCCGGGCACATCATCATCACATCACGGCATATGGTAGGTCAAAGGCCATCCATAAAGTTCCTTAATTTCTCAGCAGCATCCCTAGCAATAAGTGGTACAAAGTGACAACCCCTATCAAATCTCCTAACAAACTCAGCCACAGTCGTGTCTCCCTGACGGAGAGTCATTAATTCCCTCTTCAGGCGCCCTTGGACGTCGGCAGTAAAATA
This sequence comes from Primulina tabacum, assembly GCF_025594145.1. Lineage (NCBI taxonomy): Eukaryota > Viridiplantae > Streptophyta > Magnoliopsida > Lamiales > Gesneriaceae > Primulina > Primulina tabacum. The sequence goes on from NC_134559.1 coordinate 34,153,296, forward strand.
CCTCTCTTAGAAAATGTTCTTGAATTGCACCCAAGTGAGGGTGGCTAGATCAACTCCATGCTCAGCTCTTCTTTCCAAAGATAAGCGTCGTCTGACAGCATATATTTAACATACCTAACTCGGTCAGCATCTCCAATATTCAGATAACGGAAATGCACCTCAAGAGATTGAATCCAACCCTCATCAACAAATGGGTCGGTGGTGCCAGAAAATTCCTTCGGGCCTAGCCTCCGGAACTGATCATAAACGTCGAGTTGTGGCCTCGGAGCCTGCTGAAACTGTTGCTCAAAGAAGCGTTCCATGCCTTCTAGTGCACGAGTAGCAGCATCCCCATTAGGAGGTGGGTACATTCCCTTGACGATCCCCATTGGTCTCAACTTGCCTCTCGGTGCTAGGTGCGCGTCTAGAAGACATTATATCTTAACGTTTTCCAAATTCTAAACGTAACCAACATGCATTTAAATCTAAGTTCTAATCATGCAGCATATACTAATCCCTTTTTGAGCAACTTTAAGCATATATAACATTTAACCTCAAAAAGTTTTTAAACATGTAACGTAAACGTATAAATCATGTAAACATGCAGGTACCATCATAAAAATCATGTAAAGCAATTAAACTTACAGACTTGAGGCTTGACGACTGAGCTTTTCGGAACCGGCGGTGACACAACCCTTTGCAGGAAAATTGCTCTGATATCAACTGAAACGTCCACTAATAATTTTTTTCTTTAGAATGTACTAGAATTTTTTTTTTCTTTTCTATATTCGGCCGAAAATACTTTTGTACCATTTAAAATAAACCAATCAACTATTATTTGAAAATCCAAAAGAAAGTAATTCAAAGCATAAAATCGTAAACATCAACCAATCTAACTAACATTATTTCAAAAATAAGTTTAACTCTAACATCCTCTCAAAAACCTCTCTGAAGCTCATAAGCCATAAAAATCTTTAAGTAATAAAAATCATAAACATAGTTTTAATTTGCGGACAACTAGCGACAGTCCTCGGGTTATGTGCAACTTCAGTCCAGCAAGATCAACCATCAAGACCTCCATTAACATCAATCTCCTGCTCACCTGTATCAATCACACCTAGTGAGTCTATTGACTAAGCAAACCTTAATCATGATAACAAGTAATACATATACATTCACAAGCAACAGTGAAAATACTTTCACTTAAAATAGCTTTTCATGAACATAAACTTTAACATTTTCCTTTCAACATATCATATCATACTTCATTTCATCATATATGTATATGTTTCTCTTTTTATTGAATTCAAATCCTCAATTGTAACTTTCGTTTTAGCTGAAGATCGATGTATCCATCTACGTATTACCACGGTACCGGGCGGCGGGGACATCAGCGACACTCTCACTCGTCAACTGAGCATTGGCCTTACATATCATTGTATCATCGTATTAGTTACAATCAATTCACCTCCTTCAACTTTTCATATTTCTATCACTTATAAAAATCCATGCACGTATAAATTATTTTTCTTTTAAACCAAGCATGCAACATGTCTTTTAGCATTCACGTTTCATAGTAAAATTCCGAAGAAATTTAAAATAAATTTTTTAACATGTATTACAGTATTTAAGGAACTGTCTGGACGTCTAACAATTTTCTTGGTGTAGAATGATCGTTTTACCCCTAGACGCATAATTTTCCACAATTATCCTTGGACCTCGAAACGACGTCCCAAATCGTTCCAAATTTAGTCTATTACCTTAAAAACACTCCCTTAAATACTCCTTAGGCTTAAAATTTAGCTTTTTGATAATTTCCTCGATTCGTTTTTAAACTTAGATGTACATCTCGGTTTTGACTCGTATTGATTCGAAACTTAATCAAAACTACCAAACTTGAACCAAAGCTTAGTAACACCTAACTAAACCATATTCAACCCAAATCAAGCCAATCAAGTCCCATGATCAAGCCTAAATCAGCTACTGAAGTTTCTACCTAAATGGACCTAACCATACCCCCGTCATCCTCAAACTTTCGAACCTAGGCCCTAATCGAATGGACAAGCCCCTGACCAACCCTCCTAAGACCTAGACTGAACACTTTAAGATCATTTTTTGACCAGCCCCCATAGTCCATGCATGTAAACGCGCATGGTTCCCTCCTACACACTCGTCCGTGGCTAGGAAGAGTCCTAGCCGTGGACCTCCTTTCTTCCTGCCCCTCCAGCCCTTCATGGACCACCATGGCTCGATGCTATGACCCTCATGATCCCAGCCCCTTGCCTAGAAAGAACCACGCACGGCCCTTTCCTAAACCTCAAAAAAACTGAGCCCTAGTTACCCTAAACTCCAAAATTCGTGCAGCCCTTGGCCTCCCACTTTACAGCCTTGTGTCGTGCTTATAGAGACTTTTAAACATGTGGAAAAACATCCCTTCAAGTACCCTTAACATGGCAGTTCCTTTGTGCATCATTAGGAATTGTTTTAAAACAAGAAAACACTAGTTTTGTGCATGTATAGTCATGAAAACGAAAATACAACTTGTGAATCTTATTCCTCATGCAAACATAATCAAATATACATGAAATGATGTGAAATATGTTTGAAAAAAATTAAGGCGTGCCTTTGCGATTATTACGCAAAAAACGGCTTGGCGATTCGAGACACATCGACAGAGAGGAACTTGATGAATTTTTCCTCAAGCTTTTCGTGAGGTTCCTTCTCCAAATGTCGTGTATGCGTGTGCCAAGGAGGAGGGGAGAGTCCTAGTATGCTTTGGGGGTGAGGGGACGTGAGTTTTATAATTTTTAGGTTAGTGTTTAGGGCTTAAAGTTTAATATAAAACATATGTGCAAGCTTAGGCCCATTAATCATATTATAATAGGCTCATTAAGCCTATTAGTTAATATTTAAAATATTTTGTTTAAAAAAATTTGTGAAATTAGTAGCCGAGTTCTCAAAAAGTTCATATTTTCGTTGAAAATCAAATATCGTTTAAGAATACGACTCAACGTATAAAAACCCCTCAAAACACCTCATTTTCGAAACTGCCATGTAACATATACTATATATTAAATAATTAAAAATAATCATTTAATAAAATATTTTTTCTTATATGGTCCCCGGTCTCCGTTTCACGATCACGTCTCGAATACCCTTTAAAACCACAGTTTTATGCATTCTAAAATAAAACTACATTTTAAACATGTTAACATGCATACCATAATTAATTCATGCCATTAAAATCATTTAATTAGTCATTTTTCATTTTCATTATATTTGAATGCAGTTGGATTATGTTATCATATTTTGAACTTTACTGTCATTCTCGTACTCATCCATTCTAACTATGAAATCCCCAAACCTATATTGTCTCTTCCACGAAAATGCCTCCACCTAAAATCATCTTCCTCAGGTATCACAGGATAAAATTTTGTACAATTTAGCCCCATTAGCAAACAATACTCTGACAATGAAAACTGTAACGACCCATTACAGGCCCATTGGACCGCCCATACGGCCCACTGCCCCGATCGACCCAAGGCTATCCCGATCTTGGGCTCCCTCAAAGGGGCTTTTTCCCTCACGGGCTTTCCATAGGCGTCGTACGGGTTACTCATAGGGGGGATCTCCCCCTCCCTACCAAAGGGTTTCTTTCGCCTCCCCAGGACTCGATCCCATGACCTATAGGATAAGTACATTGATATCAAGAGTCCTGGTACCAATTGTACCAATTGAGCTAGTAGCTCAATTGGTACCAGGACTCTTGATATCAATGTACTTAACCTATAGGTCATGGAATCGAGTCCTGGCGAGGCGAAACTAGCTCAATTGGTACCAAGACTCTTGATATCAATGTATTTATCCTATAGGTCATGTGATCGAGTCCTGGGGAGGCGAAAGAAACCCCTTGGTAGGGAGGGGGAGATCCTATGAGTAACTCGTACGACGCCTATGGAAAGCCCGTGAGGGTAAAGGCCCCTTTGCGCCTTTTATTATAACGACCCATTACAGGCCCAGTGGACCGCCCATACGGCCCACTGCCCCGATCGACCCAAAGCTATCCCGATCTTGGGCTCCCTCAAAGGGGCCTTTTCCCTCACGGGCTTTCCATAGGCGTCTTACGGGTTACTCATAGGATCTCCCCCTCCCTACCAAGGGGTTTCTTTTGCCTCCCCAGGACTCGATCCCATGACCTATAGGATAAGTACATTGATATATCATTGATGATATATTGATTTATTCCAAGACCAGAGAGCTTCACACAGAGCACCTCGGAGTTGTTCTTCAATTGTTGAGAGAAAAGAGGTTGTATGCTAAGTTGAAGAAATGTGAGTTCTTAGAGCAGATTTCTTTCTTAGGCCATGTTGTTTCGAAGGATGGTATAGTTGTTGATCCAGTAAAAATAGAGGCGATACAGAAGTGGTCTATCCCTACCACTGTATCAGAGGTACGCAGTTTTCTTGGTTTGGCGGGTTATTATCGTCGTTTTATTTCAGATTTTTCCAAGATTACCCTGCCGTTAACCAATCTGACGAGGAAGACTGTGAAGTTTAAGTGGTCCAATGAATGCCAAAGTGGATTCCAAGAGTTGAAAGATAGATTGACGACAGCTCCGGTACTTGCATTTCCCAGTGGTTCAGAGGACTTTGTTGTTTTTACCGATGCGTCGAAGAAGGGCCTCGGTGTAGTGCTGATGCAACGTGGAAAGGTTATAGCCTATGCTTCTCGTCAGTTGAAGGACTACGAGAAAAATTATCCTACGCATGATCTGGAACTGGCAGCTGTGGTTTTCGCCCTTAAAATCTGGAGACACTATTTATATGGCGAGAAGTGTGAAACTTTCACGGACCACAAGAGTTTAAAGTATTTGTTTTCTCAGAAAGAACTCAATATGCGACAGAGACGGTGGTTAGAGCTTGTCAAAGATTATGATGTGACGATTAGTTACCACCCTGGGAAGGCGAATGTTGTAGCGGATGTATTGAGCCGTAAGTCTAGTTCATCTTTGAGTTCTATGATCCAGAAACTGTTGTTGTTAGACTTGCAACGAGAAGAGATAGCTTTGGGGGTTCCGGGAATCATTGCTCGTTCTTCAGCGTTGATCATTCAGGCTACATTAACGGATAGAATCCGTAGAGAGCAGGCCAATGATACTCAGTTGATAGAGATGAGAGCCAGAGCAGAAGAGAGAGGTAATTCAAAGTTTGGAATGAATAAGGATGGTTTGATGACAGTTAGAGGCCGTATATGTATTCCTTCTGGTGATGATATTCGGCGAGACGTCTTGACAGAGGCACATACCGCACCATATTTGATACATCCAGGTAGTACCAAGATGTATCAGGATCTTCGTAGACTCTATTGGTGGCCGGGTATGAAGATGGATATTGCCATGTTTATTTCTCAGTGCCTAACTTGTCAGCAGGTGAAAATCGAACACCAGAAACCTGCTGAGACATTGCAGTCATTGCAGATTCCTCAATGGAAATGGGAGCACATTACGATGGACTTCATGGTTGGTCTTCCCAAAACGCAGAAAGGTTATAACTCTATTTGGGTTATTGTTGATCGGTTGACCAAGTCAGTGCATTTTCTTCCTGTCAAGACAACGTATTCCATGAACCAGTATGCCGAAGAGTACATAGCAGAGATTGTTAGACTTCATGGTGTTCCTGTGTCGATCGTGTCATATCGTGACCCTAGATTTACTTCAGAGTTTTGGAAGAGTTTGCATAGAGCCTTGGGTACACGGTTAGCATTCAGTACAACATATCACCCTCAGAGCGACGGTCAATCAGAGAGAGTTATTCAGATTTTAGAGGATATGCTCAGAGCTTGTACTAAGACTATCCTGGTACCTGGGACTCCAAATTGCCTCTTGTTGAGTTCACGTACAATAACAGTTACCAATCGACGATTGACATGGCACCGTATGAAGCATTTTATGGCAGAAAATGTAGATCTCCCTTATATTGGGACGAGATTGGTGAGAGGAAGATGTTGGGTCCAGAGTTGGTCCAACAGACAGCTGATGTTGTTGCTATTATTCGAGAGAGGATGAAGACAGCACAGTCGAGACAGAAGAGTTATGCTGATGTGAGACGTAGGTCGTTGCAGTTTGAGGTTGGTGATCACGTGTTCTTGAAGATTGCACCTCTTAAGGGGGTGTGATGCGGTTTGGCAAAAAGGAAAAGTTGAGTCCGAGATTTATAGGCCCATTTGAGATATTGGACAGAGTCAGTGATCGAGCTTACAGATTAGCCTTACCACCAGATCTTGATAGAGTTCACAATGTTTTTCATGTCTCCATGCTCAGGAAGTATATTGCGAATCCTTCCCATGTTCTTCGTCACGAGCCATTGGATTTGACGCCGAATTTAACGTACCAAGAGATTCCAGTCCAGATTCTGGATCGCAAAGTTAAAGTATTGAGAAACAAAGAGATCGGCATTGTTAAAGTCCTTTGGAGGAATCAATTAATTGAAGAAGCCACGTGGGAACCAGAGGATGAGATGAAAGGAAAGTATCCTGAGTTGTTTGCGTAATGACGTCAATTTCGGGGACGAAATTTCTTTAAGGAGGGGAGATTGTAATATCCAAGCTTGGTGAACGGTATGGTTTAAGATTTCGTATGTTTATGGACTACTTGGTTAAGTTTAAGTATAATTTTGATGTTAAGAGTTGTGATCTATGATTTATGGTGTTGTGACTATAGATGATGTGTGGTTATAGTGTAGCGTCGTTGCGATTAAATTCATGATAATTTGTATGTTGAGCCAATTGGTATGAGGCCAATTGGAGTAGTTAGATAAGACATAGAGGTGCAACTTTCATGTTGAGAGTGTTGCCGAATTATGAAGAGAAGTGACGTTGCTATTCGATTTTTAGATGCAAAGTTTATTGTTGGCTACTGAGGAGAGTGCTCCCGCGCCAGGAAAGGCACCGCACCCACGGCTTTTGGGCAGAGGCGACACCGCACCCGCGGTCCAAGAGGCAGCGCACCCGCGATCGCTTGGCTCAGATTTTTGGCTGTACTCCAGTAGGCTTAGCGCAGCCGCGGTGTATATTAGAGCGCACCCGCGGTGCGTGAACATTATAAGCGTGTTTTGAGATTTTAAGTGATATAATAGAAGTGTTGGCTCTTATTTCTCTCATTTCTCTCCTCTACTTCTCGATTTCTTCAGCAAGGGAGACTAGGGTTCCTACTTTTCCATCTTTGATCCTTTGATTCAAGCTTATTGTTGGATTATTGAGGTGAGAACAAGGTTCTTTTGGGGTTCAAGGAGCTAAGGTAAGCTTATGGTTTAGTTATTCTTTGGATTTTGGTGTTGGGGAGAAATCTTGGGTTTGTTGATTATGTTGGTTTTATGGGTTTTATGGTATGGGTTAGTTATTATTAAGTTATTGATGGTTCAATACATGGTTTATTGTTGTAGGTTTTGTACCAAGAGATTAGATTCATGCTTTCTATTGGTTGTAAGTGGAATTCATTCCTTGTGCTCACATGAAGTAGTATTTCAATGGTTTTAACATGCTATTCCCTTCCACTTGATTCATATTATGTATTGATATACTTTGTTGTATATTAGAGGCAATTGTATGTCTCAATTATGTCAAAGGGAATACAAAAGAGAAGAGTCTTCAAAGTGTTTGTTTTAATGTCAAAGAGAGAGTTCAAATTGATTTATTGGATTGATAAAGAGATAGTAAGAGATTGCATGCAATTAGTTGATCAACGACCATAGGCTTATATCCCAACAGAGTATCGATTTATATCGATGGGATATAGGTACAGAGACAGAGATACTATTTAAATGTCAATCCACCAGAGAAAAGAGAAATACCATCGTTACTGTTATGCTACACCATGTTATTCATGTTTCAAGAGTTGGATGGTATTTAATGATTTCAAAGTCATGTTTTTACAGAGTATGATATGTATTCATTGTTATGTAAGAGTTTCACTTGCTGAGTTTTATACTCCTTTCAGTTATTCATGTGATGCAGATAAGAGCGACGAGCCAGGACGTTGATTGGAGTCGGGGTCATATGCATACAAGAGATGGAAGGAAGAAGATATTTTGCTAACATTTTGACATGATCAAAAATGATATTTTGTATTTTGATGCAACACTTGATTGATCATTTATCTACTTTTGATTGTAAATATTTTATGTCAAGAAAATTTTAAATCCTTCTTCCCTCTAAGTAAATTTTTAATTTTCCGCTGTGTTATTTTATAAAATCGGGTAGATGTGTTACAAAAAACATAAAGGTCTTTTACGATATATCATCCAAAATTCATTACATCCATTGTCATAAGTTTGTCTACTCATCAAAAACCATAACAATTGATTCGAATTGTTATAATCCTTAGCACATATAATTAAATTACCGAATTGTGTATGTTGGACCAAATATTCTATTTCTTTCTCATTTAAAAATGATACAATCTTCTTACAAATCTCAACGTATTTTGATCCTAAAGTTAACTTACATTCAAATAATTGATTACTTCTAAGTTTAGTGGGGAAGTAAATCTGCAAAAAAAGAAAAATGTTATTAGTTGTCAAAAGTTAAAATTAAATAGTGTTTGTTCATTTAAAAAATTGGGTCGAGACTGTGGGTCGAGGTGGGTCGAGCTCTTTGTTTGGGTCGAGCTCTTCATACCTTGGTCGAGTTCGACCGAGTAAAATTCAAAATAAAAAGTCGATTTCTTACATTTACATGATTTTCTCGTTCGATTTCTTGCATACGAATACCTTATAGACTCGTTGTTAGCCAGAAACCAAACAAAATTATAATGGATTGTAAGGAGGGTTGAGAAAATAAGATATTTTGTGAAGATTGGAAAGAAATTACGCGAGATGTGAATTGAGTTTAGTTGGATGAGATTGGGTTGTGTAAGTTTTTTATTTAGTTAAAAATATAAATTTTATTATATATAAAATTAAAATAAAAATTTAATAAAAAAAATAGTTTTTAAACAAATTTTTTTTAAAAGAAATTATTATTTTTTTAATATACACTTCCAACGTTCCCATTTTCCTCGTTTTCCCCGTGACGAACCTCAAGAGAGAGAAAATGAACACCCCACCAGAAAATTAATATTCTGCGAATCTTCCTTGGGTTGAAGGCCGACGACTGAGCGCAGTTTCTTGAGCTCTCAATCGTGTTTTGATTGATTTCTCAATCTTCCGAGCACGAATATATTTCTTGGACCTTTGCCAAATTATCGGGTATGTAAAAATTTTGATGTTTCTTGCATTTTTAATTGTGTATTTAAGTGGATTCTTGAATTTTGTCTGGATTTGGTTTATTTCCTGAATTCTTGAGGTAAAGTGGCGATCTTTATTGGTTTTAGTGGATATAATTTGATATTGGGATTATATTCGAAGCATTAGGGAGAGATCATTTGATTTATTGTTGTGAAAATCTTACCTGCAGATGCCTTGAAGTGAAAATAAATCAGAATTCTGTTTTTTCAGTACTGTCCGATGATGGAATGGATTTGGGTTGATTTTTTAAGGTTCTTCAATTGATACGAGATATACAAAGTGAGTTTGGAAAATTTGGGTCTTTTTTTATAGTTTCAGAGAAGGAAAAATGAATGTGGTGGTTAAAGTTGGTAGTATTATCACCCAAGGAATGTACTCTGTTGCCACCCCATTTCATCCATTTGGTGGGGCGGTGGACATAATTGTTGTCAAGCAGCATGACGGAACCTTTAGGAGTACGCCTTGGTATGTGCGATTCGGTAAGTTTCAGGGTGTTCTTAAGGGGGCTGAGAAGCTAGTTCGAATAGAAGTTAATGGTGTTGAAGCTAATTTCCATATGTATCTTGATAACTCTGGTGAAGCTTATTTTGTTCGAGAAGTTGATCCAGAGAAGGATGATAATGAGGGTTGTAAGGACTCTGCCAAACTTGAAGCCGGCATTAATGTTAATGATGAAGTAAAAGGAAGTGAATTACAGAGATCGGAGGCTAATGAGCATAATGATGGTGGGGTAGAGGTGCGAGATGAATGTGTTACCCTTGGCATGGACCGGTTAGAGAGGGCTGATTCTGATGTGGAGAGAATATTTTACGAGTTTCAAGATGATAAATCTTCTCTGGTGGATTCGGTCGAGTTCTCTGAATATGGTTCTGGTAGATTTGACAATTTAGGGAACATGGAACATGTGTTAGAATCACAGGATTCAAATTCAGAGGTCATTTTGGTGAGTGTTGATGGACACATATTGACAGCGCCTATATCTTTATCGGAGAGGAATGCCGAAAATGTGCAACTAAATACGCCTCAATTTCACCTTGGCCCAGGTGAGGGTACTGAAGATTACAACAGAGGTGAAGCTTCTTGGCCTTCTGATTTATTGGATGAAATTGATGCCTCTCATAAAGTTACCACCATAAATATACACGAAGCAGATAATGGGACTTTGTCTTTGTCTTCTGTACCACATTTAGAAACTTGTAACTTAGATCAAGAGAAACCATATAGTGAACAAGGAACTCCATATAGTGAACAAGGAACTCCAGACTCCGGTCATCTGGACAGAGAACATAATATTGACAGCAGTTCCGATATTGCTTCTAAACCATTTAATAGGAATGAAGTTTTTAAAAGCTGCATGGAGCTTCAGGAATTGGCATCTCAGTCTACTGATGAGGATGAAGAACATAAGAATTCTTTGTTAGAAGTTCTTGACAAGTCTCCTCGAAGTCCTCTGGTAAATGGGGAATCTGAAGAGGGAAAAGAAGAAATATCAAGAAACAACGATGGACTATTCCCCCAAGATTCTGAATTTCCTAGCAGTACCCTTTTAACAGAGTTGAAGTTCAACCCTAAATCCCACGAAAGAGAAACTTCTGATACAGAATATGACGGTTCAGTTAGACTTGCGGTCCAGTGTGATAACAATGATCCAGAATTGCTGATACAAGCGGATGTAGATCTAGCATCCATGAGAATGCATAGTGGTGAGGGAGCTCCTGCTTCTGAAGAAGAACGTAGTAAAATTGAGCACCTTGAACTTCTCACTGGAGCTTCTATCAAAGGTATTAAAACAGACGTATATGCAATGCATGTTATTTTGTTATAAAAATAAAGCTTGATTCTATTTGCTATTTGTTGAATTTTGATATAATAGAAATGTAGTTATGAGAAAAAACCACATGACTCATGATTTACGTGCCTCGGCCATGAAGGTCAACATTATGACCCAATGTCCAGAAGGCTAGAACTCTCTATTAATCTTTCATAGTTTGCACCGCATAGTCTCTCTATGTAAGTGAAAATATATTGGGATAAATATGTTTTCAAATTTTTCTTATAACATATCTAGGATAACATCATATAAGAAATTTATCCAAATCTTTAACAATATTCAATTTGATTAAAATATATTATTTGATTTCTGGAAAATATTAATACTGTTTCTCATGTTTATTAATTGTCAACAGGGCTGGAGATATCTCTTTGTGGAAACTTGCTTCATACGGGAATGGGTTCAAGTGCAGCAGAAGATGCCTTTCATGCGAACCGCATATCACTGGAGGAATTTAAGTTTTCTGCCTCTTCGATTTTGGAGAATGAAAACTTAATCTTAAGAATACAAGGGAAGTACTTAAAATGGGAAAAAGCAGCACATATCATTCTTGGTATAGCCGCTTTTGGTTTGAGTCTTCCTATTGAGCCACAAGATGTTATCCCTGTGAAAAAAGAAACACCAGAATCAAAGGAAGATGATTCCGATATGACTTCAACTCCATCACGAAGATGGAGGCTCTGGCCAATCCCATTTAGGAGAGTCAAAACACTTGAGCATACGGGTAGTAACTCATCAAACGAAGAAGTATTTGTTAATTCTGGATCAGTCTCACAAAGCCAACCTGAAGAACCAAGTTCGACAATCCATACAGTCACAGAGCCTACACGAAAGCAAATCATTAGGACCAATGTCCCCACAATTGATCAAATAGCATCATTGAATCTCAAAGAGGGGCAGAATAAGGTTAATTTCATTTTCTCGACTCGAGTTCTTGGATCCCAAAAGGTTCGTAATATGTTACCTGGTCGGTATTTGTGCTTAGATTGGTTAATTATTTAGAGTTGGGAAAGGCTATACTCATCTTTACTCATACTTTCTGGAACAGGTTGAAGCTCATATATACCTGTGGAAGTGGAATACAAGAATTGTAATTTCTGATGTTGATGGGACAATTACCAGGTAAATCGTAATTCATTCTTACAATGAATTAACTTGTGATGTGCCGTATAATTTTTTTTCTTTCAACGTAACCGAAATGCTATTTGAAAATAGTTTACCAATTCAATTATATGTAGTTTATAGTTCTGTTATGGCCTGATATTCTTTCTTTAGATTATGCTGATTATCACTTTATAGCGATGAAAATAAGTTGTGGTTGATATGAATTATGATCGAAAATATTTTCTATGATTATATCACAATAAAATCATATCAAGTATTCAAGTCTATATCAGCAATCATAATACTAACAAATTTGATTTTAGATTATGCTATTTGATTTCTAATAGAACCTATTATGTCTTGTATCCTTGTGTCTAGGTCTGATGTTCTCGGTCAGTTTATGCCTTTGGTGGGAAGGGACTGGACTCATTCTGGAATAGCTCGTCTTTTTTCAGCTATAAAGGTAATGTTTTCTAATTTATCTTTTCAAGCTGATTGGAAATCATATATTCATATATTATTTTTCATGGCCTTAATCCATGCCAAAACATCTTTATGAACCTCATAGTTGATCTCTGAAAATACTTAAAAATATTGAACTGGAGTGCAATAAACTTTTCATCGGAAAAAAATGCAATAAAGATATGCAAATGCTGATGTGTGAATGCTTGATGTAAAGACTTTCATTTATGGATTTCGAGCCAAAGAATCAAAATCTGAGTCCCGACAAGTTGCAACTTTTTTTTATCTGATGCAACCTGCATATTTTTCATATTTCAAGATCTCTTTGGTTTTTTTGTTCATCTGAATTTCTCGTTTATTGTAAAGCTAATGGCAGGACCGTAACACAATGCATGTGTATAAACTAGGGTGATTTTAAGTAAATATAATTTATTATGGTGTTTTTTTTACTAGATACGTCTGTGGATACCAAGGTTTCAAAAATTGAATCACATTTATACGTATGTCATCCATAACCGATGTACAACCGAATGTCTTTTTCAAATTATAACATAATCCTTTGTATTTTTTTTGTTTATTTAATTAAAGTTTTTTTTTGGATATCTATATTTGGTGTACCAGAATTAGTTTTTATATGGCTTCTAATCAACCGATAAGGCCTGATAAAACATCTATCACTGTCTAATCAAAGCAACCAAATTCAGCCATTAATAAATAGTGATAGATAAACGATTAATGTTTAATTCATTCGGTGCAGGAGAATGGATACCAGTTGTTATTTTTGAGTGCTCGTGCAATCGTTCAAGCATACTTGACAAAAAGCTTTTTATTCAATCTCAAGCAGGTAAGTGGTTTAATTACATAAAGTCCTGAAACTTAGTTTTGACGACTGCGAAAGATACACTTATGACTGTATTCGGTTTGACAAATTTGAACTTTATGGATCTAAACTCCTTCATCAAAATCCATCAAATATGTTTTTGGCTACAAGGAAAAAAAAATTGAAATTAATCTTTCATGGCCAATAGTGTTTCATTTTATCTTCGAGGCTATTTGAAATTCCTTTAGGTTGCATTTTGATTGAAGAATTCGAGCGAATTTGATTTCAAATCCATTTTATTAATTTGGTTCAAACTTCAAAATTAGAAAGAATGATTGAAATTCCTTGTATTACCGAGAGCCTCGAATATATTTTTTGCTTCAATTATGCATTTCAAATCTCGTCATCCCAACAAATTCAAATCCTCTCGTCCAAACACAACTTAAGAGTGTGTTTGGATTCATATATTTCAAATTCCTTGATTTGGAAGAAAGGATTTGATTTGAGAAATTGATTTCATACGACATCATCTTGGATGTATCTAAAATTCACCACAATTTCTATTGAAATTGTTTAACTTGATACAAAGTATGTTTGAAATTTACTTGAATTACAAACCAAGAAATTAGAAATGCATCGGTCCAAACATAATCTTAAATCATTGTCATTGGAAATCAATTGTTTTCATATCATTTCACTCTAAAGCCCTTGCTAAATCTAAACAACATTAAATCAACGTCATTGGAAATCTAACACCAAGTCCTTCGCTAAATAAGAACCATATTAAATCATTGTCATTGGAATTTTTTTTCCGTATCATTTCACTCTTTATCCCTTGCTATATCCGAACTCTGCCCTGGGTAAATTATAGTTTGTCTGCTAAGTCCAAGTTCATCATCGACCCGTTGTTGTCATTGATACCATTTATCATTAATTTCTCATTTTCTATTATCTTTGCACTTCAATAGATGTAATTGCCATCATAACGAGATTTAACCTAGTGAATTTATTTCAAATGCTTGCAGGATGGCAAAAGCTTACCAAATGGACCGGTTGTTATTTCCCCAGATGGCTTATTTCCCTCATTGTTTCGAGAAGGTAAGATCCTTTTTCGTTAGAATCACTTATTATTTCTGTTGCACCTATATTTTTTTACTGCATACAATAACAAAAATGTTCTCGTGTGAATTTCTTTAATGCATGCCTTGAAAGTGAGACGATAGTAAAATCAAATCTCTTGGTTGGTGGCCTGTTTTGATTCAATTAGCTTCGTATGTCTGGGAACCATGCTATCATCGACTGTTGCTGCCTGGACTAAAGGATGTATTATATTTTCTGTATTTTGCTATTGACGTGAAATTAAGGCTATGAACTAAGATTCCATGGTTTGTTCTCTTGCTAGCATAATAGAGTTGGTGAGAATTTGTTAAAAACAACAAACTAAACAATAGAGAACTCGAATATGAGAATTTATGTGGAAATGCTTCTTATCCGAATGGGGAATTTATGTGTGACAAACTTTTTACTTGGTGGCAGTAATTAGAAGAGCTCCTCATGAATTCAAGATTGCCTGTTTAGAGGTAAACATAAGTCATCATGATGTATCTTCACAGGCATATGTTTTTCCTCTTAATCATATGATTACCAATTTTCAGGATATTAAGGCTCTATTCCCTTCTGATTATAACCCGTTTTACGCGGGTTTTGGAAACAGAGACACTGATGAGCTTAGTTACCGGAAAATAGGTATTCCAAAGGGCAAGATTTTCATCATCAACCCCAAGGTAGTAACCTTCCCCACTCATTTCTTTGCAAAATAATAGGCAAACTCAACGTACATCTTCTCTCCCTCAACCGCGATTTATTATTCACATCCTTGCAGGGCGAAGTGGCCATTAATCATCGTATCGATGTCAAATCATACACTTCATTGCATACATTAGTGAATGACATGTTTCCTCCTGCTTCGATAGTAGAGCAGGTATTTTCTTAATCCTTGGGAGGGTAATATGTCCTTGTTAATTTTCATGAGACAACCCTTTATCCTTATTTTGCAGGAAGATTTTAACTCATGGAATTACTGGAAAACACCCTTGCCCGAAATCGAGGGACTGTAGAAGATTTGTTAGAGACGGTGGACATAGTTTTTGGTCGTGATCATTCGTTTCAAACAGCGTTGAATCTCGTGGATCATATATATAAATGAATGAGACGCATCATTCTTCTAAATATATGGTACATGAAATGATATACGGTTGTAAAAACACGATAAAAAATGTTTCGATTTCTACGGTAACCGTAGACTTCTATTCATGACCAGTTATTTTCTTCTTCTCCACCGGAAGAATATACTGAAACTCACTTATTCTGTATAAACAGCACATTTTTATGTAACCATGCAAGCCATTGATCGGGATAATAAAACATCTATGAGTAATAAAGCTCTATAATAATAATACTTCCACTTCATTTTGTATCATTATTATTTTATATATAAAATAGAGTATGAGCAATAATAACGGGAGCGCGGAATAAAATTGGTCCAGTTTGATTTTTATTTTTTATTATAGGATCTAAGTTGATTTATTCGGTCTTACGTTTAAAAAATTGTTCCAAATGTTTATCTTGTTAGGACCGAGAATAAGTTTAGATGACGGTGAATAAATTTATAACAATTATAGCAATTTTTATAAATCAAGTTGTGTTAGCGGGATAAGAGAAGTTAAAAAAAGTTAAGAATGTAGAAACAACTCGAAACACAAAATGAACAAAGTATACAAAAAATATCAGATAAGTTACTGAAAATGACTGAAAAGAAATAGACCCTAGTTTGTTTATGGAAGTTCAAAGATAAATCTTTTACCTCTCTTCTTCTTTTGTTTTCAGAAAAATTTCACTAGAAGATTTGATTATTACAACACTTGTATAAAAATCACTTTAGCTTAGTTCAACTATTTGAGGTGAAGCTCCTCCTAACAACTACACAACAATATCAATATGTTCAAAAATTAAGTTTTATGACAGTTAAAACTTTCTCACTACACAATTTAGCTCAAGTAAACATAATAGGACTGAGAATAAAAAAGTGCACAAAGTTATTATAAATCGATCTAGTAGGCTTTAAACGTGTGCATATCAACTTGTGATAGAACTTTGAAAGATGTTGATAATGATTCAGGCAATTCTCATAAGTATGCAGAAATTCAAAGTGTCAGCTATCGTCAAAATTTCCGATTCATTCCACTTTTAGAGATAATGCCTCTAATGCTAATAAATATGAACGATACTCACAAATGCACTGGATGTCCGACAAGACAACAAATAATTTTATGTGTCTTTATCGTCTTTCCAGATATAGTACTGGATAAATAACTTTTCTTGATTACTACCTAGATATGGTAACCAACAAATATTTGATTATGTTGCGGAGAGATAATGTTTGTGCTTGCTAATCGGATTAAAATTAAACTATGAGATATATGTTTGATGTATGTAGAGGATATTTTCAGATCAGTTCAAAGATCATCTCGATTGTTCTAACTGATTCAACTCAATATATCCTTAACTTCTATAGAAGATCGGATCAATATCATTTTGTTCTTAAGCTTATGAGTCCATTACTTATTCAGATCAGTTCACTTAAACGGTTGCTTAATTGATTAGTCTTCTTTATCCGATCAGTTCAATTCAGTGTTTATCAGTTCAAATTCTTTATGTCCATCAGTTTCGTCTTATCGGATAGATAAATTTGTAATCACCAAACCAAGTCAAAATTTTATCTTTAACAATTTTCTCTTTTTTAATGATGACAAAACTAACTAAAGAGACATATTAAAAGAAGATTTTTTTATAGATAATCAAATGCAAAACATATAAAAAAAATTCTTTGGAAAGTTTGATAAGAAGAACGACTTGACCTATAACTACCCTATCCTGAATTGTTATGACCACCACTTGAGTTGTCCTGACTACTAGAACCACCACCAGGCGGCTTCTTGTGCTGAAAAGGATGAGGATGAGGAGGTGCTGATTTCGGCTTTTCTTTTGGCTTTCCTCCTTTTTTGGCCTGAGGAAAATCAACAACTTCAAAGAGCTGTTTGGCAATGGTTTCAATATGTTTGGATAAGGTGGCCTCAATTTTATCAATTTTGCCGATCAGATTTCTTGTGGAACTCAAATTTGTTGCCCTTTATCTGCTTGAAGTGAAGGTTAACAACTCTCAGTACTTCATTAATCTGAAAGTTGACCGTTGTTTTGAAGAGCTCCAGATCAAATGAAGAAGGCAATTGATCATCTCAGAGTCCGGTGATCTTAGTTGTCAGATTAGTGAGAGTATGATTCATTGTTTTCCAAACCACAGACATTCATATCTCCAAGATTTATGTTGATCTGTTCTGGCTCGAGCTGATGGGGAGGAGAGGCGGCAGTGATTTTTGAGGCAGTTCAAGACCCATTAAATGTTTTTATGCACTGATTTTCGTATCAGTTTGTTCCTTAGCATGAAATTCCTGGGAGTGGGGCGGGTGATCTGATTGATGCAGACTATCAAAAAATGCATCAAGAGAAGTCTCTTGGGGAGGAGGAGAGCTGATATGGTGTTCTGATTCTTGGTTAGGCGTAGGAGTTGGAGTCGATAGATCTTCAGCAATCTCTGCTTTTTCAGTCAGATGAGGAGGAGAGGAAGAATTAACCATAGACTCAGTTGGCTCAAGGGAAGAGATCTGAGCCATTTCAGGTACTTCAATGTTATCCATGGAGATTAGGATCTTAGCAGCAGTAGTGAGTGGCACTTCAGGAAGCTTCTCTGGTGAAGTCGGATCAAAAAACGATTGAAACACCTGCAAATTTTCAGTCTAAATACCATTTTGAATTTCTTCTGTGGAATTTGTTTGAAGACCCTATTCTTATCTGATAGGGTGCTGAATCATACTTAGATTGTTGATTAGGAAGATCTGATTTGTCCACTTGATTAGACTGATCTGTCAATTCGATTTGTTCTTTCATGTCAAACTGATTTGATACTATAGTTGTAGTTTCTGGCAGGGCAAGTGCAGTTGCAAATATTTCCACATCACTTTCACATTCATGGACAAACTGGACACCATTGATCAACATCATTCCAATAATTTCATGACCATAGACTTACAATATAAGTGATTTCATAGCTAAATACTTGACATTTCAACTTATAAGTTATAACACAAACATCCCATGTCTTAGAAATAATGTGTCCCAACCGTTCTATTACAACTGCAGGGCATATGTTCTCGCACCTTCTTTGACAAACCGACAACAAACTAACTTTTATGAACTGCATCACGTGAAACTTGAGTTTGGAAAACTCAGCAAGTGAAACTCGTAAAGTAAAAAAATAAATATATCATATTAATGAAAACGAAAGGTAACATCTTTTAAAACATTCAAACCATCAATCCTTGAAGAAGATAGTAGCGACGTGTTATTGATGTTTTGCATACATGCTTCATAGCTTAATATGGCTTTCATATTTCAATGTCATTCATGTCATATATGATGATTGTTGACCAACCTCTCTTGATTTGTGGTTTTTCCCTCCTTTCGTGTATTTAACACCATGTTCCTGTGGTGTGTCTTTCCCATCTTTCATGTATGTACCATAATGTTTGTGCATATGGTTTTCTCATGCCATAAACGCAGGAGAAGTTTAAAATTTTAATTTTATTTTGACAATCAAAATATGATTTTGATTGAGCACTCGTATGGTTTTATAATAAACATACATAGGATGTTAGAATTTATACCTTCGGTGAAAATTTCACAAGGCTCCAACTATTTCGGGATTAGCGGAGATAGCTCTTAATAAATTCCCTATGAACTTTCTTCGAGTCTCCTTCTATCAAGTCCATGACCAGAAGATTTATTCCTCTTTCAAATAGCACTAGAATATTTGAAAGAAGTTTTTACGTTGAGATAAAAAATTTGAGAGAGGACTCAAAATCTCTTTCTCTTGAAAAGTGGCCAAAATAATTTGGAGGATTTTTTGAGATGTGTTTTCGTGAATCACACATTAGGAATAGTGGTGGAGGCTAGCTCATCATTTTCTTTTCTCTTATTTCCTTAAAAACAATAGCCATAACTTAAATTCCATAATTAACATTAATGAGCTTGATTAATTAATTGGGCTAGTGCAATTAGTTTAATTAATTAATCAAAGTCCATTGATAACTTTAATTATTTAATATGTTGGATTTGTACTCCTACAAGCCCATTAACCATACTCCCAATATATTTAATTTAATATTTAATAAACTCAACTTTTGAGCTTAAAATATTAAATCCATTGTAAATTCAACATTTGAATTTAATATTTAAATTATAAATTCAACTTCTTGAATTTATCACCTACAAAATTTAATAAACTCAACTTTTGAGTTTAATAAATTAAATTTTCAAATTTTATAAATTCAAATCCTTGAATTCAAATCCTTGAATTATTCTCTCAAAAATTTAATTTAATCTTATTTGCCTCAATCTATGTATCAACGATTGATCATAAGAATGTCAGAAATCATATTTTTTATTAAACCCAGCGAACCATGATAAGAGCGTCTAGTAGCATCGCCCCATGATTCCCTATGTATCACTGATAGTGTCTGCAAGAACCAGTCGATTATGATTAGCGTACAATACAGTTCCCTTCATCTCATATATCCCGATCAAATCTGCAACCATTGGTTCATCGAGGGTTGCATAATAATTCGACAACTATGTGATAAATATAAATAGTGGCATCGCATGTACCATTGGAGAATTCCTTCTCCAATGTGCATCTCATACTCTGGCCAGAGATTCCATGCACTATTATTTCATCAGAACATATAGGATATCCATACCCGTAGGTGAGCGGTGAATTCCCGACTACAATGCACTGGCTCCTACATGTGTCGCAACTGTACCCAACCTCGCCACCTGATGACTCTCTTGGAGCCGGTAAACCAGTCAAAGCACAGCCCTAGCATATAGAGCCTCAGTGTTGTCCCGGGTCGTAAGGACTAATGGTGTACAATCATAATCACGGACTTATCCTCTCGATGAATGATAACCACTTGGAAAGTCCGAGGGAGGGTAGTTCGGTATAATCATCATATGACTACCCATCTGCATGTTTGGACATCTCTATGCCCTCAACAAGAAACGCGGTACACAACATCACAGATGTTAGTCTCGAGTTCAAGCGACCTTTATCCATATTTTAGGCGGCTGAATCGACTAAGAACGAATTTAGATTATACAGTGTTTACAAATGGGTTTCAACATCGAATTACGATTCATTTGTATTAAAGTATAATCAAGGACTTTATCTATGCTGATTGCATGGGTATACAGATAAAGAAATAACAAACCATCGCATGTACTATTGGAGAAGGAGTTCTCCAATAGTACATGCGATGCCACTATTTATATGTGTCACATAGTTATCGAATTCTTATGCAACCCTCGATGAGCCAATGGTTGCAGATTCGATCGGGATATATGAGATGAAGGGACCGTACTATCGATAATCATAACCGACTGGTTTTTGCAGGCACTATCAGTGATACCTAAGGAATCATGGGGCGATGCTACTAGACGCTTTTACCATGATTCGATGGATTTAATCAGAAATATTATTTCTGACATTCTCATGATCAATTGTTGATACATAGAATGGGGCAAATAGCACTGGATTTTTTGTTTCCGTGGAGAGAATAAATTCAAGAAGTTGAATTTATATTATGATATAGTAAATTCAAGGAGTTGAATTTATGAGATAATAAATTCAAGAAGTTGAATTTATGAAATTTGGAGAGAATAAATTCAAGGAGTTGAATTTATAAAATTTGAGGATTTAATTTATTAAACTCAAAAGTTGAATTTATTAAATATTAAATTAAATATAGTGGGAAGTATGTTTTATGGGCTTGTAGGAGTACAAGTCCAACATACTAAATAATTAAAGTTCTTAATGGACTTTGATTAATTAATTAAACTAGTTGGACTAGCCCAATTGATTAATCAAGCCCATTAATGTTAATTAAGATTATTAGGTCATGGCTTGATTATAAAATAGTGAAAAAAACCATTACCCTAGCCACCAAGCAAGCCTCCACTCCCCTCCATATTTTCAAAAAATCCCCTCTCCCAAAGCATCAAAATTTCGGCCATTCACTTTGCAAAAGGAGATTCATCAAGAGCTATTTGGAAGAGGAACAAACGATCTAGCCATGAACTTGATAGGAAGATTAAAGAAAGGAGATTTGAAGAAGGTTCATAGGAAATTCATCAAGAGCTATCTCCGCTAACCCCGGAATAGTTTGATCCATGTGAATCTTTCACCAAAGGTATAAAAGTTAAACTCAATGAATGTTTAATCTTAAAAACTATACGAGTGCTCAAAAATATCTTGAATGTCAAGATCTAAAATTTTTTCAAACTTCCGCTGCTTTTGGGCACGAGAAAACCGAGATCCAACAGTGGTATCAGAGCCAGTTTCTGTATATCGTATGGTTTTAAATCATATTGAATAATTTATTTCTAATCACACAAGAAAATTTCAGAAAATTGATGCACTATAAAAAATATATTTTTCCAGAAATAAAAAAAATTCGGATCTGCCCGAAACTATTTCGGGTAGACCGCACACGCAGCATGCGCGCAGGAGGTGCGCGGAAACGTTCGAACAGTGCGCGGTCAGCACGGGCGGCTTCTCGAGAAAGTCTCGGGAACTGTGCTGATTATTGGGCTTGAACTGTTTGGGCCTAAGGTGCAATTTTCTGATTTTTCAAAACTTTTGATTAAATTGATATTTTATGAAAATTAGTTCAATTTATCTTTTTAATAATTAATTTTCAGAAAATTAATAATTTTCTTGTAAAATAAATAATTAGAATATGATTTTAATTATTTATAGTAAAAATGAGTTTACAAAAAATCAATTATTATTGAATTAATTGGAAATTAAATAAAGATGTATATTTAATTTATTAAATTCTTTAATAATTGTGGTGGTTAGTAAAAAAGTTATTAGATACATGATTTATCAATTAATTAAATTTGTTTAATTAAATTGATGTTAATATTTGATATTAAATGCATGAAGGATGATTGAGAGTTTTGACCAATGTGTTAGGTGTATGTTAGGATATTTTACTTTTATATTCATTTTGTTAATATTTGATATTATTAAAGTGAATCTGGTTTATGGCCAGTTCCCACCCCATGAGATGTATCACATGACTTCGTCTTACCAATATTATGATATGATGTGAATTGACTGAAACTCCCATGACTTCGGCTCATATTATTGGGGGAACTCATTGCGACCGTCCACTACAATTCAATATTGATGGGTCGGTTTGACACGTGAAAATAAACGACGTCATATTATTGGGTCCTTATTAAACGTGAGGCGAAACACGGAGAGGTTGCATAGGGATGCAATTGGATTCTACCTTTTAGAAATTATAATTGGCTGATATTATTAGGGATTATAATTGGCTAATTGGACTCTACGTGTCCACTAAGGAAATACGATTTTCCTTTTTCATCAGAGGGTGGTGGAAAAGTCAAAATAGTGGGAGGAAAACATATAAAATAAAATCCATATTTTATAACTTAGAATTATTTTAAAATAATCAGTAACCATTATTCTGTTTTCATATCAGGATATTTTTGATTTCGTCACTTAATCAATTTTTGTTATTAACAAGCTAACCGAATCTAATTTTCAAGACTGGTTGGAAAATTGTTCTGAATTCGGAGAAAGTTGCATACACACTAATGTCAGTCCTACTGACTGACAAAGCATGCAAGACGGTAGGACTATAGTATGCAAGCTAAAGTGTAACATGCTCGCTTTTATGTCAAATGAACTGTAGCGACAGTTTGAGGAAATGTTGAATGCTGCTGACATTCGAATGCACGTGCAAGAGTTGCATGATGCATGAAACTCTACAATGATGCACACCACTTTCAAGGGGCTCATGACTACACGTATCCAAGACGGGGCTTTGGCCCATGAGCGTGGTATACGTATGACTGGATTTTTTGAGAATGTGGTGGGCCTGGAATATGTGATTCCTAACAAGTTACTTGATGACATCAATTTGTTGTCTTTCTCTTCCTCATTTGACGGGGTTATGGTGAACTTCAATTTGAATAAGATAGATGATAGCCTTGAAGAGCTAGTCAATACGCTTATAACTTATGAGATCACCATAAAAGAGAAAATTTTTGTTTTTCTAATGCGCCTCTCGTCAGACGAAAAATGGCCCACAAAGTAAGGAAAATAAATATTCTACCCCTCACAAGAAAAACAAACCCAATAAGAGGAAAACTCTGAAGGACACTTAAAAGGCCTACAAAGTCCGATAAGTCAGAATATATTTATTTCACTGCAAGAAGTCCGGATATAAAAAATTATACGTGCCAAAAAGGTTCTGGAAATGATAATTGAATGTCCAAGTAAACAGGAATTCGACAACAAAACAAAAGAAAGTTACATGATCCAAATCCCGCACAAATATGGCACACTAGAATATGTCACATTTCCCAAAGAAGGATGCACAAACTAGTGGGAGAAGGCATGTTTGACTTGTCAGACATAAATTCTCTACCTACTTGTAAGTCCTATCTAAAATGAAAAATGACAAAGACTCCATTCAATGCAAACGTGGAACGTGCGCATGGTCTACTGGATTTGATCCACACAAACGTTTGTGGCCCGCTAAGTGTTAGCACAACTATGGGCCATCCGACTTCATTACCCTTACTGATGACCATTCGAGGTATTAGTATGTTTATTTGATGAAACAAAAATCTGAAGCATTTGAAAGGTTCAAAGAATTCAGATCTGAAGTAGAAAACAACTAGAAATGAGTATTAAGACACTTTGATCTGATAGAGGTGGAGAATACTTGAGTGCTGAATTTTTGGGTTATCTAAAAGAGAATGAGATTTTCTCACAGTGGACTCCACCAGAAACACCACAATTGAATGGTATTTCTGAACTTCGTAATCGAACCTTGATGGACATGGTTTGATCCATGATGGGATTCACTGAATTGCCTACATCATTTTGTGACTTTGCGCTTGAAACTGCGACAATGTTGTTGAATAATGTCCATACAATAGCAGTGGAAAAAACACCATATGAGATATGGATGGGAAAAACTCTCAAATATTCTTACTTGAGAATATGGGGATGTCCTGCTTACGTGAAGCAGATAGTGGGAGACAAATTGGACAGTAGATCCACTTTGTGCTACTTTGAAGGATATCCAAAAAATTCTGTTGGATATTATTTCTGACATCTCAATGAAGCAAAAGTGTTTGTTTCAAGAAATGCCACCTTTCTAGAGAAGGAGTTTCTATTAGATAGAAAATGTGTGATGATAGAACTTGAAGAAATTCAAGATACTCCTTCAACTGTAGAAGTTGAACCTAATCCCCAAAAACCAGTAGTTGAAGTGCACGCACCTAGAAGGTCTGATAGGGTTATTAGACCACCTGCAAGATATACACTTCTTCATGAACAAGGTCATGATGAGCCTTGTGTTGGATGTGATCCAATGAATTTCAAAGAAGCAATATTTGATATTGATTCAACCAAATGGCTTGAAGCCATGCAGTCGACTATATATTCAAACCAAGTCTGGACATTAGTGGATCCACATGAGGGAATCATTCCCATAGGATGCAAATGGATCTACAAAAGAAATCTTAGGGCGGATGGGAAGGTATTTACCTTCAAAGCAAGACTGGTTGCAAAAGGTTATACTCAAAGGCAATGAATTGACTATAAAGAATCTTTTTCACCAGTTGATATGTTTAAGTCCATTAGAATACCACTAACCATAGCAGCATGGTATGACTATGAGATATGAAAAATGGATGTAAAGACTGCATCCCTCAATGGAGACATCAAATAAGAAATTTATATGTCTCAACCTGAGGGATACACATCAGTGGAAAGTGAGCATAAGGTATGCAAACTTCATAGTTCAATAAATGGTCTTGTTGGAACTTTTCAAGTTCGCAATCTTGATTTTGATGATAACGAAACTTGATAATTATGTTACTAATAATCTACCTTAGTGTGCAGCATCTAGGATCACTCACGAGCTGTTTACATCGCAAACTGAAGACCCAACTGATCGCACAAACTGAATCAGTCTAACTGTTACGTCAATTGAGCAGTCCAGCTGATTGTCCAGTTGATAGGTGGTTCACCTGGAGAACCTCAGAATCCTGGCCAACCAAATGAGTGTTCAACTTATGAAAAAATCCAGCTGATCAGTTCAACTGAAAAAGAGTGAAATCAGTTCAACTGACGAGTCAACTGATTTCACCAGCCCAACTGAAGATCAGTTCAGCTAACCAGTTCGAAGCATCAGTCCGAATCTTTCAGTTATGGATGAAGACAAACTCTTTCAGTGGAATCCAGCTGTATGTGAAGGTACAAGCCATTGTCCAATCCAAGGACAATAATGGACGTTGCATCAGAACATTAAAGACAAAACATTTCAGAAGGACAGTCGAAAAGTCGAGACATAAAGTCCAAGAAACTAATTCAAGATGCAACGGATACAATAAATGAGTCTCACTGTACGTTCAGTTTTCCCGCCTATATGAAGAGAAGATATGTGAAAATTCAAATACAAGAAATATATACCACAAGAAGAAGCTGAAGAAATACACCGAGATTCAATACAAAAAGCTTCTTCAAGAGAGAAAAGAATAGGTACGCACATTGGACATCTGCTTTCAGAAGCATTTAGCCCAGAGGGACACTTTAACGTGTTATCTGCTTAGTTGAGAAGCCATTTTCCCTCAGTGTTTGAGAACATCCTTGTTCAGTTCTTACAAACAAATTCTCTCCAGCACTCAGATACAGTCTTGCACAAAGACGTTAAACTTGTGTATGTAGTTTTTGACATATAGACGTTAAAGAAGTGTTGGCTGGAAGGTTCTGCCTTCAGTCGTAGCTAGGAGTTCAGTTTAGGCAGTAGTGTAAGTCCTAGCTGAGTGGGTTTGTACAAAGAGTTGTATAAATCAAAGTCTTCTAGTGAATCTTACCCGAGGCGGTAGAAGGGGTGACGTAGGAGCAGTTGAAGTCTCCGAACATCCATAAACATATCCTGTGTATTTAACTGATTAACTATTGTTTTCAAACTGTTTGGATCAGTTAGAGTATCCGTCAGTTCAGTTGTCACCATAACTGAACTGATGAACACAAAAAATAATCAACCCTTTTTCGGTTATTCAGTTACATAAGTTAAAACGTTTACTAATATAGCAGTTTTCTTCACGAAGGATTACTTCGATTTTTTTTCCGCTTGGTTTTTAACCAAACTCGATTTAATTCATTGGTGTTGATATTCTTAGAACACGAGCTATTGCAGCTCATTGGAGAATATTTTGTTTGATGCATCCGAAAGATACTCAGCAAATGATCCTTCAGGTCTCAAGCAGGCGTCAATGAGTTGGAACCTAAGATTTGATAGCACTATCAAGGAATTTGGTTTTGCTAAAAATCCTGAGGAACCATGCGTGTCCAAGAAAGTTAGTGGGAGTGCAGTGAAATTCCTAGTACTTTATGTTGATGACATCCTACTCATTGAGAATGATGTATGATTACTGTAATCAACTTAAGTATGGTTAGCAAGTAAATTCTCCATGAATGAAATGGGTGAAGCATCCTATGTATTGGGAATACAAATCTATAGAGATAGATCAAAGAGGATGCTGAGGCTCACCCAAGACACTTATATCGATACCATTCTGAAGCGATTCTCTATGGAAGAGTCCAAGAGATGATACTTACCAATGTGTCATGATGCTACTCTATTTAAAGCAATGTGCCCCAAAACTGATGAAGAGATATAGATGAAGACACATATTCCATATGCGTCAACCATTGGTAGTATCAAGTATGGTATGATATCAACGCGCCCTGATGTTGCTTACGCTTTGAGTGTTGCAAGCAGATATCAGGTGAACCCTGGTCCAATGCATTTGAAAGCCGTGAAAGATATTCTTAAGTACTTAAGAAGTACTAAGAACTTGTTGATAGTCTGTGGAGTTGGAGAATTGAAATTAGAAGGCTACACTGATTCTAGATTCCAATGTAACGTAGATGATTCGAAATCGACCTCTGGTTTTGTATTCATGCTAAATGGTGCGGCTGTCTCTTGGAAAAGTTCCAAGAAAGACACCGTTGCGGATTCCACCACTGATGCTGAATGCATTGCTGCATCTGCTGCAGCCAAAGAGGCAGTTTGGATGGGGAATTTTGTCAAAGAGTTGGGCGTTATTCCTAATGGAGTTGATCCCGTCTCGGTCTACTGCAACAACACTGGTGCCGTTGCGCAAGCAAAGGAACCAAGGTCTTATCAACGATCCAAACATATACTGAGGAAGTTCCACATCATCCGAGAGATTGTAGAAAGAGGAAATATATCAGTCGAAAGAGTCCTCTTTGCAGATAATGTTGCTGATCCACTTACAAAGCCTTTGCCAGGACCATTGTTTGAAAAGCATCGCGAATCAATGTGATTAAAGTTTATGAGTAGTTGGCTCTAGGGCAAGTGAGAGATTGTTAGAGTATATTCTCTGTAAGCCAACTGTTGGCTAGGAAATTTATTGACTTAGTTGTAATGAACAATCTTTATTTTAATATAATTCATTATTTCATGGTTTGTTATTTCTTTATCTATATATCCATGTGAACAACATAGATAAAGACCTTGATTATACTTTAATACAAATGAATCGTAATTCGATGTTGAAACTCATTTGTAAGCACTGTATAATCTAAATTTGTATTTAGTCGATTCAGCCGCCTAAAACATGGATAAATGTCGCTTGAACTCGAGACTAGCATCTGTGATGTTGTGTACTGCTTTTCTTGGTAAGGGCATAAATATGTCCAAACACAGATGGGTAGTCATATGATGATTATACTGAATCATGATGATTATACTGAATCACCCTCCCTCGGACTTTACAAGTGGTTATGATTCATCGAGAGGATAAGTCTGTGGTTTTGATTGTACACCATTAGTCCTTACGACCCTGGACAACACCGAGGCTCTATATGCTAAGGTTGTGCTTTGACTCGTTTACCGACTCCAGGAGAGTCATCAGGTGGTGAGATTGGGTACAGTTGTGACATATGTAGGAGCTAGTGCATTGTAGTCGGGAATTAACCGCTCACCTACGGGTGTGGATATCCTATATGATCTGATGAAATAATAGTGCGTGGAATTTCTGGCCGGAGTATGAGATGTACGTTGAGAAAGAGTTCTCCAATAGTACATGCGATGCCATTATTTATATGAGTGACATGGTTATCGAATTCTTATGCAACCCTTGAGGAACCAATGGTTGCAGATTCGATGGGGATATATAAGATGAAGAGACTGTACTGTACGCTAATTATAATCGACTGGTTCTTGCAGGCACTATCAGTGATACCTAGGGAATCATGGGACGATGCTACTAGACGCTCTTACCATGATTCGATGGATTTAATCAGAAATATGATTTCTAACATTCTCATGATCAATTGTTGATACATAGAATGGGGCAAATTAGGGTAAGCCTGAATAAATTATTATGTCCTGAATCACAAAGAGTTGTGAACCCACGACTAGCTGTATCCCTGAACCATTGAGGCTCACACAAGCACTGGATTATTTGTTCCCGTGGAGAGAATAATTCAAGAAGTTAAATTTATATTATGATATAGTAAATTCAAGGAGTTGAATTTATGATAATTAAATTATGAGAAAATAAATCAAGGAGTTGAATTTATGAGATAATAAATTCAAGAAGTTGAATTTCTAAAATATGGATAGAATAAATTCAAGGAGTTGAATTTATAAAATTTGAGGATTTAATTTATTAAACTCAAAATTTGAGTTTATTAAATATTAAATTAAATATAGTGGGAAGTATGTTTAATGGGCTTGTAGGAGTACAAGTTCAACATACTAAATAATTAAAGTTCTTAATGGACTTTGATTAATTAATTAAACTAGTTGAACTCGTCCAATTAATTAATCAAGCTCATTAATGTTAATTATGATTATTAGGTCATGACTTGAATATAAAATAGTGAAAAAAGCCATAACCCTAGCCACCAAGTAAGCCTCCACTCCCCTCCACATTTTCGAAAAATCCCCTCTCCCAAAGCCTCAAAATTTCGGCCATTCACTTTGCAAAATGAGATTGTGCCGCCTCTCGAATTTTGATCTTCTACGTTGAAACGTCTTACAAATATTCTAGTGCTATTTGGAAGAGAAACAAACGATCTAGTCATGGACTTGATAGGAGGATTAAAGAAAGGAGATTTGAAGAAGGTTCATATGGAATTCATCAAGAGCTATCTCCACTAACCCCAGAATAGTGGAGCCGTGTGAATTTTTCACCAAAGGTATAAAAGTTAAACTCCATATGAATATTATATCATAAAAATCATACGAGTGCTCAAAAATATCTTGAATGTCAAGATCTAAATTTTTTTTAAAACTTCCGCTCTTTTGGGCACGAGAAAATCGAAATCCAACATGAAGAGCATTGTTATCTCCGGAATAAAGGTCAGTGATTGAAATACAAAGATCCTAAATCAAAATATGATTTATTCGATAATCATATGCGATATTCGAGTGTATGATTTTCGTCATTGGTATCAGAGCATGTGTTAGTTGATATTCTAACTTGTGTTTGATATTTTTTTTTCGGTAAACTCATTTGATCCGAATTTTTTTCTGTTCATTAAATGTGAAAACCGCATGTGAATTTTTTTTTGAAATAAAAGAAAATTATATGCAGTAATGGAGAACATACATGAATAAAACAAAATTGATATTCATGAGTATATGCATTCACATATAACTTTTGTTAAGCGGTGCATTTTTTAAAAAGGTGAAAGACGTGGCAGGGTTATGTATATATACATATATATATTTTTTTACATGCAAAGTTAAGAATTCGATGCTTCATGATTATGAACATGAAGAGATCTACAAATTTTATTTGAGAAAATTGATATTCTTTGTTCATATCTATTCTATTTTATTAGGATTGAGGACATGATAGTAACCACTTAGAAAAGAAACCAACTTTTTCTTCCAACTTTATCCTTATACGATACTAATAATACACTTTTGTTTTTTGTTTTTTTTTAAATTTCAACACACACTTTTATTTTTATTTTTGTTTATTTCAACAATTCAAATATCAATTTAATCCCTCCATAATATGTCAAATTTCGCTTTAGTCCATCGATAATGATAAAAATTCTGTACAAACACGCATCGGGTGTGCAGAGTAACTAATATAGATGAATGGACTGTTACCGTTTTAAAATGGTATCCGTCGGTAACGATTTGAAAATGGTGCTTGTTTTTTAAATTATTTTTTTGAAGTTTACGAATAGCATAAATAAAAAAAAATTGGCTACATGTGATCCATAAATAAAAGTTCCATATGTTTTATATCAAAGGATAGTTTGCCAACAATATTGAGAATGAGAGATTGTTGTTATGTATGCAAATTTTTTCAGCTTGAATATTAATATTGAGGTTGGTTTTTGTGTCCAATCTAAATTTTTTCTCATTTTAAAGATATGACAATAATTAAACATACTCTAATTATCTTCTAGGGAGCAGCTAAAGTCCAAAGAGCTCCGAAATGAATTGCAAAGTTTCACATGTTTAAGCATTATAAAATGGATCTCACACACACCTTGCCTCAACATATTAAAGTTTGGGATAGCAAGCATTTATATCTTATGCATTTTGGTCATAATTTTGAACATGATGTAATAGTTGAACTATTAAGAGATTCTCTAACTGGACGTTAGAAGAGCATAATCGATGATATACTTAACCAAAGGGGATCAATGATCTATGTTGATAAGTTGAAATTATCATTGATTAAGATATGAGAGAAAGAGGTTGAACATGAGATGATGAAGACATTATCTTTACTGATAAATTCTGGAGTTCGTCTTTTGAAGTTCGCTCTATCAGATAGGCTCTCGAAGGGAATGGCCAAAATGATATCTCGCATGTGTAAAAATAAAAAGAAATTAGATTTTCTTTAGGAAGATGACTTGATATTATGTATGTTTATTTCGATGTTTTTTGACATATGTAATGTAGAAGCATGTATTGTAAACTTTGATGTTAGTTTATTTTAACACATGTTTATCTACGTATGTTTATTTGGAATTTATTGAGATATTCAAAATTAAGTTGGAGTTTTTAGGTTGGAAGATTTTGAGTTATTCTCACCTAAAATCAATTGATATATTTTTTGTTACTTAGAAATTAAATTTATGATAATGCAACATTAGGATTGTAGATGATGATTGGGAACTTAGTGAACTTTCGAGTCTATGCCTTATGTTAAATCATTATAGATGCTAATTTTAAGTACAAAACTAAATTCTACATTAAATAAGCATTAACATGTGTTATCACCTCTAAAATAGACAGACAATGACATCAAAATCTATCATTGCTGATCTCAACAAGGGTGACAAATTGTGTAAGATCTAGGAAATTCGAACTACGTAACCCGACTGCATCCAATCTAGGGTTTTATTTAAAAATATGTGTTTAATGATTTTTTATGCATTTCATACATGATTATTTCATGGGTAGGGTTTATTTCTGGATTATTATTAAGATTCATGCATTAGGGTTTTAAGTTGCATTTCGCGCTCGAACGAAGAACGGAGACTGGGGATAGTCAGGAAAAATATTTGTATTGAATAATTAATTTTAATTATTTAATATGAGATGTTTTAAAGGGAATTTTTGAAAAATGGGCCTTGGCAGGTATTTTTACATGTCGGGTCATATGGTTAACCAGTACGCAAATTTTATCTATTCAGATGACTTTTTGATAGTTCGGGCATCATTTCCAAAAACGTACCTAAACGAATTTTTTTGGGAGTGTTATTGGGCTTGATGGGTTTGTTTTAATGCTTAATGAGCTCAAAACCATTTTAAATTTTAATTAGGGCACATTAGTGTGATAATAATCTACTTAAACCTTACCAAA
Organism: Primulina tabacum; assembly: GCF_025594145.1. Lineage (NCBI taxonomy): Eukaryota > Viridiplantae > Streptophyta > Magnoliopsida > Lamiales > Gesneriaceae > Primulina > Primulina tabacum. The sequence goes on from NC_134559.1 coordinate 34,185,868, forward strand.
CCAAACCCTAATCCTAACCCTAATACACGGCCGCCCCCTCCCTCATTCAGTAGCATTCATCAGCCTCTTTTCAAAGAAAAACCAGCAGCCTCCATCGAGTTCTTCAAGGATTTTCAAAGAAAACTTTTCCCCTCCTCTCCGGTTCACGTCTCACGTGTAGTTCTTCGAGTTTTCAAGCTTATAATCATCAAAGCACGCCATGTATCTTGTTTCTCACATCATTTACGTCATATATGTGTTGTGATGTGTGCCATGTATATAGAATGCTCGATCCTTTCATGCTAAAACGTTTTTGACTACGGTTTGTCATGAAATAAGTATGTTTATGCATATATCTCACGTTTTTCATGTGCTTGTGCAAGGGGGCTGTCGAAAGGGATGTTAGGGACTGCTTAGGATGAGAATGAAGAGGACACGATGCTGGAGTCTAGTCTCGGTCAGGTTAAGGTGAAGGCCGATGGGTTTTTGGCTAGGGAAGGTTTGTTATGCTTAGATCGAGAGAGAGGGATGAGAGCAGCAAGCATGGGCTCAGTCCAGGCCATGGCTCAGACCCTGGTGGGTCCATGTCAAGGCTGGGAAGGGTTCATAGGCTGTTGGTCCTGAGGCTAGGGGCAATGCAAAGGATATGTCGGTGATTAGGGTTTGAAGTTGGTGATCTCGGGGGAAAGATTACGTAACAGTGTGTATAGGTGCTAGGGTCCTTGGCTAGATTGGTCCAGGAGGGGTCCAAGGTGTGCTAGGAAGTGTTGGTTTGAGGCTGGTTCGTTTTAGTTGAGAGTAGGGTAGAAGTTGGCTTTGAGGTGTTTGGGACGCCTTTCAGTTGCAAGGTTAGCACCGCGGCGCTTGTGCTTCAAATTAGGAGCGCCACAGCGCTGATGTCGGGCGCCTAGGCGCTAATCAAGCGCCACAGTGTCAGCACCTAGGCATTGGACCTGGGTTTGAGGTGCTTTAAATTTAAGTGCTATTGTCTCATTTGGGTATTAATAAGTCGTTATGACCAAGCTTAGTGAGGGTTAGATTAGCTGACACGAAGCTTGTTAGGTACCTTTGAGTTATGATTTAAGTTTGGTCATCTTAGGGTAGAGTTAGCAGTCTTGGCAGCGCCCTAAACACGATTGTGCATGTTTTAAACGTTTATGATATTATGGATACAAATTTTTTATGTAAATATGAAAAATACGTTGCATGTTTGGTTTTAAGAAAAATTAGGTATATGTACGATTTTATTAAGTGATGAATATGATGACATGTTTTTGAAAGAATTGGTTGCGACTAATACGATGTTATGTAAGGCCAAGGCTCAGTGGATGGGTAATACTGTCGTTGATCTCCCCACCGTCGGGTACCGCGGTTATACGTAGATGGATCCATCGTCTAATACGATGATATGAAAGTCACAGCTGATTGACATAATTCAAATTAAGAAACGAACATGTATATGTTGATATGTTGATATGCTATGAAATGTTTATGCTTTAATAGACCATTATTATGCACACGATATTGTTAGTTCATGAAATGTATTTTTATTACAGTACTCACTACAACAATAAATGGCTATTGTGACACTTTTTTGTAGACACTTTTAATTAAATGTTGTTACAAATACTTAATAATGACACTTGTAAAAAATTAATAATGTGTAAAATAAAAAAACATATTACTTTAGTTATCATGACATTTTTAATTGATGTCATCTTTTATACGGAGGGGAACAATTACTTTTCCCACATCGTAAAAAATCAATAAAAAACTTAAAAATTTCACTATAAATAAGTGTGAGAATATTTGGGTTAGATAAATATTGGAGGAGGGAAAATAATTGTCTCCCTTCATATAAAAAATGACATCAATTAAAAATGTCAGGATAACTAATCTAATATGTTTTTTTATTTTCACATTTATTTTATCTAATTTTCCCTCCTCCTATATTTATCCAACCCAAATATTCTCACATTTGTTATTGTCACTATAAATAACATACACGACACTTTTAGTTGTCATTATAAATGATTTTAACTGACATGTAAATTTGTCATTATTACTATAATAACAAGGCATCTATAAATGTATTTAAACATGAGTTTTCCTGATATTTAAAATTGTCATTATATGAATAATTAGTAACACGTATGAAGCTGTCATTAACATCTTATAATGACATTAAAAAATGTCAGTAAGTTTAAGACGACATTGGAATAGATGACATTTGTTGGAGGTGTCACTAAAACTTAAATGTCACTAAATATTGAATATGATGAAATTTATGAATGTCACCATAAGCATTTATTCCAGTAGTGACTTTTCATTGTTGCATGTTATGTATATGTACTTGCTATTAACGTTACAGGTGTGTTGAGTCTTTAGACTCACTAGGTGTGAATGATGCAGGTGAGTTTGTTGATCAGGAGATAGGAGGTGACGAAGACTGAGCAGGCAAGGCTGGATGTGCGCACACTAACCCGAGTACCTTATGTAAGGCCCAAGAATTTGATTATTGTAATCTGAAATGAATTGTGGATAAATTGAGGTGATTATAGACGAAACGGATCAGACCGGGAGAGACGAAAAGAAGACCGAATTATGTGCGAGGATAGAACACCTTGCGCATATGCGCGACCCTCCGGGCGCATATGCGCGACATGGATCCGCGCATGTGCGCGAGGATACCCGAGAGTTTTGAAGAATTTGAAGGACCTCGCGCATATGCGCCGAATGATGGCGCGCATATGCGCGAGCTGCCGAGACTTACACGCGCCGAGACATAGTGTCTCGCCCATATGCGCCGAGGATGGTCGCGCATATGCACGAGACGTGTTGTGTTAAGGTGAAGCCATTTTCCCCTCACCATGCATGATATAAATAACTTTGTCATTCATCAATTTTTAGTCAAAGGAAAAGAGAAGGAGAGAGCTCCGGGGAAAAATTGTACTTCTTGATATTAGAATTGTGATTTTGTACAATCCGCCAATTAGAATTTTAATCCGAGTACATTATCGTGTTTCTGGCGACGAGAACTTCAACTGGACGTAAGTTTCTTATGTTTCTGATATGTTGTGAAATTGTGATATTATCAGAATCGGATATAATTCATATATGATATTCTTGATATGTTAGACGTCGTAGAATCGAAACCGGATCGAAGAAATGTTATCGTATACGATTGTTATCGATTTTCCAGCTTATATGGTATGAGTTGTACAGAATTTTAGGGTTATGATATGCATATCATTGTTGTTATGAATTGGTGATATCGCTCTTATGATGTATAAGTGGCCGGTATATCAAGACTACACCGTTATGCCGTAGAAATACATCGAGATTCATATCGATATTTATACGTTGAGTTGAAGATTGATATAGTGCTTCTTATACATGTATTTCAGGTTGGTATTGAAGGTTTTGAAGATTGGGATTGATTTAATCCAACCAAATACCAAACAAAGAATGGTATAAATCAATGTTGAACCGGGAAATACGACTCGAGTCAGATTGGACTGGAGTTTCCCTAAACCACATACTAGATTGTTTATGCTTTGATATGTTTATATTTTGTCTATTGAATTATATAAATGCAATTGAGATAGATGAGTCCTTGGCAGAGCAGCCAAGTTACTAGATGTTTGGTGGTATCGAATTGCATAGGAGAAGATCGATTCCTATTGTAGTTGTTCGATATAGAAAGGACCGAAGTCTAGGAATAAGACATACCGCCACTCCGATTGGGAGAGTAGGTGGGAGACTTGTTACGTCTTATTCACACCGGGATCCCTAGACTTAGATGTGAGTCGAGTCAAGAGTTTTATCAATATTCACTAATGTGTCATAAAATCATGATTCATGTTCTTGATACATGGTTTATATTTTGTATACGATCTTATGCACTTCATGTATACATGTTTTATTCTGGGATTTATTCTCACTGGAGTTTCCGGCTGTTTTCGTGTTTGTATGTGTGTATGGCAACAGGTGAGACATGATCAGTGCCGAGAAGAGGTTGAACGAGTGATGATTAGCGTGGTGATCCGGACTTAGATGTGAAACTGGTGGTTTATTCCTAGACTTGTAGTAGGGAACAACAACACTAGTTATGTAACTTGGAAATGGGAATAAATTTATAAGTTGATCATGTGGTGTAGATTCTACATTTGATATTGTATAATAAAAAAACTTAACTTGTTGTATGCTTGTATATATTTTGGCTAGAAATGCTTTTATGTATGTATACAAGAAAATTTTTTTTTAAGTAGCATACATAATTGATCCAATGAGTCCCAATGATTAAAGAAGATGAATTACCACCCGGGTCCCCACAACAGGTGGTATCAGAGCCATAGATCTTTAGATTGAGCTAGAAGTGAGTGAGCGGGGTAGATTGAGTCTTTTCCTTGCTTACTTATTGATACTAGCATGAGAATATTGTATTGTTATTATACGTATGTTCTATGCTAGCATGAAGGCATGTTTTATTGCTTTGAAAGTACATGGTTGCTTGATTTATTTTGTTGATTGCAATTTGTACTTGTAAAGAATGAATCAGAACCAATTCTGAATCAGAGGTAAGATGATCAGAGGAGGACTGAGACAGACTGCATATAGTTGAGAACTAATCCTTTTGATAATCAGATATGCCTCCTCGAAGAGCAGCAGTCAGGGTGCCAGAACAGGGCAGTACATCCAATGACCCTATGGACGTGACAGCTACACCAATGGAAACATTGCTGAAACGGTTTCAGTCATTCATACCACAGACACTGAAAGGCACCAAGAATTCTGTTGATTGTGAAAGCTGGTTAGATGATATCGAGATGTTTGATTCCCTTGACTACTCAGATGAACGGAGAGTGAAACTTATTGGGCATCAATTACAAGAAGTTGCAAAGAATTGGTGGATTACAACTAGGAGAGCATTGGAACAACGAGGTTCAGAAATTACTTGGAAGGTCTTCAAAACTGAGTTCTATCAGCATTTCTTCCCAGTGTCATACCGGAAGGACAAGGGGGCAGAATTTGCAAACTTGAGGCAAGGGCAATTGAACATTGAAGAGTATGTTGCCAAATTTTCTACATTGCTACGTTTTGCTCCACACGTGGCAGAGAATGATGAAGCTTTTGCCGATAAGTTTATCAACGGCTTGAATCCGGACATTTTTACATTGGTGAATACGGGACGACCCAACAACTTTGTTGATGCTTTGAACAGGGCAAAAGGTGCTGAAGCTGGCTTGATGAAGCAGCGAGGAGCATCATATATTGTTCAGACTCCGAGACCTCCACAGCCTACCGTATAGTTTTCACAACCTCCTCCTAGATTCGAGAGTGGTGGTAGCGGAAGTGGTAAGAAAGATTGGTTGAAAGCCAGAGGGAAGCAATTTAAGAAATCGGGCAGCAGTTCATCCAGTTCAAGTGGCTCGAGACCGAGTGGTCCTAGCCAGAGTTACACAGGTGTGTATTGCACTACTTGCGGTGGAAGGCATCCCACAGAACAGTGCCAAGGAGTGGCTGGTAGATGTAACGTCTGCAAACAACCAGGACATTCGCTAAAGTCTGCCCATAGGGAGGTGCACAGCGATCTCAGAGTGTGGGATCATCCGGTTCAGTAGCTCAGACAGAGAAACAGGCATCTTCTGTACTCTCTTTTCAGCCTGCACCTGTACATTCCCAATCAAGGCCAGGAGGAAGCCAGACGGCGAGCCAACCTCCGAGACAGCAGGCCCGTGTGTTTGCACTGACCGAAGAACAGGCTCAGGACGCACCAGATGATGTTATTGCAGGTAACTGTTTCCTTTGTGGTTACCCTGCTCATGTATTAATAGACACTGGTGCATCCCATACATTTATAGCTGAACGATTTGCATTGATACATGCATTGCCTGTCAAGTCATTATCTACTGTAGTATCTGTTTCTTCTTCTTTGGGGAGTGGTTTGATATCAGTGACTTCTGTTAGAAATTGTATGCTACAGTTCGAGGGTAATGAGATTGAGTTAGATTGTATTGTACTTGGGTTGTCTGATTTTGACTGTATTATCGGTATTGATATGTTAACCAAGTACAGAGCTACTGTAGACTGTTTTCACAAGGTTGTCAGATTCAGACCAGAGATGACTGAAGAGTGGAAATTCTACGGTAAAGGTTCCAGATCTCGGATTCTTGTGATATTGGGGCTGGCTATGATTAGATTACTACAGAAAGGAGCGGAGGGATTCCTAATATATTCAGTAGATGTACTGAAATCGAGCCCCTCATTGGCAGATTTGCCAGTGGTGTGTGAGTTCGCTGATGTTTTTCCGATGAGATTCCAGGATTACCTCCAGCTCGAGAGATAGATTTCAGTATTGATCTCATACCAGGTACTGTTCCTATATCCAGAGCTCCGTACAGAATGGCGTAAATAGAACTAAAAGAATTAAAGACTCAGTTAGAAGATCTGTTGGCCAAGGGATATATCAGACCAAGTGTTTCTCCTTGGGGCGCTCCGGTACTATTTGTACAAAAGAAAGACGGTTCTATGAGGCTCTGTATAGATTAGCGGCAACTGAACAAGGCCACGTTAAAGAATAAATGCCTTCTGCCTCGTATAAATGATTTATTTGAATCAGTTGCAGGGTTCTTCTGTCTACTCCAAGATCGACCTGAGATCTTGATATCATCAGCTGCGAGTCAGAGATTCGGACATATCGAAGACAACATTCCGAAATAGGTATGGACATTATGAGTTTATTGTCATGCCGTTCGGTTTGACGAATGCTCCAGCGGTGTTTATGGGTCTGATGAACCGTGTGTTTCAGAGGTATCTCGATGATTTCGTGATTATTTTTATCGATGATATTTTGATATATTCAAAGAATATGATTGAGCATGCTGAGCATTTGAGAACTGTGTTGCGAATTTTAAGAGCTGAGAAATTATATGCAAAACTGTCGAAATGTGAATTCTGGTTGAGACAGGTTGTATTTTTGGGTCATATCATATCTGGAGATGGTATATCGGTGGATCCTAGCAAGGTTGAAGCCGTGATTTCTTGGCCGAGACCGACATCCGTGCTGGAGATCCGTAGTTTTATGGGTTTGGCAGGATACTATCGACGATTCATCAAAGATTTTTCTAGTATTGCGAAGCCGATTACTCAACTGACTCAGATGAATGCTCCGTTTGTTTGGTCCAAATATTGTGAGTCTAGTTTTCTTGAATTGAACAAGAGACTGACCAGTGCACCGATACTGACTATCCCCTCAGGTACTGGTGATTTCGTTGTTTACTGTGATGCTTCTCACAGAGGATTGGGTTGCGTGTTGATGCAACGAGGTCATGTTATCGCATATGCCTCACGACAACTGAAGACACACGAGACGCGATACCCAATTCATGATCTTGAATTGGAAGCCAACGTCTTTGCAATGAAGATATTCCGACACTATTTATACGCTGAGAGGTTTGAGATTTATTCGGACCATAAAACCTGAAATATCTGTTTTCACAGTCTGAGTTGAATATGAGACAGCGTAGATGGCTTGATTTATTGAAGGATTTCGATTGTGAAATCAAATACTATCCAGGAAAGTCCAACGCAGCAGTTGATGCATTAAGTCGTAAGGTATGTTTCTTATCCTTATCGACTATTGGCGTTTCGAATTCGATAAAAGATTGCTGTTTGTCTGGGATGGTATTTGAGACAGATTGTAGACCAATACAATTATATGCTGTTCAAGTTGAACCTGAGTTAATATTGAGAATTAAAGAAGCACAGAAAAGTGATCAAAATATTCAGAAGTCGATTGAGATGGTCAGATCAGGGCATCAATCTGAATATCAGGTTCATGATCTGGTGTTATATGTGAATAACCGTCTTGTGGTGCCAGATGTTTCAGACTTGAAGGAACAGATTTTGACAGAAGCACACTGTAGTCGGTTTAGCATTCATCCTAGTGGCAGAAAGATGTACAATGATCTGAAGAAACAGTTTTGGTGGAAACATATGAAATCAGACATTGCAGAATTTGTGTCCAGATGTTTGAATTGCCAACAGGTAAAAGCAGAACGGAAGAAACCCGGGGGTTTACTACAGAGTTTATCCATTCCAGAATGGAAATGGGATCACATTTCCATGGATTTTGTTACGAAACTACCACGTTCTTCCCGAGGCTATGATGCGATTTGGGTTGTGATTGACAGATTGACCAAATCAGCATGCTTTATTTCGTACAAAATGACGTACAGATATGATCAGATGGAAGAAATCTATGTCCGAGAGGTAGTCCGATTGCACGGTGTGCCGAAGTCTATCGTATCAGATCGTGATCCACGATTTACTTCGCATTTTTGGCACAGTTTGCAGGAAGCTCTAGGTACGAGATTACATTTGAGTACCGCATATCATCCACATACAGACGGACAGTCAGAGCGGACTATCCAGACACTGGAGGATATGCTTAGAGCTGTAGTGCTAGATTTTGGCACTAGTTGGCAAGATTCATTACCTCTTTGTGAATTCTCGTACAACAATAGCTATCAGAAGAGTATAGAGATGGCACCATTTGAAGCATTGTACGGTAAGAAGTGCCGATCTCCGTTGTATTGGGATGATATCTCTGAGGTACCTGATATTGGGCCTGATATGATTCGAGATATGACGGAAAAAGTGATGCTGATTCAGTAGAAAATGAAGACGGCTCAAGATCGACAAGCCAAATATACGAATATTCGACGTAGACCATTAGTGTTTGAGCAAGGGGATAGAGTATTCTTGAAGATTTCTCCGTTCAAAGGCATCGTCAGATTTGTCAAGCGAGGAAAGTTGTCTCCTCAGTTATATCGGTCCGTATGAGATTCTGGAGAAGATAGGTGATCGTGCCTATCGACTTGCTCTTCCGCCTTCTCTATCTGGAATACATGATGTTTTTCATGTATCAATGTTGCGGAAGTATATCCCTGATGATTCCCACATTATTCATTCCGATGAAGCAGAACTCGACAACACTCTGAGTTATATAGTAAAACCGATTCAGACTCTTGATGGGAAGGAAAAACAGCTCAGAATGTAGACTATTCCGTTGGTGAAGATTCAGTGGAGTCGTCATGGCCTCCAAGAAGCTACCTGGGAGACGGAGTCAGATATGAGACAAAGATTCCCAGAGTTATTCCACTGATGTAAGTCTTTTGTATAGCCTTTTCTGTTATACCTTCTTATTGATATGATTTGATTACCTATGATTTCGAGGAAAAAATCAGATCTTAGGGGGTGAGAAATGTAAGGCCCAAGAATTTGAATATTGTAATATGAAATGAATTGTGGATAAATTGAGGTGATTATAGACGAAACGGATCAGACCGGGAGAGACGAAAAGAAGACCAAATTATGTGCGAGGACAGAACACCTCGCGCATATGCGCGACCCGCCGGGCGCATATGCGCGAGGCAGGCAGAGAACCTCGCGCATATGCGCGACATGGATCCGCGCATGTGAGCGAGGGTACCCGAGAGTTGTGAATAATTTGAAGAACCTCGCGCATATGCGCCGAATGATGGCGCGCATATGCGCGAGCTGCCGAGACTTGCACGCGTCGAGACATAGTGTCTCGCGCATATGCGCCGAGGATGGTCGCGCATATGCCCGAGACGTGTTGTGTTAAGGTGAAGCCATTTGCCCCTCACCATGTATGATATATATAACTTTGTTATTCATCAATTTTTAGACAAAGGAAAAGAGAAGGAGAGAGCTCCGGGGAAAAGTTGTACTTCTTGATACTAGAATTGTGATTTTGTACAATCCGCCCGTTAGAATTTTAATCCTAGTACAGTATCGTGTTTCTGGCGACGAGAACTTCAACTGGACGTAAGTTTCTTATGTTTCTGATATGTTGTGAAATTGTGATATTATCAGAATCGGATATGATTCATATATGATATTCTTGATATGTTAGATGTCGTAGAATCGAAACCGGATCGAAGAAATGTTATCGTATACGATTGTTATCGATTTTTCAGCTTATATGGTATGAGTTGTATAGAATTTTGGGGTTATGATATGCATATCATTGTTGTTATGAATTGGTGATATTGCTCTTATGATGTATAAGTGGCCGGTATATCAAGACTACACCGTAATGCCGTAGAAATGCATCGAGATTCATATCGGAATTTATACGTTGAGTTGAAGATTGATATAGTGCGTCTTATACATGTATTTCAGATTGGTATTGAAGGTTTTGAAGATTGGGATTGATTTAATCCAACCAAATACCAAACAAAGAAAGGTATAAATCAATGTTGAACCGGGAAATACGACTCGAGTCAAATTGGACTGGAGTTTCCCTAAACCACATACTAGATTGTTTATGCTTTGATATGATTATATTTTGTCTATTGAATTATAGAAATGCAATTGAGATAGATGAGTCCTTGGCAGAGCAGCCAAGTTACTAGATGTTCGGTGGTATCGAATTGCATAGGAGAAGATCGATTCCTATTGTAGATGTTCGATATAGAAAGGACCGAAGTCTAGGAATAAGACATACCGCCACCCCGATTGGGAGAGTAGGTGGGAGACTTGTTACGTCTTATTCACACCGGGATCCCTAGACTTAGATGTGAGTCGAGTCTAAGAGTTTTATCTGTATTCACTAATGTGTCATAAAATCATGATTCATGTTCTTGATACATGGTTTATGTTTTGTATATGATCTTATGCACTTCATGTATACATGTTTTATTCTGGGATTTATTCTCACTGGAGTTTCCGGCTGTTTTCATGTTTGTATGTGTGTATGGCAACAGGTGGGACATGATCAGTGCCGAGAAGAGGTTGAACGAGTGATGATTAGCGTGGTGATCCGGGCTTAGATGTGAAATTGGTGGTTTATTCCTAGACTAGTATTAGGGAACAACAACACTAGTTATGTAACTTGTAAATGGGAATAAATTTATAAGTTGATCATGTGGTGTAGATTTTACATTTGATATTGTATAATAAAGAAACTTAACTTGTATGCTTGTATATATTTTGGCTAGAAATGCTTTTATGTATGTATACAAGAAAAATTTTTTTAAGTAGCATACACAATTGATCTAATGAGTGCTAATGATTAAAGAAGATGAATTAGCACCCGGGTCCCCACACCTTATTTCTTCCGCACATCATGTTTTTATGTGTTTTGAGTAAACATGATCATTTTATACATTTGTTACGATATGTTGGTGTTTTTCAAGGATTTTTACTTGGTTTTATTCTACGCACATTATTGATGGCCGAGTTGACAATGTTTTTTGAACTACAGTATTTTATTTGTCAATAAATTGCGATTATTTTTAAAGGTTGCATTTTTCAGCAGTGTTGCATGCATTAAAAAAAAATAGTAGCTTTTAAATTAGTAGAAGTTTCAAACTGAATGATGACAACTATGATACTTGACGCCATAAGATTGGGTATATGCTTGATGAGCAAGATTACATAGAGGGTATCAACCAAGTCATGCAGGATCCCGGTGTGGGTAACACTGCTCAGCACAGAAGAGATCAAGAAGCTTACCAGGCATGGAAAAAGAAAGATTCCACTTCTCGTGCTATACTGGTTGCTTCTGTGATTGATGATCTCATTCATGAATGTGAACAGAAAGATTCCACTTCTCGTGCTATACTGGTTAGTTCTGTGATTGATGATCTCATTCACGAATGTGAACAACATCTCACTGCTCATGACATTTAGGTGTACCTAAGAGAGAATTATGGAGATACTACTGTCACTCGTCTGAGGCAATTGACTACCTAGTTTGACACTTACAAGAAACACGCTGATCACAGCATCAAACAACATTTGAGAACTATGTCAAACATGATATGTGAATTGACTTCAGCTTGTCATATCCTCTCTGATGAGCAACAGGTTCAAGCTATGATCCAATCTCTTCCTGAAAATTGGGAGCATCTGAAAGTCAATCTCACTCAAAATGATAGCATTAAGACTTTCTCTTATGCTTCTCGCCATGTTGAACTTGAGGATGAGCGGCTTGGTGCTGCTAAGTCCATAAAAAGTGTTTTTATGGCTGAATCTAGTTCCAAGAAAGCTTCGGCTTTAAACGCTTCAAGAATTGGAAGAAAAACAGGAAATGGAAGAGTGTTGTGGAAGGGTTCAAGAAGAACAACTTCAAGCCAAACGAAAAGAATAATCGTAAGAGGTTTGGGAAAAAGAAAGGTAAAATCAAAATGAAGTGCTACAATTGCCAAGCATTTGGTCATTTCCCTCGTGAGTGCCTTGAGCCTAAAAATGTAGCATTTACTAACGCTTTTGTGAGTACTATATGTGTCTCTAGTATTGTTTTATTAACTGAATCCTATCCTGTGTGGATTGTAGACTCAGAGCAACAAACCATGTAAGTAGAGATCGTGAAGCGTTTGTAGATTTTTCGTCGGGTTCCTTGCGGCACAAGATGGATATTTGTAGGAAATAATGCTAAAGTTGAAGTTAAAGGCATTGGTACTTGCAAACTAGAGTTGCATGATGGCCGAACTCTTATTTTACATGATGTTCAATATGCACCAGAGATTCGATGAAATCTAGTGTCTATTATTGTTCTTCTAGGACTAGGATTCTGTTTGAACTTTAGTAGTAATCTTGTTCGTATCTACTATGGTAATATGTATTATGTTTGTGGATATCTTGGGAATGGTTTTATCGTTTTTGATTATGACAAACAAATGTTTAACTATTTTGTTGATCGTTGTGTTTCGTTAAATGTTTGTTCATCTATTAATGCAAATGTGGATGCTTACACTTGTATGCTAGAATAGGTCACATTGGGAAAGACAGGATGAATCGACTAATCAAAGCAGAACTTTTAGGTTCTCTTTCTAAACTTGATTTGTTGGATTGTGAACATTTTCTTGCTGGTATAATTGCACGAAAACCATTTGGAAAAGAAATTAGGGCGAAATTTCTATTGCAATTGATTCATTCAGACATATGTGGTCCAATGAATGTGAAGGCTAGACATGGAGCTTCTTACTTCATTACATTTATGATGATTTCATTCGTTATAGTCATGTATATTTTATTTCACATAAATCCGAAGCATTGGAATGTTTTAGACGTTATGCAAATGAAGTAGAAAATCAAATGGATAAGACAATAAAGGCCTTGAGAACTGACAGAGGCCGTGAATATCTGTTTGATCAATTCAAGGATCTACGTAATGAAAAGGACATAATTAGACAATTGACCATTCCTTACACACCTCAGCAAAATGTTGTTGCTGAAAGAAGGAATAGAACATTGTTAGACATGATAGGGTCCATGATGGCGCAAGCTAATTTGCCTATTTCCTTTTGGGGAGATGCTTTATTAACTGCGGATTATTTACTAAACAAGGTGCCTTCTAAGTCAATTCCTTCCACGTCATATGAACTGTGAACTGGTAGAAAACCAGACCTAAGTAACCTTATACATTGGGGATCAGCTGCATATATTTATGACCCTACAAGTAAATATGGAAAGTCGGGTCCTCGTGGAAAGAAATGTATTTTTGTTAGATACTCTGAACATTTTAAGGGTTACGTAGGGTATGAACTTTTATTTGAGTCATCCAATTCATAAAATAATTTGTTGCCAAATGAAGCATAAAAAGCTCAAGTAGATGAGTCTTTAGACTCACTAGATGCGAATGATTTAGCTGAGTATGTTGATCAGGAGATAGGAGGTGACGAAGACTGAGTAGGCAGGGCTGGATGTGCGCACGCTAACCCAAGGACCTTATTTCTTCCACACATCACGTTTTTATGGGTTTTGAGTAAACAAGATCAGTTTATACGTTTGTTAGGATATGTCGGTGTTTTTCCAGTATTTTTACTTGGTTTTATTCTACGCACATTATTGATGGCCGATTGACAACGTTTTTGAACTACAATATCTTATTTGTCATTAAATTGCTATTATTTTTGAAAGTTGTATTTTTCAGCAGTCCTGCATGCATGCATTTAAATGGGATTTTCGTGTATTAGCTTTAAAAAAAAAATTAGTAGCTTTTAAATTAGTAGACTTTTAAAACTGAATGGTGAAAACTATGATACTTGGCACCATAAGTTTGGGTATGTGCTTGATGAGCAAGATTCCATAGAGGGTATCAACCAAGTCATGCAGGATCCCAGTGTGGGTAACACTGCTCAACCGAGGAGAGATCAAGAAGCTTACCAGGCATGGAAAAATAAAGATTCCACTGCTCGTGCTATAGTGGTTAGTTCTGTGATTGATGATCTCATTCATGAATGTGAACAACATCTCACTGCTCATGACATTTGGGTGTATCTGAGAGGGAAATATGGAGGTACTACTGTCACTCATCTGAGTCAATTGACTATCGAGTTTGCCACTTACAAGAAACATGTTGATCACAACATCAAACAACATTTGAGAGCAATGTCAAACATGATATGTGAATTGACTTCAGCTGGTCATATCCTCTCTGATGAGCAACTGGTTCAAGCTTTGATCCGATCTCTTCCTTAAAATGGGAGCATCTGAAAGTTAATCTGACTCAAAATGATAGCATTAAGACTTTCTCTTATGCTGCTCCCCATGTTGAACTTGAGGATGAGCGGTATGGTGCCGCTAAGTCCATAAAAAGTACTTTTATGGCTGAATCTAGTTCCAAGAAAGCTTAGGGCTTTAAACGCTTCAAGAATTGGAAGAAAAACAGGAAATGGAAGAATGTTGTGGAAGGGTTCAAGAAGAACAACTTCAAGCCAAATGAAAATAATAAGCATAAGAGGTTTGGGAAAAAGAAAGGTAAAATCAAAATGATGTGCTACAATTGCCAAGCATTTGGTCATTTCCCTCGTGAGTGCCTTGAGCCTAAAAATGTAGCACTTACTAACGCTTTTGTGAGTACTATATGTGTCTCTAGTATTGATTTATTAACTGAATCCTATCCTGTGTGGATTGTAGACTTAGAGCAACAAACCATGTAAGTAGAGATCGTGAAGCGTTTGTAGATTTTTCGTCGAGTTCCTTGCGGCACAAGATTGATATTTATAGAAAATAATGCTAAAGTTGAAGTCAAAGGCATTGGCACTTGCAAACTAGAGTTGCATGATGGCCGAACTCTTATTTTGCATGATGTCCTCTATGAACTTGAGATTCGACGAAATCTAGTGTCTATTGTTGTTCTTCTAGAAATAGGATTCAGTTTTAAATTTAGTAGTAATCTTGTTCGTATCTACTATGGTAATATGTATTATGGTTGTGGATATCTTAAGAATGGTTTTATCGTGTTGGATTGTGACAGACAAATGTTTAAATATTATGTTGATCGTTGTGTTTCGTTAAATGTTTGGTAATGCAAATGTGGATGCTTACACTTGGTATGCTAGACTATGTCACATTGGGAAAGACTGGATGAATTGACTAATCAAAGCAGAACTTTTAGGTTCTCTTTCTAAACTTGATTTGTTGGATTGTGAACATTGTCTTGCTGGTAAAATGACACAAAAACCATTTGGAAAAGCAATTAGGGCAGAATTTCTATTGCAATTTGATACTCACGGGAAATTTAGGGTTCGATTCCAGCGAGTGTCACTAGTACAGACACAGGGTTTTGAAATTATCCCGAGCCTGAAATCACAAAGAAGACCGTTAGAAGGGGGCCAGGAGGGTGTCCTGGCGTAGACCCTCCGACGCTCAAGTCAGTGACTGAGGATATAATGGGGGAGAAGCTAAGGGTGCTGCTGAAAACAATATAGTAAATCCAAAATCATACGCTCAAACCTGGTATTTATAGGAGAATACCTGGGCCCTGATGGGCTTCCCTCCCAAATGTGGTCTGGGCCTCCAAGATGTAATCCGGGCCTAGGGGGCCCATGGGGTATCACAAGTCTCCTCCTCCCGAGTCGAACTGAATCGCAGGTTCGAAGTTCGATTAGTTGCGTTATTCTCGGTTTACAACATGAGAGTTGTGCATTTTCTCCCTGCCATTCGTTAGTCTCCAAGGATTTGGAAACAAATTAAATAAAATTCCTTCTCTGAAGATCTAGACCTGATATGAGCCTCCCCTGTAAATAAGAGTAATGTTCTAGCTTCATTCTCATTTCTCCCATTCATCCTCAGCTCCACACCATCTCGCCCACGCCTACACATCACTAGCCAGCACCTCCCTGCCAAGCCCTTGCCTCTCACCCTCGCCCATACACCATCTTACCAACAGCCGCAAGCCCTCGCCACCTCGCCCTTGCCTCCCATGCCTCTCGCCTGCATGACCTCCTTGTGCAGCACCTCGCCTGCCACTGCCTGCCAACCCCGTCCCTCGCCCCCTAGACAGCCCTTGCCGTGACTGCCCATTGTCGTGCACGCCCCTTGCATAGCACAGCCCCACCCTCGCCTCGCCCTGCAGGCCTGTACACACTCGTCTATACAAGCGGCCTCGCCTCGCCAGCCCAACACCAGCAAGCCCTCGCCCTCGCGCAAGTCCTTGCCCATACACCACCTTGTCGAGCCTAGCACCTTGCCTTTCACCCTCGCCTTGCGCAAGTCCTCGCCCATACGCCACCTAGCCGAGCCCAGCCTCGCCCATCCCGCCGAGCGCCCTCGCCTCCTCGACTCGCCACTGCGCGTTTGCCAGTGCACCTCCCTTGTCCCCACGCGCAAACCCTCACCCCTCCTCGCCTACTCTCCTGCGCCTTCGTACGCTCGCCCCGCGGTCCAGCCTCAGCCCACAACCTCTCCCCTCACCCATTCGCCAACCATCTCACCACTTCTCGCCCTCGCCCTCGCCCCTTCTCGCACAGGAACATCAACCGTCTCGTCCATCCCCCTTTCTCGCCAAGCTCTCCCAAAGCTCCTCTCGCTCAAAGCTCTCTCGCCTCGCCCCTACCAGCTCTCGTGCTCGCCCCTACCAGCTCGTCCAAGAACAATCTCGTGCTCGCCCAACCACCACCGCTACGCTCGCCCATCACTTGGAGAATTTTATTGCGAATGATTGTGTGCTGAAGAGCTTTATTTCTGAAGAGCCCTTGCACGCCCTCGCACTCGCCCTTCGCTCGCAGTCCTTGGATTTTGAAGAGCTTTTGGGGGCAATACAGCGACAAACATCATTCGTTAACGACAAACCAAATAAATTTTTCTAACACGGTATGCCCTCGTCGCCCCCATCTTCAAGGTCCTCTACCAAGCTTTTGAAGGAAAACAATTCCCACTTCCCCGTGCCCTTGAATCCTCTGCTAGAATAGTCCTTAGAAGGAAAAATAAAATTTCAATCTCCTCACCCTCTAACTCCGCTGCTAGGCGATGCTTTAGCAGGAAAATAAAACTCTCACCTCAACATCTCGTAACTCCTCTGCTCAGCCGGGCCTTAGCAGGAAAATAACATTTTTCTCCTCCCAAACTCTGCTCCTCTGCTAGGCGATGCCTTAGCAGAAAAATAAAATTTTTCTTCTCCCGAACTCTACTCCTCTGCTAGACGACGCCTTAGCAGGAAAATAAAATTTTTCTCCTCCCGAATTCTGCTTCTCTGCTAGGAGGTGCCTTAGCAGGAAAATTTAATTTTTCTCCTCCCTAACTCTGCTCCTCTGCTAGGCGGTGCCTTAGCAGGAAAATAAAATTTTTCTACTCCCGAACTCTGCTCCTCTGCTAGGCGGTGCCTTAGCAAGAAAATAAAATTTTTCTCCTCCCCAACTCTGCTCCTCTGCTATGCGATGCCTTTACAGGAAAATTTAATTTTTCTCCTCCCTAACTCTGCTCCTCTGCTAGGCTGTGCCTTAGCAGGAAAATAAATTTTTTCTCCTTCACAACTCTGCACCTCTGCTAGGCGATTCCTTAGCAGGAAAATAAAATTTTTCTACTCCACAACTCTGCACCTCTGCTAGGCGATACCTTAGCAGGAAAATAAAATTTTTCTCCTCCCTAACTCTGCTCCTCTGCTAGGTGATGCCTTAGCAGGAAAATAAATTTTTTATCCTCCCGAACTCTGTCCCTCTGCTAGGCAATGCCTTAGCAGGAAAATTTAATTTTGTCTCTACTCCACTCTGCTCCTCTAATAGGCGATGCCTTAGTAGGAAAAATAAAATTTAATTCTCCTCCTCCACTCTGCTCCTCTGCTAGGCGATGCATTAGCAGTAAAATAAAATTCTTCTCCTCCACTCTGCTCCTCTGCTAGGAAAAGCATTTCTCCCGAACTCTGCTCCTCTGCTACGCGATGCCTTAGCAGGAAATTTTATTTTGTCTCTACTCCACTCTACTCCTCTACTAGGCGATGCCTTAGTAGGAAAAATAAAATTTAATTCTCCTCCTCCACTCTGCTCCTTTGCTAGGCGATACCTTAGCTGGAAAATAAAATTCTTCTCCTCCACTCTGCTCCTCTGCTAGGCGACGCCTTAGCAGGAAAATTTAATTTTTCTCCGGCCAAACTTTGCTTCTCTGCTAGGCGATGCCTTAGCAGGTAAATTTCATTCTCCTCCTTCACTCTGCTACTCTGCTAGACGACGCCTTAGCAGGAAAATTTAATTTTTTCATCCTCACAATAGAACAACATCAACGAACTTAATATAAAAACTTGGCTTTATTAAATTTCAACTAATAACATAAGACAAATTCAGAAACGAAATACATCAAAATTCAAGTCAAGATTAATATTCTCTAAGGTGGTAAGCGTTCCCGAGCCTCTTTAGAGCCTTGCCTAGAGCATTCTCCAACTTTCATCTCTGCTCCTCTTGTACCTCCATAGGACAAAGTTACCCAGTTCTTCCTTTCCTAATCATATTAAGCTCCACACGCGCTCTTTTTCCCTCCTCCCTCACTACCCCTTCATAACACCGCCGCGCGACTTTTTGGTCCCTGCACAAGACTCCAACTCCTTTTCCCACAGGAAACTTAAGCTTCTGATGATAAGTGGAAGCTACGGCTCTGAAATCCTTCAGGGCTGGCCGTCCTAGAATTCCATTATACGCTGAAAGGGTATCCACCACGGTGAATGCTATCATTTTTGTTACCCGTCGAAGATCAGTCCCCAAGGATAGGGGAAGCACAATCTGACCCAAAGGCGGGATGGCGTGTCCTGCAAACCCAAACAGCGGGGTGGAGATCGGCTCGAACTCAAATCCTTCCACCTTCATTTGATCCAACGTTCTCTTGAACAAGACGTTCATGGAGCTTCCATTATCAATAAATATCCTTGCCACATCATAATTGGCAATGGTGGCCGTCACCACCAAGGCATCGTTATGTGGAATCACAACGCCTCGGAGGTCTTCCGGCCCAAAGCTGATGATGGGGTCTTGTGGTAAGTCTGCAACCCTAGATATCTCAAAGTTCTCCAACCTTCTCTCATGTGCTTTCCGAGCTCGCCCAGAGTCTCCATCAGTAGCACCGCCTGAGATCATATGAATCATTCCTCTCGTAGGGTGGTTATCCTCATTCGTTCCCCTCCTCGATTCGACGTGTTCCTGAAGGACATCTTGACCTTGACCTTCCCCTCTCTTCTCCCAACCCCCTGATTTATCCATGGAGGGCCTTGACCACGTCTAGAGGACGGGCGAGACCTCGGTCGACTCCCGGATGCGGATCCTTCTCGTCTGTCCCGCGAAGGCAATCTAGCACTGCATTCAACCCTTCGTGACTTCTCCCACCTCCCCACGGGCTCCCTCACCTCCATCACATCGTCACGACTCCTATCCAGTGGAACATGTGACGAGAATTGTCCTCTACTTCTAGTTTTTTCCTCCTCTCTTTCCCCCGCACCCCTATTCTTTCCTCCTTTCTCTGCTCCCTCAACTCTACTTCCTCTGGGCTGGTTCTCCATCCTTCTGTACCGTTGGGCATCTTCCAAGTTTACATATTTCTCAGCTCGAGCCAACAGATCATCATAGCTCGACGGAGACTTCTTGACCAGCGACTTGAAAAACTCTCCTCCCCTCAGTCCTTGTGTGAAGGTGCTTATCATGATGTCAGGGATAGCCGCTGGTATTTCCAGCGCTGCACTGTTGAAACGCTGAACAAATTCTCGCAAAGTTTCATTCTCTTGTTGTTTCATCACGAACATGCTCAAATAATTTTTTTGGTGCCTCTTGCTGCTAGCAAATCGGTGCAAGAAGGCAGCTGAGAAGTCCTCAAAAGAACGTATAGAGTTGGGCTGCAAGGTGTTAAACCACTTCTGGGCTGATCTCACCAACGTGCCCAGAAACACCCTGCACCTGACCTCGTCTGAATATTTATGTAACAGGGCCGCATTCTCAAACCTCCCCAAGTGTTCCTCGGGGTCAGTATGTCTATCGTACTCTCCCACATTCGACTGTCGAAAATTTGGAGAAAGCCTTTCTTCTAAAATGGCTAGTGAAAAAGGACTTCCTCTCTTGGGAGCCGGCGCTCTGCTTCCCAACTGCTGCCTCAACATCTGTATTTCCTTCCACATTTCTCCTATCTCACTAGTCTCACCGATTTGGTGGGGTTGTGTCTCCTCAATCCTGCTTTGCTGGCCTTCAACATTTTCCTTTCGCTCCTGGCGAGTGGCCTGCTCTTCAACGAACACAGATTCTTTGTTTCTCTTCATAGCCTCATCCACTGTCCGAGTGATAAATTGACCCAACTGCTCCAGGGTCAAGTTCCCCACATTTTCATCGGGACGGGTTTGCTCGACCCTGGTCTCTTGATGAGGTTGTTCGGCTCTTGTCTCTTGACGAGGTTGTTCCTATCTCGTCTCAAGATGTGGTTGTTCCTGTCTTGTCTCAACATGAAATTGTTCGGGTCGCCTCTAAGGACGGGATGATGCTAAGGTAGCTCTTCTACTCCCTCTCTTGCCTACCATCTCTACGTCTCAACTTAAAATTCCCACAGACGGCGCCAAGTGATATTCACGGGAAATTTAGGGTCCGATTCCAGCGAGTGTCACTAGTACAGACGCAGAGTTTTGAAATTATCCTGAGCCTTAAATCACAAAGAAGACCGTTAGAAGGGGGCCAGGAGGGTGTCCTGGCGTAGCCCCTCCGACGCTCAAGTCAGTGACTGAGGATATATGGGGGGAGCACTAAGGGTGCTGCTGAAAACATTATACTGAATCCAAAATCATACGCTCAAATCTGATATTTATAGGAGAATACCTGGGCCCTGATGAGCTTCCCACCCAAATGTGGTCTGGGCCTCCAAGATGTAATCCGGGCCTAGAGGGCCCACGGGGTATCACAATTGATTCATTCAGACATATGTGGTCCAATGAACGTGAAGGCTAGACATGGAGCTTCTTACTTCATTACATTTATAGATGAATTCACTCGTTATAGTCATGTCTATTTTATTTCACATTAATCTGAAGCATTGGAATGTTTTAGACGTTATGTAAATGAAGTAGAAAATCAAATGGATAAGAAAATAAAGGCCTTGAGAAATGACAGAGGTCGTGAATATCTGTCTGATCAATTCAAGGATCTGTGTAATGAAAAGGACATAATTAGACAATTGACCATTCCTTACACACCTCAGCAAAATTGTGTTGTTGAAAGAAGGAATAAAACATTGTTAGACATGACAAGGTCCATGATGGCGCAAGCTAATTTTCCTATTTCCTTTTGTGGAGATGCTTTATTAACTACGACTTATTTATTAAACAAGGTGCCTTCTAAATCACTTCTTTCCACGTCATATGAACTATGGACTGGTAGAAAACCAGGCCTAAGTAACCTTTTACATTGGGGATCAGCTGCATATATTTATGACCCTTCAAGTAAATATGGAAAGTCCGGTCCTCGAGGAAAGAAATGTATTTTTGTTAGATACTCTGAACATTTTAAGGGTTACGTGTTCACTGGTGAACAAGACGATGGAAGCATTACTGAGATTGAATCAAGAAATGTAAAATTTTCGGAGAATGAATTTCCTAAGAAAGGTGAAATTAAAGGGTATGAACTTTTATTTGAGTTATCCAATTCAGAAAATAAGTTTTTGCCAAATGAAGCATCAAAAGCTCAAGTAGATGAGATATTTTGATTCCAATTGGAGAAATCTTGATAACAATAATTCATCTGCTCCCCAACTTCGAAAGAGTAATAGGAAAGGTATGCCCAAACGTCACTATGAACTTGAAGGACATGCTTATGTCATATCTTTAGCAGATTATGAAGAGCCTAAAAACATAGATGAGGCTCTATCTTGTCCTTCAAGGGACAAATGGATGAGTGCAATAGAAGAAGAAATGGATTCAATGAAATCAAACCAAGTTTGGGAACTAGTTGAACTTCCAAAAGGACGTAAAGCTATTGGGAACAAATGGATTCTCAAAATTGAGTGAAAGTATGATGGAACGATAGATATGTATAAGACTCGACTAATGGAAAAAAGGTTACACTCAGCAAGAGGGTATTGATTACGAAGAAACATTTTCTCCAGTAGTGAGATTTACTTCAATTCGTTTATCATTGGCCATAGTTGCTAATTTCGATTTAGAATTATATCAGATGAATGTTAAGACAGCTTTTCTCAATGGATAACTTGAGAAAGAAATCAACAGGGAACAACTAGTAGGTTTTATTGTTGAAGGTCAAGAACAACGGTATTTGAGATTTCACAGAGCAATAATCTCATATGACTTCATTATGATAGATGAAGACCATTGTGTTTATGCGAAAAGATTCAATAAAAATTTTGTAATTCTATCTTTTTATGTCGATGACATATTGTTAGTTGGAAATGACAAGTAGTATATAGAAATGCAACGATCATGGGCCATGGCATAGCATGGGCCTCGGCCCATACCCACGCACCATTCGTATAGGACTTATCCAGCCCAGACACTAGAGTTTTTACCTTCCCAGGATTAGAATCCAAGACCTACTCAACTTATATAGATCTTGGCAGCAATCCTGGTACCAATTGAGCTAGTTCAATTGGTACCAGGATTGCTGCCAAGATCTATATAAGTCCAGGAGGTCTTGGGTTCTAATCCTGTGAAGGTAAAAACTCCAGTTCCTGGGCTGAATATGTAACGTACCGTACTTTTAAACTACTTTAAAATTTGCGGAAAAATAAAAATTTTCTTAATTAAATAGAAACCTTCAAATTGCGATAACAATAAAGTGATCATTCAAAATATTTGCAACGAAAAGATCACAAATAAAGTTTGCTAAAAACACTTGTTTTAATATAGTAAAAAATAACGTGAAATCACAGTATTTGAAACATTGCATAATTTCTTAAAAACATGGGCGGTCCTCGGGTTTAGCATCCTACTCAATCCAAGTCGGCTCATTGGTCCCCATCCCTCGTCTCCTCAAATTCATCATCACCTGCATCGATCAAGTCTAGTGAATCTAAAGACTCAACACGTATAAACTGGATATAACAAGTAATACGTAATAAAACCACATTCATCTTTAAATTAGAGCGTATATACTTGAAACTTGAACGTAATAGCATAAACATACTTGAAACTTGAACGTAATAGCATAAACATACTTGAAACTTGAACGTAGTAGCATAAACATATACGTGCCATCATCATAAAACTTTTCATAAACATGCTTGCTTCATACATATTTGAACATACATAAACTTCATCATTTTGCATAGAGATATGTTTAAAAGCAAGTGACTCATACATAAATGTGCCTGATTAGACTAAACCACAGTACTGGGCTGACAGGAAAAATCCACTGCCAGATACATGAGATCCCCGGTCATGCTTTATCGGGTGGATTGGTCCCTTGTCATGTTTTACCGCTTTCTAATCCTGATCCAAACCCGGTCATGCTTTACCGGGGTGGAGAGGTCCTCGGCCACGTTCACCAACTTCCAAACCAGTTCATAATTTGGTCACAATACATTTAGCATACCTCAAAAACTTAAAATATTTTCTTTTGCACGTCGAACATACTTACGTGGCGTTGAGGGATTCGTTGGATCTCGTTTGGGGCCACTGCTGCACATATTAACATGAGTTCGAATACCTATCTTGCATAACTTAGACATATAGTCATGCTCACACCCAAAAATGACAAAACATTCTAAATCTCTCGGGACTTGACCTCGTTTAATCATTGTATTAAATCATAACATCAAACCCCAAAACAATCCCTAAAGAAAATAAAAAAAAAAATTAAATTTTTTTTAAAAGGACACGGAGCTCGTGTAAGGGTCCATGTCGAGGTCCGTGTAGGTGCTGGAAATTCGAATTTTGAAGGAAAAAGGGCACATACTCCGTGTCGGGGTCCGGGTAGCCTCTGAACTTGCAAACTCGCGAAAATTCACTAACTTATTGTTTCATTCTTCATATCCAAGCCTAGGGACCATGAGCTAACACCTCGAGCCTCATCCTAAGATGCTATTACATTGATTTAAACCCGTACAAACACCCCAAACATCCCTAGAATCGACAAGCAACTTCAATACAACAATAACCCGTAATTCGACATCATTTAGCTTCCTACGACTTCTATTACATCCCAAGCCAATCCCGACCCAAACGAACCACCAAATAGCACCTAAATACATCCCATAACATATCTAAATGCAGTAGCACAAGCCCTGCGGCGCCCAACGAAGCCTGCAACTCAAAAACTTCAAAACATGATGAACATCATTTTCATAAGATCGCAGGTTTGAGCAGTCACACGAAAACAACCATAACGCACTCGTTTCTTATCAAAATATTTCGAATTTAGTGTCAAATCGAAGGTAACAAAAAGTTCTACGTTTATATTTTGAAAGGTTTTCGGAAAAGCGAACGAATAGTCACAGTATTTAAAATGACAGCAAATTTCGAGTTTTCAGATCTAAAATCGTTTCAAAACCGATCCAAAAAATTTTTGCTCAAACTTTTTACAACATACATGGATTTTTACGCATAATTAACATAAGAACATATAATATAACAAGATCGATGCAGAATCAAAGATTATACATGTCTTTTGATATTTAAAGTTATCGAAACGACGACACCGAAGCGGGAAGGACGCAAGGTTGATCCGGGACAAACGTGGCACGATTTTTATTGAATAAAACCCAACGAAAATTGCTGGAAAATATAGAGGAGAGGGGCGGCTGCTCTTGGTTCTTAGAACCCTAAAATTTACCTCTAAAAATATGAAAATGAAATGTGTATGTGTGTGTTGTGTGTTTTCGTGTAAGTGTGTGTGTGTTAAAGTATGTTTGTGTGTTTAGATTTAATTAGGGGTAATAAAATACTTAATTAAAAATAAAAGTGTTAATTAAAAATTTAATCCTCCCTATTTTTACAAAATCCCCTACTTAACAAAATAAAACATACAAATGCTAATTTTAAAAGTTTTAAAATTCTAAAATCACTAAATAAATAATTTAGGCTTTAAAATATTTAAAACTTAATAAATCATTTAAAATGCGTCAATTCTAACTTAAAATAAAATAACACATTTTAAAAATTGCCAAAATCGTTGCCGATCTCTTTTTCTCGATCATGCATCGAATAATCGCATGAAACATGAAACTCAAGGAAACATTTTAACGTGCATCACATAAACATAAATAATTTAAAATAATTCATTTAAATAAATCATGCATCTCTAAAATCATTTTAAACATAATTAAATAATTTAAATAAATGCATGGGTTTTACGTGTATTGAATTTGGGCTCTACTATTCCTCCCCCACTTAAATAAATTCCATCCTCGAAATTAAATCTTACCAAACAGTTATGGGTAGCGGTTCCTCACATCTGCCTCGGTCTCCCAAGTTGCCTCCTCTACTGATTGATTTAGCCACCGGACTTTGACCAGTTTGGTTACTTTGTTCCGAAGTCTCCATTCCTGTCGGTCTAGGGTTTGGTCAGGTCTTTCCTCATACGACAGATCCGGAGCAAGTTGTAACGGCTCATAACTCAACACATGAGAAGAATTTGCTAGGTACTTCCTCAGCATCGAAACATGGAACACATTGTGTACACCGGCCAGATTCGACGGTAGGGCTACACGATAAGCTAGTGTCCCAACTCTGTCAAGAATCTCGAACGGTCCAATAAATCTCGAACTAAGCTTGCCTCTCTTCCCAAATCTCATAACACCCTTCATAGGTGCTATCTTTACGAAAACGTGATCACCTACGACAAACTCAAGATCCCTTCTCCTCTTGTCAGCATAACTCTTTTGACGACTCTGGGCGGTCTTCATCCTGTCTCGGATCTTGACCACCACGTCTGCAGTCTGCTGAACAATCTCGGGACCAAGTTCTGATCTCTTGCCGACTTCATCCCAATTAATCGATGATCTGCACTTCCTCCCGTATAGTGCCTCGTAAGGAGCCACAGCTATAGATGATTGAAAACTGTTGTAGGTAAATTCCACTAGAGGTAGCTTTGATTCTCAATTCTCATGAAAATCGATCACACAAAATCTCAACAATTCCTCCAAAATATGGATCACTCGCTCAGACTGGCCATCTGTCTGAGGGTGGAAATCTGTACTGAATAGCAATTTCGTCCCCATGGCTGCGTGCAAACTCTTTCAGAAGGATAATGTAAACCTCGGGTCCCGGTCGGACTGTAATGCCCTAGATTGTATGTGGATAAAATGAAAAGTTGAAGTGTTGCTTGAAGAATGGGACCGCACCCGCGCCTAGAGAAGCACCGCACCCGCGGTGCATGGACAGAAAGATGGCCATTTTACAGTAGGGTCACCGCACCCGCGGTCCAAGAAAGAGTGCACCCGCGGTTGATGGACAGAGAGTTGGAAAGTATTTACAGAAATGACACCGCACCCGCGGTTCAAACGTGACCGCACCTGCGTTGATGTTACCGCACCCGCGGTCTTATATGTAGCGCACCCGCGGCCGTTTAATTTCAGAAAATGAAAGGCATGCCGTGGGCACAGCGCACCCGCGGTGAAGAGTGACCGCACCCGCGGTGCTGCATGCGAGAAATCCACCTTTGTTTCTTAAGTTGACACATGGCATGGTATATATATAATTCAAGCATGAGTCATTCTTCCTTCACTTCAGCAGCCGAGAATAAGAACAAGGAGAGAGTTCCTTCAAGCTTCTTTGTGGGAAATGTGAATTGTGAAAGAATTACATGTCCAAAGTGTGAACCAAGTGGAGATTCTTATTCCTTGCATCAAGGGCTTCAAAAGGGTATATGTTTTATTAAGTTCAGCATGTTTTGAAGTTGAGCTGTTAAAGGAAATCAGATTTGGTTTCTATTTTGTGTTCTTATGATTGTTGTGAACATATAGTGGAAAAAGATATAGAAGAAATAATACTATATGTGATTGTTATGATTTTCCAGCATGTATGGAATTGAGATGGTGCAGATTTCAGAATAGTACATGTGATTCATGAAGATTTTGGATTATGGTTATTGATTACTGTTATATGAGTTGATCGGTATATCGAGAATCCGCCGTTATGCCGTCGAAATTGCATTGAAATGAAATATTGAATCTCATGTGTATTGAGGTATACTAGAGCTTGATAGAATGTACATTGATGATGCCATTTCAGATTTGTATTGGCGACTTTGACATCGAGACTTCGATATCGACAGAGATTGTGCGGCGAAAGGTATAATGCATGTTTTGTTTGGGGAAGACACAACTCAAATGAGATTCAATTTGAGTTTCCCAACAAAATCACATACTAGAATTATTGTTTATCTTTTGATATGATTGCGATTTGTTTATAGATTTATATTCAAATCTCTTGATATGATGATGTCTTGTTTATAGATTTATATTCAAGCCTTTGAGATAGGAGAGTCATTGGCAGACTTGCCAAACTAGATGTTCGGTGGTATCGACGCTTCGGATCAGATTCACTCCGATTGTAGACACTCGATACAGACTTGACCGAGTCTAGGAATAAGACGTACAGTTACCCCGATTGGGAGGGTAGGTGACAGACAGTGACGTCTTATTAACACCGGGATCCCTAGAGTAGAGTCGATTCGAGTCAAGACATGATTTGATTTGGGTTGCATGTTTAGATAGATCGGTTTCATAGACTATGGAGCCATTGTTATTGCTTTCCTGCATGATTTATGATTTTGTATCAGCATGTATACATGTTTTATACTGGGATTTGTTCTCACCGGAGTTTCCGGCTGTTGTTATGTCTGTATGTGTGCATAACAACAGGTGGGGCAGGATCAGGGTCGCGACAGAGATGAGAGATGGACATAGCATGGTGATCACGGGCGTAACAGATGAACTAGTAGTTTTACTTTTGATATTGACTGTATTTAATTACTGGTTTGTTGAATTTGAATAAAACGAGGCATGTATATTATGTTTGTTGTAATGAAATGAATATAGAATTATCTTGTGCTTGAGTGATAAACATTTGATTTAATGTTAAAAGCAAAATTTTGACCCGTATTTTTTGAACAAGGATCCGATTAATCCTGAAAAAAATTGAGTTAGAGCCCGGGTCCCCACAACAGGTGGTATCAGAGCAGTAGGTTCTGTAGACTGAGATAGAATAGAATGAGCGGGGTAGATCGAGTCTTCTTCCTTGCTTTTGATGTGCTAGCATGATTTATTGCTTTCCCTATTATATGTTGTATTGTATCTGAATTGATTTACAGCATATACTTGTAAAGACTGAATCAGAACCGATTCTGGATCAGAGGTATATGAACAGAGGAGGGCTGAGACAGATTGTATAGATTGTATCCTAATCTGTTTGATAATCAGATTTGCCGCCTAGAAGGATACCGCAACCAGCTGCAAGACAAGTGCCAGAACAGGGGAGTACATCAGGTACCCAGATGGACGTAACCGCTACCCCGATGGAGACTCTGTTGAAACGGTTTCAGTCATTCCGACCTCCGACTTTGAAAGGCACTGAGAATGCAGCTGATTGCGAAAGCTGGTTGGATGATATAGAGATGTTATTTGAATCACTTGCCTATACAGATGAACGTAGAGTGAAGCTGGTTGGGCATCAATTGCAAGAAGTGGCCAAGAGTTGGTGGCTAACGGCGAAACGAGCCTTAGAACATCGAGGTATTGATATTACTTGGAAAGTATTTAAAGATGAATTTTATCAACGTTTCTTTCCAGTGTCATACCGAAAGGACAAAGGGGCCGAATTTGCAAACTTGAGACAAGGGCAATGGAACATAGAGGAGTATGTTGCCAAATTCTCGTCCTTACTTCGATTTGCACCTCATGTAGCAGGGAATGATGAGGCAGTTGCCGATCAGTTCATAAATGGTTTGAATCCGGACATCTTTACCCTAGTGAACATGGGGCGACCCAACACTTTTTCTGAGGCGATGAATCGAGCGAAGGGAGCAGAGGCTGGCTTTATTAGGCATTGAGGAGCTTCCTATAGTGTTCAGGGTCAGAGATCGCCATCGTTCGCCACACAGTTTCCACCACCTCATCCTCGATTTGATAGTGGAATCAGTAGTAGTGGGAAGAAAGATTCTTTGAAAGCTAAGGGTAAGCAGTTCAAGAGAGCAGGGAGCAGTTCATCGAGCTCCAGTGGGTCCAGACAGAGAGGTCCCTGGCCAGAGTACAGATGTGACAGGTGTATATTGTACTACTTGTGGAGGCCGACATGCCACAGAGCAGTGTCAGGGAGTGATGGGCAGATGTAATATATGCAGGCAACAGGGACACTTTGCCAGAGTTTGTCCCCAGAGAGGTGCCCAGAGATTTCAGAGTGCAGGGTCATCAGCATCAGTGACTCAGCCTGAGAGACAGACATCTGTACATTCATTCCAGCCACCCTCTGCACGATCCCAGCCTAGAGCCAGTGGTGGCCAGACAGTGAGCCAACCTCCTAGACAGCAGGCTAGGGTATTTGCACTGACGGAAGAGCAAGCCCAAGATGCACCAGACGATGTGATTGCAGGTAACTGTTTTCTTTGCGGTTATTCTGCATATGTATTGATAGATATAGGTGCATCACATACATTCATATCAGAACGTTTTGCATTGACACATGCATTGCCTGTAGAGTCATTGTCTACTGTAGTGTCTATTTCTTCTCCGTTGGGAAGTGGTCTGATATCTGTGACTTCAGTTAGACATTGTGTACTACAGTTTGAAGGGCATGAGATCGATTTAGAATGTGTTGTACTTGGGTTATCTGATTTTGATTGTATTGTCGGGATTGACATGTTGACTAAGTATAGAGCCACCGTAGACTGTTTTCATAAGATTGTCAGATTCAGACCTGAAATGACAGAGGAGTGGAAATTTTATGGTAAGGGTTCCAGATCTCGGATTCCCTTAGTATCTGCTCTGACTATGAGTAGATTGTTGCAGCAAGGAGCAGAAGGGTTCCTTATTTATTCAGTAGACTTACTGAAACCGAGCACGACATTGGCAGATTTGCCCGTAGTACGGGAGTTTGCAGATGTATTTCCTAACGAGATTCCAGGGTTACCTCCAGCCCGAGAGGTAGATTTTAGCATTGATCTTATTTCAGGTACCGCTCCTATTTCGAGAGCTCCATATAGGATGGCACCAATAGAATTGAAAGAATTGAAAGCACAATTAGAAGATCTTCTAGCCAAGGGATATATCAGACCTAGTGTATCTCCTTGGGGTGCACCAGTGCTATTTGTGCGAAAGAAAGACGGTTCTATGAGATTGTGTATAGATTACAGACAGCTGAACAAGGCAACGATAAAGAACAAATATCCTTTGCCTCGTATCGACGACTTATTTGATCAGTTGCAGGGATCTTCTATCTATTCCAAGATCGATCTGAGATCTGGATATCACCAGCTGCGAGTACGAGATATTGATATACCAAAGACAGCATTCCGAACCAGGTATGGACATTATGAATTTATTGTCATGCCTTTTGGTTTAACGAATGCTCCAGCGGTGTTTATGGGATTGATGAACCGTGTCTTTCAGAAATATTTAGATGAGTTTGTGATTGTTTTATTGATGATATTTTGGTGTATTCAAGGAATTTGGATGAGCATGCTAATCATTTGAGAATTGTGTTACAAACATTGAGAAATGAATGATTGTATGCTAAACTGTCAAAGTGTGAGTTTTGGCTGAGACAGGTTGTCTTCTTGGGTCATATCATATCTGGAGATGGTATTTCTATGGATCCGAGTAAAGTGGAAGCTGTGATTGGTTGGCCTAGACCGACTTCGGTGCCTGAGATACGCAGTTTCATGGGTCTAGCAGGGTACTATAGACGATTCATCAAAGATTTCTCCAGTATTGCGAAGCCGATTACCCAGTTAACGCAAAAGAATACACCATTTGTGTGGTCGGAGGATTGCGAGTCTAGCTTCCTAGAGTTGAAGAAGAGGCTGACCAGTCCACCTGTCTTGGTGATTCCTTCGGGTACTGGCGATTTCGTTGTATATTGTGATGCATCTCACAGAGGGCTGGGATGTGTTCTTATGCAGCGAGGTCATGTGATTGCTTATGCCTCTAGACAGCTGAAGCCACACGAGAGTCGATACCCCATTCATGATCTTGAATTGGCGGCTATCGTATTTTCCTTGAAGATCTGGCGTCACTATCTTTATGGTGAGAAATTTGAGATTTACTCTGACCATAAAAGCCTGAAGTATCTGTTTTCTCAGTCAGAGTTGAACATGAGACAGCGTAGATGGCTTGATCTACTGAAAGATTTTGATTGCGAGATCAAGTACTATCCAGGGAAGTCAAATGCAGCAGCAGACGCCTTGAGTCGAAAGGTTTGTGCCCTATCCTTATCGACGATAGGTGTTTCGAATTTAGTTGAAGATTGTTGTTTGTCTGGTTTAGCATTTAACACAGATAGTAGACCGCTGAGATTTGCTTCGATTCAAGTTGAGCCAGATTTGATTATGAGGATTAAAGAGGCACAAAGAACAGATCAGAATATACAGCAATCAATTCAGATGGTCAGATCAGAACATCAGTCTGAATATCAGGTACGTGAGTTTGTTCTGTATGTGAATAACCGTATTGTAGTGCCAGATGTTTCAGAGTTGAAACAACAAATATTGTCAGCAGCGCACTGTAGTCGGTTTAGTATTCATCCTGGTGGTAGGAAGATGTATAACGATCTAAAGACACAGTTCTGGTGGAAACAAATGAAATCAGATATTGCCAAATATGTGTCTAAGTGCTTAAATTGCCAACAGGTGAAGGCCGAAAGAAAGAAGCCCGGAGGTTTACTTCAGAGTTTGTCTATTCCTGAATGGAAATGGGATCACATTTCCATGGATTTCGTGACGAAGTTACCTCGATCATCCCGGGGCTGTGATGCGATTTGGGTCATTATTGACAGATTGACCAAATCAGCGTGTTTTATTCCGTACAGAATGACGTACAGACATGATCAGATGACTGAGATATATGTCCGAGAGGTAGTCAGATTACATGGTGTGCCGAAGTCTATCGTATCAGATCGTGATCCACGATTCACTTCTCACTTTTGGCACAGTCTGCAGCAGGCTTTAGGTACGACATTGCACCTAAGTACTGCTTATCATCCACAGACAGATGGACAGTCAGAGCGGACTATCCAGACTTTAGAGGACATGTTGAGAGCTGTCGTGCTAGACTTTGGCACTAGTTGGCAAGATTCACTACCGTTGTGTGAATTCTCGTACAACAATAGCTATCAAACGAGCATAGAGATGGCACCGTTTGAAGCATTGTATGGCAAGAAGTGCAGATCTCCGTTGTACTGGGAT
Organism: Primulina tabacum; assembly: GCF_025594145.1. Classification (NCBI taxonomy): domain Eukaryota; kingdom Viridiplantae; phylum Streptophyta; class Magnoliopsida; order Lamiales; family Gesneriaceae; genus Primulina; species Primulina tabacum. Next base: position 34,218,468 of record NC_134559.1, read on the forward strand.
GATATATCTGAAGTACCAGAACTTGGGCCTGATATGATTTGAGAGATGAATGAGAAAGTAAAGATCATTCAGAAAAGAATGAAGACAGCACAGGATAGGCAAGCCAAGTATGCCAATATCAGACGTAGACCATTAGTATTTGAACAAGGAGACAGAGTATTCTTGAAGATTTCACCTTTCCGAGGCGTTGTCAGATTTGGCAAACGCGGGAAGTTGTCTCCTAGATACATCGGTCCATATGAGATTCTTGAAAAGATTGGCGATCGAGCATATCGATTGGCTCTTCCTCCTTCTCTATCCGGGATACATGACGTTTTTCATGTATCGATGCTGCGTAGATACATGCCAGATTGTTCTCATGTCATTCGTCCTGACGAAGCTGAGCTGGATCAGACATTGAGTTATGTTGAACAACCGATACAGATTCTTGATCGGAAAGAGAAACAGCTCAGAACGAAGACTATTCTACTAGTGAAAGTCCAGTGGAGTCGTCATGGCACCGAGGAAGCGACTTGGGAAACAGAAACAGATATGAGACAGAAATATCCCGAGTTATTCTCATGATGTGAGTATTTATTCAGCTTTTGACTTTACTGCTGTTCGTACATATTTTGATTAATTGATTGCACGTTCGAGGACGAACTAATATCTAAGAGGGGGAGAAATGTAATGCCCTAGATTGTATGTGGATAAAATGAAAAGATGAAGTGTTGCTTGAAGAAAGGGACCGCACCCGCGCCTAGAGAAGCACCGCACCCGCGGTGCATGGACAGAAAGATGGCCATTTTACAGTAGGGTCACCGCACCCGCGGTCCAAGAAAGAGTGCACCCGCGGTTGATGGACAGAGAGTTGGAAAGTATTTACAGAAATGACACCGCACCCGCGGTTCAAACGTGACCGCACCTGCGTTGATGTTACCGCACCCGCGATCTTATATGTAGCGCACCCGCGGTCATTTAATTTCAGAAAATGAAAGGCATGCCGTGGGCACAGCGCACCCGCGGTGAAGAGTGACCGCACCCGCGGTGCTGCATGCGAGAAATCCACCTTTGTTTCTTAAGTTGACACATGGCATGGTATATATATAATTCAAGCATGAGTCATTCTTCCTTCACTTCAGCAGCCGAGAATAAGAACAAGGAGAGAGTTCCTTCAAGCTTCTTTGTGGGAAATGTGAATTGTGAAAGAATTACATGTCCAAAGTGTGAACCAAGTGGAGATTCTTATTCCTTGCATCAAGGGCTTCAAAAGGGTATATGTTTTATTAAGTTCAGCATGTTTTGAAGTTGAGCTGTGAAAGGAAATCATATTTGGTTTCTATTTTGTGTTCTTATGATTGTTGTGAACATATAGTGGAAAAAGATATAGAAGAAATAATACTATATGTGATTGTTATGATTTTCCAGCATGTATGGAATTGAGATGGTGCAGATTTCAGAATAGTACATGTGATTCATGAAGATTTTGGATTATGGTTATTGATTACTGTTATATGAGTTGATCGGTATATCGAGAATCCGCCGTTATGCCGTCGAAATTGCATTGAAATGAAATATTGAATCTCATGTGTATTGAGGTATACTAGAGCTTGATAGAATGTACATTGATGATGCCATTTCAGATTTGTATTGGCGACTTTGACATCGAGACTTCGATATCGACAGAGATTGTGCGGCGAAAGGTATAATGCATGTTTTGTTTGGGGAAGACACAACTCAAATGAGATTCAATTTGAGTTTCCCAACAAAATCACATACTAGAATTATTGTTTATCTTTTGATATGATTGCGATTTGTTTATAGATTTATATTCAAATCTCTTGATATGATGATGTCTTGTTTATAGATTTATATTCAAGCCTTTGAGATAGGAGAGTCATTGGCAGACTTGCCAAACTAGATGTTCGGTGGTATCGACGCTTCGGATCAGATTCACTCCGATTGTAGACACTCGATACAGACTTGACCGAAGTCTAGGAATAAGACGTACAGTTACCCCGATTGGGAGGGTAGGTGACAGACAGTGACGTCTTATTCACACCGGGATCCCTAGAGTAGAGTCGATTCGAGTCAAGACATGATTTGATTTGGGTTGCATGTTTAGATAGATCGGTTTCATAGACTATGGAGCCATTGTTATTGCTTTCATGCATGATTTATGATTTCGTATCAGCATGTATACATATTTTATACTGGGATTTGTTCTCACCGGAGTTTCCGGTTGTTGTTATGTCTGTATGTGTGCATAACAACAGATGGGGCAGGATCAGGGTCGCGACAGAGATGAGAGATGGACATAGCGTGGTGATCACGGGCATAGCAGATGAACTAGTAGTTGTACTTTTGATATGGACTGTATTTAATTACTGGTTTGTAGAATATGAATAAAACGAGGCATGTATATTATGTTTGTTGTAATAAAATGAATATATAATTATCTTGTGCTTGAGTGATAAACATTTGATTTAATGTTAAAAGCAAAATTTTGACCCGTATTTTTTGAACAAGGATCCGATTAATCCCGAAAAGAAATGAGTTAGAGCCCGGGTCCCCACACGGACACTATAGAACCTGGGATTCCGTGCAATCGAACTATCTTCCTGATATAGAGCTCCGCATACTACTTCATGGAGAAATTCGTCTTTACTGTCAAGAAGTGTGCCGACTTAGTAAGTCGATCCACTATAACCCAAATAGCATTGGATCCTCTGACTGACCTCGAAAAACCAACAACGAAGTCCATGGTGATATTCTCCCACTTCCACTCGGGGATAGGGAGTGGCTTATGCATCCCTGCTGGCCTCTGATGCTCTGCCTTCACCTGCTGACAAGTGAGACATTCAGACACAAATTGGCATATGTCTCTCTTCATACCTGGCCACCAATACAGAATATGTAAATCCTTGTACATCTTGGTACCTCCTGGATGAATGGAATACGGAGATGCATGTGCCTCTGTCAGAATATCCTCTCTGATCGAATCAACACTAGGCACCCACATTCTTCCTCTGTTCCTCACAATACCATCGGACACTGTGTAGAGTACACTGCCCTTGGCTTCATCCTTCAATCGTCATTTCTGCAACTGCTCATCTGAAGGCTGACCTCTACGAATTCGGTCAAACAAAGAAGAGTGGATTGTCAGATTAAATAGCTTAGGAGCCATGCCTTTAGAATAAATCTCTAACCCAAATCTCCGAATCTCTGACTGAAGAGATCTCTGCACTGACAACTGTGTTACGACTACAACTTTTCTGCTCAAAGCATCTGCCACAACATTAGCTTTCCCCGGATGGTAGCTAATCTTACAATCGTAGTCTTTCACTAACTCTAACCACAATCTTTGTCTCATATTCAACTCTTTCTGCGTGAAGAAATACTTGAGACTCTTGTGATCAGTGAATATTTGTCATTTCTCGCCATACAAATAATGTCTCCATATCTTCAATGCAAAGACAACAGCGGTTAACTCAAGATCATGGGTCGGGTAGTTCTTCTCATGCACTTTCAACTGTCTAGAGGCATAACCTATAACCCAACCATGCTGCATCAAAACTGCGCCTAGACCGAGCTTAGATGCATCGGTGTATAGTACAAAATTTCCTTGACCTGCTGGCATGGCTAACACTGGCGCTGTAATAAGAGCTTGCTTCAAAGTATCAAAGCTCTTCTCGCACTCATCACTCCAAATGAATTTAGCATTCTTCTTAGTCAATGAAGTGAGTGGCACTGCAATCGAAGAAAATCCCTGAATGAATTTTCTGTAGTAGCATGCTAGGCCTAGGAAACTGCGAATCTCTGACGCATTCTTCGGTTCAACCCATTCCTTAACTGCTGCTACCTTAGCTAGATCCACCTAAATACCACTACTAGATATTATATGACCCAAAAACGCTACCTTCTCCAACCAGAATTCACACTTACTGAATTTTGCAAACAACTTGCAACTCTGCAAGGCCTGCAAAACTGTACCCAAGTGCTGACTGTGCTCCTCATGGCTCTTTGAGTAAATGAGAATGTCGTCAATCAACACTATGACGAACTGATCTGGGTAGGGCTGAAATACTCGGTTCATGAGGTACATAAATATCGCTGTAGCATTCGTCAGTCCAAACGAAATCACTAAAAACTCGTAATGCCCATACCTGGTTTTGAAGGCTGTCTTATGAACATATATATCTTTTACCTTCAGCTGATGATACCATGATCAAATATCTATCATAGAGAACACTGTAGCTCCCTGCAACTGATCAAACAAATCCTCGATCCTTGGAAGTGGGTATTTATTCTTGATCGTTATCTTGTTCAGTTCTCGGTAATCGATACACAACCTTATGCTCTCATCCTTCTTCTTTACGAAGAGTAATGGTGCGCCCCATGGTGAGAAACTAGGGCGAATGAATTCCTTGTCAAGAAGCTCCTGAATCTGCTGTTTGAGCTCTAACATCTCAACTGGAGCTAGTCAGTACGGTGCCTTAGAAATTGGCACAGAGCCTGGCACAAGATCAATTGCGAACTCCACCTCTCTCTCTGGTGGAAGGCCTGTGACGTCATCTGGAAAAATGTCAGGAAAATCTCTGACAACTGGCACATCAGATATCGACGGAGTGGGTACATCAGGTGCAAAAACAATGTTGGCCAAGAAAGCCTGACAACCCTTATGAATAAGTCTCCGTGCCTGCATACAAGACATCATGCGAGGGAAACTCCTCCATCTATCTGGCACAAAGAGAAACTGCTCCATGCCCAAAGGTCTTACCAACACTGACCTTTTCTGGAAATCAATAAAAACTCTGTTCTTCTTCAGCCAGTCCATTGTCAAGATAATATCAAATTCTGGCATCGGTAACACGATTAGATCGGCATACACTAGGTGGTCTTGCATTTCGAGATCAATGTCACTGACCACGCTAGTAGCTGATAATTCTTCCCTTGATGGGACTGTCACTGAAAAGCTCACGTCGAGTCTAATATACTTGACGTCCAGATGATTAGCGGACGTCTCCGAAATAAAAGAATGAGTGGACCCATAATCTATCAAGGCCTTCGTGGCTACTCTCTTTATGAAAATATTTCCTGAGAGACGTTGGTACAACACAAAAACTTATATCCTAAAAATTCTAACCTTAACCTCAAGCATAGTACAAATATCTTTACCCAAGACCAAAAATTACTAACTAGCACACTAATAATCCCATATAAAAATCAAAACATGCATAAACAAAATTTAATACTGTGCTGAAATAAATTAGTTACCGGTCAGCAGGGTCGTGTCTGGGTTCACCTCCTCGGCTTGCATGGCGAACACTCTACCCTGGATCGGCTGTCTCCACTGTGGGCAGTCCTTCAACATATGATTGTTGGCTCCGCACTTGAAGAATTTGCCCGATCCAAATAAACATTGTCCCGGATGCTGGCGATTGCACTTCGGGCATACTGGGTACTCACCGGGTCTCTGAGGAGCCTTCTGTTGATGAATAGGACCCTTGCCTTTCGGCAGTCCCTGAAATGGTCTCTTCCCCTGCTGTCCTGGGAAAGGCCTCTTAAACTGAGGTCGCTGCTATTGCTGCTGCTGAGGTGCCTGATAGAGCCTCTTGCCCTGCATATCGACCTCAATGTCCCTCTGGTCCTGCTCTGCCGTCAAAACTCTTGACACGGCAACTGCATAAGTCGTAGGACCAGCAACTCGAACATCACGGCGCAAGATCGGCCGCAACCAATCAATAAAATGCATCAGCTTCTCCCGGGCATCAGTTGCAATCAGGGGAACAAAGTGACACCCCCTCTCAAACTTCCTGACGAAGTCTGCCACGCTGATGTCTCCCTGTCGCAGCGAAATGAACTCCTTGGTCAAGCGAGAGCGTACTTCTTCAGTGAAGTACTTGGAGTAGAAAACCTCCTTGAACCCATTCCACGTCAGTGTTTGTAAGTTCACTGACACTGAACGCGCTTTCCCACCAAAGCCTGGCGTCTCCAGTCAAAGAGAAGGTGGCACACCTAACTCTGTCTGCATCCTGCAGCTCCATAAACGCAAAGATTACCTCGATGGACTTAATCCATCCTTCCACTATCGTTGGGTCAGTCGTCCCCGAGAACTCTTTCGGGTCCATCCTCCTGAACCTCTCATAAACAGCTTCTGGTCTGGGCCTCGCCACTGTATCTACTGTAGCTTGGTTTCCCGAAAACTGTGCAAAGAATTGGGTCATTCCGGCAATCATCTGAGCATGCATATCTGGGGGTGGACGAGGAGGAGTGACCCTCTCCCCATCCTGGGCTTCCCTATTATCATCCCTTGCTCCACGGTTAGCCAAACTTCTGGGATGCATACTGCTCCAAAATTTCCCAACACGTAAACCCAATATGCATGAACGTCATATCAATATCATAAGAAGCACGTAATTTAAACTTAAAACATGTACTTGCTGAAATAATGACTTGATGCTTACTACATGAAATAATTTAAAACTTTAAAACTTATAGACTGGAGGTGTGATTTTGTGAGCTTCTCGCAACTGGCAGAAGGCATAACCCTTTACAAGAACACCGCTCTGATACCAACTGTAACGTACCGTACTTTTAAACTACTTTAAAAGTTGCGGAAAAATAAAAAATTTTCTTAATTAAATAGAAACCTTCAAATTGCGATAAAAATAAACTGATCATTCAAAATATTTGCAACGAAAAGATCACAAATAAAGTTTGCTAAAAACACTTGTTTTAATATCGTAAACAATAACGTGAAATCAGAGTATTTGAAACATTGCATAATTTCTTAAAAACATGGGAGGTCATCGGGTTTAGCCTCCTGCTCAGTCCAAGTCGGCTAATTGGTCCCCACCCCTGGTCTCCTCAAATTCATCATCACCTGCATCGATCAAGTCTAATGAGTCTAAAGACTCAACACGTATAAACTGGATATAACAAGTAATACGTAATAAAACCACATGCATCTTTAAAGTAGAGCATACATACTTAAAACTTGAACGTAATAGCATAAACATACTTGAAACTTGAACGTAGTAGCATAAACATAGACGTGCCATCATCATAAAACTTTTCATAAATTTCCTTGCTTAATACATACTTGAACATACATAATCTTCATCATTTTGCGTAAAGATATGTTTCAAAGCAAGTGACCCATACATAAATATGCCTGATCAGACAAACCACAGTACTGGGCTGACAGGGAAAATCCACTGCCACATACATGAGATCCCCGGTCATGCTTTACCGGGTGGATTGGTCCCTTGTCATGCTTTACCGCTTTCTAATCCTGATCTAAACTCGGTCATGCTTTACCGGGGTGGAGAGGTCCTCGGCCACGTTCACCGACTTCCAAACCCGTTCATAATTTGGTCACAAGACATTTAGCATACCTCAAAAACTTAAAATATTTTCTTTTGCACGTCGAACATATTTACGTTGCGTTGAACGATTCGTTGGATCTCTCTTGGGGCCACTGCTCCACATAATAACATGATTTCGAATGCCTATCTTGCATAACTTAGACGTATAGTCATTCTCACACCCAAAAATGACAAAACATTCTAAATCTCTCAGGACTTGACCTCGTTTAATCATTGTACTAAATCATAACATCAAACCTCAAAACAATCCCAAATAAAAAGTAAAAAAAACTTTTTTTTCTAATTTTTTTAAAAGGACACGGACCCTGTGTAAGGGTCCGTGTCGGGGTCCGTGTAGGAGCTGGAAATTCAAATTTTGAAGGAAAAAGGGCACGGACTCCGTGTCGAGATCCGGGTAGCCTCTGAACTTGCAAACTCGTGAAAATTCACTAACTTATTGATTCATTCTTCCAATCCAAGCCTAGGGACCATGAACTAACACCTCGAGCCTCATCCTAGGATGCTATTACATTGATTCAAACCCGTACAAACACCCCAAACGTCCCCAAGCATCGACAAGCAACTTCAATACAACAATAACACGTAATTCGACATCATTTTGCTTCCTACGACTTCTATTACATCCCAAGCGAATCCCGACCCATACGAACAACCAAATAATACCTAAATACATCTCATAACATATCTAAATGCAGTAGGACAAGCCCGGCAGTGCCCAACTGTAATAGCCACGCCTGGTGTACGGTACGGTTTAAGATTTCGTATGATTATTGACTATTTGGTTGAGTTTAGTATAGTGTGATGTTAAGAGTTGTGTTTATGGGTCATAGTATTGTTGGTTATTATTGTTTTGTGGCATTGTTGTTTTTAGTTGATGTGTAGTTTTATTGTATCAGCGTTTCGATTCGATCTTTGTTGCATAGAGTTGGTTGTTGGATGCAGAGGGGACCGCACCCGCGGTCTCATGTTCAGAATTGTGATGTTTTTCCAGTAGCTTCACCGCACCCGCGGTCCATAGTGCAGCGCACCCGCGGTGGATTGGCCGAGACCAGAGCGCACCCGCGGTCTTTTATGGAGCGCACCTGCGGTCGAAATTTTCAGATTTTTGGTTGAGTTGCCGAGGGCACACCGCACCCGCGGTGCATGTTGGAGCGCACCCGCGGTGCATGAACAGTAGAAGCGTGTTTTGAGATTTAAGTGAGTTAAATGGATGAGTGGGCTTCATTTCTCTCATTTCCTTCCCCTCATTCTCGATTTTTCTCTCCTTGGAGGCTAGGGTTTCTTCATTTCCTTCAATTTCTTTCTTTTATCCAAGCTTCTTGTTGGTTATTTATTGAGAGATCAAGGTTATTTTGGGATCAAGGAAGCTAAGGTAAGCTTTTGGTGTTATTTATTCTTGGTTTTGGTGTGAGAGATGATATGGGTTTGTGATGGTGTTGATTCTATGGCTTTTATGGTATTGTTTTTGGATTATTTGGGTTATTGATGGTGTTATATATGGTTTATTGTTGTAGGATTTCAATCAAGAGATTAGAATCAATTGCTCCAAGGGTTATAAGTGGAATTTCATTCCTTGTGCTCACATGATAATATATGTATTGTGTTACAATGTTTTAACATGTTATTCCCTTCCATTTGATTCATATTATGTATAGATATACCTTGTTGTATATTAGAGGCAATTGAATGTCTCAATTGTGTAAAAGGGAATACAAGAGATAGAGTATGCAAAGTGTTTGTTAAAATGCCCAAGAGAGAGTTTAAATGTTTTATGGATTGATAGATACATAGTTAGAGATTGCATGCAATTAGTTGATCAACGACCATAGGCTTATATCCCTCAGAGTTATCGATTTATATCGATGGGATATAGGTACAGAGCCAGAGATACTATATAGATATCAATCCAACAGAGAAAAGAGAAATACCATCTTATTGTTCATGTTTTGCTATGCTATTCATGTTTCTAGAGTTGATGGTATTTAATGTTTTCAAAGTCATGATTTTCAGAGTATGCTATGTATCCATTGCTATGTACGAGTTCCACTTGATGAGTTTTATACTCATTTCAGTTATTCATGTGATGCAGATAAGAGCGACGGACCGGGACGTTGATTGTGGGCCGGAGTCATATGCATATAGAGAAGGAAGGAAGAAGTTATTTTGCTAGCATTTTGGACATGATCACAAAAATGATATTTTGTATTTTGTTGTATCATTTGATTGATCACGTATATACTTTTGATTATACATTGACATGTATTTTTAAATCCTTCCTTATTTTTGGAAAATTTTATATTCCGCTGTTATTTTATTAAAATCGGTCGAGGGTGTCACATTTAGTGGTATCAGAGCACCGTTCTTTGGACCAATGCATATGACTTCATCTACTTTCAATAGTCCGGGTTTGTCTTCTTCTACATCTATTCATTGTTATCTATTGATATGTATTGTGTGAGCACATTGTAGGAGTTATGCCTCCTAAGAGAAAGGCCGCAAAGGGTGAGGATAGTTCTTCCTCTAGAGTTGTCGATGAGTTCGGCAAGTTGTTGAAAGAGCAAGCTAAGGTCCACAGTGAGCAGATCCAACAGTTACTACGTTTGCAAGGTACAGGTCAAGGTAGAGGTCAAGTGAGAGCCCAAGTGGCACAAGCAGTTGGTACCGATGGCATCTTTACCGCTTTCAAGAGAATGGATCCGCCGGAATTTGCAGGAAGCACTGATCCGTTGATGGCCGTAGAATGGGTCAAGGCACTTGAGGCTATTTTTGATCATCTCAACTATGGGGACAAAGACAGAATCAGTTGTGCAGTGTTCATGTTAGTCAAGGCAGCACGCATTTGGTGGAATGCTACCAAGGTTAGTGTGGATATTTCGACATTGAAGTGGCAAGAGTTCACTGATCTTTTCTATGACAAGTACTTCCCAGACGCACTTCGAGCTAGGAAGGTGACAGAGTTCTTGGAGCTTCGACAGGGAGGTTTGAATGTCGATGAGTATATTCTGAAGTTCGAGGAGGGCTGTCTGTTTGCCCCGTATATTGCTTCCAACGACAAAGACAAAGGTGCTCATTTCATTAGAGGCCTTAGAGCAGAAATCAGAAGGGACATTAATATGTCGAAGGCTGTGACATTCAAAGAGATTGTGGCTAAGGCTTTGTTGGCCGAGCAAGATGAGAAAGACATTGCCAGAGAGAGACAAGCGAGGCAGCATGCCATTGCTCAGAGAGGCCAGGGTTCGAATCAAAGGGAAAGGATCGTTTCAAGGGGAAAGGCAAGTTAGAGTTGAGTCCTAAACCACCGGCAGTTCCATTTGATTCCGAGAAACCATTGTGTCCTAAGTGCGGTAGGCATCATCGGGGAGAGTGCAGATTTGGTACTCATACTTGCTACAGATGTGGCACTGCAGGCCATATTGTCAAGGATTGTCCGAGAGGCTCGAGTAAAGAGAAGGTGCAGGGACGCATCTTTACCATGACGAAGGAAGGTATAAACCATGATTCTTCTGTGATCTCTAGCACTATTTTAATTTCAGGCATAGTAGCTACGACATTGATTGATACAGGTGCTACTCATTCTTTTATGTCTGGACTATTTTTGAGATCTTTGGATATCGTTCCTTCTGTTCTTCCCCTCCAGTTTAATGTTGTATTGCCTTCGGGGGATGTGTTGTGCCCGACATCTATTGTGTATGCGTGCTCTGTTCAAATTGATGAGCGAGTGGTTTATGCTGATTTGATTGTTATCCCTATGGTTGCATTTGATATTATACTTGGCATTGATTGGCTATCAACCTATCGTGCAGTGATTGATTGCGTTGCTAAGACGGTGAAATTTGCTGATGATGGCAATAAGGAAGGTATGCTCGCCAGTGCAGGTACTTCGCTGGTCCTTCCTTTTATTTCATGTCTTGAGGCTAAGAAGTTGTTGTTTAGAGGTTGTGATGGGTTTTTGGCTTCGATTGTGGATGTGGATAGAATTGTGAAATTGAATATTGATGATATTGATGTGGTGAGAGAGTTCCCTGATGTTTTTGAGGATGATGTGTCGGGTTTGCTGCCGGACAGAGATGTGGAGTTTGTGATTGATCTAGTTCTAGGTACGGTTCCTATTTCTAAGGCTCCGTATAGAATGGCCCCAACAGAGATGAAAGAGTTGAAGACGCAGTTGCAGGATCTTTTGGATAAAGGTTTCATTCGGCCGAGTTTTTCGCCATGGGGAGCTCCGGTTCTTTTCGTCAAAAAGAAAGATGGGTCTTTGCGGCTTTGTATTGATTACAGAGAGATCAACAAAGTGACTATCAAGAATAAATATCCGTTGCCACGGATAGATGATCTTTTTGACCAACTGCAAGGGGCTACAGTGTTTTCAAAGATTGATTTGCGATCTGGCTATTATCAGTTGAAGGTTAGGGAGTCTGATATCCCTATGACGGCGTTCCGGACCAGGTATGGTCATTATGAATTTCTTGTGATGTCTTTTGGTCTGACTAATGCTCCTTCAGTTTTCATGGATCTGATGAACCGAGTGTTCAAGCCGTATTTGGATAGCTTTGTCATTGTTTTCATCGATGACATATTGATTTATTCCAAGACCAGAGAGCTTCATTCAGAGCACCTCAGAGTTGTTCTTCAATTGTTGAGAGAGAAGAGGTTGTATGCTAAATTGAAGAAATGTGAGTTCTGGTTGGAGCAGATTTCTTTCTTAGGCCATGTTGTCTCGAAGGATGGTATAGCTGTTGTTGACCCAGTAAAGATTGAGGCGATTCAGAAGTGGTCTATTCCTACCACTGTATCAGAGGTACGCAGTTTTCTTGGTTTGGCGGGTTATTATCGTCGTTTCATTTCAGATTTTTCCAAGATTGCCCTGCCGTTAACCAATCTGACGAGGAAGACTGTGAAGTTTGAGTGGTCCAATGATTGCCAAAGTTCATTCCAAGAGTTGAAAGACAAGTTGACGTCAGCTCCTGTACTTGCATTGCCCAGTGGTTCAGAGGACTTTGTTGTTTACACTGATGCGTTGAAGAAAGGTCTTGGTGCAGTGCTGATGCAGCGTGGGAAAGTTATAGCTTATGCTTCTCGCCAGTTGAAGGACTACGAGAAGAATTATCCTACGCATGATTTGGAGCTAGCAGCAGTGGTTTTCGCCTTGAAAATCTGGAGACATTATTTATATGGCGAAAAGTGTGAAATTTTCACGGACCACAAGAGTTTGAAGTATTTGTTTTCTCAGAAAGAACTCAATATGAGACAGAGACGGTGGTTAGAGCTTGTCAAAGATTATGATATGACGATTAGTTACCACCCAAGGAAGGCAAATGTTGTAGCAGATGCTTTGAGCCGTAAGTCGAGTTCTTCTTTGAATTCTTTGATTCAAAAGCCATTGTTGTTAGATTTGCAGCGAGAAAAGATAGCTTTGGTTGTTCCGGGAACCATTGCTCGCTTTTCAGCGTTGGTTATTCGGGCTACATTGACGGACAGGATCCTTAGAGAGCAGGCCATTGATGTTCAGTTGACAGAGTTGAGAGCCAGAGCAGAGGAGAGAGGTAATTCAGAGTTTGGATTGAATGGAGATGGTTTGGTGACTTTCAGAGGCCGTATATGTATTCCTGTTGGTGATGATATTCGGCGAGACGTCTTGACAGAGGCACATACCGCGCCATACTCGATACATCCAGGCAGCACCAAGATGTATCAGGATCTTCGTAGACTCTATTGGTGGCCAGGTATGAAGAAAGATATTGCCATGTTTATTTCTCAGTGCCTAACTTGTCAGCAGGTGAAAATCGAGCATCAGAGACCTACTGGGACATTGCTGTCATTACCGATTCCTCAATGGAAATGGGAGCATATTACAATGAACTTCGTGACTGGTCTTCCAAGGACGCAGAAAGGTCTTAACTCTATTTGGGTTATTGTTGATCGGTTGACCAAGTCAGCGCATTTTCTTCCAGTCAAGACGACGTATTCTGTGAAGCAGTATGCCGAAGAGTACATAGCAGAGATTGTTAGACTTCATGGTGTTCTTTTGTCAATCGTGTCTGATCGTGACCCTAGATTTACTTCAGAGTTTTGGAAGAGTTTACACAGAGCTATGGGTTCACGGTTAGCATTCAGTATAGCATATCACCCCCAGAGTGACGGTCAATCAGAGAGAGTTATTCAGATTCTAGAGGATATGCTCAGAGCTTGTACTATCGACTATCCTGGTAGTTGGGATTCCAAATTGCCTCTTGTTGAGTTCACGTACAATAATAGCTACCAAGCGACGATTGGCATGGCACCGTATGAAGCACTTTATGGCAGAAAGTGTAGATCGCCATTGTATTGGGATGAGATTGGTGAGAAGAAGATGTTGGTTCCAGAGTTGGTCCAACAGACAGCTGATGTTGTTGCTGTTATTCGAGAAAGGATGAAGATAGCACAATCGAGACAGAAGAGTTATGCTGATGTGCGTCGTAGGCCGTTGCAGTTTGAGGTGGGCGACCATGTGTTCTTGAAGATAGCACCTCTTAAGGGTGTGATGCGGTTTGGCAAGAAGGGAAAGTTGAGTCCGAGATTTATTGGCCCATTTGAGATCTTGGATAGAGTTGGTGATCGAGCTTACAGGTTAGCCCTACCGCCAGATCTTGACAGAGTTCACAATGTTTTTCATGTATCTATGCTCAGGAAATATATTGCGAATCCTTCCCATATTCTTCACCACGAGCCATTGGATTTGACGCCGAATTTGACGTACCAAGAGATTCCGGTCCAGATTCTGGATCGCAGAGTTAGAGTGTTGAGAAACAAAGAGATCAGCATTGTTAAAGTTCTTTGGAGGAATCATCTGATTGAAGAAGCCACGTGGGAACAAGAGGATGAGATGAAAGAGAAGTATCCTGAGTTGTTTGCGCAGTGACATCAATTTCGAGGACGAAATTCCCTTAAGGAGGGGAGATTGTAATAGCCACGCCTGGTGTACGGTACGATTTAAGATTTCGTATGATTATTGACTATTTGGTTGAGTTTACTATAGTGTGATGTTAAGAGTTGTGTTTATGGGTCATAGTATTGTTGGTTATTATTGTTTTGTGGCATTGTTGTTTTTAGTTGATGTGTAGTTGTATTGTATCAGCATTTCGATTCAATCTTTGTTGCATAGAGCTGGTTGTTGGATGCAGAGGGGACCGCACCCGCGGTCATATAGGTACCAGCACCCGCGGTCTCATGTTCAGAATTGTGATGTTTTTCCAGTAGCTTCACCGGACCCACGGTCCATAGTGCAGCGCACCCGCGGTGGATTGGCCGAGACCAAAGCGCACCCGCGGTCTTTTATGGAGCGCACCTGCGGTCGACATTTTCAGATTTTTGGTTGAGTAGCCGAGGGCACACCGCACCCGTGGTGCATGTTGGAGCGCACCCACGATGCATGAACAGTAGAAGCGTGTTTTGAGATTTAAGTGAGTTAAATGGATGAGTGGGCTTCATTTCTCTCATTTCCTTCCCCTCATTCTCGATTTTTCTCTCCTTGGAGGCTAGGGTTTCTTCATTTCCTTCAATTCCTTTCTTTTATCCAAGTTTCTTGTTGGTTATTTGTTGAGAGATCAAGGTTATTTTGGGATCAAGGAAGCTAAGGTAAGCTTTTGGTGTTATTTATTCTTGGTTTTGGTGTGAGAGATGATATGGGTTTGTGATGGTGTTGATTCTATGGCTTTTATGGTATTGTTGTTGGATTATTTGGGTTATTGATGGTGTTATATATGGTTTATTGTTGTAGGATTTCAACCAAGAGATTAGAATCAATTGCTCCAAGGGTTGTAAGTGGAATTTCATTCCTTGTGCTCACATCATAATATATGTATTGTGTTACAATGTTTTAGCATGTTATTCCCTTCCATTTGATTCATATTATGTATAGATATACATTGTTGTATATTAGAGGCAATTGAATGTCTCAATTGTGTAAAAGGGAATACAAGAGATAGAGTATGTAAAGTGTTTGTTAAAATGCCCAAGAGAGAGTTCAAATGTTTTACGGATTGATAAATACATAGTCAGAGATTGCATGCAATTAGTTGATCAACGACCATAGGCTTATATCCCTCAGAGTTATCGATTTATATCGATGGAATATAGGTACAGAGCCAGAGATACTATATAGATATCAATCCAACAGAGAAAAGAGAAATATCATCTTATTGTTCATGTTTTGCTATGCTATTCATGTTTCTAGAGTTGATGGTATTTAATGTTTTCTAAGCCATGATTTTCAGAGTATGCAATGTATCCATTGCTATGTACGAGTTCCACTTGCTGAGCTTTATACTCATTTAGTTATTCATGTGATGCAGATAAGAGCGACGGGCTGGGACGTTGATTGTGGGCCGGAGTCATATGCATATAGAGAAGGAAGGAAGAAGTTATTTTGCTAGCATTTTGGACATGATCACAAAAATGATATTTTGTATTTTGTTGTATCATTTGATTGATCATGTATATACTTTTGATTATACATTGACATGTATTTTTAAATCCTTCCTTCTTTTTAGAAAATTTTATATTCCGCTGTTATTTTATTAAAATCGGTCGAGGGTGTCACACCAACGAAGCCTGAAACTCAAAAACGTCAAAACATGATGAACATCATTTTCATAAGATCGCATGTTTGAGCAGTCACACGAAAACAACTATAACTTACTCGTTTCTTATCCAACTATTTCTAATTTACTCTCAAATCAAAGGAAGCAAAAATTTCTACGTTTTATATGTTGAAAGTTTTTCCATAAAATCGACCGAAAAGTCACAATTTTTAAAATGACAGTAAATTTAGAGTTTTCAGATCTAAAATCGTTTCAAAACCGATTCAACAAATTTTTGCTCAAACTTTTTACAACATACATGGATTTTTACGCATAATAAACATAAGAACATATAATATAACAAGATCGATGCAGAAACAAAAGATTATACATAACTTTTGATATTTAAAGTTACCGAAACGACGACAACGAAGCGGGAAGGATGCGAGGTTGATCCGGGACGAACGTGGCACGATTTTTCTTGAATAAAACCCAACAAAAACTGCTGGAAAATACAGAGGAGAGGGGCGGCTGCTCTTGCTTCTTGGCCAGCATTGTTTCTGCACCTGACGTACCCACTCCGTCGATATCTGATGTGCCAGTGATCAGAGATTTTTCTGACGTTTTTCTAGATGACGTCACAGGCCTTCAACCAGAGAGAGAGGTGGAGTTCGCTATTGATCTTGTGCCAGGCACTTTGCCAATTTCTATGGCACCGTACCGACTAGTTCCAGCTGAGATGTTAGAGCTCAAACAGCAGATTCATGAGCTTTTTGACAAGGAATTCATTCGCCTTAGTTTCTCACCATGGGGCGCACCAGTACTCTTAGTAAAGAAAAGGATGGGAGCATGAGGTTGTGTATCGATTACCGAGAACTGAACAAGGTAACGATAAAGAATAAATACCCACTTCTAAGAATCAAGGATTTGTTTGATCAGTTGCACGGAGCTACAGTGTTCTCTAAGATAGATCTTCAATCAGGGGGTATCATCAGTTGAAGGTAAAGGATGCAGATGTTCATAAGACAGCCTTCAGGAC
Source organism: Primulina tabacum (assembly GCF_025594145.1). NCBI lineage: Eukaryota > Viridiplantae > Streptophyta > Magnoliopsida > Lamiales > Gesneriaceae > Primulina > Primulina tabacum. Next base: position 34,235,435 of record NC_134559.1, read on the forward strand.
TAGATATGGGCATTACGAGTTCTTAGTGATGCCATTCGGACTGACGAATGCTCCAGCGATTTTTATGGACTTGATGAATCTAGTATTCCAGCCCTACCTAGATCCGTTCGTCATAGTGTTCATCGACGACATTCTCATTTACTCGAAGAGCCATGAGGAGCAAAGTCAGCATTTCGGTACAGTTTTGCAGGTCTTGCAGAGTCGCAAGTTGTTTGCAAAATTCAATAAGTGTGAATTTTGGTTGGAGAAGGTAGCGTTTTTGGGTCATGTAATTTCTAGCAGTGGCATTGAGGTGGATCCAGCTAAGGTAGGAACAGTTAAGGAATGGGTTGAGCCAAAGAATGCGTCAGAGATCCGTAGTTTCCTAGGCCTAGCAGGCTACTACAAGAAATTTATTCATGGATTTTCTTCGATAGCAGTGCCAATCAATTCATTGACTGAGAAGAATCCTAAATTCATTTCGAATGAGGAGTGCTAGAAGAGCTTTCATACTTTGAAGCAAGCTCTTATTTTAGCGCCAGTGTTAGCCATGCCAGCAGGGCAAGGCGATTTTGTGTTATACACCGATGCTTCTAAGCTCGGGATGCAGCATGGTCGGGTTATAGCTTATGCCACCAGACAGTTGAAAGTGCATGATAAGAACTACCCGACTCATGATCTTGAGTTAGCTGCCGTTGTCTTTGCGTTGAAGATATGGAGACACTATCTGTACAGCGAGAAATGGCAGATATTTACCGATCACAAGAGTCTCAAGTATTTCTTCACGCAGAGAGAATTGAATATGAGACAAAGACGGTGGTTGGAGTTGGTAAAAGACTACGATTGTGAGATTAGCTACCATCCGGGGAAAGCTAATGTTGTGGCAGATGCTTTGAGCATAAAAATTGCAGTTGTAGCACAGCTGTCGGTACAGAGATCTCTTCAGTCAGATATTCAGATATTTGATTTAGAGGTGTATCCTAAGGGCAGAGCCCCTAATCTGTCTAATCTGACAGTTCAGTCTTCCTTGCTAGACCGGATCCGTAAAGGTCAGTCTTCAGACGAACAGTTACAGAAATGGAGACTTAAGGATGAATCCAAGGGCAGTGTCCTCTACACAGTGTCTGATGGTATTGTGAAATACAGAGAGAGAATGTGGGTGCCTAGTGTGGATTTGATAAGAGAAGATATCTTGTCAGAGACACATGCATCTCTGTTTTCCATTCATGCAGGAGGTACAAAGATGTGCAAGGATTTGCAGATTTTGTATTGGTGGCCAGGTATGAAGCGAGACATCCGCCGATTTGTGTCTGAATGTCTCACTTGTCAGCATGTGAAGGCAGAGCATCAGAGGCCAGCAGGAATGCTTAAGCCACTCCCTATCCCCGAGTGGAAATGGGAGAATATCATCATGGACTTCGTTACTGGTTTACCGAGGTCAGTCAGAGGATCCAATGCCATTTGGGTTATAGTGAATCGACTCACTAAGTCAGAGCACTTCTTGCCAGTGAAGACGACTTTCTCCATGACGCAGTATGCGGAGCTTTATATCAGGGAGATAGTCCGATTGCACGGAATCCCAGTTTCTATTTTGTCCGACAGGGACCCAAGATTTACATCGTCCTTTTGGAAGAGTTTTCAAGCAGCCATGGGGACGAAGTCGCTATTCAGTACAGCATTTCACCCTCAGACAGATGGCCAGTCTGAGCGTGTGATCCAAATTTTGGAGGATTTGTTTAGACCTTGTGTGATCGACTTCCATGGTAATTGGGAATCAAAGCTACCTCTAGTGGAATTTACCTACAACAACAGTTTTCAATCTATAGGTATGGCTCCCTATGAGGCATTGTATGAAAGGAAGTGCAGATCGCCGATTCATTGGGATGAAATCGGTGAGAGATCAGAACTTGGTCCAGAGATTGTTCAGCAGACTGCAGATGTGGTGGTCAAGATCCGAGACAGGATGAAGACCGCCCAGAGTCGCCAAAAGAGTTATGCTGACAAGAGAAGAAGGGATCTCGAGTTTGCCGTAGGTTATCACGTTTTTGTGAAGATAGCACCTATGAAGGTTGTTATGAGATTTTGGAAGAGAGGCAAGCTTAGTCCGAGATTTATTGGACCGTTTGAAATTCTTGACAGAGTTGGGACACTAGCTTATCGTGTAGCCCTACCGCTGAATCTGACCGGTGTACATAATGTTTTCCACGTCTCGATGTTGAGGAAGTACCTAGCTAATCCTTTGCATGTTTTGAGCTATGAGCCGTTGCAGCTTGCTCCAGATCTGTCGTATGAGGAAAGAGCTGTCCAAATCCTAGACAGACAGGAACGGAGACTTCGGAACAAGGAGACTAAGCTGGTCAAAGTCCGGTGGCTGAATCAATCAGTGAAGGAGGCCACTTGGGAGACCGAGGCAGATATGAGAAATCGCTACCCTGAGTTTTTTGGTAAAACTTAATTTCGAGGAAAAAATTTATTTAAGTGGTGGAGGAACTGTAGAGCCTAAATTCAGTACACGTAAAACCCATGCATTTATTTAATTGTTAAATTATTTATTTAAGTTTAAAATGATTTTTAGCGATGCATGATTTATTAAATTGTATTATTTTAATTATTTATGTTTATGTGATACACGTTAAAATGTTTTCTTGAGTATCATGTTTCAGGCGATTATTCGATGCAGGATCGAGGAAAAGAGACCGGCGACGATTTTGGAAATTTTTAAAATGTGGTATTTTATTTCAAGTTGAGTTTGGGACATTTTAAAATGCTTATATAATTTTTAGAATTTTAAAAGCTTAATTTAATTATTAGGTGATTTTATGACTTTAAAGTTTTTAAAGATTTGTCACTTGTACATTTTATTTTAAATTAAAAGATGTTATTTAAAGTTAGAGAAATGTTAGTATTTTAATTAGTTGTTAATTATCAATTAAGCACATAATTTCCCCCTAATTACCTACACTAACTCACGCACACACCCATATTTACACACACACTTACGTTTAACACAAACACACAATTCACTACCCTTCATTTCAGTTTTTTTAAAAAAAGAAAACCTAGGGTTCTATAGCAAGAGCAGCCGCCCTTTTTCCTTCGGTTTTCCAGCAAGTTTTCGTTCAGTTTCTTCAAGGAAGTCGAGCCACAAATCGTTCCGCATCAACCTCGCATCGTTCGCGCTTCAGTATCGTCGGTTTCGGTAACGTTAAATATCAAAAGGCATGTATAATATTTTGTTTCTGCATCGATCTTGTTATATTATATGTTCTTATGTTTATTATGCGTAAAAATCCATGTATGATGTAAAAAGTTTGAGCAAAAATTTGTTGGATCGGTTTTAAAACGATTTTAGATCTGAAAACTCGAAATTCGCTGTCATTTTAAATACTGTTACCTTTTGGTCAATTTTCTGGAAAAACTTTCAACATATAAAAAGTACAAATTTTTGATACCTTCGATTTGACAGTAAATTCAAAATATTTGGATAAGAAATGAGTGAGTTATGATCGTTTTCGTAGGACTGCTCAAACTGCGATTTTCTGAAAATACGTTCTTGATGTGTTCTTGAAGTTTTATTGTTGCAGGCTTCGTTGGCGATTCACGGGTGATCGCTGCTGCATTTAAGTATGTTGAGTATGATGTTGGGATTGTTTTTGGTGTGCCGGATCGCATCGATAGGTACTTGGTTGTAATAGAAGTAGTAATTTGCGTTTTGGTGTCAAATGTCGAGTTCACGGATTAGGTTGTGTTGTTTATGACGCGTAGTTTTTTTGGGGTTTTTGTTTGAGTTGGAATAAGTGTCATAGCATCCCAGGATGGGTCTCGAGGCATTGGATTCACGGTCCGTATGATAGAGTTAGGAGGAATAAGCCATAAGTGTAGTGAATTTACGTTGGTTCGCGATTCTAGTAGGTACACGAACCCGTAGCCGGACCCTGGCACGGGGTCCGTGCACTTTTTCCTTCAAAATGCGAATTTCCAGCACCTACACGGACCCCGACATGGACCCTTACACGGTGCCCATGTCCTTTTTTAAAAAAAAAATTAATTTTTTTTAAGGGATTTTTTTGGGGTTTGATGTTATGATTTAGTACAATGATTAAACGAGATCAAGTCCCAAGAGATTTAGAATGTTTTGTCATTTTTGGGTGTGAGCATGACTATACGTCTAAGTTATGCAAAATAGGTATTCGAACTCATGTTAGTATGTGCAGCAGTGGCCCCAAGCAAGATCCAACGAATCCCTCAACGCCACGTAAGTATGTTCGATGTGCAAAGGAATATACTTTTAAGTTTTTGAGGTATGCTAAATGTCTTGTGATCAAATTATGAACGGGTTTGGAAGTCGGTGAACGAGGCCGAGGACCTCTCCACCCCGGTAAAGCATGACCAGGTTTAGATCAGGATTGGAAAGCGGTAAAACTTGACCAGGGACCAATCCACCCGGTAAAGCATGACCGGGGATCTCATGTATGTGGCAGTGGATTTTCCCTATCAGCTCAGTACTGTGGTTTAGTCTGATCAGGCGCATTTATGTATGGGTCACTTGCTTTTAAACATATCTCTACGCAAAATGTTGAAGTTTATGTATGTTCAAGTATGTATGAAGCAAGCACGTTTATGAAAAGTTTTATGCTGATGGCACGTCTATGTTTATGCTAGTACGTTCAAGTTTCAAGTATGTTTATGCTATTACGTTCAAGTTTCAAGTATGTACGCTCTATTTTAAAGATGCATGTGGTTTTATTATGTATTACTTGCTATATCCAGTTTATATGTGTTGAGTATTTAGACTCACTAGACTTGATCGATGCAGGTGACGATGAATTTGAGGAGACGAGGGGTGGGGACCAATGAGTCGACTTGGACTGAGCAGGAGGCTAAACCCGAGGACCGCCCATGTTTTTAAAAAATTATGCAATGTTTCAAATGCTCCGACTTCACATTATTGTTTACGATATTTAAACAAGTGTTTTTTTAGTAAACTTTATTTGTGATCTTTTCTTTGCAAATGTTTTTTAATGATCAGTTTATTGTTACCGTAAATAAGAAAGTTTACTTTGTATTTAAGAAAACTTTATTTTTCCGCAAATTTTAAATAGTTTAAAAGTACGGTACGTTATATTCAGTTTGTGCAATCAGTTGGCACTTTCAGTTTGCGTCTCGATAGCATCAGTTTAGGCTCAGTAGCTTTCTGCGCACTTAGGTAAATTCATTATAAACAAAATAACAAGTTTTGTTAACATCAAAATCAAGATTGCGAACATGAAATGTTCCAACAAGTAAGTTTAATTTCGTTCAATTTCAAGGACGAAATTTCATTTATTGGAGGGAGGAATTGTAAGGTTAAAATGTGATAACGTAATCTGATTGTATGCAAATTTAGGAAAACTGGAAAATATCTAATAAAATTATTTTAATTGCATGAATTCAATGTGGTAGGCATGCTTATATGTTTAAATTTTGATTTTAATTTAGAATGCATAAAACTTTGTTTTCAATGGTTATTCGAGATGCGATCGAGGAATGGAGACCATAAATAGAAAATATTTTTATTAAATGATTATTTTTAATTATTTAATATATGGTATATTTATGTGTTATTTTCGAAAATGGTACTTTTTGAGTTTTTTTTACGTGCCGATCGTATTTTATACCGGTAATCGATTTTCGACAAAAATGAGGACTTTTTGGGAGCTCGGCTAATATTTTCGAGACTTTCCTAACGAAATATTTTACCCACACTATAATGGGCCATTATACTAAGGTTATTGGGCCTCAAATTCTACCCAATTATTTATATCAAAATATTGAATTTCCCAAGCCCTAAACTCTTCATATCACACGCCTCACCTCCTAGAAACATTATGACTCTCCCCTAGCAGCCGAACACCACACACTCACATTTTGAAGCTTTGCACGTCGGTTTTGAAGATTGAAAATGCAGAAAGGATCCTCCGTCTCTCCGCCAACATCTCTCGCGTCGAACATTGTTTTTCGTGCATGAAACACGCAAAGGCATGCCTTAATTTTTCTTTACTCGTCGTTCATACCATATTATGTGCGTTTAAATATGTTTGCATGAAAAATATGATACCCTTCTTATATTTTCGTTTTTATGGTAATACATGATCAAACTTTTGATTTTCATGATTTTAGATTCATGGTATTGATGCACAAAAGGGATGCCATGGTAAGGCCATTAAAAAGAGACATTTTTCTGTAAGTTTAAGGGTCCATAGAGGCATGGATAAGGGCTGGACAGCAAGGGAAAAGAAGGATAGAAAATTGGGTTCTTTAAGGGGTTAGGGTTTCGGTTTTGGTGGCTACGGAGGAGCGGTCTGTGTGCTGCACATGGGTCATGTCCAGGGGTCCTAAGAGGGTCTATTCATGGTCCTATATGGATCAAGTGGTGGGTGGTGCAACAGCTAGGGCTGGAACCGTGAGCTTGGGTCGCGCAAGGCTTGTAGTTGGCGGGTTGAGGGTTTTGGCGTGCATGGCTCACTAGGTTGGTCTAAGTGGGTCCTATGGTGTTTGGTCTAGGTCCTAGGAGGGTTGATCTGGGTCTGGTCCACTCGGTTAAGGTTTAGGATCGAAGGAAACCATGGTTTATTGGACTAGGGTTTTCGAACAAGGGGAAGAAAATTCAGTAGGTTGTCTAGGATTTTCCAGGGTTTTAAATGGCTTGATTTGGGATGAAAAAGGGTTAGTTAGGTGTAGGGGTGGGAAAAAATACCGAAATACCGAAAAATCGTACTGAAAAAAATACCGAACTTACCGAAAAAATCGGTATACCGAACATTTACCGTACCGAAATTTTCGGTATCAGTATCGGTATGAAATATTTTTTTTTTCAGTATTTCGGTATATACCGAAATACCGAAAATAATTTATTATTATTATTATTTTTTAAATTTAAGTTCGGTATACCGAAAAAATGTCGGTATACCGGTGTCGGTATGGTACCGGTATGAAATTTTTCCATACCGAAAATTCAGTATACCGAATGTGCGGTATACTGAATTTTCGGTATCGGTATCGGTATGGAAAAATTCCATACCGAAATTTTCGGTATGGTATATGATATCGTAGTTCGGTACGGTATACCGTACCATACCCACCCCTAGTTAGGTGTTAATAATCTATAGTTAAAGTTTGGTTAAGTTTCGAGGCGATTTGGGTTAAAACCGGGACTTCGGTTTAAGTTTTAAAAACGAATGACGAAATTAGTCGAGGAGTTTAAGTTTAAATCTAAGAAATATTTATGTATGTATTTTATGGTGTTATTGTAAGTGTGGATGGATTCGGGTCGTCGTTTCAAGGTCCAAGGGTAAAATAGTCAAGTTAGTGTTTCAGGGGGCAGAATGATCATTTTACACCTGAAAAATGTTAGACATCCTGACAGTGTCTTGAATGCTGTAATGAATGGCCAAAGCCGCACTACCAGAAATCTGAAGCTTTCTATGGTTGACAGGCTAATTTTGAATTTTTTTTTGAAGGATTTTCTTTGATAGTAGTTCCACTAACCAAACTCACTCAAAAGTATTATAAATTCAATTGGATTGAGGAGTGTGAGAAGTACTTCGAAATACCGAAGGAAAATTAGCTTATACTCTAGTCCTTGTACTGCCAGCCGATGGCAAGGATTTCAACATCTACAAAGATGCATCGAAGAAAGGACTCGTGTGTGTACTTATCCGAGAGGGAAGGGTGATTTCATATGCATCAAGACAGTCGAAGCCGTATGAGTAGAATTACCCTACACACGATATTGATGTAGCTGCAGTAGTGTTTGCTTTGAAGATTTGGACGCATTAATTGTACGAGGCTAAATGAGAAACCTTCAATGACCACCAAATTCTTAAATGTCTGTTAAAAAAAAGAATTGAACATGAAATAACAAAGATGGATAGTGCTCTTGAAAGACAATAGACCTGATAATCAGCTACCATCCGTGAAAGACCAACAAAGTAGCTGACACTCTGAGTTGTAAAAACATGAGAAATACAATCCTCGCTTTTGTATCTACTGAATCATGTCTTTCTGAAATAATGAAGCTAAGTCAGGAACAAGATCATAACTTGACAATAATAAAAGATCTAGTCAATGAAGGAAATAATTTTGAATATCAAATCTACCACAACAGCGTGCTTTGGATGCAAGATAGACTGTGTGTGCCAAACATTGAAAACTTTCAACAAGAAGTCATGTCAGAAGCACATAAGTCAAAAATTTTCATCCATCCTGGAAACATCAACATGTAAAGGATCTAAAGAAAAAACTTTGGTGGAATGGATGAAGAGAGATGTTGCAGACTTCGTGGCCAAGTGCTTGGTATGTCAGCAAGTGAGATGTTGTAGACTTCGTCGCCAAGTGCTTGGTATGTAAGCAAGTGAATGTCAAACACCAGAGACCCGGTGAATTACTTCAACCATTAGAAATCTCGGAATGAAAATTGAAGCATATTTCGATGGATTTTGTAGTGGTATTTCCATAATCACGCATACTTTACACCATAGATCGAGTTTTGAGATGAAAGTATATACCCACGTCAAGATCAAATGGTCCAACCATACGGACCGAGAAGCTACAAGGAAACTAGAAGAAGACATGTGCAAGAGATACCCTTATCTTTTCGAGCAACAAGAGGAATCGAGTTTTGAGGATGTAACTTCTCATAAGAAGGGAGGGATGTGAGAACCGCAATTTCAGCAAGGCTAAGAATTCCCAATTTCAATATATGATTTAAGCATGGAAATTTTAAACGGACCATTTTAACAACCAAGTTTCAGAAGACTTCCCCAACAGTCAGCAACCATTTCAAATCTTGTTACTTACGTATTAATTCGGAAGTTATGACGGATAGTGAGTGGATAACAATCAAATTTTACTCTATAAATAGCACATGAGATTTTAATCGCTGTTACAAAAAATTATGAACAAATCACCTTAAAATTCGAGCAAAGAACAACCTTATTTTCGAGCTCGTAGCGTCCATTTTCTAGCAGCATTCTAGTAGCAAGAGCAAACCATTTTCAAACACCAACCGAAACTTTCTCAAGTATATTACGTCAACTAGGCTTTCTGTTAACTTTTAAAATGTGATTTAAAACCAAACAACATGTATTTTATAATTTTAAAATATGATTCTTGAAATTTGCATATTTGAAGCACTGAAGTTTATGAACATACGATAGAAATATATATTCTGAACATGAATTATTCTTATTTTTCATGATTCCGCATTACCTCTTAGAGGATAAAAATATAAAAGATTGATATCATTTAGCCATAAAATTCGTACTTTATTCAGTGCACAAATTAGATACCTATTTAGACCAGAAAAGTCTGAATATTTTGCAATACATGTTACAAATGTTATATTGGAAATTTCGTTGCAAATGATTTTAAAGGATTGGAGGATTATTTCTCCCGCTTACTGAGTACGACCATTTCACTCACCCACTTTTAGATAAGAATAAAGAGATCAAAGAAGACGAGCAAGCACAGTTCTGGACAGTTGAACAAGATTCGATTAATTCTATTGCTCAGTTTATATTATATTAATCTGCTGCATTGATTTATGCATTTCGTTGTTACTATTTTATATTTTATTATATATTCAAACGTGTAAATATAATGTATTTCGATATTATGGATAAATAGACAGACTAGTTTATGAAATTCGTACTTTCGAAACTTGTTATTTTCGAATGTATGATTTGAGAACAATGCTGATGTCACTCGTGACAGATCTTACAATTGAAGTTTACGTCAAAGAATTCAACATATTATTTCTGACATGGAGACTGAGGGACAAATTGAGTTTGGTTTTGGGGATTTATGACAATTTACCTATAGTAAAACTTGAGCAATCCATAAAAAAATATCATATGGTGTCAAAAGCTCCATCGGTTCATGCTATACAAACCCTTGCCAACATCACCAAATTGGTTCATTCGATTTTGTAGTAAGATTAATGTCCTAACTCGGGCTTGAACCTGAGGCGAGTACCAAGGGACCTCTGTTTCACAACTTGAGAAGAGAAATGGGCAACAAACATACTCCATTGAGGTAATCTTTCTTCAGCTTTTGTATTAATCATATAGTTATTGTTTGTAATAGCTTATTTTAATTGCTTCTCATCTTTTACAAACAATTTTAAAACGTTTTATTGACTAGAAGTTTGAAAACACTTAAAATAAACTCTTGTAAACACTACCATAATAAGATAGTTTTTGCAAAAAATAAGCTTTTTTAAACACTATCATAATAAGATGGTGTTTGTAAATATTATAAAAAAAGTGAATAAACTTTTAATGTACAAATTCGCAAAAGTTTAAAAAAGAAAAATCCATAATCAATTTTTGAAGCATTTGCAACGCGACCGAAAGTAATACAAGTGTACGAAAATCAAGAAGTGATGAAGGAGATGAGAATCTTTGTGGTGATTAAAACGTGGGTTTAAAATTTATTTGAACAATTTTACACCGACACTCGCTCAATGTTATACGTTTACTTTGATATTCCATAATTTCGCCAAAAAATTAAAAAAATTTGGTTTAGCTTATTTATATTTTGTAAACGTTCTAAGCAAGAAACAAAGTTTTGATTTAAAATGATCAAATATGAATAAAAAAATTTACATAATTCCACTACCACATAACAGGTTGTTATCATTTAGCCAGCAAAGAAAGATTTGAACTACCCCCAGTACTGTTTGATGCCGACTGTCATAATTTGTCCTATGAGGACAATGGCTGACACTATAAACCCTCTTCTATAGCACAAACTGTATTTTGTCGTAGTCATATTAATCAGCCATTGTCTTGAAGTTGAAAACAAAGAAACCTTGATCACCTTGTTTGCAGACTCAAAGTTCCAGCAATGTGCAGTCTCACTGGAGTGCAGTCTCACTGGAGTGCAGTCTCTGGTATTTACCTTTTGGTATTTTTTGCTACCAGAGGCTGGTTATTTCTTTTGTTCAATATAGCAGATATGCTGCACTTCATCGCGTAAAATTTCGAACTACTTTCCCAACTACCAAAAAGATACCATCATTCCACTAGGAATAAATTCCAGGAACGATCAAGAGTGAACAGAAAATTGTCCAGGAAACTTTAAGCTATTCATTTAGATGCATAGAAAGGGATGGTTCTATTGAATCCAAGACAGACTCTCATGAGCAGGAAAGCCCATCTATGGGAACTTCCTGGACCCCCAGGAGGGCAAGGCACAAAATCCAGAAATTTACATGGTTTGATTACAGAAGATGAAAAGTTACAGGGGATAACAAAAGACGAAGAGGAAAGATGATGAAAATAACAGAGAGCTTGGAGGAGTTATGCATCAGTTCTTTGCAGAAAAGAATAGTTGAAACTAATGGAACGTCTATGAAGTATATTGGAGTGAAAGTGTGGCAACGAGAAAACATCCATATTGGTACGGTTTTTCAATATATATATTTTAATAAAGGATAAAACAAGAAAAACAACAGTATGAAACTACACAATGACATCTTCTGACTGGTTTGAAATGTTACTGTTCAACCATAGGTACTGGCTCCTAGTGATATAAGATATATACAAATCAGATTGACAGGCATAAACAGGAAATAACCTGTACTTGATAAAAGTAAAAGAATAATGAAAGGCATCATATAACCAAAAGAAGAAAAAGGAAAGTAGGACAGTGTAAGAGGCCACAAACGTTATTGCAGTCTTGCGGTCATATAAGATTAACCACGGATTGATAGTAGGTAAAATGATCCCGCTAAAGGTCCAACTACATCAAAAGTATATTCATCAATGAAGTTACTTGGAAAACCAGAACTGATGACAGACACTTGTACTATTGCATGGTCTACAAAAAATACTGAAAGAAACTCTTCAGTTGCCTTCATATTTCGGATCAGTCATCACGAAATGATAAGCAATCACCAGCACAAATATAAAGACACCAAGAAAGTTGGCAAAGAAGCCCAGATCATTATCATCAATCATCTGTAACAATGATTGCAAAAACAAGGTCAGCATAGTAGATACTCAGAAAGCATCATAAGATTTCATAAATGGTTATACAAAATTCAAAGGAAAAGTATAGCAATTCTCAACAAGTGATGTGAACTTGATCGGGCATGATGTGGTAACACTCGGAAAAGATTTCAAGAAATTTTGTTCTCCAATAATTGAAGATGAAGTATCGAGCACATTCAAGTGATCAAAGGAGTTCAAGGGAGCACCTCGTGGAATCGTTCCGGGCTGTCGCTCATTTTCGAGGCGCCACAGTGCAGTTTTGTATCACAGGAGCTGCAGAGGCAGCAAGGCACGTGCAGCTGGGCGCCACCACACGAGCACCTGTGCGCGGTGCGCCCCAGCCCGCACCAGCATGCGCACAAGACGCACGCCGCGAAGCAGATTAATTTCTGAAACCTAGTTTTCGAGTTTCTTTTATTTTTGGAACTTTGTTTTACATATATGGATTGAATTTTGGACGAAAAACATAACTTTGATAATACTTTTTAGAATACATTGAAGCTTTGACTTTCTCCACATTTTAGTATATTCCTAAAATCAAACTTATCAAAGTTTAATTACTTAGTGGCGTTTGTCAATTGTTTTTCACGAAGATTGTCAAAGACAAATTTTTTGAAAGTTCCCATGAGATCAATTGTTCGTATTTGTATTATTTGTTACTAAACTTCATAGTTTAGGGGTGAATACACGTTACTTGTTTCAAAGATTGAGAGAGTTTCTAAAAAAATCTTTTTATTCACTAAATTGTGGGCACGACTACATCAAGTTCGTGTTTGCTTTACATGCATAAAAAGATTAATATCAGTTGGTACCATATCCCAGGTTCCTCTGATTCAAGTAATGATACCTTATGTATCATTTAGTAATCAGAGCAAGGTTTTGAGACAAGTTATTTCCTGTGTAAGCTTTAAAATTTCAAATATTCCTTGGCTTATTGTCGTTACTAGAATCATAAGGATTCTACAAAATTCTTGTGTTTGAGTTTCTTTTGTTTTGGGGATTTTTGATCGTATTGATATTCGTGGTTCTCATTAATTGTCAAAAAAATGAAAAAGAATTTTCGACAAAAAAAGTCATTTGATTTTAAAAAAAGAGAGATTTCGACCCAAAAAAAAGATCGATCAATACAAAACAAAATAAAAATAGAAGAAAGAGTGATTCGAATTTTCTTGCTTGGACATTAGCAACTAAAAAATTTCTTTTAATGTGTGTGAGTCATATTCAGGTATTTCAAATTTATTGTTTTTGTCCAGTCAAGTGTCATGAAGTTTGAACTTGTAAGTTTGATGCACACAAGCTACAAAACATAAGTACCATTTCTACAAAATTCTCAATTTTGAGTGAATTATTTGTGTGCGAGTGTTTTATTCCTTAGAGTGACATGTGAGGTATTTGTAGCAGATAAAAAAAAGTGAGTGACTTGTTATGGACTGACTAGTGAGAATTTAGGTGAGAAACATACTCATGTTATTTTCTACTAACTTTTCTAGCAGGTACAACCACAGTTGTTAATAGCGCTCACCTCGCTCGCTTAAGCGCAAAGCGAGGTGACATGAATGCGTTTCGGGAAAATCCGAAGCGCATCAGGTGGATGAAGCGCACGCTTCTGAAAGTTGGGCGATCTCTTGTGCGCTTCATAGAAGCCGCACAATTTTATTTTTTTTAGTCTGCCCAAGTCCAGTGTTTAGATCAAGTGCAGCATCCAAATTTATGCCCAGCCCATCTGCATACTAAAATCTCTCAACAGATCGCCTCTGCCAGTCTGCCTATTGTCTCTACTCTGCGGCTCCGCTTCTACTTTGCGGCGAGGGCTCTGACTCTGCCTCTGCCTCGCCGCTCCGCCGTGCGGCCGCCGCCGCCGTGCTCCTTCTCATTTGTTACCTAAAAATTGGTTAACCCTAATTTTAGGAATTTCTGTAAAAAATTTAAACTGTGTTTTTTTTATTTTTAATAATATAATGGTGATTGGTATTTGTATTTTAGTATTTAATCGTGTCAAACACAACATTTCCATCAAATCGAAAGGATATTATTTGGGATTATGCAACACTTCCGGATCCTAAAAATCCAAATATTGTATGTTGTTTTTCTGGTAAAATAACAAATGATGGGATTTATCAGCACAAGCTGCATTTAGTTGGGGGCAATAGTAATGTGAAAGCTTGGCCGAAATGTCCGGAGCATGTTAAAGAAGAAATTAAAGAGTTCACGCAAAAAAAGAGTGTTTAAAGAATCAAATGGATGATATTTTCCTCATTTAGATGATATTCTTGAATTAAAAGAAGATAAAGATGAAGATGATATTCAAACTAAATGAAAGGGAAACGACCAATATCCGGTTCAAGTATCCCTCCTATAGTGCAGGGTAAAAGGTGTAAACAAGCCGGGCCTATTGATCTTTATTTTGTGAAAGATGTAGAAGAAATTGTCAGATAGAGACGTGCGAAAAATAAAGGTCAGTATGATGAAAATAAGAAATTAAGAGAAGATACAGTTCAGAAATTTGCTACGTGGATGTATGATGCCGGAATTCTTTTAATGTTGTTAAATATGATTCTTTGCAACTGTGTATTGATGTTATTGGGACTTTTGGAGTGGGAATGAAACCTCCAATATATCATGAAGTAAGAGTTAAGTATTTGAAGAAGGAGTTGACAAATACGAACCTGCTTCTCAAATCCCCGGAAGAAGATCATGCTAGGTATGGTTGTACAATCATGGCAGATGGGTGAACAGATAAAAAAAAGCAGAACTCTTATAAATTTTTTAGTAAGTTGTCATAATGGAAGCATATTTGTTGAATCAATGGATGCTTCAAGTTATTGTCACACTGCTGATAAGATGTACGATTTACTTTCTACATTTGTGAATCGAATTGGAGAACATAATGTGGTTAAATCGTAAATTGAATTAAAATCAGATTTTTTTAATTTTTAAAGTAAATTTACTTTATTTTTTTAGGTCGTCTTATGGAAAACAATTTTCCACACTTGTATTGGACTCCATGTGTAGCTAATCGCTTAAATTTGATGCTTGAGGAAATATTCAAAATCCTAATCTCAAAAAATTGCATGAACGAGCATTGATGGTGAATGGTTATATTTACAATAGACCACAATTGTTGAGCATAATGAGGAAGTTTACTGGACAGAGAGACATGGAAAGAACTGCAAAAACACATTTCGCAACCGCTTTTTTGACTTAAAAGCGATTTCAAGTTCAACAAGCAAATCTGAGAAACATGTTCACATCTGAAAAGTGGACAAAAAGTCGATATTCTAGAGAGGCGGCTGGAAAACGAGTTGCAGAAGTGATATTGATGCCTTCTTTTTGAAAAACTACAGCTTTTGCATTAAAAGTTGGCGGCCCATTGCTGAAAGTATTACAGCTAATAGACGGTGAAAAAAAGTCACTAATGGGTTACATCTATGAGACAATGGACATAGCCAAAGAAGTTATCGCTGCATCATTTAATAATAATGAAGAGAAATATCGTGGTATTTTTGAAATCGTCGACAAAAGATGGAACATTCAACTTCATCATCATTTGCATGCGGCTGGATATTTCTTAAATCCTGAGTTTTTTTAATCAATCGTGACATAGAAAATGATGAAAAAGTGTTGGAGGGTATGTACAAATGCATAGCTAGGTTGGTGCGAGACGAAGATTTACAAGATAAGATCACAGATCAATTGGATATCCTGCTTTTTTGTTTACCCATGGCTATCAGACAAAGAGCTTCAAAATTACCAGGTAAATAATATTTAATACAATATTAATTTATTTCTCAAACATTACTTATATTATAGATACAAACTTTGAATGATAAGAAATTTAATCTTATATTTTTTTGTGTTTCAACTTTCAAGCTGATTGGTGGTCTTCTTATGGTGCATCAGCACCTGAATTAAAAACATTTGCACTGAAGATTTTGTACCTCACATGCTCTTCTTCATGTTGTGAGTGTAATTGGAGTGTATTTATACATGTAAGTTAGAAGTTTTTTATAAATATTAAATTTTAGGGATAATACCTATTTTCGTCCTTATTGTTTACCGCTTTTCCCATTTCAGTCCCTCTTCATTCTTGACTGCTTAAGTAATCCTTCAAGTTTACAAAATCTTCCCGAATTGGTCCCTGTCGTTATGTTGACGTTAAGATTAACGACCCATATCATGTGCCTCTTACATGACCATTTCCTCTTAACCAGGCCAACTCCTATACACCAATGATATGGGCTCAAAAACTCATAGCGAAAACCTCCAAACACCCATCTTGGATATACCACAATCAAGAAATTTTGACTAAATCCAATCAGCAGAAAACATACATCAAGTCGAATAAAAGAAATCACAAAGATGATGAGCTAAAACACTGAGAGTAAATAATAACCATTTTGAAAACCCATCACAGGTACTAAGAGACAAGAGAAGAAACTGCATTTACATAGCTAATCGTCGAGTTTATCTTTGGTTGTAGAGGGAGGAAAGAGGATTTGGCGGGGATCTCCTTCAGTCTGTTGCTTTAAAAAGTGCTGGCTTCCGTACACCAGAGTCAGGTAACCGAATGAAAGAGCTCCGGCAACAACCACCGCCGATCTCATAGCGTTCTTCATCACCGTTCCGGCCATCTTCTTCTCTTCTGGAGTCCTCTTTCTGTGGTTATTTTGACATCTTTGAAAAAAAGGTCGAAGTTTTCGAATACACCCTTATAAAAGAATTTTTCAATATTAATATATTCATCAACGATATTAAATATTTAAATATAATTAAATAATAAATACACAATTAAATATAATTTGTTTTCAATTTTATTTTTAAAATTTAAATTAATTTGATATTTTTTTAAAATATAAACTAAATTTAAGTATCTGTATTGGATTTGTCATATCAGTTTAATTTATTTTATTTTCATTATAATTTTGAATTTTGTGTTATTTTATATGTAATAATCACGGTTCTATCATATATTAATAAAATATACAAATTTATATAATATTATATTTTTCGATTTTAAAAAAAAGTGTCATTGTGAACTTTTTATATATTAATTTTCCATTTATTATTATTAAATTTAATAGAGGTATTGAATTTTGAAAATATGTATTTTATTACTTTCTGTAGAGGGAGGAAACTTCATTTTTATATATTATTTTCCATTTTATTACTTTGTGAGAAACTTCATTTTTAATCAACTGCCTTCACAAAGAAAAGATCATGTGAGAGGCACATGATCTGGGTCAACGTTAATCTTAACGTCAACATAACGACAGGGACCAATTCGGGAAGATTTTGTAAACTTGAAGGATTACTTAAGCAGTCAAAAATGAAGAGGAACTGAAATGGGAAAGCGGTAAACAATAAAGACGAAAATGAGTATTATCCCTAAATTTTATATTATGGAGTATGAACTTAAGCTTCTTATTTTCTAATTTTTTGGCAGATACATTTTAAAAAAAAAAAATAGGTTGTCTCAACAACGATTGAATGATTTGATATATATCAAAAATAACAGAGCATTGAGACGAAGATATGACATGCAAGATAAGATTGATCATATTTCTTTGTCAGATCTAGATGATAGTAACGAATGGTTGTTTGGAAAGCTGGATGACAGTGACAAAGACAATGATGATAACGATTTTGTCTTTGAATATGATGAGCGTTGGAGTGATGTAGCACAAGCAGTTGGGGTTGGTGAAAGAGCATAAAACTTTCGATCTCGAAATGCATCTACTACAAAAGGAGCATCATCATCCACTTCAGTGAAAAGAAAGCAATCTTCAGCTCGAACTAGTTTTGTGGATGAAGAAGAGATCGACATTGATGATGAAACTAAAGAAGAAGAAGAAGAAGATGATGATATTGATTGATACAAATCAAGTGAAGGGGCTGATGACGTAATTTGGAATATGACGATTATAATGACATTTGATATTTCATCTGTCACATTTTCAAAAACTTTTTATTTTATTTTTATTTTTTGATAATATTTTGTTTATTGCGCTTTTTTCCGTAAAGCGTGCGCTACGCTTTGCGCTTGAAGCCCCAAGAGACTTTAGCCTTTTTTTTGCACCTCGCGCTTTTGACAACTATGGGTACAACATGTCTGACAATTTTCAATTTCAAAATTTGGTTGGAGAATTGGGCAGAATTTGGGAGACTGAGTTCAGGCCTTTACGTGAAAGGTATAGGCGAATGCTGCGAGTAGGAGAGAGAGAAGAGTCAATGGGAATAGAGAGTCATACTTGGATTGGGATTATGATATGCGATGTAATGAGAGTTTTAGATATGGAAAACGAGAAGAATATAGCTTAGGTGGTGTAAAGGCTAATTTCATCCTTCCATAGGAGAGCCGATCCGGAGGAGTATCTTGATTGGGAGAAGAAGATGCTCGTGTTTTGAGATCCAAAATTATTCGGAAGCTAAGAAGGTAAAAAACAAGCTTGTAGCAAGTTTGCCGACTATGCTAACACATGGCGGGATTAAATAAAGTTGGTTAGGAGATGATGTGGAAAGATACATATAGTCTCGTAGAATGAGATGAAAAGAGTGATGAAAAAACGTTTAGTTCCTAATCACTATGATAAGAGAGTTGATAGAAGTGGTGGACGACACATGCATGAGGAGTTTTTGGTATCCACATGGAGGTCGAGTATGGAAGAAAATCGTGGCAAGGCAAATGATGGACTCAAAGCATGAAGCTCCCAAGCATCGATATCAAGGTACATGTAAAATTTCAAATGTTCGTACTTGAGATATTAAATTCTCTTGGTGTCAAGAAATTGAATATAATATTAACCAATGTCCAAAGAAGGTGGTGATAGGGATGGATTCTCAAGTAAAACTTGAATCAAAAGTTGTAGTCAAGCTTGAATCTAAAGTGTAGTCGAGCTTGAATCTAAAGTGTAGTCGAGCTTGAATCTAAAGTTGAAGATGAGAAAATTCACAATGATGATACTCCATCGATTGATGATGAGCGTTGAACAATATGTGGTGAAGGGTGAATCATTAGAGGATGAAGAAGTTATTGAGGATCAATTGATATTTCAAAAAGGGAGTGAAAAACAAAAAGAGTGTGATAGTGAAAAGAAATATGAGAAGGCCGAAAAAAAAGAAAAAGAGACCAAAAAAGAGAGAGAAATAAATTTATGACGCAAATGAGTGAAGTTGAGGAAACTTGATTTTGCAAAAAATCCTTCAAATGTCTTTGTACAAAGAGGTTTATCCACATTGCCATGATATAGTCAGTTCAATCCCGAGCATTGTTATTTCTTTTTTGTAGGATTTTGGAGGTGTCATGACAGGGAGACAAACGATTTTTTGTGATGAAAGAATCCAGTGGGTTGATCCGCATGATTTCAAAGGTAATCAAAGTGAGGTAAGAGTAGCTGCCAACGCAACGACTAGGAGGTACGTCTTGCTTCCAAATCTTAATTCTATGATGTTTTTTTTCAAAACTTTGGAGATAGAGTTGCAAATTCGTTATTTAAGAGATATGGCGTAATTTTAACTTTTATCTCTAAATTTTATGGAGATGAGAGTAGTGAGAAATTGTATGCATTAAGCTTAAATATTGTTGATTTTGATTTCTCGCAAGCTATCAAATTGATGAGATTTAGTGGTAACCAGAATTTATATGCATTAGATTTAAAGTCTTGTGATATGTCAAAAGATTGCAGGGATAACACATGTGGCATGTTCTATTTGCATCATCTACATTTGTTTGGTGAGGGTTGTGAAAAGTGCATGCTTGGATATGGAAATTTTTATGTTCATAATAAATTTTTCGGTCTATATTCATTGCATGAGTTACTTGTTAATGAGGCACATAGTTGTGGTTTGATGTGTAACTTTGGAGTAGCTAGAACCATATATGTTGTATGAATTTTTATTATGGTTTTATATGAAGAGATATATTGAGTAAGATTGTGAAAGATGCATTGCATATAACAATAATAATGATATCTAGGTTAGATTTTTATGTCTTGCATAAACTTCTTATTCCTAGTGAAAAAAAGTATTATATGAACACGAAGAAGAGGAGAAACTTGATATTTATGATACTTACTAAGATTTTGTTAATATCATTACATGCTAGTATCATAAAAGTATAACTTGGGCATGGGAGAGTTTGTGTTGCATGAATTTGTGAGTGTGCAAAGGATAATTGATGAAGAACTGGCAAAGGAAATCGTGGAGTTTGGATTTCTTGGAATGTGGGAGCAAGTGGATAATAGCACCTACGAGCTAGATTTGAAATGTAAGTATGGTGATAATATAATTTTTTGTGTTACTAACTTACATTGTTTTGTGTAGATAGGAAGAATTTGAGAACTTGATTGGGCAAGTTGTGTTGACTCTCGGAAGAGATTTCAAGAAACTTTGTCATCTATATTGTACAAGCTTGATGGTGATTGATGATGAAGTATCTAACACATTCAAGTGATTAATGGAGTTCGAGGGAGCACCTCATGGACTCATTTCGTTCAACAAAGACAGCCCCAGCAGTGCCACCGCGCATTTTCGAGATGCCACCGCACAGCTTTGTATCACACGAGCTGCCGAGGCAGCAAGGCACGAGAAGCCGGGCGCCAATATCGTGCCACTGTGCTAACACCTGCACGGCCCCAGCCTGCACCAGCATGCGTGCTAGACTGCAACCTCTGCACGGCAGCATGTTATAAGTGCAACATCGCGCACCGCGACGCAGATTAATTTCTGAAACCTAGTTTTCGAGTTTCTTTTATTTTTGGAACTTTATTTTACATATATATTATATGGATTGTATTTTGGACGAAAAACATAACTTTGGCCATGTTTTTTAGAATATATTGAAGCTTTGGCTTTGTTCCACATTTCTGTGTGTTTCTAAAATCAAACTTATCAAAGTTTAATTACTCTGTGGAATTTGTTGATTGTTCTTAACGAAGATTGTCAAAGACGAGTTCCTTGAAAGTTCGTCAAGTTCGTATTTGCTTTTCATGCGCAAGAAGATTCATATCAACAAGGATAGTGGTTCCAATGTAGCAGCAACATATTATATTAAGGATTATAAAAAGTCCCTGGTTTAGTGACTCGTTTTGATAATTCACTTGAATTTGACATGCTGCGTGCTCCAATTTTTTTAATCGACTAAAGTGATGCATCCTTGTTTTTACAGTTTCTGAGATCAATTTCAGCAAATATCCTTATCCACTAGCCTTTACAAGAATCACATCCAAAAGGAACATACAATAATTCGAAATTCTTTTGATGACTCCATTCCACATGTCAAACCACAAAGGATGATTGCCATTGTAGCATAAGAACTAGGGAGTTAGGCAAACATCTCAAAAGAACAAGGACAACATAAAATGTCATTCTAGCACAAGAACACAGCTTAAAAAATACTCTATATGTAAAAGATCGAAACGCTAAAGGAACATGCATCACATCGTATAAACTGAATCATGGACTATTGGACAGTGAAAGTACATGAAGTTAATGCATGGACACGTGAAAGACAAAAAAATTGTGACCAAGCACAAGATTCTCAAGTGGACGATAAAGAAGCATATACGTGATATTTCACATACGGTAGTGAATCCAGTGATAATATAAACAAAATTAGCCTCAAACCTATTGGAAAATCGGTAGAAATTTATGCATTCCTGAACGCCTCTAGTTGTGATTGGCCTTCGCCTGTTTGTTTTTCCTACCAGGGAGCTGCTACTTTTAGAAATTTACTCTCTCATCAATCTAAAAAAATTGAGTCTACCACCTTTCTCACGAAGCAAAAGACCCAACTTTGCCTACAGAACACAGGTATTTTGCCTCATTGAGATCTAGATTTGCATCTATTCCACATACAAACTGGGTAACATTAAAAAAAATCAAATTCAGGGGTATGAACTAATACAAAAACCCACCAATTCTAAAAATAACAACGAAGATTTGCAGGCAATTATCACGGCAATCGAATCATTTCACTTTGATTGAAAGCATCAATAACACAAATCAACCCTAGAATCTTAAAAACCTTATATAATTACCCCGATTTCAAAACAGAAAATCATTCAATGAACTGATCAAGAAGCTAAAACACAAACACCCACGACAAACATGAATCCGAACTGTTCATAATGAAAAGCACAAATTCTCCGAAAATCATACAGAAAAAAGGGTAAAAGAAGTGATAACAACCAACTTACGTTGACAGGCAAGTTGAAGCAGCCAACGTCGATCCGGGGAGTGGTTTTTCGATCTGTGATTGAGTCTCACCCGTGCCGTTGCGGTTTATACAAGTGATAAATTATCATATACCCCCCAGAAAAAACAATTATGTACTTTGACCCCAAAAAAGGGTCAGTAGTAATTTAGACAAGGCCCAGCTTAAATTAACATTGGAGCAGCTAATCAAGAGTCATCAAACGTGACCAAAAGAGACCTAAAGAAACATAATATATTATTTCGGGAGAAGGCATAATTTACCATGGTAAAGAAATTATTAAAATTTTTATGTTGGCTTTTTAGACTAAACAAACAAATTATTAAAATTTTTATGTGGGCTTTTTAGACTAATTAATAGAATTCAATTTAAAAATCAAATTGTTATAAAATTTGAGCAAAACAAAGAATGATACAATAGTGTGAAATCTTATCATTCACACCAAACAATTATATTCTCACATATAAATTATACAATTATATCGAGTCTTATCATTATACAAACGCTAGTTTTACGATAAAAGTAAGAGACTTTTTAAATAACTAAATTGATCTCTAAAATACAACAACTAATTGTCCTTAAATTACCTTTCCATATCATTTTTCTTATTTCTAGGTAAAAACATAACAAACTGAAAACTAAATGTGAAACTAGATATGACTTAATTACTCCGATGTAATTGAGGTTTATGCCAAAATTTACTGTAACGTCCCAGATTTAACGACTGTCCTCATTTTATCAAGACGAGTCTTTTCAGCGTGCTTATGTCCTCACTCACACGCACCCTAGGAAACTTCGCAAGGGTCACTCATCCCAAAATTGCCCCAATTTAAGCACGCTTAACTTTGGAGTTCTTATATGATGAGCTACCGAAAAGAAGATGCACCTTCTCGATATGAGTAGTACCAATCAAATCTTTTAAGCCTTCTTCAACTGTACAGTCTCATACTTGAGCAGTTTTTGGAATCCCTCTCATTCAAGTGTAAGATCGATTCATTCATGTTCCCTCCGCCTAGAAGCTTGCCAAGAGCCGCTCACTGTCTGTGCAATCTCATGGCACTGGCGATCATCCCCCGCCCTCTTCGGCCCCGGGCCTCACATGCCCACCAGTTTCCGCTTGGTTCGTTCCCACCACACCGTACTAGGAGAAGTCGACTCTGATACCAACTCAAACGTCCACTTATTTTAAAATTCTACTTAAATATATATTTATATTTTTTTAAAGGTATGAACGAAAATACACACACACATCAACATTTAAATAAGTTAAACATGTGTTCTAAAAGATCATCCAACCTCTGAATAAAAATAACTGCAGTTAATTAAATCTTAAAAAAATATCAACAACGTATAACAAGATTCAAAACATTTAACAATATTGCTTAAACCTATGTCTGCCAGGACTGCTAACTCAACCCGGGTGCAATATGACCATTTTACCCATAGAAATCCTAATTGACCGTCTTACCCCTGAACCTCAAAATTTCGACCCAGAGCCAACCAAACTCTTTAAAACATCCCAAAACATAATAATAAGCATTTCTTAGACGTGACCTCGAGCTCGTTCAAAAATTTATAAGATTCGTTTGTAAACTTGGACCAGGGTCTTGGTTTTAACCCGAATCAACCCGAAACTTAACCAAAATTTTCTCAACTTAAACCGTGACTCGAACCTACACAACCAGCCCCTAAACCACTCGTTCCAGACCCCTTAGAACCTACGAACCATGCCTGAAAGTTGCTGAAAATTTTCAATGCACAAACCACGAAACCCTAGTTGCGTTTATATCTCGATTTCTCGACTCTAGCCCAAACCAACGAGGACCAGCCCCAAACTAGACCACCCTAGGACCATGACCAAGCCGTGGATCCCTTCCTAGACTGACCTAACCACGTCCTTAGCCCCCATGTAGGCGGACATGCGCAACAACCCGATAGCCCCTAACATCGAACCAATCGAGCCACCCCTCAACCTAACTCCTTTGATCGGCTTCTGGACCATGACCAGATGCTCACGGCCCTCTCCCAGCCCTGTCACGACCCAAGAGGGTCAGCTTCCTAGTTGGAATCGAGCTATGCACGGCTGCACACTCTAAACTCTAGATCTAGCCATAGCTGAGCCAAACAAACACAAAGTACCGATCGGACCTCAAAATTTCTCGACCCTCAGTAGACTCCAGCCCCTTGACGCATATTTCCTTTACGTTAACAGCCTCTTAGGACCCTCACTCGGCACCCCCTTATACAAACACAAAGAAAACGTGTGTTATGAGTCAAGAAAATGAATATTTCATGTCAAACTGTAGAGCCCAAAATCAGTATATGTAAAACCCGTGCATTTATTTAATTTGTTAAATTAATTATTTAAGTTAAAAATGATTTTAGAGATGCATGATTTATGAAATTTCATTATTTTAATTATTTATGTTTTTTTGATGCACGTTAAAATGTTTTCTCGAGTTTATGTTTCAGGCGAATATTCGAAGCGGGATCGAGGGAAAGAGACTGGAGACGATTTTGGCAATTTTAAAATGTGTTATTTTATTCCAAGTGAAGAAAATGACACTTTAAAGGATTTATGAAGTTTTAACATTTTTAAAGCCTAATTTAAATATTAGATGATTTTAAGATTTTTAAACTATTAAAGTTTATCAATTGTGGATTTTATTTTAATTAGGAGATTTTAGTAAATTTATAATGGGATTAGAATTTTATTAAATTGATAATTGGTTTAACATTTTAATTGGCATGATTAATTAATTAATTAATTAAACAAATTTTTCCTTAATTAAAACACACACACACCTTATACTTACCAATTATGTGGATGCAAACACCCCACACACCACACACATATATTCACGTATACACACACCACACACATAAAAAAAAATTAATTGGTCAATTCCTTTATTATATTATGGTAATAGGAGAAGAGAAGTTTTCTTGAAACTCTCTTTCAGCAGCCTCCATATCACCATCTCCCTCGCCCAGATCATTTCCCGCACCGTGTCGCTCGATATTCACCGTATCTTGAGTTTTAAAGATCAAAGGCATGTATATTCTTTCGTTTTTGCATCGATCTTTTAATAGCCAAGCCTGGTGAACGGTACGGTTTAAGATTTCGTATGATTTTGACCATTTGGTTAAGTTTAAGTATAGTTTTGATGTTAAGAGTTGTGATTTATAGTTTATAGTATTGTTGATATTAGATGTTGTGTAGTTGTATTGTAGCGTTGTTGCGACTTAATTCATGGTAAATTGTATGTTGAGCCAATTGGTATGAGGCCAATTGGGGTGGTTAGATAAGTTATAGATGTTCAACTTTCTTGCTGAGAGTGTTGCCGAATTATGAGGCATAGCGGCGTTTCGATTCGATTTTTTGGTGCAAAGTTTGATGTTGGCTACAGAGGTGACCGCACCCGCGGTCAGATAGCCACCGCACCTGCGGTGTTTGGGCAGAGACCAGATCGCACCCGCGGTCAGTTTTGTAGCGCACTTGCGGTCGACATTTTCAGATTTTCGGTGGTTGTCCAGTACGCTCAACGCACCCGCGGTAAGATCAGCAGCGCACCCGCGGTGTATGAACAGTAGAAGCGTGTTTTCGAGTTTAAGTGATATAATACAAGAGTTTGCCTCATTTCTCTCATTTTTTCTCCTCTATTCTCGGTTCTTAGCTCCAAGGTGACCTAGGGTTCTTATTTTCTTCATTTTGTGCCTTTGATTCAAGCTTCTTATTTGGGTATTTGAAGTGAGAACAAGGTCATTGTTGGTTCAAGGAGCTAAGGTAAGCTTGTGGCTTTGGTTATTCTTGGTTTT
This sequence comes from Primulina tabacum, assembly GCF_025594145.1. Lineage (NCBI taxonomy): Eukaryota > Viridiplantae > Streptophyta > Magnoliopsida > Lamiales > Gesneriaceae > Primulina > Primulina tabacum. The sequence goes on from NC_134559.1 coordinate 34,261,478, forward strand.
TGGTGTTGGGAAATCATGGGTTTGTTGATGGTGTTGATTTTATGGGTTTTATGGTATAGGTTTGTGATTATTGAGATGTTGATGGTTCATTATATGGTTTATTGTTGTAGGAAGTGTACCAAGAGAATAGAATCAAGTAATCCAAGTGTTGTAAGTGGAATTCATTCCCTTGTGCTCACATGATAATATATGTATTGTGTTTCAATGGTTTTAACATGTTATTCCCTTCCATTTGATTCATGCTATGTATTAATATACTTTGTTGTATATTAGAGGCATTTTATGTGTAGCACCCGTAAATCAGTAGACGTATAAGCCATGCATAATTCTAGATTTTTAAATTTAATTGACTTCATTGCATGATTATTTTAAATGCATTTATTTGAAGTTAATTATTCATTATTTCAGTTCAGTAGATTGATTTTTAGCATTTCAGTATTTTCAGTGAGGCCGGACCGGAGTTGGAGTTTTGAGATAGAATTTAAGATTTCGAGAAATATTTCCAGAAGTTAATTTAGCCAGCAACCAAGTTCATTTAAGTTAGAAAGGGAGGTTTGAGGATTTAATTTAATTATTTGAGGTGATTAAGAAATGAACTCATTTAAGTTATTAAATTAAGGGGTTAGCTCACTAAATTATTTAAAGGATTAGTAAGGCTTTCAAGGATTATTAGTTGACTAGATAATCAACATTCCCCTTTATTTTATTATGCATTTTTCGGCCACCCTTAGTGCTAGAAGATTCATTTTCCAACTCATCAACTTTGACCAATTCTTTGCATGTAATTAGAAGGATAATTCTAGGATTTTTGGGAGCACAATTTAATTAAATAAATGGACATATCCTAGTCTAGAACAAGAGAAATTTCGGCCACTACCTCCTAGAAGCATCCACCAACTCATTTGATATCAATTCAAAATTTAAAATTCAAAGGGGAGTGGACTTGGTCTTGATTCTTCCTTATATTGTAAACCCTTCTCCTCACCCCTCATAACCATTTTTCCCCCCCCTCTCCTTTTCGAAAATTTAGAGTGAATTCACACTCATTTTCAGTAGAAAAATCGTGAGGTACCTAGCCAAAAAGAAGAGAGAAAAATCGAGAGCAAGGTAAGGTAGAAAAGAGAAGCGCTCCACCTCCTCCGTGCCGCGTCGTCGTTGTTTCGTTCGTTTTCTTTCGAAACGAAACCAGGCATGTCTAGATTTCTTTCAAACCTCAATCAAGTCATATTATCATTTATTTTTCAGTACATGATCATGTTTATTCAAGTAAAAATTGAGATCCATGTCAAAACATTTTGAAACCACACATGCAGAATTTTCGATTTCCTTGGCAAGCTTCACGATTTCTTTTGGTTTGTGAGTTTCAGGTATTGGATCGACTCCAGGCTCCCAAGGCGGCTTATATACATGTAGTAGGATGCATTAGGACCATGTTGGTCCATTCAAACCAGCCCCATGCTTGCTGGAAATTCAGAATGACAGCAAGTCCCCATAGGTGCAGAAATGTTGTTCGAAAAAAATTCAGTTTGTTGTCATGGAGGAAGGATCTGATCTTGGCTGCCCCAAGGGCATATAGCCATGGTTGGATCACTTCCCTAGCATGTCTAAGACGTGACTAAGTTTCCCTTTTGGTGGCTTGGTCCATGGTTCATCGGTTTTTAATCAAAACGTCAAAACAGCCCCTTTCCCCATTCGGCCCCTTCCATTTTTCAGCATATGGTTTCGTTTCTTTTGTTGCTTGGTATGGATCTTGGTTGGCCTATGGCCCTTAGCCACGGTTCATATCATGCTCCTAGATGTCTAGATCGTGCCATGGTCAATCAAATGGCCATTGGAATGACACGAGACATCGATCATAGCATAAACACTACACACGCATGCACGTTGCTCTCGGTTGGACCCTTCGGTTGAGTTTTGGTGTGATGCGGATTGTGGCTGGCCTAGGGCCCTTAGCCATGGTTCAAATCATTCCTTGGGATGTTGGTAAGAGTCTCTGGTCGGTGGTTCACTCCCCTAATGGCCGATAGTCTCGAAACCAACGCAAGTCTTGTAGTTGCGCAGCTGCTGGAATTTACAGCAAGTTGCTGTGTCGTTTAGAAGGCTCGTTTGAGTTCTTGGTTGGCTTTTAGCCCATGGCCTTGGACTGGACAGTGCCTCATTGAGTTAGGAAGGTCATGTTTTCGACCGTTTGTCATTTGGATCATTTTTGAGGTCGTACGAGAATTTACGGTGCAATGTGCCAAATTGACTCTCGAAAGAGCGTTTCGTGTTTTGGCCTCCATTCCACCTAGATTTCGACCCTATCATTTTAGGAACATTATTTTATGATTTTTCAGCGTATTTTAATCATGACTATACGTCGGTTCAGTGTCGGTTCAGGTTGGCTCGGAGTCATGATTAAATGTGAAGTCATTAGGCGTCATAGTCGCATCTTTTGAACGTAAATTGCATAGTTGGTCAAGTTTAAGCTATTGCATAATTTTCATGGCATACTTAGGTTGCAGCGAGCCTGGGAACGATCCAATCCAATCCAGTTGGTAAAATTACGGGACATTTTCATTATGCCAGTTAATTATTTTACGTGCATTAAATAGAAAATGATTATTTTTGAGATTTATGCGATATGGCTTGTGGTTCATTCACTATGTGGGAGTGTTATTTTATACGGTCGCCAGTGACCGATCAGTTCAGTATGGTACCACCCGGTCGCCAGTGACCGGCCAGCTCAGTTCAGTTTCAGCCTCCCCGGTAGCCAGTTACCGATCAGTTCAGCTTAGTGCAGTGGCCACAAGCGTAAAACATAATCTCAACAGAAAATTTTACCAGATATTTCAGTACAGGCTCCAAGGAGCAAATATTTTTACAGTGATTTCCAGTTCAGTTATGCACGTATTATAATTGCTTAGTATAGATTATTTTCAGTATGCCTCAGGACAGGATATGTTAACTCATGCATATTTTAAATTCAGATTTTTACTCGTTACCTGCGATATATGCATGCTGAGTCTTTAGGCTCACTAGACTTGATTGTTGTAGGTACTGATGAGGCCAGGGCCGAGGGCGGGGACCAGTGAGCCAGCTTAGGTCGGCAGTAGTGGCACCCGAGGACCTCAGAGCAGCAGTTGTTATTTTTTCCTCAAACAATTTTATCAGTCGTTGGATATTTTTAAATCGTTGTTGTTGGCAAAACTTTAATTTTCTTCCGCTGCAATATTTTGAAATATTGAACTTGATTCACCAGTGATTTTATGAATGAGGCCATTTAATTTCTTTTAAAAAGAAAATTTTTAATTTTCCGCAAATTTTCAAGAAAGGAGTTTCTGGCCCTTCACATTATGTCTCATTTATGTCAAACTGAATACAAGAGAAAAGAGTCTTCAAAGTGTTTGATGTAATGCCAAAGAGAGAGTTCAAATTGATTTATTGGATTGATAAAGAGATAGTAAGAGATTGCATGCAATTAGTTGATCAACGACCATAGGCTTATATCCCAACAGAGTATCGATTTATATCGATGGGATATAGGTACAGAGACAGAGATACTAATTAGATATCAATCCAACAGAGAAAAGAGAAATATCATCGTTATTGTTATTCATACTATGTTATTCATGTTTCAGAGTTGATGGTATTTAATGTTTTCAAGATATGTTTTACAGAGTATGATATGTTCAGATTGTTATGTAAGAGTTTCAGTTGCTGAGTTTTATACTCATTGCAGTTATTTCATGTGATGCAGATAAGAGCGACGAGCCGGGACGTTGATTGGGGCTGGAGTCATATGCATAAGAGAAGGAAGGAAGAAGGCTATTTTGCTAGCATTTTGGACATGATCACAAAAATGATATTTTGCATTTTGTTGCATCATTTTATTGATCATGTATATACTTTTGATTATATGGAAATGTATTTTAAATCCTTCTTTCTTTTAAGAAAATTTTAAATTCCGCTGCTATTTTATTAAAACTGGTCAGAGGTGTTACATTTAGTGGTATCAGAGCACCGTTCTTCGGATCAATGCATATGACTTCGTCTACTTTCAACAGTCCGGATATGTCTTCTTCATCTATTTATTGTTATGGTTGATATGTATTATGTGAGCACATTGTAGGAGTTAATGCCTCCTAAGAGAAAAGCTACAGAGGGTGAGGATAGCTCCTCATCGAGAGTTGTCGGCGAGTTCGGCAAGTTATTGAAAGAGCAGGCCAAGGTCCACAGTGAGCAAATTCAACAATTGCTCCGTATGCAAGGTACAGGTCAAGGTAGAGGCCAAGGGAGAGGCCAAGTGGCTCAAGCAGTTGGAACCGATGGGATATTTACTGCTTTCAAGAGGATGGATCCGCCGGAATTTGCAGGAAGTATTGATCCATTGGTGGCTGTAGAGTGGATCAAAGCACTTGAGGCGATTTTTGATAATCTCAAATATGAAGACAAGGACAGAGTTGATTGTGCAGTATGTTGGATCTCGGTTTTCTACACGCCCAAACGCAGCGGAAGATTTAAAAATATTTATTTTGACAATCAAAATATGTTTGGACGCTCGTATGATTTAAACATAAACATATATAGGGAGTTTAAAATCGTTATACCTTTGGTGAATTAATCACATGGCTCCAACTAATCCGGTATAAACGGATTAGCTCTTGATGAATCCCTACGAACTTTCTTCAAAGACTCATTTTCTTCTAATCAGGTCCACGACTAGGATACTTGTTCCTCTTCTAACTTGCACTAGAAAGTGTAGAAGGATTTATCGTTGGAGATTGAACAGTGAAGAAATCGACCCACACTTCTCAATTAAAATGGCCGAAACTTTTCTTTTGAAAGAAAAGAGTTTTGAGAGCATCCCATAAAAATTAGGATGAGCCGAAAGTTTCTTGTGCCAAAATTCGAGAGCTGAAGACTTTCCTTTTAAAAAACCAAAAAGTCTCGAATGATGCCTTTTTCAAAATTGCATATATTGTTTCCACTGAATCATTCATTATAATAATAATAATAAATTATTATTATATTTTCCAATCCATTCTTTACTTAATTAATTAAATTAATTAAGTTAACTATGGATTCTAATTGCATGCATATATTAGACCAAATCTCGAGATATATATATATATATATTGCTTTGTGTGCAAGTTTTAAAATTATGGTATCATGACTATTTCCATATTACATAAATCAATACCATATTTTATAAAAACTTAATGGGTTATATTTTAACTCAATTAAAATACAATTTGATTATTAAAGTCCATTTGAACTTTAATAAACTTGCATGATGTGCTTATACTCTTATAAGCCCATGACTCATGCTCTCATTACATTAATCTCATCTTAATCCCGATCGACGCTCTAACATCATCGATGTGACAATTTCAACTTATTTGTTATTATGATGCACACTTTAATGTCGAGATCACCAATGTCTAAATAAGGCAGGTGTACTCCTTTTGACTGTCTTAACAGTCATGCTCTCAAATTTCTATAGGCTTCTATAAACTTTATTTATAAGCTTATCGATTGATCATATCAAACTTATTTATTATAAATTCAACTCATTGAATTTATTATCTCAACGTTTTCTATAAATTCAACTCCTTGAATTTATTATCTCAACGGGAACAAGTAAACCAGTGCTTGTGTGACCCTCAATGGTTCAGGGATACAGCTAGCCGTGAGTTCACAACTCTTTGGGATTCAGGACATATTCCTTTATTCGGGCTTACCCTTGTTAGCCCCATTCTTTTCATCAACACCTTGATTAAGAATGTCAGAACTCATTTCTGATTGCACCCATCGGATCATGGTAAGAGCGTCTAGTAGCATCGCCCCATGATCCCCTAGGTATCACTGATAGTGCCTGCAAGAACCAGTCGATTATGATTAACGTACAATACGGTCCCTTCATCTCATATATCCCGATCGAATCTGCAACCATTGGTTCATCGAGGGTTGCATATTAATTCGATAACTATGTGATAACTATAATAGTGGCATCGTGTGTACGGTTGGAGAACTCCTTCTCTAACGTACATCTCATACTCTGGCAGAGATTTCAGGCACTATTATTACATCAGATCACATAGGATATCCACACCCGCAGGTGAGCGTTGAATCCCCGACTACAATGCACTAGCTCCTATATGTGTCGCAACTGTACCCAACCTCGCCACCTGATGACTCTCCTGGAGTCGGTAAACGAGTCAAAGCACAGCCCTAGCATATAGAGCCTCAGTGTTATCCCGGGTCGTAAGGACTAATGGTGTACAATCATAACCACGGACTTATCCTCTCGATGAATGATAACCACTTGGAAAGTCCGAGGGAGGATTGTTCTGTATAATCATCATATGACTACCCATCTGCATGTTTGGACATCTCTATGCCCTTACCAAGAAACACAGTACACAACATCACAGATGCTAGTCTCGAGCTCAAGCGACCTTTATCCCTGTTTTAGGCGGCTGAATCGACTAGGAACGAATTTATATATGCAGTGTTTACAAATGAGTTTCAACATCGAATTATGATTCATTTGTATTAAAGCATAATCAAGGACTTTATCTATGCTGTTTGCATGGGTATACAGATAAAGTATAACAAGACCATAAAAAAGTAAATTATATTAAAATAAAGATTGTTTATTTCACTTGAGTCAATAAATTTCCTAGCCAACCGTCGGCTTGCAGGGCATCTACTCTAACAATCTCCCACTTGCCCTAGAGCCAACTACCCTTAATCCCATTGCTTCGCGATGCTTTTCAAACAATGGTCCTGGCAAGGGCTTTGTAAGTGGATCAGCAACATTTTCTGCAGAGGGGACTCTTTCAACTAATATGTCTCCTCTTCCCACAATCTCCCAAATGATGTGGAACTTCCTCAGTACATGTTTGGATCGCTGATGAGACCTTGGTTCCTTTGCTTGCGCAACGACACCAGTGTTGTTCCAGTACAACGGGACTGGATCAACTCCATTAGGAATAACGCCCAACTCTTGGACAAAATTCCTCATCCAAACTACCTCTTTAACTGCATCAGATGCAACAATATATTCAGCTTCAGTGGTGGAATCCGCAATGGTGTCTTACTTGGAACTTTTCAAGAGACAGCTGCACCATTAAGCATGAATACAAAGCCAGAGGTCGATTTCGAATCATCTACGTCACATTGGAAGCTAGAATCAGTGTAGCCTTCCAATTTCAATTCTCCACCCCATAGAACATGAACAAGTTCTTAGTCCTTCTCAAGTACTTAAGAATATCTTTCACGGCCTTCGAATACATTGGACTAGGGTTTGCCTGATATCTGCTTGTAACACTCAGAGCGTAAGCAACATCAGGACGTGTCGATATCATACCATACATGATACTACCAATAGCTTACGCATATGGAATACGTGTCATCATCTCTATCTCTTCATCTGTTTTGGGACACATAGCTTTAGATAGAGTAACACCATGACACATTGGTAAGTATGCTCTCTTGGACTCTTCCATAGAGAATCGCTTCAGAATGGTATCGATATAAGTGACTTGGGTGAGTCCTAGCATCCTTTTTGATCTATCTCTATAGATTTGTATTCCCAATACATAGGATGCTTCACACATGTCTTTCATGGAGAATTTACAGGCCAACCATACTTTAGTTGATTGCAATAATCCTACATCATTCTCAATGAGCAGGATATCATCAACATAAAGTACAAGGAATGTCACTACACTCCCACTAACCTTCTTGTACACGCACGGTTCCTCAGGATTCTTAGCAAAACCAAACTCTTTGATAGTGCTATCAAATCTGAGGTTCCAACTCCTTGATGCCTGCTTGAGACCATGTATTGATCTCTGAAGTTTGCATACCTTATACTCACTTCCTACTGATGTGTATCCCTCAGGTTGAGACATATAAATTTCTTCTTTGATGTCTCCAATGAGGAATGCAGTCTTTACATCCATTTGCCATATCTCATAGTCAACCATGATGCTATGGCTAGTAGTAATCTAATGGACTTAAACATAGCAACTGGTGAAAATTTTCCTCATAGTCAACTCCTTGCCTTTGAGTATAATCTTTTGCAACCAGTCTTGCTTTGAAGGTCACTACCTTCCCATTCGCCCCAAGCTTTCTTTTGTAGATCCATTTGCACCATATGGGAACGATTCCCTCAGGTTGATCCACCACTGTCTAGACTTGGTTTGAATACATAGAGTCCATTTCTGTCTGCATGGCTTTAAGCCATTTGGTTGAATCAGTATCAGATATTGCTTCTTTGAAATTCATTGGATCACATCCAACACAATGCTCATCGCGGCTTTGTTCATGAAGAAGCGTATATCTTGCAGGCGGTCTAATAATCCTATCAGACCTTCTAGGAGCTTGTACTTCAACTACTGGTTCTGGGGAAATGGGTTCAACTTCTATAGTTGAGGGAGTATCTTGAATTTCTTCAAATTCTATCATCTTGCATTTTCTAACTAGTAGAAATTCCTTTTCCGAAAAGTGGCATTTCTTGAAACAAACACTTTTGCTTCATTGGGATGATAGAAATAATATCCAACAGAATTCTTTGGATATCCTACAAAGTAGCACAAAGTGGATCTACTATCCAATTTGTCTCCCACTGTCTGCTTCACGTAAGCAGGACATCTCCAAATTCTCATGTAAGAATATTTGAGAGTTTTTCCCATCCATATCTCATATGGTGTTTTATCCACTGCTTTTGTATGGACATTATTCAACAACATTGCCGCAGTTTCAAGCGCAAAGCCCCAAAACGATATAGGCAATTCAGTGAATCCCATCATAGATCGAACCATGTCCATCAAGGTTCAATTTCGACGTTCAGAAACACCATTCAATTGTGGTGTTGCTGGTGGAGTCCACTGTGAGAGAATCCCATTCTCTTTTAGATAACCCAAAAATTCAGCACTTAAGTATTCTCCACCTCGATCAGATCGAAGTGCCTTAATACTTCTTTCTAGCTGATTTTCTACTTCAGATCTGAATTCATTGAACTTTTCAAATGCTTCAGATTTGTGTTTCATCAAATAAACGTACCCATACCTCGAACGGTCATCAGTAAAGGTAATGAAGTAGGAATGCCCAAATTTTGTGCTAACACTTAGCGGGCCACAAACGTCTGTGTGGATCAAATCCAGTAGACCATGTGCACGTTCTACGTTTCCATCGAATGGAGTCTTGGTCATTTTTCCTTTCAGACAGGACTCACGGGTAAGTAGAGTATTTATGTCTGACAAGTCAAACATGCATTCTCCCACTAGCTTGTGCATCCTTCTTTGAGAAATGTGACCTAGTCTAGCGTGCCATATTTGTGTGGGATTTGGATCATCTAACTTTTTTTTGTTTGTTGTTGAAATCATGTTTACTTGGACATTCACTTATCATTTCCAGAACATTTCTGGCACATATAATTTCTTATGTCCGGACTTCTTGCAGTGAATAAATACGTTCTAACTTATCGGGCTTTGTGGGCCCTTTAAGTGTTCTTCGGAGTTTGCCTCTTATTGGGTTTGTTTTTCCTTGTGAGGGGCGGAACATTTCTTTCGCTTACCTTGTGGGTCATTTTTCGTCCGACGAAAGGCCCATTATAAAAATAACAATTTTTTCTTATTTTATGGTGATCTCATAAGTCATAAGCATATTGACTAGCTCTTCAAGGCTATAAAAATATCTTATTAAACTTGAAGTTCACCATAACCCCGTCAAATGAGGAATAGAAAGATAACAAATTGATGTTATCAACTAACTCGTTAGGAATCACATATTCCAGGCCCACCACATTTTCAATAAGCCCAGTCATACGTACACTACGCTCATGGACCAAAGCCCCATCTTGCATTCGTGTAGTCATGAGCTTTTAAAAGGGGTGTGCATCACTGTACGAGTTTCATGTACCATGCAACTCTTGAATGTGTATTCGAATGTCAGCAACATTCAACATTTCCTCAAACTGTCCCTACAGTTCATTTGACATAAAAGCGAGCACATCACACTTTAGCTTGCATACTATGGTCCTACCATCTTGCATGTTTTGTCAGTTCAGCAGGACTGACATTAGTGTGTATGTCATTTTCTCCAAATTTAGAACAATTTTTCCAACCAGCCTTGAAAATTAGATTCGGTTAGCTTGTTAATAACAAAAATGGATTACGTGACGAAATCGAAAATATACTGATATGGAAACAGAATAATGGTTGCTGATTATTTTAAAATAATTCTAAGATATAAAATATGGATTTCATTTTATAAATTACCCTCCTACTATTTTTGACATTTCCATCACCCTCTGATGAAAAAGGGAAATCGTATTTCCTTAGTAGGCACGTAGAGTCCAATTAGCCAATTATAATCCCGAATAATATCAGCCAATTATAATTTCTAAAAGGTAGAGTCCAATTGCATCCCTATGCAACCTCCACGTGTTTTGCCTCACGTTTAATAAGGGCCCAATAATATGACGCCGTTATTTTCACGTGTCAAACTAACCCATCAATATTGAATTGTAGTAGACGGTCGCCATGAGTTCCCCCAATAATATGAGCCAAAGTCATGGGAGTTCCACTCAATTCACATCATATGTCCGGTGGAAGTCACAGCTTTCCGACGTACAGGCTCCCCAATAATATGAGCCAGACACTGTCCGCGGGTAGCGATCAACATGCAACCACGGTTGATGGAAGGCAAGGAAAAATTAAACTCTTTTAATTTTTACATTTTCGATTTGATATAAATTTTGAATCTCATTCAAAATGAGGGATTTTAATTTCAAAAATTGTCTCATCATTTTAATTTAAAAATGCGTGCCACGAGTTTGTATGTTTGCCGGATTCATGCAACTATATTATTTAATAATATACATACATGCATACTACTATATATCGCATATATCATAATATGACATTCAACAATAACTAAGGATGATCGATCGCCAATACTATTAGATCCATGTGAGCCATGTTAGAGTAGGTGCCCGTCGAGCCAAGTGTTGGCCGAGTGTTCACAATGAAACTCTATGTATAAGCAATCTTTATTTTAATAATATTTGAAATTATTGTTTTGGCAAATCTTTATATGTATACCCATGCTATTTACATTGATAAAGCCCTTGAATATATAAATAGTAGAAAGAATATGAGATTCTCATATGATGAGTATCATGAAACTCATATTTGGAATACTGTATATTCTAAACAGTTCCTAGTCGATTCAGCCGCCGCTAAGAAGGATATAGGCCGCTCGAGTTCGAGACTAGTATCTGCGATGTGAGTACCATGTTTCATTGGTAAGGGACATTGTGATGTCCGAGCATGCAGATAGGTGCTCCTGATAGAGTGCACTGAACAACCCTCCATAAAGGACTTTCCAAGTGGTTCTCACTTATCGAGTGGAAACGTCCTAGTTTATGGTTGTACACCATTAGTCCTTATGACCCGGGACAACATTGAGACTCTATGTGCTAGAATTACACTTTGACTTGTTTACCGACTCTCATGGGGTCATCAGGTGGCAAGGTTGGGTGTTTTGTCGAAACATATAGGAGTCGATGCATTGTAGTCGGGGATTCACCGCTTACCTTCGGGTATGGATATCCTATGTGTTATCATGTGTATGTAGGTTGAAATCTCTGATCAGAGTATGGTGGTAATTATGAAAGAGGTTTCATAGATTACACCATCGATGCAACTACGACATGACACATAGTATCGATTCATTGACAACTCTCGATAAACCAATGGTTGTCGAATCGGTCGGGATATATGAGTTGAAGGGACCGTACTGTACGCTAACCATAATTGAATGGTTCTTGCAGGCACTATCATTTGATACTTAGGGAATCATGTAAGCGATGCTGATAGGCGTTTAACATGATTGGTTGGGTACTATCAGACTTGAGTTCTGACGTTCTTGTTATCAAGGAGTTGATAAGTAAGAATGGAGCAATTGGGGTATGCTCATATAAGGACATGTTTAGTCCGAATCACATGGAGATGTGAACCCACGACTAGTTGTATCAATGAACCATTGAGGGCCACACAAGTACTAGCTTTCTAGATCCCGTTGAGAAGAGAAATAGTTCAATGTGTTGAACGGCTTATAAAGGAGTTTATAAGCGTAAGGAAAATTAGAAGTATGACTTCTATAAAGGAGAAATTAGTTCAATGTGTTGAACGGCTTATAAATGCGTTTATAAGCGTAAAGAAAAATAGAAGTATGACTTCTATGAGAGAAATATGAATTTTAATTTATGGAAGTGTTCCTAAATTAAAAGTTGGCCAAGTGAATAATGTATTTGAAAATTGTGATTTTCATAAACATTATTATGGACTAAATTAAATTAATTCAAGTGTTGAATTAATTAAACACTAGTGGACCTAGTAGAGTCCAAATAATTAAACTAATTCAAGTTTTGAATTAATTAAATCATATTGAGTTTTGTAGAGCTCAATTTAAATAAATTATTTAGCTAGTGGACTTGAGTGAATTCAAGTAATGTTTAATTAATCACAAAAATGTTTGAGATAATTAAATTAAGTCCATGGGTTTTTTAATTTGTTGAAAACCATATAATATATGTATGCATGGGAGGTGAAGGGTTGGAGACTACTTTTTGGGTTATCAAGGCTTGGCATGCAAAAAAAAGTGTTTTTGCTTTTAGCTTTTTGCAAGTTCAAGACAAGTCTCCCTTCCCCCTCATTCACAATGCAATGGCCGAATTTTTGAGTAGTTCTCTCCTCCATTTCTCTCATTTTTTCTTCAAGTGTTGAGGAAAGAAAATAATTCTCATTGAAAAATCCTCTTAGTTTTCTAGTGCAAATTAAGAGGGGATCTACCTAGTTGGTGGTGGGCTTAATAGTTGAGCAAGGAGTGCTCAATGGAAGCTTGAAGATAGTTTCTACCATTGAAGAGCTAAGGTGTTTACACCTTAGTTAGAGCCATACATCAATCCTTGTGATTGATAGGTACATTTCTTAACACACTATGAATGTCATTTTGTGTTTATTGTATTGCTACACATTAAATCAAGGTGGCCGAAAATTTCTTATGAAAAATAAAAATTTTTAACTTCGTTGCGCTTCCGGTCACCGTAACCGATGCCCTTCCAAGTGGTATCCGAGCTATGGTTACGATTTTGTGTAGCATTTACAAGATATTATATTGAGATTGATTTCTAACCGCATGAGAATAAAATTTGCAACAAAAATCAAGGCACGACAAAGGGATATTTCGGGCAGCATGTTGATTCCCGTGTCGGGCAGCTCAGGCTGCACGAGGGGCTGCCCATTTCGGGCAGCAAGGGCAGCCCGAGAGGCTGCCCGAACCCCTCTATCGAAAATAAAAAAAAAATAATTTGGTAAGTTGGCCGGAATCCGGCGACGGCGATGACGACTAGGGTTTCCAAAAGTGTTTTGGATAATCAAAGTGTCATGGGCCTTGATGTTGTTGGGTCATTAGATGGTTAACATATTTGTGAATTTTAAATGGGCCAAAATGTTTTTGGTGAAAAATGAGTTTTTGGGCCCTTAAGTTTAAAATTACAAAAGTTGCAAATATTTTCTCATGAAATAAATATTTTAAGTTGGACTTTAAATATTTATAGTAAATGGTGATTTACAAGAAATTCAGTTATAAATAAATTAATTTGAAAGTAGACAAAGGTGTTTGTATACTTTGTTAATTTAGTTTATAATCGTGGCGGTTAGTGATTGGATCAAGATATATAATATTGGATCAATTAATTATTGTGATAATTAATTGATGGTGTATGATATGTGATATTATGCATGAAGGATGATCAAAAGCCCAAGCCCAATTTGCTAGGTGTATGCTAGGATATTTTGTGTTGAATGATTGTAATAATTATCAATTTATAAAGTGGGCTTGGTTTTTGGCCCATTCACACCCCCATGAGATGTATCCCTATTGGCCATGGATATTTATTTGTAAATATTAGTATAGTGGATGATCAAGATTGGAAGATGGTGGCCATGATGATTATGAAGATCGAAGACATGTAAATATTGGAAACTAATGTAATAGTTGCATTTGCATCCCTTGCATTACCCTAGGATTGGACCTAGGCCCGTGTTTAGCTCACACGGGCCATTAGTATTGGGGCTATTGATCATCCTTGTTTTGTTTACTGTTTATAATATATGCATGATATGTTATAAATAATGAGTATGTGCGTTATTATTATGATAATAACAAAGTTGCATGAATCCGGCAAACATACGATCAAACATGGCGAGCTTTTAAATAAAATTAATGATGAGACCTTTCAAAATTGAAAAACCCTCATTTTGAATAAGATTCAAAATTAATATCAAGCCCGAAAAGGGGAATTATAAATTTTTTTATAATTTCCATGTCTTCCATCCACAATGGGTGCATGATGAACGCTACCCGTACTCGGGGGCTCGGCTCATATTATTGGGGGGGCCCTGGGTGCCGGAAAGCTGTGACATCCATTGACATGGTGATGTGAACTACGTGGAACCCATGATTTCGGCTCATATTATTAGGGAAACTCATGGCGACCGTCCATCAAGGTTCAACATCGATGGGTAAGGCTTGACACGTGAAGATGAACGACGTCATATTATTGGGTCCTAATCAAACGTGAGACAAAAGTTTACGTAGAGGGTTGCATTGTGATGCAATTGGAAACTACCTTTTAGAAACTGTGATTGGCTGATATTATTCGGGATCATAATTCGCTAATTGGACCTTACGTACCTACTGAGGAAAGGAGTTTCCCGTTTTCACTAGAGGGTAGTGAAAGATGTCAAAACAGTGGGAGCAAATATTTATGAAGTAAAAGTCCAAACTTCATATCTTACTAAATATTTTAAAATAGTCATCAAAATTTATCTGTTTTTACTTTTCAGTACAAATTGACAATGTCTTCGATTCGCAATCCGATATCCGTAATACTCGACAAACACATATTAACTGGAACTAATTACCTCACTTGGCTAAGAAACCTAAAAATCGTCTTGAATTCGGAAAGGGTAGCATATACACTGACTGAGTCGCCCCCTGTTGAGGCTCCGACTGACTGCACTCCTGAGAAATTGCAGGCTTACAAGGAATGGTGTGACCATGACTTGATAGCCAGGTGTTATATGCTGACTTCTATGAATGATGAGGTGCAGAGGCGTTTTGATGATGCAAAGAGTGCTGCTGACATTCATTTGCATTTCAAGGAGCTCTTTGGTGAGCAAACACGACCTCTTAGGCATGCTACCGTCAAGAAGCTGATCACTTTGCGCATGCGAGATGGGGCCTCGGTCCATGAGCATGGCCTTAAGTTGATTGGGCTCGTGGACAAGCTCGTTGGCATGGATCTGATCTTGCCTTCGGAGTTGACCACCGACGTGTTGCTGTTATCATTGCCTAGCTCATTTGATCCTTTTGTGGTGAAATTCAACATGAACAAGATGGAGCCGACCCTTGAGGAGTTGGTGAATATGCTTGTTACGTTTGAATCAACCATCAAGAAAGAGAAGTTGGTTCTTTATCTGGGTTCTTCATCTGGTACGAAGATTGATCCACATGGGAATGGAAAGAAGCGTTCTTTCCAACGTCCCAAGAAGAACGTGCCCTTGATGAGGCAATCTCTGAATCCCGTTGAGGCAGCCAGACCAGTTAAGGCTGACAAGCCTGATGATGTATGTCATCAGTGCAAGAAGCCTGGACATTGGAGGCGTAACTGCATGGAATATATTGCCCAGAAGAGTTCTGGAAATGGTATGTTCTAAATTGAAGTAAACATTTCAATTAACTCTACTTCTTGGGTATTAGATACCGGTTATGGTTCACATCTCTGTAATGATTTACAGGTGATGGGAAGAAGTAGGAAGCTTAAGGAAGGTGTGACCTTCTAGAGGATGGGCAATGGAGCAAGAGTTGCTGCCAAAGCTATTGGAGATGTTTACTTGCTTATGAACAATGATTTTAAGTTAATTTTAAGAGATGTTTTGTTTGTACCGGATTTGGTGAAAAACATTGTTTCCATTTCTATGTTGATAAAGATGGATATTCTTGTTTATTTAGCAAAGGTGTTTGCAACATTTACAAGAATGAATGTTTGATTGGTACTAGAGAACTTGAAAACGATCTCTACACCTTAAAATTGAAAGATATTCCACTTAACAATGTCCAAGCTATAACAACAACAAACAAGCGCAAACAAGATACTCTAAATTCGGCACAATTATGGCATGCTCGATTAGGACATATTTCCCTAAGAATGATGAACAAGTTAGTGGGAGTAGGCATGTTTGATATGTCTGATATTAATGCTCTCACTACTTGTGAATCCTGTCTAAAAGGAAAGATGACCAAGATTCCCTTTAAGGGCCATGTGGAGCGAGCCAAAGGGTTATTGGATTTGATCCATACCGATGTGTGCGGTCCGCTTAGCATCACCACTAAGCATGGACATGCCTACTTCATCACCTTTACCAATGAATTTTCGAGGTATGGGTATGTGTATTTGATGAAATACAAGTCTGAAGCCTTTGAAAGGTTCAAAGAATTCAGAAGTGAAGTAGAGAAACAGTTGGGACGAAGCATCAAGACACTTCGATCGGATCGAGGTGGTGAGTACTTGAGTGCCGAGTTCCAAGAGTATCTTAGGGAGAATGGGATTCTCTCGCAGTGGACTCCGCCCGCTACACCACAGTTGAATGGTGTTTCGGAGCGTCGTAACCTAACTTTGATGGACATGGTTCGGTCTATGATGGGGTTCACTGAGTTGCCGCCATCCTTTTGGGGATATGCGCTTGAAACAGAGGCAATGTTGTTGAACAATGTCCATAAAAAGGCAGTTGATAAGACACCAAATGAAATATGGATGGGTAAGCCACCCAAATATTCTTATCTTAGAATATGGGGGTGCCCTGCTTATGTGAATCAGGTAGTGGGAGATAAATTGGATAGTCGATCCATTTTATGTTACTTTGTGGGATATCCAAAGAATTCGGTTGGATACTACTTCTATCTTCCCCAAGAAACAAAGGTGTTTGTTTCTAGGAATGCAACCTTTTTGGAAAAGGAATTTCTATTAGATAGAAAAGGCGAGATGATAGAACTCGAAGAGGTTCGAGAGACACCCACTGTAGAACCCGTAAGTCAGTAGACGTATAAGCCATGCATAATTCTAGATTTTTAAATTTAATTGACTTCATTGCATGATTATTTTAAATGCATTTGTTTGAAGTTAATTATTTATTATTTCAGTTCAGCAGTTTGATTTTTAGCATTTCAGTTATTTCAGTGAGGCCGGACTGGAGTTGGAGTTTTGAGATAGAATTTAAGATTTGAGAAATATTTCCAGAAGTTAATTTAGCTAGCAAGTAAGTTCATTTAAGTTAAAAAGAAGTTTAAGGAATTATTTAAGTTAGTTGAGGATTTTAATTTAATTATTTGAGGTGATTAAGAAATGAACTCATTTAAGTTATTAAATTAATGGGTTAGCTCACTAAATTAATTAAAGGATTAGTAAGGCTTTCAAGGATTATTAGTTGACTAGATAACAATATTTCCCCTTCATTTTATTGCAATTTTCGGCCCCCCCATAGTTGCTAGACAATTTAATTGCCAACTCATCAACCTTTTGACCATTTCTTTGCATGTAAGTTGTAGGATAATTCTAGGATTTTTGGGGGCACAATTTAATTAATTAATGGACAAATCCTAGACTAGAAAATAAGCAAAATTTCGGCCACCACCTCCTAGAAGCATCCACCAACTCATTTGATATCAATTCAAAATTCAAATTCAAAAGGGGAGTGGACTTGGTCTTGATATGATCCTATTTTTGTGCACCCTTCTCCTCACCTTCATAACCACTCAATCCCTCTCCCTCTCCACCGAAATACCTCACCATTCAGATCCATTTTCAGTGTAAAAATCGTGAGTCTTAGCTAGAGGGAAGGCAAGAAAAAAATCGAGAACTAGAAAGAGCAAGAGAAGCGCTCCACCTCCTCCGTGCCGCGTCGTCGTTGTTTCGTTCGTTTTCTTTCAAAACGAAACCAGGCATGTCTAGATTTCTTTCAAACCTCAATCAAGTCATATTATCATTTATTTTTCAGTACATGATCATGTTTTAGCAAGCAAAAACCGAGATACATGTCAAAATATTTTGGAACACACATGCAGAATTTCGGCCCTTCCCTTGACAAGCTTCACGTTTTTCTGAGTTTTGATGGTTTCAGGTATTGGATCGACTCCAGGCTCCCAAGGCGGCTTGTATACATGTAGTAGGATGCATTAGGACCATGTTGGTCCATTCAAACCAGCCCCATGCTTGCTGGAAATTCAGAATGACAGCAAGTTCCCCATAAGTGCAGAAATGTGATTCGAAATTTCAGTTTTTGTGTCAAGGGTTGTGGATCTGATCTTGGCTGCCCCAAGGGCCTTTAGCCATGGTTGGATCACTTCCCTAGCATGTCTAAGACGTGACTAAGTTGCCCTTTTGGTGGCTTGGTCCATGGCTCATCGGTTTTTAGATAATCAACAAGAACAGCCCCTTTCCCCATTCGGCCCTTCCATTTTTCAGCATATGGTTCGTTTCTTTTGTGGCTTGGTGTGGATCTTGGTTGGCCTATGGCCCTTAGCCACGGTTCATATCATGCTCCTAGATGTCTAGATCGTGCCATGGTCAATCAAATGGCCACTGGAACGACGCAAGACATCGATCATAGCATAAACACTACACACGCATTCAAGATGCTCTCGGTTGGACCCTTCGGTTGAGTTATGGTGTGATGCAGATTGTGGCTGGCCTAGGGCCCTTAGCCATGGTTCAAATCATTCCTTGGGATGTTGGTAAGAGTCTCTGGTTGGTGGTTCACGCCCCTAATGGCCGATAGTCTCGAAACCAACGCAAGTCTTGTAGTTGCGCAGCTGCTGGAAATTACAGCAAGTTGCTGTGTCGGTTCAGAGGCTCGTTCAAGTTCTTGGTTGGCTTTTAGCCCATGGCCTTGGACTGGACAGTGCCTCATTGAGTTAGGAAGGTCATGTTTTCGACCGTTCGTCATTTGGATCATTTTTGAGGTCGTACGAGAATTTACGGTGCAATGTGCCAAATTGACTCTCGAAAGAGCGTTTCGTGTTTTGGCCTCCATTCCACCTAGATTTCGACCCTATCATTTTAGGAACATTATTTTATGATTTTTCAGCGTATTTTAATCATGACTATACGTCGGTTCAGTGTCGGTTCAAGTTGGCTCGGAGTCATGATTAAATGCGAAGTCATTAGGCGTCATAGTCGCATCTTTTGAACGTAAATTGCATAGTTAGTCATGTTTAAGCTATTGCATATTTTTCATGGCACAGTTAGGTTGCAGCGAGCCTGGGAACGATCCAATCCAATCCAGTTGGTAAAATTACGGGACATTTTCATTATGCCAGTTAATTATTTTACGTGCATTAAATAGAAAATGATTATTTTTGAGATTTATGCGATATGGCTTGTGGTTCATTCACTATGTGGGAGTGTTATTTTATACGGTCGCCAGTGACCGATCAGTTCAGTATGGTACCACCCGGTCGCCAGTGACCGGCCAGCTCAGATCAGTTTCAGCCTCCCCGGTAGCCAGTTACCGATCAGTTCAGCTTAGTGCAGTGGCCACAGGCGTAAAACATAATCTCAACAGAAAATTTTACCAGATATTTCAGTACAGGCTCCAAGGAGCAAATATTTTTACAGTGACTTCCAGTTCAGTTATGCACGTATTATAATTGATCAGTACAGATTATTTTCAGTATGCCTCAGGACAGGATATTTTATCTCATGCATATTTTAAATTCAGATTTTTACTCGTTACCTGCGATTTATGCATGCTGAGTCTTTAGGCTCACTAGACTTGATTGTTGTAGGTACTGATGAGGCCAGGGCCGAGGGCGGGGACCAGTGAGCCAGCTTGGGTCGGCAGTAGTGGCACCCGAGGACCTCAGTGCAGCAGTTATTATGTTTTTCCGCAAACAATTTTTATCAGTTGTTGGATATTTTTAAATCGTTGTTGTTGGCAAAACTTTGATTTTCTTCCGCTGCAATATTTTGAGATATTGAACTTGATTCACCAGTGATTTTATGAATGAGGCCATTTAAGTTCTTTTAAAAAGAAAATTTTTAAATTTTCCGCAAATTTCCAAGAAAGGAGTTTTAGGGCCTTCACAGTTGGTATCAGAGCGGTGGTTCTGTATAGGGTTTCACTACTACTGACCGCGAGAAGCTCACGAAGCCACGCCTTTGGTCTGTAAGTTTTTCAGTTCAGCATTTTGTTCAGCATTTCAGTTATAGCATGAATTATTTTGTCAGCATGCTTCCAGATTTTCAGTATTTCAGAGTTCATTTAAAATAAAGTATGGAATTATGCATGTTAGTTACGTATGGGTTATGTTGGAACAGCATGCCCCCTAGACGCATTTTAGAGCGCAACAGAGAGGTGGAGCCTCGCCGAGAGGACAGAGAGGAGCGTAGACCGGAGAGAGACCTACCACCTCCTCCACCGCCCCCACCGGACATGAGTGCCCAGATGTTAGCTGGGATGGCACAGTTCTTCGCACAGTTTGCGGGGGACAATGCCGCAGCCGTAGCCGCAGCCGCAGCCAGGCCGACAGGGCCCGAGGCTGTTTATGAGCGATTCATGAAGATGCGCCCGAAGGAATTCTCTGGGGCATCTGACCCCATGGTTGCCGAGGGATGGATCAAATCCCTCGAGGTTATCTTCGATTTTATGGAGCTGGGAGACGCAAACCGAGTCCGATGTGCCACCTACTTGTTCACTGGAGACGCCCGCTTATGGTGGGAAGGAGCTTCGGTAGCCCTGACATTGGCTACACTTTCTTGGACCCGCTTTACAGAGGTTTTCTACTCCAAGTATTTTTCTGAGGAGGTTCGCACCAGGCTGACCACCGAGTTCATGAGCCTGAGACAGGGGGATATGTCGGTTACGGAGTTTATCCGTAAGTTCGAGAGGGGCTGTCACTTTGTGCCCCTGATAGCGAATGATGCCAAAGCCAAGCTGATGCACTTCCTGGTGGGTTTACGGCCGATATTGCGCCGGGATGTTAGGGTATCTGACCCTGCTACTTATGAGGTTGCCGTCTCCAAGGCCCTAGCCGCAGAGCAGGATCTGCGGGATATCGAGAGGGATCGCCAGGGCAAGCGCCCAGTCCAGGCACCGCACCGCCCTCCTCCTCATCAGCATCAGCAGCAGAATAAGAGGTCTTTTCATGGACCGCCCAGGAACAGAGGCCAGCAGCAGCAGCAGCAGCAGCGGGGACGCCCAGCCCCGAGGACTCAGGAGCACCCAGTCTGTCCCAGGTGCTCACGTCGCCATCCTGGAGCATGTATGGCTGGCTCAGGAAAGTGTTTTAAGTGTGGCAGTCCAGACCACATGTTGCTGCAGTGCCCTCAGAGGAATCTGCCTACCCAAGGCAGAGTCTTTGCTCTCCATGCCGCGGAAGCCAACCCGGAGACTATGTTGTTGACAGGTACCTTTAAACTTTAAGTTATTCTTCGAATTTCCGCGTTTTGGGAATCGGGATTTAGATTTTGAACTTAGAACTGTTATAGGATTGCATGTTCTACTCAGATTTATTTCGGGGAAATTAAGCTAGAGGAACCTAGACCTTTGCATGTCTATAAGTTTAGATCTTGTTGTGGGATTCAACTTAGAGCTCCGCTCTTTCAGGGAGAATTTTTATATCTGGTTCCGCTACCAAGGCCTTGATAGATTCAGGGGCCACTCACTCATTTATTTCGGAGGTCTTTGCAAACTTTCTCAAGATCCAGACCATTGGGCTAGATACAGCCTTTTCAGTAGTGTTGCCGTCAGGAGAGGAGATGGCAGCTACCAATGTTATCCGAGATATAGACCTTGAGTTGCACGGTAATCTTGTTTATGCGGATCTGATTGTGCTACCGATGCCGGAATTTGACATCATCCTAGGGATGGACTGGCTATTGAGGAACAGAGTGTTGATAGACTTCCAGCGGAGATCCGTTCTTGTCCGACCGCCTGGAATGGAGCAGTTCTTATTTGAGCCGGACAGGTACTTTTCCTTACCGCGCATTATTCCTTATGTTCAGGCTAGGAAGCTCATGCATAGAGGGTGTCGGGCATTTCTAGCAACCCTTTTATCTGTCCCCGAGGAACCCAGCCAGTCAGCCTCAGATGTTCCGATTGTTAGAGATTTCTTAGACGTTTTTCCCGAAGACGTCTCTGGTATGCCACCAGAGAGAGAGGTGGAGTTTTCCGTTGAGCTTATGCCAGGAACGGCTCCGATATCCAAAGCACCGTACCGTCTAGCACCGACAGAGATGGCAGAGCTTAAGAAGCAGATCCAAGAACTTC
This sequence comes from Primulina tabacum, assembly GCF_025594145.1. NCBI lineage: Eukaryota > Viridiplantae > Streptophyta > Magnoliopsida > Lamiales > Gesneriaceae > Primulina > Primulina tabacum. The sequence continues at coordinate 34,283,866 of NC_134559.1, forward strand.
TCGACAAGGAGTTCATTCGCCCGAGCTTTTCTCCTTGGGGCGCGCCAGTCTTATTCGTGAAAAAGAAGGATGGCTCGATGAGGCTTTGCATTGACTACCGGGAGTTGAACAGGGTTACAGTGAAGAATAAATACCCACTGCCGAGGATTGAGGATCTGTTTGACCAGTTGCAGGGAGCTTCGATTTTCTCCAAGATAGATCTGCGTTCCGGTTATCACCAGTTGAGGGTGAGAGATGCTGATGTCTCGAAGACAGCTTTCAGGACTCGTTATGGCCACTACGAGTTCCTAGTGATGCCGTTCGGTCTGACGAATGCGCCAGCGATCTTCATGGATCTAATGAATCGCGTATTTCAGCCGTACCTTGATCAGTTTGTGATAGTGTTCATAGATGACATTCTCGTCTACTCCAAGAATCGGGAGGAGCACAGCAGGCATCTGACCATAGTGTTGCAGACATTGCAGAAACATAAACTATTCGCAAAGTTCAGTAAGTGCGAATTCTGGTTAGAGAAGGTGGCGTTCTTGGGCCACATTGTTTCTAGCAGTGGCATTGAGGTAGACCCGGCGAAAGTTGCAGCAGTCAGAGATTGGGTTGTGCCTCAGAATGCATCCGAGATCCGCAGTTTCCTTGGGCTAGCAGGATATTACAGGAAATTCATCCAGGGATTCTCCTCCATTGCCGTTCCACTCACAGCACTGACCAAGAAAAATGTGAAGTTTGTGTGGAGCGAGGAGTGTCAGAAGAGCTTCGATACTTTGAAGCAAGCTCTTATCTCAGCACCCGTTTTGGCTGTACCGTCAGGATCTGGCGAGTTTGTTCTTTATACCGATGCTTCGAAGCTTGGTTTAGGTGCAGTTTTGATGCAGCATGGGAGAGTGATAGCGTATGCTTCTCGACAGCTGAAAATCCACGAGAAGAACTACCCCACCCATGATCTGGAGTTAGCGGCCGTAGTTTTTGCTTTGAAGATTTGGAGGCACTATCTGTATGGAGAGAAGTGCCAGATCTTTACCGACCATAAGAGCCTCAAGTATTTCTTTACGCAGAAGGAGCTGAACATGCGTCAGAGACGTTGGTTGGAGCTTGTGAAAGACTACGATTGTGACATTAGCTACCACCCGGGTAAAGCTAATGTAGTTGCGGATGCTTTGAGCAGGAAAGTCGCAGTGATGGCTCATTTGACGATTCAGAAATCTCTTCAGATTGAGATGCAGAGGTTTGATCTTGAGACTTACCCTCGAGGTAGAGTTCCTCGTTTATCTACCTTGACTATCCAGTCCTCTCTTATTGACCGTATTCGCAGCGATCAGGCAGCAGATGAGCAGTTGGCACAGTGGAAGAAGAGAGATGAAGCTAAGGGCAGTGTTTTGTATTCAGTCAGCGACGGTATTGTGAGATACCGAGATAGGATATGGGTTCCTAGCAGTGATTCTATCCGAGCAGACATCTTATCAGAGGCCCATACGTCCCCGTACTCTATTCACCCTGGGAGTACGAAGATGTACAAAGATCTGCAGCTATTGTATTGGTGGCCAGGAATGAAGAAGGACATCAGGCGTTTTGTATCCGAGTGCCTGACTTGCCAGTTAGTGAAGGCCGAGCATCAGAGACCAGCAGGTTTGCTCAAGCCTCTTCCTATTCCCGAGTGGAAGTGGGAGAACATTACCATGGACTTTGTGACCGGATTGCCGAGGTCAGCCAGAGGATCGAATGCTATCTGGGTGATTGTAGATCGTCTTACCAAATCAGCGCACTTCTTGCCTATTAAGACGACTTTCACCATGGTTCAGTATGCAGAGCTGTATATCCGAGAGATAGTCCGACTCCACGGTATTCCAGTTTCTATCGTATCCGACAGAGATCCCAGATTCACTTCCTCGTTTTGGAAGAGTTTGCATTCGACTTTGGGTACGAAGTTGCTGTTTAGCACAGCTTTCCATCCGCAGACGGATGGGCAGTCGGAGCGAGTTATTCAGATCTTAGAGGATCTTCTCCGTGCTTGCGTCATTGATTTCTCTGGGAGTTGGGAGTCGAACTTACCATTGGTAGAGTTCACCTATAACAACAGTTTCCAGTCGTCTATAGGTATGGCTCCGTATGAAGCGCTGTATGGTCGCAAGTGTAGATCTCCTGTTCATTGGGATGAAGTAGGAGAGAGAGCAGAGTTGGGTCCAGAGATTGTTCAGCAGGCAGCAGATGTAGTAGTCAAGATCCGTGATAGAATGAGGACTGCCCAGAGCCGACAGAAGAGTTATGCCGATCAGCGGAGGAGGGAGTTAGAGTTTGCAGTGGGCGATCATGTCTTCGTGAAAGTGGCACCTATGAAGGGTGTCATGAGATTTGGCAAGAAAGGGAAGCTCAGTCCGAGATTCATTGGACCGTTTGAGATCCTCGACAGAGTTGGGACGCTAGCGTATCGTGTGGCTCTTCCGCCAAATCTGGCCGGAGTACACAATGTCTTTCACGTCTCCATGCTGAGGAAGTATATGGCAAATCCTTCGCATGTGCTGAATTTCGAGCCGTTGCAGCTTACTCCGAACTTATCTTATGAGGAGAGACCCGTGCAGATCCTAGACAGACAGGAGAAGAAACTTCGGAACAAGTTGGTTAAGCGAGTCAAAGTCAAATGGCTCAACCATTCAGAGGAGGAAGCTACGTGGGAGTCTGAGCCGGAGATGAGAAGTCGATACCCTGAGTTATTCGGTGAGTTCTAATTTCGAGGACGAAATTTATTTAAGGGGGGAAGGATTGTAGAACCCGTAAGTCAGTAGACGTATAAGCCATGCATAATTCTAGATTTTTAAATTTAATTGACTTCATTGCATGATTATTTTAAATGCATTTGTTTGAAGTTAATTATTTATTATTTCAGTTCAGCAGTTTGATTTTTAGCATTTCAGTTATTTCAGTGAGGCCGGACTGGAGTTGGAGTTTTGAGATAGAATTTAAGATTTGAGAAATATTTCCAGAAGTTAATTTAGCTAGCAAGTAAGTTCATTTAAGTTAAAAAGAAGTTTAAGGAATTATTTAAGTTAGTTGAGGATTTTAATTTAATTATTTGAGGTGATTAAGAAATGAACTCATTTAAGTTATTAAATTAATGGGTTAGCTCACTAAATTAATTAAAGGATTAGTAAGGCTTTCAAGGATTATTAGTTGACTAGATAACAATATTTCCCCTTCATTTTATTGCAATTTTCGGCCCCCCCATAGTTGCTAGACAATTTAATTGCCAACTCATCAACCTTTTGACCATTTCTTTGCATGTAAGTTGTAGGATAATTCTAGGATTTTTGGGGGCACAATTTAATTAATTAATGGACAAATCCTAGACTAGAAAATAAGCAAAATTTCGGCCACCACCTCCTAGAAGCATCCACCAACTCATTTGATATCAATTCAAAATTCAAATTCAAAAGGGGAGTGGACTTGGTCTTGATATGATCCTATTTTTGTGCACCCTTCTCCTCACCTTCATAACCACTCAATCCCTCTCCCTCTCCACCGAAATACCTCACCATTCAGATCCATTTTCAGTGTAAAAATCGTGAGTCTTAGCTAGAGGGAAGGCAAGAAAAAAATCGAGAACTAGAAAGAGCAAGAGAAGCGCTCCACCTCCTCCGTGCCGCGTCGTCGTTGTTTCGTTCGTTTTCTTTCAAAACGAAACCAGGCATGTCTAGATTTCTTTCAAACCTCAATCAAGTCATATTATCATTTATTTTTCAGTACATGATCATGTTTTAGCAAGCAAAAACCGAGATACATGTCAAAATATTTTGGAACACACATGCAGAATTTCGGCCCTTCCCTTGACAAGCTTCACGTTTTTCTGAGTTTTGATGGTTTCAGGTATTGGATCGACTCCAGGCTCCCAAGGCGGCTTGTATACATGTAGTAGGATGCATTAGGACCATGTTGGTCCATTCAAACCAGCCCCATGCTTGCTGGAAATTCAGAATGACAGCAAGTTCCCCATAAGTGCAGAAATGTGATTCGAAATTTCAGTTTTTGTGTCAAGGGTTGTGGATCTGATCTTGGCTGCCCCAAGGGCCTTTAGCCATGGTTGGATCACTTCCCTAGCATGTCTAAGACGTGACTAAGTTGCCCTTTTGGTGGCTTGGTCCATGGCTCATCGGTTTTTAGATAATCAACAAGAACAGCCCCTTTCCCCATTCGGCCCTTCCATTTTTCAGCATATGGTTCGTTTCTTTTGTGGCTTGGTGTGGATCTTGGTTGGCCTATGGCCCTTAGCCACGGTTCATATCATGCTCCTAGATGTCTAGATCGTGCCATGGTCAATCAAATGGCCACTGGAACGACGCAAGACATCGATCATAGCATAAACACTACACACGCATTCAAGATGCTCTCGGTTGGACCCTTCGGTTGAGTTATGGTGTGATGCAGATTGTGGCTGGCCTAGGGCCCTTAGCCATGGTTCAAATCATTCCTTGGGATGTTGGTAAGAGTCTCTGGTTGGTGGTTCACGCCCCTAATGGCCGATAGTCTCGAAACCAACGCAAGTCTTGTAGTTGCGCAGCTGCTGGAAATTACAGCAAGTTGCTGTGTCGGTTCAGAGGCTCGTTCAAGTTCTTGGTTGGCTTTTAGCCCATGGCCTTGGACTGGACAGTGCCTCATTGAGTTAGGAAGGTCATGTTTTCGACCGTTCGTCATTTGGATCATTTTTGAGGTCGTACGAGAATTTACGGTGCAATGTGCCAAATTGACTCTCGAAAGAGCGTTTCGTGTTTTGGCCTCCATTCCACCTAGATTTCGACCCTATCATTTTAGGAACATTATTTTATGATTTTTCAGCGTATTTTAATCATGACTATACGTCGGTTCAGTGTCGGTTCAAGTTGGCTCGGAGTCATGATTAAATGCGAAGTCATTAGGCGTCATAGTCGCATCTTTTGAACGTAAATTGCATAGTTAGTCATGTTTAAGCTATTGCATATTTTTCATGGCACAGTTAGGTTGCAGCGAGCCTGGGAACGATCCAATCCAATCCAGTTGGTAAAATTACGGGACATTTTCATTATGCCAGTTAATTATTTTACGTGCATTAAATAGAAAATGATTATTTTTGAGATTTATGCGATATGGCTTGTGGTTCATTCACTATGTGGGAGTGTTATTTTATACGGTCGCCAGTGACCGATCAGTTCAGTATGGTACCACCCGGTCGCCAGTGACCGGCCAGCTCAGATCAGTTTCAGCCTCCCCGGTAGCCAGTTACCGATCAGTTCAGCTTAGTGCAGTGGCCACAGGCGTAAAACATAATCTCAACAGAAAATTTTACCAGATATTTCAGTACAGGCTCCAAGGAGCAAATATTTTTACAGTGACTTCCAGTTCAGTTATGCACGTATTATAATTGATCAGTACAGATTATTTTCAGTATGCCTCAGGACAGGATATTTTATCTCATGCATATTTTAAATTCAGATTTTTACTCGTTACCTGCGATTTATGCATGCTGAGTCTTTAGGCTCACTAGACTTGATTGTTGTAGGTACTGATGAGGCCAGGGCCGAGGGCGGGGACCAGTGAGCCAGCTTGGGTCGGCAGTAGTGGCACCCGAGGACCTCAGTGCAGCAGTTATTATGTTTTTCCGCAAACAATTTTTATCAGTTGTTGGATATTTTTAAATCGTTGTTGTTGGCAAAACTTTGATTTTCTTCCGCTGCAATATTTTGAGATATTGAACTTGATTCACCAGTGATTTTATGAATGAGGCCATTTAAGTTCTTTTAAAAAGAAAATTTTTAAATTTTCCGCAAATTTCCAAGAAAGGAGTTTTAGGGCCTTCACACCCACAATTGTAGAACCCACACCCGAAGAGCCAAGAGAGGAGATACAAGCTCCTAGAAGATCCGAGAGAGTCTCGAGACCACCTATGAGGTATGGTCTGCTTCTTGAAGAGGGCCATGATGAGCCTAACCATGGATGTGATCCAAGGACCTTCAAGGAAGCATTATCTGATGCCGATTCATCCAAGTGGCTTGAAGCGATGGAATCTGAGATGAATTCCATGCATTCGAACCAAGTGTGGAATCTCGTGGATCCACTTGAGGGAATTGTTCCCATAGGGTGTAAATGGATTTACAAGAGGAAACTTGGGGCGGATGGGAAGGTATTGACCTTCAAGGCGCGATTGGTGGCAAAAGGATATACTCAAAGACAATGAGTTGACTTTGAGGAAACCTTTTCTCCAGTTGCAATGTTCAAGTCCATAAGGATTTTGCTAGCCATAGCTGCATGGTATGACTATGAGATATGGCAGATGGATGTTAAGACAGCCTTTCTTAATGGGGATATTAAGGAAGAGATTTACATGTCTCAACCCGAATGGTTTACATCTATCGGAAGTGAGCATATGGTATGCAAACTTCAAAGATCTATTTATGGTCTAAAGCAGGCATCTAGGAGTTGGAACCTCAGATTCGATAGTACAATCAATGAGTTTGGTTTTGCTAAGGATCCTGAGGAACCCTGTGTGTATAAGAAGGTCAGTGGGAGTGCTGTGACATTCCTGGTGTTGTATGTTGATGACATTCTACTCATTGGGAATGATGTAGGAATGTTGCAATCAACGAAGATATGGTTAGCGAGTAAGTTCTCGATGCAGGACTTGGGTGAAGCATCTTTTGTATTGGGAATACAGATCTATATAGATAGATCAAGAAGATTGCTTGGTCTCACCCAGTCCACATACATTGATACCATCGTGAAGCGGTTCTCGATGGATGAGTCCAAAAGAGTACATCTACCAATGTGTCATGGCGTGTCCCTATCCAAGTCTATGTCTCCCAAGACTGATGCAGAGATAGCGGCGATGACAAGCATTCCTTATGCATCTGCGATTGGTAGCATCATGTATGGGATGATATCTACGCGTCCTGACGTGGTTTTCGCACTAAGTGTAGTGAGTAGATATCAATCGAACCCCGGTCTTCCACATTGGAAAGCTGTGAAAGACATCCTCAAGTAGTTGAGAAGGACCAATAAATTGTTCTTGGTCTATGGGGTGGAGAACTGAAATTGGAAGGCTATACCGACTCTAGCTTCCAAAGCGATATCGATGACTCGAAGTCAACCTCTGGGTTTGTATTCATGCTCAATGGTGCTGCTGTCTCTTGGAAGAGTTCTAAGCAAGACAATACTGCAGATTCCAGCACAGAGGCCGAATACATTGCTGCATCAGATGCAGCAAAGGAGGCTGTTTGGATAAGGAATTTTGTCCAAGAGTTGGGCGTCATTCCTAATGGAGTTGCTCCTGTCCCGGTGTTTTGTGAAAACACGGGAGCTATAGCTCAAGCAAAGGAGCCAAGGACTCATCAGAAATCCAAACATGTATTGAGAAAGTATCACATCCTCCGAGAGATTGTGGAAAGAGGAGAAGTGTCGATTGACATAGTCGGCTCCGCAGATAATGTTGCTGATCCACTAGCTAAGCCTTTCCCTGGACCATTATTCGAGATGCATCGCGAATCAATGGGTTTGAAGCATATGGGTAATTGGCTCTAGTGCAAGTGTAAGATTGTTAGAGTAGGTGCCCGTCTTGCCAAGTGTTGGCCGAGTGTTCACAATGAAACTCTATGTATAAGCAATCTTTATTTTAATAATATTTGAAATTATTGTTTTGGCAAATCTTTATCTGTATACCCATGCTATTTACATTGATAAAGCCCTTGAAAATACAAATAGTAGAAAGAATATGAGATGGTCATATGATGTGTATCATAAAACTCATATTTCGAATACTGTATATTCTAAACAGTTCCTAGTCGATTCAGCCGCCGCTAAGAGAGATATAGGCCACTCGAGTTCGAGACTAGTATCTGCGATGTGAGTACCATGTTTCATTGGTAAGGGACATTGTGATGTCCGAGCATGCAGATAGGTGCTCCTGGTAGAGTGCACTGAACAACCCTCCATAAAGGACTTTCCAAGTGGTTCTCACTTATCGAGTGGAAACGTCCTAGTTTATGGTTGTACACCATTAGTCCTTATGACCCGGGACAACATTGAGACTCTATGTGCTAGAATTACACTTTGACTTGTTTACCGACTCTCATGGGGTCATCAGGTGGCAAGGTTGGGTGTTTTGTCGAAACATATAGGAGTCGATGCATTGTAGTCGGGGATTCACCGCTTACCTTCGGGTATGGATATCCTATGTGTTATCATGTGTATGTAGGTTGAAATCTCTGATCAGAGTATGGTGGTAATTATGAAAGGGGTTTCATAGATTACACCATCGATGCAACTACGACATGACACATAGTATCGATTCATTGACAACTCTCGATAAACCAATGGTTGTCGAATCGGTCGGGATATATGAGTTGAAGGGACCGTACTGTACGCTAACCATAATTGAATGGTTCTTGCAGGCACTATCATTTGATACCTAGGGAATCATGTAAGCGATGCTGCTAGGCGTTTAACATGATTGGTTGGGTACTATCAGACTTGATTTCTGACGTTCTTGTTATCAAGGAGTTGATAAGTAAGAATGGAGCAATTGGGGTATGCTCATATAAGGACATGTTTAGTCCGAATCACATGGAGATGTGAACCCACGGCTAGTTGTATCAATGAACCATTGAGGGCCACACAAGTACTAGCTTTCTAGATCCCGTTGAGAAGAGAAATAGTTCAATGTGTTGAACGGCTTATAAAGGAGTTTATAAGCGTAAGGAAAATTAGAAGTATGACTTCTATAAAGGAGAAATTAGTTCAATGTGTTGAACGGCTTATAAATGAGTTTATAAGCGTAAAGAAAAATAGAAGTATGACTTCTATGAGAGAAATGTGAATTTTAATTTATGGAAGTGTTCCTAAATTAAAAATTGGCCATGTGAATAATGTATTTGAAAATTGTGATTTTCATAAACATTATTATAGACTAAATTAAATTAATTCAAGTGTTGAATTAATTAAACACTAGTGGACCTAGTAGAGTCCAAATAATTAAATTAATTCAAGTGTTGAATTAATTAAATCATATTGAGTTTTGTAGAGCTCAATTTAAATAAATTATTTAGCTAGTGGACTTGAGTGAATTTAAGTAATGTTTAATTAATCTCAAAAATGTTTGAGATAATTAAATTAAGTCCATGGGTTTTTTAATTGTTGAAAACCATATAATATATGTATGCATGGGAGGTGAAGGGTTGGAGACTACTTTTTGGGTTATCAAGGCATGGCATGCAAAAAAAGGTGTTTTTGCTTTTAGCTTTTTGCAAGTCCAAGACAAGTCTCCCTTCCCCCTCATTCACAATGCAATTGCTGAATTTTTGAGTAGTTCTCTCCTCCATTTTTCTCTCATTTTTTCTTCAAGTGTTGAGGAAAGAAAATAATTCTCATTGAAAAATCTTCTTAGTTTTCTAGTGCAAATTAAGAGGGGATCTACCTAGTTGGTGGTGGGCTTAATAGTTGAGCAAGAAGTGCTCAAAGGAAGCTTGAAGATAGTTTCTACCATTGAAGAGCTAAGGTGTTTACACCTTAGTTGGAGCCATACATCAATCCTTATGATTGATAGGTACATTTCTTAACACAATATGAATGTCATTTTGTGTTTATTGTATTTGCTACACATTAAATCAAGGTGGCCGAAAATTTCTTATGAAAAATAAAAATTTTTAACTTCCGTTGCGCTTCCGGTCACCGTAAGCGATCCCTTTCAAGCCATACATGGATCCAGGTCCAAACCTAGGTGAATGCAGGGATGCAAATGCAACAATTACAAAAGCTTCCAATATTTTACATGTCTTTATCTTGATCATCGGGCCCACCATCTTCCAGTCTTGATCTCCCACTATTTCTAGTAATTACATTTAAATAGCCATGGCACATAAGGGATACATCTCATGGGGTGGGAACGGGCCATAAACCAGGCTCATTTTAATAATATCAAATATTAACAAAACGAATAAAACAGTAAAATATCCTAGCATACACCTAACACATTGGTCAAGGCTCTCGATCATCCTTCATGCATTTAATATCAAATATTAACATCAATTAATTAAACAAATTTAATTAACTAATCAATCATATATCTAATAATTTATCACTAACAACACAATGATTAAAGAATTTAATAAATTAAATAAACCCCTTTATTTAATTTCCAATTAAATCAATAATAATTGATTTCTTGTAAAACTCATTTTTACCATAAATAATTAAAATCATATTCTAATTATTTATTTCACAAGAAAATTATTAATTTTTCAAAAATTAATTTCTAAAATAAAAATTGAACCAATTTTCAAAAATATCAATTTACCCAAAAATTTGAAAAATCAGAAAATCGCACCATAAGCCCAAACAATTCAAGCCCATTATTCACCGCGCTTCCCGAGACGCTCCCGGGCAGCCGCCCGCCCGCTGCCCGAACGTTTCGGGCAGCGGCGTCGCGCGCAGGCGTCCGGCGCCTGCGCTAGAGCGGTGCCCGCAGGCGTCCGACGCCTGCGCGCCTGCTACGCGCTGCCGTGCGCGGCCCTGCGCGCACAGATTGCCTGGAACAGTTTCGGGCAGATTTAATATTTTTTTTGTTTTTATTTCGAAAATCTGGAAAAATTAATTTTCGTGGTGCTAAATTTTCTGAAAAATTTTCTTGTGTGGTTAGAAATAAATTATTCAATATCAAAATCATACGATTTAGAAAAACCTTGGCTCTGATACCACTGTTGGATCTCGGTTTCTACACGCCCAAACGCAGCGGAAGATTTAAAAATATTTATTTTGACAATCAAAATATGTTTGGACGCTCGTATGATTTAAACATAAACATATATAGGGAGTTTAAAATCGTTATACCTTTGGTGAATTAATCACATGGCTCCAACTAATCCGGTATAAACGGATTAGCTCTTGATGAATCCCTGCGAACTTTCTTCAAAGACTCCTTTTCTTCTAATCAGGTCCACGACTAGGATACTTGTTCCTCTTCTAACTTGCACTAGAAAGTGTAGAAGGATTTATCGTTGGAGATTGAACACTGAAGAAATCGACCCACACTTCTCAATTAAAATGGCCGAAACTTTTCTTTTGAAAGAAAAGAGTTTTGAGAGCATCCCATGAAAATTAGGATGAGCTGAAAGTTTCTTGTGTCAAAAATTCGAGAGCTGAAGACTTTCCTTTTCAAAAACCAAAAAGTCTCGAATGATGCCTTATTCAAAATTGCATATATTGTTTCCACCGAATCATTCATTATAATAATAATAATAAATTATTATTATATTTTCCAATCCATTCTTTACTTAATTAATTAAATTAATTAAGTTAACTATGGATTCTAATTGCATGCATATATTAGACCAAATCTCGATATATATATATATATATATTGCTTTGTGTGCAAGTTTTAAAATTATGGTATCATGAATATTTCCATATTACATAAATCAATACCATATTTTATAAAAACTTAATGGGTTATATTTTAACTCAATTAAAATACAATTTGATTATTAAAGTCCATTTGAACTTTAATAAACTTGCATGATGGGCTTATACTCTTATAAGCCCAAGACTCATGCTCCCATTACATTAATCTCAATATAATCCCGATCGACGATCTAACATCATCGATGTGACAATTTCAACTTATTTGTTATTATGATGCACACTTTAATGTCGAGATCACCAATGTCTGAATAAGGCAGGTGTACTCCTTTTGACTGTCTTAACAGTCATGCTCTCAAATTTCTATAAGCTTTTATAAACTTTATTTATAAGCTTATCGATTGATCATATCAAACTTATTTATTATAAATTCAACTCATTGAATTTATTATCTCAACATTTTCTATAAATTCAACTTCTTGAATTTATTATCTCAACGGGAACAAGTAAACCAGTGCTTGTGTGACCCTCAATGGTTCAGGGATACAGCTAGCCGTGGGTTCACAACTCTTTGTGATTCAGGACATATTTCTTTATTCGGGCTTACCCTTGTTAGCCCCATTCTTTTCATCAACACCTTGATTAAGAATGTCAGAACTCATTTCTGATTGCACCCATCGGATCATGATAAGAGCGTCTAGTAGCATCGCCCCATGATCCCCTAGGTATCACTGATAGTGCCTGCAAGAACCAGTCGATTATGATTAACGTACAGTACGGTCCCTTCATCTCATATATCCCGATCGAATCTGCAACCATTGGTTCATCGAGGGTTGCATATTAATTCGATAACTATGTGATAACTATAATAGTGGCATCGTGTGTACGGTTGGAGAACCCCTTCTCTAACGTACATCTCATACTCTGGTCAGAGATTCCAGACTCTATTATTACATCAGATCACATAGGATATCCACACCCGCAGGTGAGCAGTGAATCCCCGACTACAATGCACTGGCTCCTATATGTGTCACAACTGTACCCAACCTCGCCACCTGATGACTCTCCTGGAGTCGGTAAACGAGTCAAAGCACAGCCCTAGCATATAGAGCCTCAGTGTTATCCCGGGTTGTAAGGACTAATGGTGTACAATCATAACCACGGACTTATCCTCTCGATGAATGATAACTACTTGGAAAGTCCGAGGGAGGGTTGTTCGGTATAATCATCATATGACTACCCATCTGCATGTTTGGACATCTCTATGTCCTTACCAAGAAACGCAGTACACAACATCACAGATGCTAGTCTCGAGCTCAAGCGACCTTTATCCCTGTTTTAGGCGGCTGAATCGACTAGGAACGAATTTAGAATATGGAGTGTTTACAAATGAGTTTCAACATCGAATTACGATTCATTTGTATTAAAGCATAATCAAGGACTTTATCTATGCTGTTTGCATGGGTATACAGATAAAGTATAACAAGACCATAAAAAAATAAATTATATTAAAATAAAGATTTTTTATTTCACTTGAGTCAATAAATTCCCTAGCCAACCGTTGGCTTGCAGGACATCTACTCTAACACAGTATTCATGTTAGTCAAATCTGCACACATTTGGTGGAATGCTACCAAGGTAGGTGTTGATGTACCGGCATTGAAGTGGCAAGATTTCACTGATCTTTTCTTTGACAAGTACTTCCCAGATGCACTTAGAGCTCGGAAGGTGACTGAGTTTTTAGAGCTTCGTCAAGGAGGTATGAATGTCGATGAGTACATTCTGAAGTTCAAGGAGGGCTGTCTGTTTGCCCCATACATTGCCTCCAATGACAAAGATAAGGGTGCTCACTTCATTCGAGGACTTCGAGCAGAGATCAGAAGGGAAATCAATATGTCTAAGGCGGTGACATTTAAAGAGATTGTTGCTAAAGCATTGTTGGCCGAGCAAGATGAGAAAGACATTGCTAAAGAGAGACAGGCGAGGCAGCAGACCATTGCACAAAGAGGTCAAGGTTCAAGCAAAAGAGGGAAAGGTAGTTTCAAAGGGAAAGGCAAGTTAGAGCCGAGCCCTAAAGCACCGACAGTTCCATTTGATCTAGAGAAGCCGTTGTGTCCCAAGTGCAACAGGCATCATAGGGGAGAGTGCAGATTTGGTACTCATACTTGCTACCGATGTGGCACTGCAGGCCATATTGCCAAGGATTTTCCAAGAGGATCGGGTAAAGAGAAGGTGCAGGGTCGCATCTTCACCATGACGAAGGAAGGTATAAACCATGATTCTTCTGTGATCTCTAGCACTATTTTAATTTCAGGCAGAGTAGCTACGACATTGATTGATACAGGTGCTACTCATTCTTTTATGTCTGAACTATTTTTTAGATCTTCGGGTTTAGTTCCTTCTATTCTTCCCCTCCAGTTTAATGTTGTATTGCCTTCGGAAGATATGTTGTGCCCGACATCTATTGTGTATGCGTTCTCCGTTCAAATTGATGAACGAGTGGTTTATGCCGATTTGATTGTTATTCCGATGGTTGCGTTTGATATTATACTTGGCATGGATTGGCTATCAACTTATCGTGCAGTAATTGATTGCGTTACTAAGACGGTGAAATTTGCGGATGATGGCAATACGGAAGGTATGCTCGCCAGTGCAGGTACTTCGCTGGTCCTTCCTTTTATTTCGTGTCTTGAGGCTAAGAAGTTGTTGGGTAGAGGTTGTGACGGGTTTTTGGCTTCGATTGTTGATATGGATAGAATGGTTAAGTTGAATATTGATGATATTGATATTGTGAGAGAGTTTCCTGATGTATTTGAGGATGATGTGCCGGGTTTACCGCCGGACAGAGATGTATAGTTTGTAATTGATCTAGTTCCGGGTACGGTTCCTATTTCTAAGGCTTTGTATAGAATGCCCCCTAAGAGATGAAAGAGTTGAAGACTCAGTTGCAGGATCTATTGGATAAAGGTTTTATTCGGCCGAGTTCTTCGCCTTGGGGAGCTCCGGTTCTCTTTGTCAAAAAGAAAGATGGATCTTTGCGGCTTTGCATTGATTACAGAGAAATCAACAAAGTGACTATCAAGAATAAATATCCGTTGCCACGGATAGACGATCTTTTTGACCAACTGCAGGGGGCTACAGTGTTTTCGAAGATTGATCTTCGATCTGGCTATTATTAGTTGAGAGTTAGGGAGTCTGATATCCCTAAGACGGCGTTTCGGACCAGGTACGGGCATTACGAATTTCTGATTATGTCATTCGGTCTGACTAATGCTCCTTCAGTCTTCATGGATCTTATGAACCGAGTGTTCAAGCCGTATTTGGATAGCTTTGTCATTGTTTTCATCGATGACATATTGATTTATTCCAAGACCAGAGAGCTTCATTCAGAGCACCTCAGAGTAGTTCTACAGTTGTTGAGAGAGAAGAGGTTGTATGATAAGTTGAAGAAATGTGATTTCTGGTTGGAGCAGATTTTTTTCTTAGGCCATGTTGTCTCGGAGGATGGTATAGCTGTTGATCCAGTGAAAATCGAGGTGATTCAGAAGTGGCCTATTCCTACCACTGTATCAGAGGTTTGCAGTTTTCTTGGTTTGGCAGGTTATTATCGTCGTTTTATTGCAGACTTTTCCAAGATTGCCCTGTCGTTAACCAATTTGACGAGAAAGACTGTGAAGTTTGAGTGGTCCAATGAATGCCAGAGTGGATTCCAAGAGTTGAAAGATAAGTTGACGACAGCTCCTGTACTTGCATTGCCTAGTGGTTCAGAGGACTTTGTTGGTTTTAATGATGCGTCGAAGAAGGGTCTCGGTGCAGTACTGATGCAACGTGGAAAGGTTATAGCTTATGCTTCTCGCCAGTTGAAGGACTTTGAGAAGAATTATCCTATGCATGATCTGGAGCTGGCAGATGTGGTTTTCGCCCTGAAAATTTGGATACACTATTTATATGACGGAAAGTGTGAAATTTTC
This sequence comes from Primulina tabacum, assembly GCF_025594145.1. Lineage (NCBI taxonomy): Eukaryota > Viridiplantae > Streptophyta > Magnoliopsida > Lamiales > Gesneriaceae > Primulina > Primulina tabacum. Next base: position 34,299,201 of record NC_134559.1, read on the forward strand.
ACGGATCACAAGAGTTTGAAGTATTTGTTTTCCCAGAAAGAACTCAATATGCGACAGAGACAATGGTTAGAACTTGTCAAAGATTATGATGTGATGATTAGTTACCACCCTGAGAAGGCGAATGTTGTAGCAGATGCATTGAGCCGTAAGTCGAGTTCTTCTTTGAGTTCTATGATTCAGAAGCCGTTGTTGTTAGACTTGCAACTAGAGGAGATAGCTTTGGTAGTACCGGGAACCATTGCTTGCTTTTCAGCGTTGGTCATTCGGGCTACATTGACGGAGAGGATCCGTAGAGAGCAGGCCATTGATTTACAGTTGATAGAGATGAGAGCCAGAGCAGAGGAGAGAGGTAATTCAGAGTTTGAGATGAATAGAGATGGTTTGGTGACATTTAGAGGCCGTACATGCGTTCCTACTGGTGATGATATTCGGCGAGACGTCTTGACAGAGGCACATACCGCGCCATACTCGATACATCCAGGTAGCACCAAGATGTATCAGGATCTTCGTAAACTCTATTGGTGGCCAGGTATGAAGAAGGATATTGCCATGTTTATTTCTCAGTGCCTAACTTGTCAGCAGGTGAAGATCGAGCATCAGAAACCTGCTGGGACATTGCTATCATTGGCGATTCCTCAATGGAAATGGGAGCACATTACGATGGATTTCGTGGTTGGTCTTCCCAGAACGCAGAAAGGTTTTAACTCTATTTGGGTTATTTTTTATCGGTTGACCAAGTCAGCGCATTTTCTTCCGGTCAAGACAACGTATTCCATGAACCAGTATGCCGAAGAGTACATAGCTGAGATTGTTAGACTTCATGGTGTTCCTGTGTCGATCGTGTCTGATCGTGACCCTAGATTTACTTCAGAGTTTTGGAAGAGTTTGCACAGAGCTATGGGTACACGGTTAGCATTCAGTACAACATATCACCCCAGAGCGACGGTCAATCAGAGAGAGTTATTCAGATTTTGGAGGATATGCTCAGAGCTTGTACTATTGATTATCCTGGTAGCTGGGATTCCAAATTGTCTCTTGTTGAGTTCACGTAGAATAACAGTTACCAAGCGACGATTGGCATGGCACCTTATGAAGCACTTTATGGCCGGAAGTGTAGATCTCCCTTGTATTGGGACGAGATTGGCGAGAGGAAGATGTTGGGTCCAGAGTTGGTCCAACAGACAGCCGATGTTGCTGCTGTTATTCGAGAGAGGATGAAGACAGCACAGTCGAGACAGAAGAGTTAAGCTGATATAAGACGTAGGACATTGCAGTTTGAGGTTGGCGATCATGTGTTCTTGAAGATAGCACCTCTTAAGGGTGTGATGCGGTTTGGCAAAAAGGGAAAGTTGAGTCCGAGATTTATTGGCCCATTTGAGATCTTGGATAGAGTTGGTGATCGAGCTTACAGGTTAGCCCTACCGCCAGATCTTGACAGAGTTCAATATGTTTTTCATGTCTCCAGGCTCAGGAAGTATATTGCGAATCCTTCCCATGTTCTTCGTTACGAGCCATTGGATTTGACGCCGAATTATACGTACCAAGAGATTCCAATCCAGATTCTCGATCGCAAAGTTAAAGTGTTGAGAAACAAAGAGATTGACATTGTTAAAGTCCTTTGGAAGAATCATTTGATTGAAGAAGCCACGTGGGAACCAGATGATGAGATGAAAGGTAAGTATCCTGAGTTGTTTGCGCAGTGACGTCAATTTCGAGGACGAAATTCCTTTAAGGAGGGGAGATTGTAATAGCCAAGCCTGGTGAACGGTACGGTTTAAGATTTCGTATGATTTTGACTATTTGGTTAAGTTTAAGTATAGTTTTGATGTTTAGAGTTGTGATTTATGGTTTATAGTATTGTTGATATTAGATGTTGTGTAGTTGTATTGTAGCGTTGTTGCGACTTAATTCATGATAAATTGTATGTTGAGCTAATTGGTATGAGGCCAATTGGGGTGGTTAGATAAGTTATAGAGGTTCAACTTTCTTGTTGAGAGTGTTGCCGAATTATGAGGCGTAGCGGCGTTGCGATTCGATTTTTTGGTGCAAAGTTTGATGTTGGCTACAGAGGTGACCGCATCCGCGGTCAGATAGCCACCGCACCTGCGGTGTTTGGGAAGAGACCAGACCGCACCCGCGGTCAGTTTTGTAGCGCACCTGTGGTCGACGTTTTCAGAATTTCGGTGGTTGTCAAGTATGGTCAGCGCACCCGCGGTAAGATCAGCAGCGCACCCGCGGTGTATGAACAGTAGAAGCGTGTTTTCGAGTTTAAGTGATATAATACAAGAGTTTGGCTCATTTCTCTCATTTTTTCTGCTCTATTCTCGGTTCATAGCTCCAAGGTGACCTAGGGTTCTTATTTTCTTCATTTGTGCCTTTGATTCAAGCTTCTTATTTGGGTATTTGAAGTGAGAACAAGGTCATTGTTGGTTCAAGGAGCTAAGGTAAGCTTGTGGCTTTGGTTATTCTTGGTTTTTGGTGTTGGGAAATCATGGGTTTGTTGATGGTGTTGATTTTATGGGTTTTATGGTATAGGTTTGTGATTATTGAGATGGTGATGGTTCATTATATGGTTTATTGTTGTAGGAAGTGTACCAAGAGAATAGAATCAAGTAATCCAAGTGTTGTAAGTGGAATTCATTCTCTTGTGCTCACATGATAATATATGTATTGTGTTTCAATGGTTTTAACATGTTATTCCCTTCAATTTGATTCATGCTATGTATTAATACACTTTGTTGTATATATTAGAGGCATTTTATGTCTTATTTATGTCAAAGAGAATACAAGAGAAAAGAGTCTTCAAAGTGTTTGATGTAATGCCAATGAGAGAGTTCAAATTGATTTATTGGATTGATAAAGAGATAGTAAGAGATTGCATGCAATTAGTTGATCAACGACCATAGGCTTATATCCCAACAGAGTATCGATTTATATCGATGGGATATAGGTACAGAGATAGAGATACTATTTAGATATCAATCCAACAGAGAAAAGAGAAATACCATCGTTATTGTTATTCATACTATGTTATTCATGTTTCAGAGTTGATGGTATTTAATGTTTTCAAGCTATGTTTTACAGAGTATGATATGTTCAGATTGTTATGTAAAAGTTCCACTTGCTGAGTTTTATACTCATTTCAGTTATTTCATGTGATGCAGATAAGAGCGACGAGCCGGGACGTTGATTGGGGCCGAAGTCATATGCATAAGAGAAGGAAGGAAGAAGGCTATTTTGTTAGCATGTTGGCCATGATCACAAAAATGATATTTTGTATTTTGTTGCATCATTTTATTGATCATGTATATACTTTTGATTATATGGAAATGTATTTTAAATCCTTCTCTCTTTTAAGAAAATTTTAAATTCCGCTGCTATTTTATTAAAACTGGTCAGAGGTGTTACATATCTTGTCATAGTAAATATTTTGATGTTTATTGTATGAAAATCATGTGTATGTTATGTAAGAGTTTGAGTAAATATGGTTGGATCACTTTTGAAACGCTTTTTGGATAAGAAAACTCGAATTTGCTGTCTTTTTAATTACTGCGATTTTTCGGCCGGTTTTCAGGAAACACTTTCAACATATGAAACGTAGAACCTTTTGATACCTTCGATTTGATATAAAATTCGAAATATTTGGATAAAAAATGAGTGAGTTATGATTGTTTTCGTGGGACTGCTCAAACTGCGACTTTTATGAAAATGTGTTCTTGAAGTTATTTGTTGCAGGTTTCATTGGGCATCGCCGGGCTTGTGTTACTGGATTTATATAAGTTATGGGATGTGTTTAGGTGTTATTTGGTGGTTCGTTTGGGTCGGGATTGGCTTGGGATGTAATAGAAGTCGTAGGAAGCGAAACGATGTTGAATTACGGGTTATTGTTGTATTGAAGTTACTTGTCGATGCGTGGGGATATTTGGGGTGTTTGTACTGGTTTGAATCAATGTAATAGCATCCTAGGATGAGTCTCGAGGTGTTGGTTCATGGGCTTTAGGCTTGGATTGAAAGGGTGAATGATTAACTTAGTGAATTTTCGTGAATTTCCAATTACAGAGGGTACCTGGACCCCGACGCGGAGTCCGTGTCCTTTTTCCTTCAAAAATACGAAATTTTTGTGTCTACCCAGACCCCTACACGGGGTCCGTGTACCCCCTCTCAATGAAAATTTTTTTTTTTAGGATTTGCTTCGGGGTTCTATATCATGGTTTAGTACGATAGTTAAAATTTATTTATGTAAAAATATAGGATTTGTTTTGGGGTTCAATATAATGGCTTAGTACGATTATTAAACGAGGTCAAGTCCCGAGTGATCTAGAATGTCATAAGCTATTTATTTATTTCGGTGGCGAGCACGAGTTACCTACGTATAAGTTATGCAAGATAAGTGTTTGAACTCATAATAGTATGTGCAGTAGTGGTCCTAAGCGAGATCCAACGAATCCCTCAACGCCAAGTAAGTATGTTCGACGTGCAAAAGAAAATATTTCAAGTTTTTGAGGTATGCTAAATGTCTTTTGACCAAATTTATGAATGAGTTTGAAAGTCGGTGAACGTGACCGAGGACCTCTCCACCCCGTTAAAGCATGAACGGGTTTTGATCAGGATTGGAAAGCGATAAAGCATGACCGGGGACCAATCCACCCGTTAAAGCATGAACGGAGATCTCATGTATGTGGCAATGGATTTTCTCTGTCAGCCCAGTACTGTGGTTTAGTCTGATCAGACGAATTTATGTATGGGTCACTTGCTTTGAAACATGCCTCTACGCGAAATGATGAAGTTTATATATGTTCAAGTATGCAAGCATGTTTAAGAAAAGTCTTATGATGATGGCACGTCTATGTTTATGTACGTATGTACAAGTTTCAAGGATGTTAGTTTCAGGCTTTAAGTATGTAAGTTCAAGTTTCAAGTACGTACGCTCTATTTTAAAGTTGCATGTGATTTTATTACCTATCTCTCGTTACTCCCAGTTTATACATGTTGAGTCTTTAGACTCACTAGACTTGATCGATGCAGGTGAGGATGCATTTAAGGAGAGGAGGGGTGAGGACTAGTGAGCTGGCTTAGACTGAGCGGGAGGCTAAACCCGAGGACCGCCATGTTTTTAAGAATTTATGAAAGTTTCAAATACTCTGATTTTATGTTACTGTCATGATGCCTAGTCAAATGCTTTAGGAAATTTTTAATTTCGAACGTTTGGTTGCAGTATTTTTTTTAGAACGGATTGTGGATGATCGCAATTTGAAAGTTTATTTCATAGTTAAGAAAATTTTTATTTTTCCGCAAATTTTAAGTAGTTTAAAAGTACGGTATGTTACATTTGGTATCAGAGCAGTGTTCTTGTAAAGGGTTATGCCTTCTGCCAGTTGCGAGAAGCTCAAGAAGTCACACCTCAAGTCTGTAAGTTTTATAGTTTTATATTCTTTCATGTATTAAGTATCAAGTCACGATTTCAGCATGTACATGTTTTAACATCAAATTTCGTGCATCCTACGATACTGATATTAGGTTATTGTATGCTTGGTTATGTGTTGGGTAAATTTTAGAACAGTATGCCTCCTAGACGTTTGGTTGCCCGTGAAGCAAGGGATGAGGATAGAGAGGCTTGTGATGGGGAGAGGGCCACTCCTCCTCGCCCACCGCCAGATATGCAAGCCCAGATGCTTGCAGGTATGACTCAGTTCTTCGCACAGTTTGCGGGGAACAATGCTGCAGTCGACACAGAGGCGAGGCCCAAACCAGAGGCAGTGTATGAGAGGTTTAGGAGGATGGATCCGAAAGAGTTCTCGGGGACTACTGGCCCGATGGTGGCTGAGGGATGGATTAAATCAATCGAGGTGATTTTTGATTTCATGGAGCTGCAGGATGCAGACAGGGTCAGGTGTGCCACATTCCTTCTGTCAGGAGACGCCAGGCTTTGGTGGGAAAGTGCATCATTGTCAGTGAACTTGCAAACACTGACGTGGAATGGGTTCAAAGAAGTTTTCTACTCCAAGTACTTCAATGATGAAGTACGATCCAGACTGACCAGGGAGTTCATGACGCTGCGACAGGGAGACTGCAGCGTAGCAGAGTTTGTGAGGAAATTCGAGAGGGGGTCTCACTTCGTGCCCCTAATTGCAAATGATGCCCGAGAGAAGCTGAGGCATTTTATTGATGGGTTACAGCCGATCTTGCGCCGTGATGTGAGGGTTGCTGGTCCGACTTCCTATACCGTTGCCGTATCTAGAGCCTTGGCGGCAGAGCAGGACCAAAGAGACATCGAGAATGATAGACAGGGCATGAGGCCCTATCAGGCACCTCAACAGCAGCAACAGCAGCGACCCCAGTTTAAGAGACCTTTCCAGGGACAGCAGGGGAAGAGGCCATTTCAGGGACTGCCGAAGGGCAAGGGTCCTATCCCTCAGCAGAAGACTCCTCAGAGGCCTGGTAATTTCCTAGTGTGCCCGAAGTGTAATCGCCAACATCCGGGACAGTGTTTGTGGGGATCGGGCAAATGCTTTAAATGTGGAGCCAGTGACCACATGTTGAAGGACTACCCATAGTGGATGCAGCCGACCCAGGGAAGGGTGACTCAGGGAAGGGTGTTCGCCATGCATGCTCAGGAGGCGGACCCAGACACGACCTTGTTTAATGGTAACTTATTTAATTCAGCACAGTATTAGTTTTGTCATTCATGTTTTGAATTTGATTTTTGGGATTATTAGTGTGCTAGTAGTATTTTGGTGACTTGGGTAGAGATTCTTCTACTGTACTTGAGGTTAAGATTAGAATTTTTGGGATATAAGTTTTTGTGTTGTACCAACGTCTCTCAGGAAATATTTTCATAAAGAAAGTAGCCACGAAGGCCTTGATAGATTGAGGGGCCACCCACTCTTTTATTTTGGAGACGTTCGCTAATCATCTAGACGTCCAGTCTATTGGACTCAACGTGAGCTATACAGTGACAGTCAATCAGGGGAAGAATTATCAGTTACTAGCGTGGTCAGAGACATCGATCTGGAACTGTAGGGCCACCTAGTGTATGTCGATTTGATTGTGCTGCCAGTGCCAGAGTTTGATATTATTTTGGGAATGAACTGGCTGACGAAGAACAGAGTTCTTATTGATTTCCAGAAGAGGTCAGTGTTTGTAAGGCCGTTGGGCATGGAGCAGTTTCTCTTTGAGCCAGCTAGATGGAGGAGTTTCCCTCGCATGATCTCTTGCATGCAGGCGCGGTGACTTATGCACAAGGGTTGTCAGGCTTTCTTGGCCAGCGTTGTTTCTGCACCTAACGTAACCACTCCATCATTATCTGATGTACCAGTAGTCAGAGAATTTCCTGACGTCTTTCCAGATGACGTCACAAGCCTTCCACCAGAGAGAGAGGTGGAGTTCGACATTGATCTTTTTCCAGGAACCGTGCCAATCTTTAAGGCACCGTACGTTTAGCTCCAGCAGAGATGTTAGAGCTCAAGCAGTAGATTCAGGAGCTCCTAGACAAAGAATTCATCCGCCCTAGTTTCTCACCATGGGGCGCACCAGTACTCTTCGTAAAGAAGAAGGATGGGATCATGAGGCTATGTATCGATTAACGAAAACTGAATAAGGTAACGATCAAGAATAAATACCCACTTCCAAGGATCGAGGACTTGTTCGATCAGTTGCAGGGAGCTACAGTGTTCTCTAAGATAGATCTTCGATCGGGGTATCACCAGCTGAAGGTGAAAGATGCAGATGTTCAAAGACAGCTTTCAGAACCAGATATGGGCATTACGAGTTCTTAGTGATGCCGTTCGGACTGACGAATGCTTCATCAATTTTTATGGACCTCATGAACCGAGTATTTCAACCCTACTTAGATACGTTCGTAATATTGTTCATTGACAACATTCTTATATACTCAAAGAGCCATGAGGAGCACAGTCACCATTTGAGAACAGTATTGCATAGTTTTGCAGAGCCACAAGTTGTATGCAAAATTCAGTAAGTGTGAATTCTGGTTGGAGAAAGTAGCATTTTTGGGTCACATAGTATCTAGCAGTGGTATTGAGGTGGATCCAGCAAAGGTGGAAGCCGTTAAGAATTGGGTTGAGCCGAAGAATGCATCAGAGATCCACAGTTTCCTAGGCTTAGCAGGTTACTACAGAAAGTTTATTTAGGGATTTTCTTCGATAGCAGTGCCACTCACTTCATTGACCAAGAAGAATGCTAAATTCGTATGGAGTGAAGAGTGTCAGAAGAGCGTTCGATACCTTGAAGCAAGCTCTTATTTCAGCGCCAGTTTTAGCCATGCCATCAGGGCAAGGCAATTTTGTGTTGTACACCGATGCATCTAAGCTCGGATTAGGCGCAGTGTTGATGCAACATGCTCGGGTTATAGCTTAATCTTCCAGACAGTTAAAAGTGCATGAAAAAAAATTATCCGACTCATGATCTCGAGTTAGCTGCCGTGGTCTTTGCGTTGAAGATTTGGAGACATTATTTGTACGGCGAGAAATTCCAGATATTCACTGATCACAAGAGTCTCAAGTATTTCTTCACGCAGAAAGAGCTTAACATGAGACAAAGACGATGGTTGGAGTTGGTAAAAGACTACGATTGTAAAATTAGCTACCATCCAGGGAAAGCTAATGTGGTGGCAGATGCTTTGAGCAGAAAGATATCAATCTTAGCACAGCTGTTAGTGCAAAGACCTCTTCAGTCAGAGATTCAGAGGTTTGGCTTAGAAGTTTATCCTAAGGACAGAGCTCCCAAGCTGTCTAATCTGACAGTCCAATCTTCTTTGTTAGACCGAATACGTAAAAGACAGCCTTCAGATGAGCAATTACAGAAATGGAGACTGAAGGATGAGACCAAGGGCAGTGTACTTTACACAGTGTCTGATGATATTGTGAGGTACAGAGGGAGAATGTGGGTGCCTAATGTTGATTCGATCAGAGAAGATATTTTGTCAGAGGTACATACATCTCCGTATTCCATCCATCCAGAAGGACCAAGATGTACAAGGATTTGCAGATGCTGTATTGGTGGCCAGGTATGAAGCGAGACATCCGCCGATTTGTGTCTGAATGTCTCACTTGTAAACAGGTGAAGGCAGAACATCAGAGACCAGCAGGGATGCATAAGCCACTCCCTATCCCCGAGTGGAAATGGGAGAATATCACCATGGATTTCGTGGTTGGTTTGCCGAGATCAGTCAGAGGATCCAATGCCATTTGGGTTATAGTGGATCGACTAACTAAGTCGGCACATTTCTTATCGATTAAGACGAATTTCTCCATGACTCAGTATGCAGAGCTCTATATCCGGGAGATAGTTCGTTTGCACGGGATTCCTAGTTTCTATTGTGTCAGACAGGGACCCTAGATTCACATCGTTCTTTTGGAAGAGTTTACACGCAGCCATGGGGACTAAGTCGCTATTCAGTACTGCATTCCATCCTCAGACAGATGGCCAGTCTGAGCGAGTGATTCAGATATTGGAAGATCTGTTACGAGCTTGTGTGATAGATTTCCATGGGAATTGTGAATCGAAGCTACCTCTAGTGGAGTTTACCTACAACAACAGTTTTCAATCCTCCATAGGTATGGCTCCCTATGAAGCACTGCATGGAAGGAAGTGCAGATCGTCGATTCATTGGGATGAAGTCGGTGAGAGATCAGAACTTGGCTCAGAGATTGTTCAGCAGACTACAGACATGGTGGTCAAGATTCAGGATAGGATGAAGACTGCCCAGAGTCGTCAAAAGAGTTATGCTGACAAGAGGAGGAGAGATCTTGAGTTCGCTGTAGGAGACCACGTATTCGTAAAGATAGCACCTATGAAAGGTGATATGAGGTTTGGAAAGAGAGGCAAGCTGAGTCCGAGATTTATTGGACCGTTTGAAATTCTTGATAGAGTTGGGACACTAGTTTATCGTGTAGCCCTACCGTCGAATCTGGCTGGAGTGCACAATGTGTTTCACGTCTCGATTCTAAGGAAGTATATAGCAAACTCTTCGCATGTTTTGAGTTTTGAGCCGTTGCAGTTGGCTCCAGATCTATCGTATGAGGAAAGACCTGTCCAAATCTTAGATAGACAGGAGCGGAGACTTCGGAACAAGGTGACCAAGTCGGTAAAAGTCCGGTGGCTGAATCAATCAGTGGAGGAGGCCACTTGGGAGACCGAAGCAGATATGAAAAGTCGCTATCCGGAACTGTTTGGTAAGATTTAATTTCGAGGACGAAATTTATTTAAGTGTGGGAGAAACTGTAGAGCCCAAAATCAGTATACGTAAAACTCAGTGCATTTATTTAATTTGTTAAATTAATTATTTAAATTTAAAATGATTTTAGAGATGCATGATTTATGAAATTTCATTATTTTAATTATTTATGTTTATTTGATGCACGTTAAAATGTTTTCTCGAGTTTATGTTTCAGGCGAATATTTGAAGCGGGATCGAGGGAAAGAGACCGGAGAGGATTTTGGCAATTTTAAAATGTGTTATTTTATTTCAAGTGAAGAAAATGACACTTTTAAAAGATTTATGAAGTTTTAACATTTTTAAAGCCTAATTTAAATATTAGGTGATTTTAAGATTTTTAAACTATTAAAGTTTATCAATGGTGGATTTTATTTTAATTAGGAGATTTTAGTAAATTTATAATGGGATTAGAATTTTATTAAATTGATAATTGGTTTAACATTTTAATTTGCATGATTAATTAATTAATTAAACAAATTTTCCCTTAATTAAAACACACACACATCTTATACTTACCAATTATGTGGATGCAAACACCCCACACACCACACCCATATATTCACGTATACACACACCACACACATAAAAAAAATCACTTGGTCAATTCATTTATTATATTATGGTAAGAGGAGAAGAAAAGTTTTCTTGAAACTCTCTTTCAGCAGCCTCCATATCACCATCTCCCTCTCCAAATTTTCTTCAGCAATCCTTCATTGATTTAGCAGCAAAAAAATCGTGCCTCAAGTCGCCCGGATAATTTCCCGCACTGTGTCGCTAAGATATTCAACGTATCGTGAGTTTTAAAGATCAAAGACATGTATATTCTTTCGTTTCTGCATCAATCTTGTAATAGTAAATATTTTTATGTTTATTGTATGAAAATCATGTGTATGTTATGTAAGAGTTTGAGCAAATATGGTTGGATCACTTTTGAAACGGTTTTTGGATCTGAAAACTCAAATTTGCTGTCTTTTTAATTACTGCGATTTTTCGGTCGGTTTTCTGGAAACACTTTCAACATATGAAACGTAGAAATTTTTGATACCTTCGATTTGATATAAAATTCGAAATATTTGGATAAGAAATGAGTGAGTTATGATTTTTTTCATGGGACTGCTTAAACTGCGACTTTTATGAAAATGTGTTCTTGACATGTTCTTGAAGTTATTTGTTGCAGGCTTCGTTGGGCATCGCTGGGCTTGTGTTACTGGACTTAGATAAATTATGGGATGTGTTTAGGTGTTATTTGGTGGTTCGTTTGGGTCGGGATTGGCTTGGGATGTAATAGAAGTCGTAGGAAGCGAAACGATGTTGAATTACGAGTTATTGTTGTATTGAAGTTACTTGTCGATGCTTGGGGACGTTTGGGGTGTTTGTACGAGTTTGAATCAATGTAATAGCATCCTACGATGAGTCTCGAGGTGTTGGTTCATGGGCTTTAGGCTTGGATTGAAAGGGTGAATGATTAACTTAGTGAATTTACGTGAATTTCCAATTACAGAGGGTACCCAGATCCCTTCCCGGACCCCGACACGGTGTTCGTGTCCTTTTTCCTTCAAAAATACGAAATTTTCGTGCCTACCCGGACCCCTACACAGGGTCCGTGTACCCCCTCTCAAAAAAAAAATTTTTTTTTTTGGATTTGCTTCGGGGTTCTATATCATGGTTTAGTACGATGGTTAAAATTTATTTATGTAAAAATATAGGATTTGTTTTGTGGTTCTATATAATGGCTTAGTATGATTATTAAACGAGGTCAAGCCCCGAGTGATCTAGAATGTCATCAGCTATTTATTTATTTCGATGGCGAGCATGAGTTACCTACGTATATGTTATGCAAGATAAGTGTTTGAACTCATAATAGTATGTGCAGTAGTGGCCCCAAGTGAGATCCAACGAATCCCTCAACGCTAAGTAAGTATGTTCGACGTGCAAAAGAAAATATTTCAAGTTTTTGAGGTATGCTAAATGTCTTGTGACCAAATTTATGAATGGGTTTGGAAGTCGGTGAACGTGGCCGAGGACCTTTCCACCCCGTTAAAACATGAACGGGTTTTGATCAGGATTGGAAAGCGGTAAAGCATGATCGGGGACCAATCCACCCGTTAAAGCATGAACGGAGATCTCATGTATGTGGCAGTGGATTTTCTCTGTCAGCCCAGTACTGTGGTTTAGTCTGATCAGGCGAATTTATGTATGGGTCACTTGCTTTGAAACATGTCTCTATGCAAAATGATGAAGTTTATATATGTTCAAGTATGTACAAGTATGCAAGCATGTTTAAGAAAAGTCTTATGATGATGACACGTCTATGTTTATGTACGTATGTACAAGTTTCAAGGATGTTACTTTCAGGCTTTAAGTATGTAAGTTTAAGTTTCAAGTACGTACGCTCTATTTTACAGTTGCATGTGATTTTATTACGTATTACTCGTTACTCCCAGTTTATACATGTTGAGTCTTTAGACTCACTAGACTTGATCGATGCAGGTGAGGATGCATTTGAGGAGACGAGAGGTGAGGACTAGTGAGATGGCTTGGACTGAGCGGGAGGCTAAACCCGAGGACCGCCATGTTTTTAAGAATTTATGAAACTTTCAAATACTCTGATTTTATGTAACTGTCATGATGCCTAGTCAATTGCTTTAGCAAATTTTTAATTTCGAACGTTTGGTTGCAGTATTTTTTTAGAATGGATTGTGGATGAACGCAATTTGAAAGTTATTTCATATTTAAGAAAATTTTTATTTTTCGCAAATTTCAAGTAGTTTAAAAGTACGGTACGTTACACAAACCTTTGCAAAAATGACACCACATGATACATCAAAGAATTTCTCATGAAAATACATATACATCAGCATATAAATGGTGTAAATGATGAGAAAAAGAGATACATGGCGTGCCTTAACGTTTGTATGCTCGAAAACTTGAAGGTTCTTGCGTAGAACGTGCACCAGAGAGGCGGGGATGAGTTTTTTTTTTTGAAAGCTATGGAGGAAATGAGGTGGCTGCTGAAGAAAAATTTTGAAAATCTGCTGCAGCAAAGGGGAGGGGCGGCCGTGTGATGGGGAGTAGGTTTAGGGTTGCTAATTATGTGTTTAAGTAGAAAGTTTAAGCATAAATGGGCCTTAAATAAAAATTAAATGGATAAAAAGATTTTGGGCCCATTAAGCAATAAAATAAACCCATCAAGCCCAAAAATATTCCCGAAAAATATTTTGTTTAGTTACGTTTTTGAAAAATATTGTCCGAACCCTAAAAAAGTCCCCGACGTGCTAAATTTTGCGTACCGGTAAAAAAATATGATCCGACGAGTAAAAATACCCAACTAAGGCCCAAGTTAGAAAATCACACTTAAAAACACCTCATATCAAATAATTAAAATTACTTATTCAATAAAATATTTTTTCCTGATTATCCCCGGTCTCCGTTACTCGTTCGAGTGCGAAGTGCAACTTAAAGCCCAAATGCATGAAACTTTAACAAACAATGAAATAAACACCTTACCTTGCAATAATCATGTATTAAATACATAAAAATCATTAAACAAATATTTTAAATAAAGCCTAGATTGCATGCAGTCAGGTTACGTAATTCGAATTTTCTAGATCTTACATTTACTTTTACATACTAATGTAATTTTTTATAAAAATTATACATATATATGTGTGTGTGTAGAGAGTATCGTCGTCTAGTGACAAAAACTTTTGTTCGGGTGAAATGATTTCCCTTTCTAGGAGATTGATCAAATAATGATATTTGACCTGTTGTATAATATAAAATATTTTAGTTACATTATTATCATCAATTCTAAAATTTTGATAAAGTAATAAGCACTTGATCTTACCATTTGAATTACAATGAATTGTTATGTTTTAGAAAAATAAAAAGTAACATTGTTTAATACGACTGATTATCTTTAAAAGATGACACCAACCTAACTTATCATGTTAGTTGAATTTTACAAAAATTTTGATAATAAAAATTTTCATTTTCTTATTACTTTGTGAGAGCAAATGACAATCCGCCGTTTGTGTTGGTTGAAAAATGACAAATAATCATCAATAAATTAATTATTGATAAAATCAATGCATTGGTTGATAAAAGTCATAATGTAAAATCGTTCGAGTGTTTAAAATGAGGTTGAATAAACACTGAACACAATATGTAAGTTTCTTTGATTAGTTTAGACGGATTGGTAACTAAATTGAATATTCTCAAGTCTATGTTAGTTAGCTAACATATAAGTGCGGAAAGAAGCTAGACTGACAGTAGAACTAATCACAGAATGAATGGAAATGGGTAAATCGAAGTATAAAAAAACAGATACGTTTCTGGATGTTCGGAGAACTTAAACTCCTATGTTACCTCTTCTTCCTCTAGGAAGGTTCGCACTAGAAGACTTTGGATAATACTAGTATTTTGCACGATCCCGATTCAGTTTGGTCTTAAGCACTGCTGTGAGGCCCATTTACTCTAATGACAATTAATTATTATAAAATTATTATTTGATTTAAAACTGCAGTGGAAAAAGGGTTTAAATTACTTTAAAATGGAACTCAGGGCCTAGAAATATTTCGGCATGACCTCCCCGTAAGTAGGACATCCCGAAAAATTCAAGCAGCGGTTAAAAAAAAATATTCAAAATAAAGTCCTTTAAAACAAAAGAAGTCAAACAAACTATAGCCACACTGGCCAGGACTAAGCATAAATTAAAACTTATCAAATACTCACCAGATCAAAAAAATCACATAGTCGACTCAGAACATCACAAAAACAACCAAATATCACTACAGATACACGGGACATCTCCCCGAAAAATAAACTACAAAACAAGACTGAAACAAGTTCAAGACATACATATAGACTAACTGGGAAACTCCACTGAACATAACCAAGCAATCCAACCTCAATCCTGAGCTCCAGTGGCGGAACCTCGGCCAGATGCTGCAAAACGACTCGGGAGATCTACTATTGTAGAGCCCAAAATCAATACAGGTAAACCCTTGCATTTATTTAAATTGCTAAATTACTTATTTAATTTTAAAATCATTTTAGCGAGGCATGATTGATTATTTTTTATGATTTTAAATTATTACATGTTATTGTGATGCACGTTAAAATTTTTTCTTGAGTTTTATGTTTCAGGCGAATATTCGATGCAGAATCGGGAAAAGAGACCGGTGACGATTTAGACGATTTTTGAAAATGGGGTATTTTATTTCAAGTCAACAAAATTAGTATTTTAAATGATTTACGAAATTTGAGCATTTCATTGTCTCATTTAATTTATTAGGTGATTTTAAGATTTTAAACTTTTCAAATACCAATTTTAAAATTTGGAGATTTTAATCTTGAAACTTAATTTTCAATTATTTTATTTAATCTTTGTGTAGTATTGAATAATTAGAGTAGTTTATTTTTATTACTAATTATTTAATTAAGCACATTTAGCCCTAGTTAGTTAGTTAATTAATTAATTAAGCAAATTTTCACCTAACACACATACACACCCCCACGCCTCACACACACACACACTCACATTTCATTTTTGAGAGGAATATCTAGGGTTTTTGAGATACACCAGCAGCCACCCTTCCCCTTCAAAAATTTCCAGCAAACTCTCGTCCGATTTTAGCAAAAAATCGTGCCACAAGTCGTCCCGGATCGAGTCTCGCATCCCCTCGCGTCGTTATCCGTCGTTTGATGAGTTTAATCATCAAAGACAAGTATATTATTTTATTTTTGCATCGATCTTGTCGTAATAAGTATTTTGATGTATATTGTATGAGAAATATGTGTATGTTGTGCAAAAGTTTGAGCAAAAAAGTTTAAAATGATTTTGGATCAAAATTTTAGATCTCAAAACCGAGTCTGCTGTCATTTTGAGTACTGTGAATTTTCAGTAGACTTTTTGGAAAACCTTTTAACATATAAAATGTAGTAATCTTTGATACCTTCAATTTTATAGTAAATTCATAATTTTTGGACAAGAAACGAGTGAGTTATGATCATTCTCGTGGAACTGCTCAAGCTATGAAATTTATGTGTCACAAACCTGTCACCCTCTGTTATTTTGCATTTTGCGACTTATAGGTTAGTTTTTTGGAAACGGTATCAACATGTGATTTGTATTACTCTGTGTTATCTTCGGTTTGATAGAAAATTCATAATTTTCTGATAAGAAACGAGGGATATATGATTTTTATCGTATACTCGCACAAGCTGTGAAATTTATGTGTCACAAAACCCATCACCCTTTGTTATTTTGAATTCTGCGACTTATATGTTGGTTTTTTGTAAGCAGTATCAACATATGATTTGTAGTACTCTGTATTTTCTTTGATTCGATAGCAAATTCGTAATTTTCTGATAAGAAACGAGGGAGATATGATTTTTATCGTAAACTCGCACAAGCTGTGAAATTTCTATGTCGCAAAACCCGCCACCCTCTGTTATTTTTAATTCTGCGACATATAGGTTGGTTTTTTGGAAATGTTTTCAACATTTTATATATATTACTCTGTGTTATCTTCGATTTGATAGCAATTCGTAATTTTTCTGAAAATAAATGAGAGAGATATGATTTTTATCGTAAAACCGCTCAAGCTCTGAAAATTTGTGCATGTTCTTCACGTTTTCTGAAGTTTTGGTTGCAGGATTCGTTGGGATTTCCTGAATCTTTGCTGCTGTGGTTTGGGCAGCATGTCAAGAGCGTTCCAACGAAGCCCATGACATTTTTAAGTGTGTTCAACGTGAAAAAAGAAAATGTTTTATTTTTGAGGTATGCTAAATGTCTTGTGACCAACTATGAACTAGTTTGGAAACCGGAGAACGTGTCTGGGACCTCTCTACCCCGGTAAAGTATGACCGGGTTTTGATCAAGATTGGAAAGCAGTAAAGTATGACCACAGACCAATCCACCCGGTAAAGTATGACCGAAGATCTTATGTATGTGGTAGTGGACATCCTTGCCAGCCTAGTACTGTGGTTTAGTCTGATCAGGCACGACATGAAAGAGTCACTTGCTTTGAAACATATCTCTAATAAAAATTATGGTGATATGCATCTTTAAGTATGTATGATGCAAGTACGTTTATGAAAATATTTATGAATCGATGACACGTCTATGTTTATGTAAATATGTTCAAAGTTAAGATATGTATGTACTACTTTAAAATGCATGTGGCTTTATTATACGTTACTTGCTATTCCCAGTTTACACATATTGAGTCTTTAGACTCATTAGACTTGATCGATGCAGGTGAGGACGAGTTTGAGGATACGTGAGGCGGGGATCAGTGAGTTGGCTTGGACTGTGCGGTGAACTAACCCGAGGACCACTTAGTTTTCAATTATTTTATGCATGTTATTTCATTTACTCTGATTTTTAAGGAAATTATTTCATGGTTCTTAAAGCAAGTACTTTTTCAAGCTCGTTATATTCCAAATATTTTTTTAATATTTTATTTGTATTGCATTTTGAAAGATGATTACTTATTTAAGAAAATTTTTATTTTTCCGCAAATTTTAAGTATGTTTTAAAGTACGGTACGTTACAAACATGGTGCCCAATCGCAACCACAACAGTCACCCCTAGAAAACAACTGAGTTTAGGATTCTGGTATGAAACAATTCGACAATAGTATAATAAGTTTGTTTAGGTCATTTCTACAAATCCAAGCTGTAAAAATCGCAGCAACACAAAAAAGACTCACCAAGTTTGAGAGAATTCGCACATAAAACAGAGCACAGGAACATCTGCTTTGATCTACCCGAATCCTTTCTCAAAATTAGTGATTTATGGCTTGAATTGAAAATAAGGATGTTAAGAAGACAACCCTTCAAGAACTTTTGAATTTCGACTTGGGACGGATGATATATAGCGACTTTACCGCAGCTGCTCCAAGGGTGACGAGAAATAGGTTGTCTTTCCTTCTTTCTTCTCTCTTCTTTTCCATCCTCTTTCTATAAATGGGATGTGTGTTAAAATATATGTATAAATTTAATAATTGGTCACCAAAAAAATAGTAACTCAAGCCTATTTATTCCGGTTTGTATTTATTTTTCTCTCGTGTGTTATTTAAACTCTATATGTTTTTATTATCGTTAAATTCTCCGATATTATAAAATACATATTTTTAACACATTTTCTAAAATTATTTGGCATAAATAATTATTTTAGTTTACAATTCAATAATTATTCTAATTATGACAAATTACCGGATAATTAATTACAGGGCCTTACAACTGCCAAACTGAAATTCCTGGTATCTCAGCTGATTAATAGAAAGTCTTCAAACTATTATAAAAATGTAATAAACAATGCTAATAACTTAGCATGAAATGATCCTTAAATGATCATATAAAATTCTTTTAAGGTGTGTTGAACTGATTCAGTTTCGCTAATGTATATGAAGGATTATGAAGACTTTATTTTATCACTGAATGATCGATCCTTTCTTGAATTCAATTCCTCCTCTATGTATATAAAGAAAATGTTTTATTTTTGGGGTATGTTAAATGTCTTGTGACCAACTATGAACTGGTTTGGAAGCCGGAGAACATGTCCGGGACCTCTCTACCCCGGTAAAGTATGACCGGGTTTTGATCAAGATTGGAAAGCAGTAAAGTATGACCACAGACCAATCCACCCGGTAAAGTATGACAGAAGATCTTATGTATGTGGTAGTGGACATCCATGCCAGCCTAGTACTGTGGTTTAGTCTGATCAGGCAAGACATGAATGAGTCACTTGCTTTGAAAAATATCTCTACTCAAAATGATGGTGATATGCATGTTTAAGTATGTATGATGCAAGTACGTTTATGAAAATATTTATGAATCGATGACACGTCTATGTTTATGTAAGTATGTTCAAAGTTAAGATACGTATGTGCTACTTTAAAATGCATGTGGCTTTATTATATGTTACTTGCTATTCCCAGTTTACACATGTTGAGTCTTTAGACTCATTAGACTTGATCGATGCAGGTGAGGACGAGTTTGAGGATACGAGAGGCGGGGATCAGTGAGTTGGCTTAAACTGTTTTCAATTATTTTATGCATGTTATTTCATTTACTCTGATTTTTAAGGAAATTATTTCATGTTGCTTAAAGCAAGTACTTTTTCAAGCTCGTTATATTCCAAATATTTTTTTAACATTTTATTTGTATTGCATTTTGAAATATGATTACTTATTTAAAAAATTTTTATTTTTCCGCAAATTTTAACTATGTTTAAAAGTACGGTACGTTACAAACATGGTGCCCAATAGCAACCACAACAGTCACCCCTAGAAAACAACTGAGGTTAGGATTCTGGTATGAAAAAATTCGACAATAGTACAATAAGTTATTTTAGGTCATTTCAACAAATCCAAGCTGTAAAAATCACAGCAATACCAAAAAGACTCACCAAATCCGACAGAATTTGCACAGAAAACAGAGCACAGGAACATCTGCTTTGATCTACCCGAATCCTTTCTCAAAATTAGTGATTTATGGCTTGAATTGAAAATAAGGATGTTAAGAAGACAACCGTTCAAGAATTTTGGAATTTCGACTTGGGACGGATGATATATGGCGACTTTACCGCAGCTGCTACAAGGGTGACGAGAAATAGGTTGTCTTTCCTTCTTTCTTCTCTCTTCTCCTCCTTCCTCGTTCTATAAATGGGGTGTGTGTAAAAATATATGTATAAATTTAATAATTGGTCACCAAAAAAAATAGTAACTCAAGCCCATTTATCCCGGTTTGTATTTATTTTTATCTCGTGTGTTATTTAAACTCTATATGTTTTTTATTTTGTTAAATTCTACGATATTATAAAACACATATTTTTAACAAACTTTCTAAAATTATTTGGCATAAATAATTATTTTAGTTTACAATTCAATAATTATTCTAATTATGCCAAATTACCGGATAATTAATTACGGGGCCTTACAACTGTCAAACTGAAATTCTTGGTATCTCAGCTGATTAATAGAAAGTCTTCAAACTATTATAAAAATGTAATAAACAATGCTAATAACTTAGCATGAAATGATCCTTAAATGATCATATAAAATTCTTTTAAGGTGTGTTGAACTGATTCAGTTTCGCTAATGTATATGAAGGATTATGAAGACTTTATTTTATCACTGAATGATCGATCCTTTCTTGAATTCAATTCCTCCTCTATGTATATAAAGAAAATGTTTTATTTTTGAGGTATGTTAAATGTCTTGTGACCAACTATGAACTGGTTTGGAAGCCAGAGAACATGTCTGGGACCTCTCTACCCCGGTAAAGTATGACCGGGTTTTGATCAAGATTGGAAAGCGGTAAAGTATGACCACAGACCAATCCACCCGGTAAAGTATGACCGAAGATCTTATGTATGTGGTAGTGGAAATCCCTGCCAACCTAGTACTGTGGTTTAGTCTGATCAGGCACGACATGAATGAGTCACTTGCTTTGAAAAATATCTCTACTCAAAATGATGGTGATATGCATGTTTTAGTATGTATGATGCAAGTACGTTTATGAAAATATTTATGAATCGATGACACGTCTATGTTTATGTAAGTATGTTCAAAGTTAGGATACGTATGTGTTACTTTAAAATGCATGTGGCTTTATTATATGTTACTTGCTATTTCCAGTTTACACATGTTGAGTCTTTAGACTCATTAGACTTGATCGATGCAGGCGAGGACGAGTTTGAGGATACGAGAGGCGGGGATCAGTGAGTTGGCTTAAACTGTGCGGTGAACTAACCCGAGGACCACTTAGTTACAATTATTTTATGCATGTTATTTCATTTACTCTGATTTTTAAGGAAATTATTTCATGTTGCTTAAAGCAAGTACTTTTTCAAGCTCGTTATATTCCAAATATTTTTTAACATTTTATTTGTATTGCATTTTGAAATATGATTACTTATTTAAGAAAATTTTTATTTTTCCGCAAATTTTAAGTATGTTTAAAAGTACGGTACGTTACAAACATGGTGCCCAATAGCAACCACAACAGTCACCCCCAGAAAACAACTGGGGTTAGGATTCTGGTATGAAACAATTCGACAATAGTACAATAATTTTGTTTAGGTCATTTCAACAAATCCAAGCTGTAAAAATCACAGCAACACAAAAAGACTCACCAAATCCGAGAGAATTCGCATAGAAAACAGAGCACAGGAACATCTGCTTTGATCTACCAGAATTTTTTCTCAAAATTAGTGATTTATGGCTTGAATTGAAAATAAGGATGTTAAGAAGACAACCCTTCAAGAATTTTTGAATTTCGACTTGGGACGGATGATATATAGCGACTTTACCTCAGCTGCTCCAAGGGTGACGAGAAATAGGTTGTCTTTCCTTCTTTCTTCTCTCTTCTCTTCCTTCCTCTTTCTATAAATGGAGTGTGTGTAAAAATATATGTATAAATTTAATAATTTGTCACCAAAAAAAATAGTAACTCAAGCCCATTTATCCCGATTTGTATTTATTTTTATCTCGTGTGTTATTTAAACTCTATATGTTTTTTATATCGTTAAATTCTCCGATATTATAAAATACATATTTTTAACACACTTTCTAAAATTATTTGGCATAAATAATTATTTTAGTTTACAATTCAATAATTATTCTAATTATGCTAAATTACCGGATAATTAATTACAGGGCCTTACAACTGCCAAACTGAAATTCCTTGTATCTCAGCTGATTAATAGAAAGTCTTCAAACTATTATAAAAATGTAATAAACAATGCTAATAACTTAGCATGAAATGATCCTTAAATGATCATATAAAATTCTTTTAAGGTGTGTTGAACTGATTCAGTTTCGCTAATGTATATGAAGGATTATGAAGACTTTATTTTATCACTGAATGATCGATCCTTTCGTGAATTCAATTCCTCCTCTATGTATATAAAGAAAATGTTTTATTTTTGAAGTATGTTTAATGTCTTGTGACCAACTATGAACTGGTTTGGAAGCCGGAGAACATATCTGGGACCTCTCTACCCCGGTAAAGTATGACCGGGTTTTGATCAAGATTGGAAAGCGGTAAAGTATGACCACAGACCAATCCACCCGGTAAAGTATGACCGAAGATCTTATGTATGTGGTAGTGGACATCCCTGCCAGCCTAGTACTGTTGTTTAGTCTGATCAGGCACGACAGGAATGAGTCACTTGCTTTGAAAAATATCTCTACTCAAAACGATGGAGATATGCATGTTTAAGTATGTATGATGCAAGTACGTTTATGAAAATATTTATGAATCGATGACACGTATATGTTTATGTAAGTATGTTCAAAGTTAAGATACGTATGTGTTACTTTAAAATGCATGTGGCTTTATTATATGTTACTTGCTATTCCCAGTTTACACATGTCGAGTCTTTAGACTCATTAGACTTGATCGATGTAGGCGAGGACGAGTTTGAGGATACGAGAGGCGGGGATCAGTGAGTTGGCTTAAACTGTGCGGTGAACTAACCCGAGGACCACTTAGTTTTCAATTATTTTATGCATGTTATTTCATTTACTCTGATTTTTAAGGAAATGATTTCATGTTGCTTAAAGCAAGTACTTTTTCAAGCTCGTTATATTCCAAATATTTTTTTAACATTTTATTTGTATTGCATTTTGAAATATGATTACTTATTTAAGAAAATTTTTATTTTTTCGCAAATTTTAAGTATGTTTAAAAGTACGGTACGTTACAAACATGGTGCCCAATAGCAACCACAACAGTCACCCCCAGAAAACAACTGAGGTTAGGATTCTGGTATGAAACAATTCGACAATAGTACAATAAGTTTGTTTAGGTCATTTCAACAAATCCAAGCTGTAAAAATCACAGCAACACAAAAAGACTCACCAAATCCGAGAGAATTCGCATAGAAAACAGAGCACAGGAACATCTGCTTTGATCTACCAGAATTTTTTCTCAAAATTAGTGATTTATGGCTTGAATTGAAAATAAGGATGTTAAGAAGACAACCCTTCAAGAATTTTTGAATTTCGACTTGGGACGGATGATATATAGCGACTTTACCGCAGCTGCTCCAAGGGTGACGAGAAATAGGTTGTCTTTCCTTCTTTCTTCTCTCTTCTCTTCCTTCCTCTTTCTATAAATGGAGTGTGTGTAAAAATATATGTATAAATTTAATAATTGGTCACCAAAAAAAATAGTAACTCAAGCCCATTTATCCCGATTTGTATTTATTTTTATCTCGTGTGTTATTTAAACTCTATATGTTTTTTATATCGTTAAATTCTCCGATATTATAAAATACATATTTTTAACACACTTTCTAAAATTATTTGGCATAAATAATTATTTTAGTTTACAATTCAATAATTATTCTAATTATGCTAAATTACCGGATAATTAATTACAGGGCCTTACAACTGCCAAACTGAAATTCCTGGTATCTCAGCTAATTAATAGAAAGTCTTCAAACTATTATAAAAATGTAATAAACAATGCTAATAACTTAGCATGAAATGATCCTTAAATGATCATATAAAATTCTTTTAAGGTGTGTTGAACTGATTCAGTTTCGCTAATGTATATGAAGGATTATGAAGACTTTATTTTATCACTGAATGATCGATCCTTTCGTGAATTCAATTCCTCCTCTATGTATATAAAGAAAATGTTTTATTTTTGAAGTATGTTTAATGCTTGTGACCAACTATGAACTGGTTTGGAAGCCGGAGAACATGCCTGGGACCTCTCTACCCCGGTAAAGTATGACCGGGTTTTGATCAAGATTGGAAAGCGGTAAAGTATGACCACAGACCAATCCACCCGGTAAAGTATGACCGAAGATCTTATGTATGTGGTAGTGGACATCCCTGCCAGCCTAGTACTGTTGTTTAGTCTGATCAGGCACGACAGGAATGAGTCACTTGCTTTGAAAAATATCTCTACTCAAAACGATGGAGATATGCATGCTTAAGTATGTATGATGCAAGTACGTTTATGAAAATATTTATGAATCGATGACACGTCTATGTTTATGTAAGTATGTTCAAAGTTAAGATACGTATGTGTTACTTTAAAATGCATGTGGCTTTATTATATGTT
Source organism: Primulina tabacum (assembly GCF_025594145.1). Lineage (NCBI taxonomy): Eukaryota > Viridiplantae > Streptophyta > Magnoliopsida > Lamiales > Gesneriaceae > Primulina > Primulina tabacum. The sequence goes on from NC_134559.1 coordinate 34,323,529, forward strand.
ACTTGCTATTCCCAGTTTACACATGTCGAGTCTTTAGACTCATTAGACTTGATCGATGCAGGCGAGGACGAGTTTGAGGATACGAGAGGCAAGGATCAGTGAGTTGGCTTAAACTGTGCGGTGAACTAACCCGAGGACCACTTAGTTTTCAATTATTTTATGCATGTTATTTCATTTACTCTGATTTTTAAGGAAATGATTTCATGTTGCTTAAAGCAAGTACTTTTTCAAGCTCGTTATATTCCAAATATTTTTTTAACATTTTATTTGTATTGCATTTTGAAATATGATTACTTATTTAAGAAAATTTTTATTTTTTTGCAAATTTTAAGTATGTTTAAAAGTACGGTACGTTACAAACATGGTGCCCAATAGCAACCACAACAGTCATCCCCAGAAAACAACTGGGGTTAGGATTCTGGTATGAAACAATTCGACAATAGTACAATAAGTTTGTTTAGGTCATTTCAACAAATCCAAGCTGTAAAAATCACAGCAACACAAAAAAGACTCACCAAATCCGAGAGAATTCGCATAGAAAACAGAGCAAAGGAACATCTGCTTTGATCTACCCGAATCCTTTCTCAAAATTAGTGATTTATGGCTTGAATTGAAAATAAGGATGTTAAGAAGACAACCCTTCAAGAATTTTTGAATTTCGACTTGCGACGGATGATATATGGCGACTTTACTGCAGTTGCTCCAAGGGTGACGAGAAATAGGTTGTCTTTCCTTCTTTCTTCTCTCTTCTCTTCCTTCCTCTTTCTATAAATGGGGTGTGTGTAAAAATATATGCATAAATTTAATAATTGGTCACCAAAAAAAATAGTAAGTCAAGCACATTTATCCCGATTTGTATTTATTTTTCTCTCGTGTGTTATTTAAACTCTATATGTTTTTTATATCGTTAAATTCTCCGATATTATAAAATACATATTTTTAACACACTTTTTAAAATTATTTGGCATAAATAATTATTTTAGTTTGCAATTCAATAATTATTCTAATTATGCCAAATTACCGGATAATTAATTACAGGGCCTTACAACTGCCAAACTGAAATTCCTGGTATCTCAGCTGATTAATAGAAAGTTTTCAAACTATTATAAAAATGTAATAAACAATGCTAATAATTTAGCATGAAATGATCCTTAAATGATCATATAAAATTCTTTTAAGGTGTGTTGAACTGATTCTGTTTCGCTAATGTATATGAAAGATTATGAAGACTTTATTTTATCACTGAATGATCGATCCTTTCTTGAATTCAATTCCTCCTGTATTTATACGTTATACGCTCAGAAATAGATCCGTTCAATCAAAAGTGCCTGTTGTCTTGTTTTTAGTCCATGTCAATGCTTTTCTGACATTTCATACATTATTGCGATCAGTCTTGACTAGTAATTGTTGCGATCAGTTTGTTCAGACTACTTGATGTGGATATCTGTTCTGATGTAGACTGATTCTGCGTAAACTGAAATCCTTTAGACTTATTTATTCAGTTTAGAAGTGTATCAATTTTGTTTAGCTGTACTAGTTTTTCTTAAATCAATTTTGTCTTAATATTATTTTTTAAACCATCCAAATATACCAAATTCTTGATCCTACAATTTCTTCTTTTTTGGTGTTTGACAAAATAATACAAAAACTCCAATGTAGACATCTGAAACTGAGAAGCAACTGATGAAAATATATTATCCGAAACTAATACACAAAATTCATTCTTGTTCTACATTTCTTGTAAGGTCCAAAATTAAGACGACGTAATCCAACGACATGCGAATCTAGGAATTTGTGAAAAATAAACAATAATTGATTTTAATTGCTAATTAATTATGTGACATACTTGTTTTCATGCTAAATGAAATTTTATTGTCATCATGCATAAAATTATATTTTTAGGAATATTCAAGTGACGATCGAGGAACGGGGACCGATGGCTGAATAATGTTAAATGCTTTTATTAAATGATTATTTTTAATTATTTAAAATATGGTCGATGCTTTTTAGTATTATTGAAAATAAGGGTTTGGAGGTGATTTTATACGTCGGGACGTAAATTTTATCGGTGTTGGTTTTTCAACTAAAATACGAGCTTTTTTGCCGCCCGGCTAATGAATTCACTTATTTAATTGAAGAAAAACTTTGGTATTATTTTATTTAAATCCTAATTAGACTAATGGGCCTACTTGGATGGCTTAATAGACCTAATTAGCCTTGTAGGTAATTAACTTATATTTAAAGTGTTAAAAAATTACAAAACCCTAAACCTTGCACACAAATCCATCGACCACCTACTCTAAAATTCTGAAAAACTCTCCCAAGCACTCTCCACACACACACGCGGCACTTTGAAGCATATTTTGGAGGGTTCTCGAAGATAGTTAGCAAGGTAGAAGCTATCGTCGCGTCCCGTTCTTCGTCGTCAACGGATATTCGAGCGTATATAACGCAAAGACACGCCATACATCTCCTTTTCTCATCCATCATATCATATTATGGTTGAAATTATTTTACGCATGAAAAAAACATGATATACTTTTCACAATTTTCGGAATTTCTCATGAGCATGCCTTGAACTTTTGATTCTATGCACAAAATTCACGCCTTGTATGTATGTAGAGGCTGCCATGACATTAGGTTGTGACCATGTAAAGTTTGTACATGTTTTAGAGTCCCACACACCACACATATATCGACTAAACCAAAGGAGAACAACAAGAAAACCGAGTCCAGAAAGTTGCTGTCATGGTTGGGGCGATCGGGTTGCTGGTCCTAGGGGGAGGCTTGGCCTTGGCTGGGGCCAGGGCTCGGCTAGAGTCTCGCATGAGTACAGGGGAAGGGTCCTAGCCAAGCTAGGACTCACAGACAGGGCTGGGGGAGAGTCCTAGCCACGCTAGGACTCTACCCGAGAGCACAGCCCAACGCTGTGCAGGCTTCGCACCGCTTCAGGGGTCAGGGGCTCGATGCATGGGGCACGGGCTGGGCTAGGGTGGTTCACTAGGGTCCTAAGGTGATGCACAACAAGCTGGTTCATGGCTAGGGTCGTCGGCTAGGTTCCTAACACAACAAACAAAGAGTCCACACACTTTGAAACTCTCGGCCAGCTTGTAGACAGTAGAGGGAGCCTTCGTTTTGACTTTAGGCGGGTTGTCTTGATAAGGATAGGGTCCAGTAGGATACTTTGGCATGTTGGTCACGTTTTGGCTCGACTTGGTTCGGGGGTAACTCGTGAAAATCAAAAGTTGGCTCGGGTTCAAAGTTTAGGTGTCAAATAGGGTATTTAGAAAAAGAAAAATTGGAAAACGGCTCACGGGGTCGAGTCGGGGTACATAAGGGCTAAAATAATATAAAAAGACTAAATTTAGAATTTAGGAATTTTATATTAAAGTTTGGGATTTTTCGGGATTAAAACACCGTCAAAACAATTAATTAAAGATAAATGAAAAAGTCTAAGTTTTAAGCAAAATAAAATTATGGGAAAATTAATTTAGGTTTAACTAATTATTTGGGACATGTTAGAGTCATGAAATCAAGGAAAAAGTCGAAATCGTAAAATGTCGAGTCTAGGGGTAAAACGGTCTTTTTACACCCAGAAATTTGTAAAGGTCATGGCAGTGCCCTAAATGCTGTTTTTATGATATTATGATTATTTTTAAATGTTTATGATGTATCCATAATTAAATTATGATTTTTAAAATGTCTATTTGATTTTTATGATTTATGGAAGACATTTAAAATACATGTTGCATGCTTGGTTTCAAAATGAAAAAATTCAAATATTATTCACGATTTTTCTAAAGTGATGTGAATGAAAAATGTTGAAGGAAGTAAAGTGGTTGTGACTAATTCGTTAATGATGGCGACGTCGTGAGGGTGATGGTCCCAGTGGGAGCCCAACGATCGTGTTTCCATTATTGCGAATATGAGGTTATGAGGATATGATATTTGAGGTAAGAATGAGAATGTCGTGAGAGGAGAAGGCCTCAAAGGGAGCCCATTTATGGGAGAAGGCCTCAGAGGGAGCCCCGACGATCGTATTTCTATTCGATCATGATAGGCCAAGGCTCAGTTGACCGGTGAGAGTGTCGCTGATGTCCCCGCCGCCCAGTACTGTGGTTGTATGTAGATGGATCCATTGATTTTCATGTCATGTTGAGGAAAGTCACAATTAACGATCTGAATTCAACAAAAGGAAAAGGAAAATGTTCATGATCATGTTAAAAGCTTTTATGTCATGTCATGTTGAGGAAAAAAAAAGAAATGTTAAGGTTTATGTTATGCATGTCATGAAAATGTTTATACTTAAAGTTGACACATCATTATGGAAATGTTCCTATTTAAAGTTCATGCATCATAAAAGGTTCACGAAAATGTTCATTATTGAAGTTTATGCATCTTCATGAATACGATATTTTAAGTATAAATATTTTTCACTGTTATATGTTGACTGTATTACGTTTTACTTGCTATAAAGATGATGGTGTGTTGAGTCTTTAGACTCACTAGGTGTGATGGATGCAGGTGAATTTGAGGGAGGACTTGACGGGTGAATTGACTGGACTGAAGGCGCACACAACCCGAGGACCAGCGCTTCTACTTTTTCCGCATTATGACTTTTGACTCATGCTTTATTATTAAAGATTTTTAAGATTATGTATTTACGCATTTGAGAGATTTTTGAGAGGTTTAGTATGAGCTATTCTTTTCAAATTATTGCTTTTTAGGTTTGGTAAAATAGTAGACGATTTCATTTTTATGACTAGTGCACTTGATTTTAAAAATGCTAGCGGGTGATGTTTTTATATGCAAAATATTTTATAAAAATATTTATATACGAGGGCCGAAAATTAGAAAAAAAGATTTTTTAGTACTTTTAAAGCAATAAAGAGGACAGGACATTTCAGTTGGTATCAGAGCAAAGGTCATGTAAAGGGTTGTGCCACCATCAACGCCGGGAAGATCAGTCGTCAAGCCTCAAGTTGTAAGTTTTACTTGCTTTATGTGATTCTATATGATTTAACCTGCATGACGTTATGGATATTATGTTTATGATACAAGTTTATTAGCTTTTTGAGTAGTATTGCCTTGCATGCTTAAAATGCTAATTAAGTTAGGATGTGTTACATGATTAGAGAACTTAGATTTAAATGCATGTTGGTTACGTTAGAATTTGGAAAACATTCAGATATAATGCCTCCTAGACGTGCACCCGTTCATGAGAATCAAGCCGAGAACAGTGTTAACCTTCGAGGAAATAGTCAAGGGAATGGACCTCCACCACCACCACCACGGGATGCTGCTACACGTGCACTCTAGGGGATGGCTCGTCTCTTCGAGCAGCAGGCACAGCAGCAGCAGTTACAGCAGCAACAGTTACAACAGCAGTTACAGCAGATGCAGCAGCAGCAGGCGACTAGGCCACAGCAGGATGTTTATGAGCAGTTCCAGAGGCTAGGGCCGAAGGAATTTTCTGGCACCACCGATCCATTTGCTGCTGAGAGTTGGATCCGATCACTCGAGGTACATTTTCGCTATCTGGACATGGGAGACACCGACCGTGTGAGGTGCACTACTTATCTGCTTAGGGACGACGCTTCTTTATGGTGGGAAGGAGCCGAGCATGGTGTTGACCTTGCTACACTCACTTGGGCACGGTTCAAGACGAAATTCTATGATAAATACTTTACTGCTGATGTCAAAAGCTGGATAAAGAGGGAATTTATGACTCTCCGTCAAGGAGACATACCTGTTGCTGATTTTGTGAAGAAGTTTGATAGGGGTTGCCACTTTGTACCCCTTATTGTCGGGGACGCGGAAGAAAAACTTAGGCATTTCAAGGATGGCCTACGACCTAAACCTCAAGGGCCCCAAAAGCCCCAAGGTCAAGAGGCAGTACTATCAGAATAACAATTAACCCAACAAGAAGCCAAATACTGGTCCTCCTAAACCTCAAGGGCCTCAAAAGCCCCAAGGTCAAATCAAGAAGCCAGCGCCACCAAAGCCACAAAATCCTGGAGCACCAAAGCCTGCTGAGAGGCAACTATGCAAACAGTGCAGCCGCCCACATCTTGGCAAGTGTGAATGGGGATCATTTAAATGTTTCTACTGCAAAGAGGATGGACACAAAGCCAATGACTGTCCAAAGAGGAAAGCAGCTACTATGGCCCGAGCTTATGTTATGAATGCTGAGGAAGCTGAGGAAGAAGCAGACACTACACTCATCACGGGTAACCTATTCATTTAACACTTTTATATTGCTTATTATTGCATGAAATGTTAAATTGGTTATTAGAATTGATTTGAGATCAAGTTTCAACCTAGAATAAATTAGGTTGCATGTACTACTTAGTTGGACTTGAGTGATGATTTTAGAAACCCTAGAAAATGATTTGAATTTTGTGCCTTATTTTATGTGAAGGATGAATTGATTCCAAATAAAAAGTTTTAGGGACAAAATTAAAAAAAATCATAATTAAGGGGGATTTCGAATTTTTGGAGGGGTTAACATGCAATTCCGAAAATTAAAGGGACTATAATGCAATAATTCGAAAATTTTGAGGTCAATTTTGCAAATTTCAAAAATTGAGGGACTAAGGTGCAATTTTTTTCAAAGAAATGTTTAAGTTCAACGCGCAATCTTCTTATAACTTTGGGAATTAATGATAGTAAATCCTTAAGATTCAACGCGAAAAGATATATAAAGACAATTTTCATCGCAGGGAGGATCATCATTTTAGGTGTAGCTACCTATGCATTGCTAGATTCAGGAGCTACACACTCTTTCATATCTGAAATCTTCCTAAAAAGACTGAAAATTACTCCTCAAGATATGGGTTTGGGTTTCAAAGTTTCTATTCCATCCGGCGATCAGATGCTCACGTCTAAGATTGTTAAGAATCTGGAGCTTCGGTTATTCAAAGATGTTGTTCGGGCAGATCTTACTGTGCTTCCTATGCCCGAATTCGATATTATACTTGGGATGGATTGGCTATCAGCGAATGGAGCATCGATTGATTTTCGTCAGCGATCAGTATCTATTAGGCCACCTAGTGGTAAATCTTTTGTCTTTGAGGCGGCAAGAAACAAGCAAATGCCGCACATTATCTCTTGTCTATGTGCGAGGAAGCTTATTAAGCGTGGATGTCAAGCTTATCTAGCATGTGTCACTACTACACATGAATCCATCAGTCAGAAGATAGAAGATGTTGATATTGTGAGAGATTTTCCTAGCGTCTTTCCCGACGACGTTTCTGGCATTCCGCCCGATCGTGTAGTGCAATTCTCTATTGATCTTATGCCGGGCGCTGTTCCTATATCTAAAGCACCTTATCGTCTAGCACCTGCTGAAATGAAAGAACTAAAAGATCAAATCCAAGAATTGCTAGACAAGGGTTTCATTCGCCCTAGTTACTCTCCATGGGGCGCTCCGGTATTGTTTGTGAAAAAGAAATATGGCAGCATGCGTCTTTGCATTGATTATCGAGAGCTTAATCGGGTCACTATCAAAAATAAGTATCCACTGCCTAGAATCGAAGATTTATCCTCGCCCCTAGCATACACTGTATGCTCAAACCGTTGTATCTCGGACTGCAACGGTCTTTGGAGTGATAATTGAGTGATAATTGCTGCTTTTCTACTCAATGCGTCTGCCACTACATTAGCTTTCCCCGGATGGTAGCTAATGTCACAATCATAGTCCTTTACCAATTCAAGCCATCTGCTTCAGCTCCTTTTGGGTGAAGAAGTATTTCAAACTTTTATGATCGGTGAATATTTTGCACTTCTCCCCATAAAGGTAATGTCTCCAAATCTTTAGTGCAAAGACTACTGCTGCAAGCTCAAGATCATGGGTAGGGTAGTTCTTTTCATGAATTTTCAGCTGTCTTGACGCATAGGCGATAACTTGGTCGTTTTGCATCAGAACTGCGCCCAAACCAAGTTTAGAAGCGTCGGTATATAGAACATACTCCCCTTGCCCCGATGGCATAGATAACATTGGTGCGGATATCAAGGCTTGCTTCAACTTGTCAAAACTGTCTTGACACTCGGATCCCCAAATAAACTTAGCATTTTTCTTCGTCAAAGATGTCAAAGACACTACAATAGATGAGAACCCCTTGATGAATTTGCAATAATAGCCAGCTAGTCCTAAGAAACTGCGAATCTCGGTGACACTCTTCGGTACTGGCCACTCTTTTACTGCCTCAACTTTACTCGGATCAACTTCCACGCCATCACTAGAAATGATGTGGCCTAAGAACGCCACTCTGTCAAGCCAAAACTCGCACTTGCTGAACTTTGCATATAACTTTCTGTCTTTTAATACCTGCAGTGCGATCCTCAAATGACGGCTATGCTCCTCTCTGTTCTTGGAATAGATCAATATGTCATCAATGAATACAATAATAAACTGATCCAGATACGGCTGAAATACGCGATTCATGAGATCCATGAAGATCGTTGGCGCATTGGTCAACCCGAATGGCATGACCATAAACTCATAGTGCCCATATCTCGTGGGAATAATCTTGCCACATTATCAGTGCAGTCGACTTTGAGAGACAGAATCCGTGACGGACAGTCTACTGATGAGCAATTGCAAAAGTGGAGAGCAAGAGATGAAGCCAAGGGTTGGAATTTATATTCAGTGGTGGATGGTTTAGTCCGTTATCGAGACCGTCTATGGGTTCCTAGGGACGATTCTTTGAGAGATCTTATTATGAAGGAAGCCCACGACACACCATATTCCATTCATTCAGGCAGTACAAAGATGTATAGAGATTTGCAGTTGTTATATTGGTGGCTAGGCATGAAGAGGGACATTCTGAGTTATGTATCCGAGTGTTTGACTTGTCAGCAAGTCAAAGCAAAGCATCAGCGACCAACGGGAAAATTGAAGCCACTCCCTATCACCGAGTGGAAATGGGAGAATATCACTATGGACTTTTTGGTGGGATTGCCTAAGACTGCCAAAGGATCAAATGCCATTTGGGTGATTGTTGATCGTCTTACGAAATCAGCGCATTTTCTACCTATTAAGACGACATTCACCATGATTCAGTATGCAGAGTTATATATTCGGGAGATAGTCCGTTTACATGGGATTCCAGTGTCTATTATTTCTGACAGAGATCCGAGATTCACATCATCATTCTGGAAGAGTCTGCATGCAGCGATGGGGACCAAATTATTGTTCAGTACAGCATTCCACCCTCAAACCGATGGTCAGTCAGAAAGGGTTATACAGATTTTGGAAGATCTACTACGAGCATGTGTTATTGATTTCCAAGGCAGTTGGGAACCAAAATTACCTCTAGTGGAGTTCACTTACAATAACAGCTATCAATCATCAATCGGGATGGCTCCTTTTGAGGCACTCTATGGAAGGAAGTGTAGATCTCCTATTCATTGGGACGAGATTGGAGAAAGAAGAGATATTGGTCCAGATGTGATTGAGGAGACAACTGAGCTTGTAGTCAAAATTCGTGACAGAATGAAGACTGCACAAAGCCGACAAAAGAGTTATGCGGACAAAAGACGAAGGGACTTAGAGTTTGCATTGGGCGATCATGTATTTATGAAAATAGCACCCATGAAGGGTGTTATGCGCTTTGGCAAGAAAGGCAAGCTTAGTCCAAGATTTATAGATCCGTTTGAGATTTTGGAGAGAGTCGGGACACTAGCTTATAGAGTGGCATTGCCACCCGCACTTTCTGGAGTTCACAATGTGTTCCACATTTCGATGCTGCGAAAGTACATGTCTAATCCGTCACATGTGCTTAATTATGAACCTCTTCAACTAACTCCAAATATGACATATGAAGAAAGACCAGTCCAGATATTAGCAAGGCAAGAAAGAAGATTGCGTAACAAAGTCATTGCAATGGTCAAGGTCAAGTGACTGAATCACACGGAAGAGGAAGCTACTTGGGAAACCGAGAGAAACTTGAAGAGTCACTATCCAGAGCTATTCGTTAAGTTTTAATTTCGAGGAAGAAATTTTATTTAAGGGAGGGAGGAATTGTAAGGTCCAAAATTAAGACGACGTAATCCAACGGCATGCGAATCTAGGAATTTATAGAAAATAAACAATAATTGATTTTAATTGCTAATTAATTATGTGACATACTTGTTTTCATGCTAAATGAAATTTTATTGTCATCATGCATAAAATTATATTTTTAGGAATATTCAAGTGACGATCGAGGAACGGGGACCGATGGCTGAATAATGTTAAATGCTTTTATTAAATGATTATTTTTAATTATTTAAAATATGGTCGATGCTTTTTAGTATTATTGAAAATAAGGGTTTGGATGTGATTTTATACGCCGGGACGTAAATTTCATCGGTGTTGGTTTTTCAACTAAAATACGAGCTTTTTGGCCACCCGGCTAATGAATTCACTTATTTAATTAAAGAAAAACTTTGGTATTATTTTATTTAAATCCTAATTAGACTAATGGGCCTACTTGGATGGCTTAATAGGCCTAATTAGCCTTGTAGGTGATTAACTTATATTTAAAGTGTTAAAAAATTACAAAACCCTAAACCTTGCACACAAATCCATCGGCCACCTACTTTAAAATTCTGAAAAACTCTCCCAAGCACTCTCCACACACACACACGGCACTTTGAAGCATATTTTGGAGGGTTCTCGAAGATAGTTAGCAAGGTATAAGCTATCGTCGCGTCCCGTTCTTCGTCGTCAACAGATATTCCAGCGTATATAACGCAAAGGCACGCCATACATCTCCTTTTCTCATCCATCATATCATATTATGGTTGAAATTATCTTACGCATGAAAAAAACATGATATACTTTTCAGAATTTTCGGAATTTCTCATGAGCATGCCTTGAACTTTTGATTCTGTGCACAAAATTCACGCCTTGTATGTATGTAGAGGTTGCCATGACATTAGGTTGTGACCAGGTAAAGTTTTTATATGTTTTAGAATCCCACACACCACACATATATCGACTAAACCAAAGGAGAACAACAAGCAAACCGAGTCCAGAAAGTTGCTGTCATGGTTGGGGCGATCGGGTTGCTTGTTCTAGGGGGAGGCTTGGCCTTGGCTGGGGCCAGGGCTCGGCTAGAGTCTCGCATGAGTCAGGGGAAGGGTCCTAACCAAGCTAGGACTCACAGACAGGGCTGGGGGAGAGTCCTAGCCACACTAGGACTCTACCCGAGAGCACAGCCCAACGCTGTGCAGGCTTCGCACCGCTTCAGGGGTCAGGGGCTCGATGCATGGGGCACGGGCTGGGCTAGGGTGGTTCACCAGGGTCCTAAGGTGGTGCACAACAAGCTGGTTCATGGCTAGGGTCGTCGGCTAGGTTCCTAACACAACAAACAAAGAGTCCAAACACTTTGAAACTCTCGGCCAGCTTGTAGACAGTAGAGGGAGCCTTCGTTTTGACTTTAGGCGGGTTGTCTTGATAAGGATAGGGTCCACTAGGGTACTTTGGCATGTTGGGCACGTTTTGGCTCGACTTGGTTCGGGGGTAACTCGTGAATCAAAAGTTGGCTCGGGGTCGAAGTTTAGGTGTCAAATAGGGTATTTAAAAGAAGAAAAATTGGAAAACGGCTCACGGGGGTCGAGTCGGGGTCCATAAGGGTTAAAATAATATAAAAAGACTAAATTTAGAATTTAGGAATTTTATATTAAAGTTTGGGATTTTTCGGGATTAAAACACCGTCAAAACAATTAATTAAAGATAAATGAAAAATTCTATGTTTTAAGCCAAATAAAATTATGGAAAAATTAATTTAGGTTTAAATAATTATTTGGGACATGTTAGAGTCATGAAATTAAGGAAAAAATCGAAATCGTAAAATGTCGAGTCTAGGGGTAAAACGTTCTTTTTACACCCAGAAATTTGTAAAGGTCATGGCAGTGCAATAAATGCTATTTTTATGATATTATGATTATTTTTAAATGTTTATGATGTATCCATGATTAAATTATGATTTTTAAAATGTCTATTTGATTTTTATGATTTACGGAAGACATTTAAAATATATGTTGCATGCTTGGTTTTCAAAATGAAAAATGCAAATATTATTCACGATTTTTCTAAAGTGATGTGAATGAAAAATGTTGAAGGAAGTGAAGTGGTTGTGACTAATTCGTTAATGATGGCGACGTCGTGAGGGTGATGGTCCCAGTGGGAGCCCGACGATCGTGTTTCCATTATTGCGAATATGAGGTTATGAGGATATGAGGTTTGAGGTAAGAATGAGAATGTCGTGTGGGGAGAAGCCCCAGAGGGAGCCCATTTATGGGAGAAGGCTTCAGAGGGAGCCCATTTATGGGAGAAGGCCCTAGAGGGAGCCCCGACGATCGTATTTCTATTCGATCATGATAGGCCAAGGATCAGTTGACCGGTGAGAGTGTCGCTGATATCCCCGCCGCCCAGTATTGTGGTTATATGTAGATGGATCCATCGATTTTCATGTTATGTTGAGGAAAGTCACAATTAACGATCTGAATTCAACAAAAGGAAAAGGAAAATGTTCATGATCATGTTAAAAGCTTTTATGTTATGTCATGTTGAGGAAAAAAAAAGAAATATTAAGGTTTATGTTATGCATGTCATGAAAATGTTTATACTTAAAGTTGACGCATCATTATGGAAATGTTCCTATTTAAAGTTCATGCATCATAAAAGGTTCACGAAAATGTTCATGTTTGAAGTTTATGCATCTTCATGAAAACGATATTTTAAGTTCAAATATTTTTCACTGTTATATGTTGACTGTATTACGTATTACTTGCTATAAAGATGATGGTGTGTTGAGTCTTTAGACTCACTAGGTGTGATGGATGCAGGTGAGTTTGAGGGAGGACTTGACGGGTGATTTGACTGGACTGAAGGCGCATACAACCTGAGGACCAGCGCTTCTACTTTTTCCGCATTATGACTTTTGACTCATGCTTTATGATTAAAGATTTTTAAGATTATGTATTTATGCATTTGAGAGATTTTTGAGAGGTTTAGTATGGGCTATTCTTTTCAAATTATTGCTTTTTAGGTTTGGTAAAACAGTAGACGATTTCATTTTATGACTAGTGCACTTGATTTTAAAAATGCTAGTGGGTGATGTTTTTATATGCAAAATATTTTATAAAAATATTTATATGTGAGGGCCGAAAATTAGAAAAAAAAATTTTCTAGTACTTTTAAAGCAATAAAGAGGACATGACGTTTCATTTCTGTTATCGGGTACTGATCCAGACCATTTTTTTTCTTCTTCTCCTTTTTTATCAACACCAGGAGTAGCTACATACCGTCCTAGAATATGCACAACTGAAGCCATCTGGACAGACATATTTTTGATCTTAGAGGAAAGTTGAGTGTGAACAAAATCGATTTTGGAAGATATGCTGGTGTGAACCAAATCCATTTTCTGTGAAAGTGCATCATGAGAACTGGATAGTTGAGAAGTTGAGGTGTAGTTCTTTCTGATGGCGTCCAGTTGAATGAACAGAGAGTAGACATCTTTGGATAAATTAGATCCTTGAACACTTTTTCTTTTAGATTTTCAATGTCATCAGTCAATTTATGTCTAGTATTGACCTGAAAAAGTAGAGCTAATATGCTGGTGAGATTCGTAAAAATTTCGTTCTCCTATCTCCATCTCTGGTGATTCAGTAGGAATGTGTTCTTTGGGCATATAAAATAGGATCAATTTGTTGCTTTGTTCAGCAATGTCCAACGATTCAACCAGTTGAGCAGGTTTAGTCTCAGGCTCTGTAGAAACTGAAACAAATTCTGTAGTAATTGAATCTTTGTTAACTGGAGATATTGGAGCAAGATGAAGAATTAGAGATTCAGCCACAAAGAATGTCTATGAAATCACGACATTGGTAGTGTGAGCTGATTTTTTAATGATTGCTTCTTTGGATGTTGTCTTATCCCCATTAGTTGGTTCAGTGTGTGTGATGATGTCAGTCACGGTTTGAATGATCTGATTAGCATCAATCTGTGAGTCTTCCACAACTATGTGAGTTGACAACGATGCGTCTGAAAGTAGTTCGACTGAGACTTCCGCTGTGAGACCCCTTGATACCCGTGATATAACTAACGTAAATGATGTAAATTATGAGTTGCAAATCAACTCATAATATAATCAATATGTTTAAATTTTAAACATAGTGAATAAAAATAGTCCAATAAATTGTAAAATAGTCAATTAAATTTTGATGGCAAATGTGTAAATAAATTAAAAATATTCAATTTATTTTGATGACACTTTTGTAAATAATTTGAAAAATTATTGATTTAAATTTAAAGGCAAATTTGTAATTATTAAATGAAATGCTATTGGATGCATGTAAATTGGCTGGTTGCCTTTCGTGCCAAACAATTAGCAAGTTTGACTGAGAACCAAGGCGGTTAGGCAACACTCATGTATTCAATTTTTTACCAATTATAATAAAATAACTCACGAAAGTACCGGGCGGAAGAAACGAAAGGTGAGAAGAAGAAAAATAAAGGAATTCTAGTATTTTGCTCAAAATAAAGCTCTTTCCATCGCGAATCTTCAAGTTGGGAGTTGTATAGCATAAACTTTGAAATAAAGTAAGCTTTATTTAGTTCTTGAGATTGTGATTTAATGTTTTGCTACCTATGATTTCTTGAAATAGTGATTTAGGTTCTATAATTCTGGAAATGATGGATAATGCACCTTGGATAAATAAATTGAAATTATATACACTACTTCATTGAAGGATGATTTATCTTGGGTATATTGACTTGATTATAATATATTGTTCTTATTCATTTAGTTCGAGACAAAGAAATATGTTTGAATGATCTTTAAGATTTGATGGTTGTTAATTATTTATAAATATGATTCGAACCCATCGAAGAAAGGTATTGTAGGGTAAAATGGAAATATGTATGTACTGATGAAAAGTTATAATGCAATTTAATTTTATTCTTGTTTACTAGGAGTACAAATTAAAGATAATTAAAAAAGTATATAAAACTATAATTTGAAAAGTTATTCCTTGAGGAAATAGTTGATTTAAGAAAATAACCAAGAAAACATGTACTCTTTGGTGTTACAATGTGGACTCTTGTTATAGTGTGGACTCTTGTATCATATTAGTTTCATCTCGGGTTTGTACGTCAGAAAAATAAGGTATGTTGTGACCGAGTAACATACAGCAGGTATCTGTGTCAGATGATATATGTTTGATTGATTTGACTGAAAATATATGTCTATATGTCTTTTTTTTTGAGTTGATGTGGCATACATGACATTCATGATTGGCATATCGATGTATAAAATATGTAAGGCCCGAGGCCGAAGAGGGCGGGGGTGATCGCCGGTGCCATGAGGTTGCATGGACAATGAGCGGTTCTGGCAGGCTTCTAGGCGGAGGGACATGGATGAATCGATCTTACACCGGAAGGAGAGGGATTCCGAAACTGTTCAGGTATGAGACTGTACAGTTGAAGAGGGCTTAAAAGATTTGATTGGTACTACTCATATCAAGAAGGTGCATCTTCTTTTCGGTAGCTCATCACATAAGAACTCCAAATTTAAGCGTTCTTGACTTGGGGCAATTCTGGGATGGGTGACCCTCTAGGAAGTTTCCTAGGGTGCGTTTGAGTGAGGACATAAGCACGCTGGAAAAACTCGTCTTGGTACAGTGAGGATATTCGTCGAATTTGGGGCGTTACAAGTGGTATCAAAGCCGACCTCTCCGAGTACGGTGTGCTTCGGGGATGAATCAAGCGGAAGCTGGTGGGCGTGTGAGGCCTGGGGCCGAAGAGGGCGGGGGGTGATCGCCGGTGCCATGAGGGTGCACGGACAATGAGCGGCTCCTGGCAGGATTCTTGGTGGAGGGACATGGATGAACCGATCTTACACCGGAAGGAGAGGGATTCCGAAACTGTTCAGGTATGAGACTGTCCAGTTGAAGAGGGCTTAAAATATTTGATTGGTACTACTCATATCAAGAAGGTGCATCTTCTTTTCAGTAGCTAATCACATAAGAACTCCAAAGTTAAGCGTGCTTGACTTTAGGCAATTCCGGAATGGGTGACTCTCTGGGAAGTTTTCTAGGGTCGTGTGAGTGAGAACATAAGAACGCTGAAAAGACTCGTCTTAGTACAGTGAGGACATTCATCGAATATGGGGCGTTACAAAATAAATATTTTGTTAACACACATCATTTTATTCATACATCGATACATGACATGCACGTTGAGCTATGATCATTGGATACCTTTATATCATTGGATTTGATTCTGGAGTTTGTGAGCACTATTCTATGTAGAGCCCCGTATTTCGTATTTGAAAATTTGCGGAATAATTTAAAATTTTTCTCTTTAAATAAATAACATGCCTCATCCATAAATAAACTGATAAAAGATTTAATGTTTAAAGTAGCAGCGGAAGTAAATAATGTTTTCAAAACCACAACTTAAAATAATTCTTCAAAGTAAAAACTGAGTTTGAACAAAAATAGTAAATGATAAACATGAGGTCCTTGGGTTCCTACTACTGCCGACCCAAGCTAGCTCACTGGTCCCCGCCCTCGGTCCTGACCTCATCAGTACCTACAACAATCAAGTCTATTGAGTATAAAGACTCAGCATGCATATATCGTGAATAACAAGTAAATATATCATAAAATTTAATGCCATGTAAAGATATCATATCGTAAAGCGTGAGGTAAAAAAAATCGTGTCATGGATAATTATAAATATGTGCATAACTGATAATCGTACGTAAAATATTTGCTCGATAGAGCCCTGTCATAAAATAGCATATCATAATTTTTTGTTGAGATAATGTTCTACGCAAGTGGCCCATAACATAACATAACATAACATGCACGTCTGATTAGACTAAACCACAGTATACTGGGCGGTAGAGATCATCACAGCCCTTGGACTGGAAATCCGTACCCATACATGAACATGAACCGGTCGTAAGTCACCGGGTGAAGTAATAATCCCATAAGCTGAATCCCATAAGCGTGAGGTGGCCACAAGACATATCACATATATATAAAAATAAACATTTTGTATTTTTATGTACGTAATATAATTAAAATCCTGTTTTATTTTACCGATTGAGTTGGATCATTCCCAGGCTCGCTGCGACCTAATTCTAACATGAGAAACATGCAAATATTTTCAACTTGACCAACATATCATAACCGAACCAAAAACGAGACAATTACGCCCAACAAACTTAGTATCTAACCATGACTCCGTACCAACCCGAACCAACATCGAACCATCGTTTAGTCATGATTAAAATAAATCTAAAATACTGGAAAATATATATCAAGGGCTGTAATACACGAAAATTGTGCATGGAGGCCAAAATCATGAAACGCTCTTTCGAGAGTCACTTTGGGAAATCGCACCGTAAATTCTCATACGACCTCTAAACTTAACCAAATCACAAACGGCCAAAAACATGACCTTCCTAACTCAATGAGGTACTGTCCAGTCCAAGACCATAGGCTAAAAGCCAATCAAGAACTCGAAACAAGCCTCTGAACCAAAGCCCAAGCTGCAGTCAAAAAAATGAAGCAGCAACTGCTGTGCTTCCTTGCTGTTTACGAGGCTATTGGCCATTGGGGCTTGAACCGCCGGCCAGAACCTCTTACCAACATTCTAAGGTGTGGCTTGAGCCATGGCTAAGGGCCTTAGGCCAATCACAATCTAAGAAAACACCCAAGTAAATAGAAACCTGAAACCGAGAACACCAAAAATGTGTACTGTGATGCATTGGTTTGCTTGATGTCTTTCATTGTTCCAGTGGCCATACGATTGACCATGGCTCGATCTAGACATCATGAGGTATTGTGTGAACCATGGCTAAGGGCTAAAAAGCCAACCAAGATCCACACAAACCCCAAAAGTTGAAACCACACACGCAGGAAAAGAAAGGGGATCGAAGGGGGGCGCTTGTCTTGTTTTGTTTTAAAACCGATGGGACTATGAACCAAGCCATGAAAGGTCATCTTGTTCACGCTCTAGACATGCCAAGGAGGGGTTATAACCATGGCTACAGCCCCTAGGACAGCCAAGATCCGAACCCTCACCTTAGCCCATAAACCATGCAAATCGAGACACAAAATTGCACCATGGAGAGTTGCTGTCAAAACTCGTTGCTGGTGGGGGGGGGGGGGAGGAGGAACTGAAACCAATGGACTAACACCTTCTTAACACACCCTATATTGTGTCTAGATGCAGCCTTGAGTGCCTGGAATCGAGCCAAACCCTGAAACCACAAAAACAAGCAACAACCGTGAGGCAAAAATGAAAGGGCCGAAAATACTGCATGTTTTGTTCAATGTTGCCGTCAAAAAATTCATTTTTTGCTTCATGATTCATGTACATATAATGTTTTAAAGTATTTATATAACTTGATTGAAGAGAAAAGAATGATATAGACATGCCTTGAATTTGTTTTGAAAGAAAACAAACGATTACGACGAACACGGCGCGGCGGAGACGGAGTTCTCTTTTCTTTCTTGTTTTTCCCTCTTATTTTCCTTGATGGCTCACGATTTTTTCTTGCAAGTTTTCTTCTGAATTTCGGTGGAATGGTGAGGGAGAGAAGGCTAAGAAATGAATGGGAAGGTTGCAAGATAATTGGAGATTTGAATGGCTAGATACAAACTTTTCTATCCTTAAATTTGAGAGATAAGGAAATGATTTGATTGAGGGAGATTTAATGGTGAGGTGTGGCCAATCTTATCTTTCAAAATGGGGTAGGAATATTGCTTAATTCTTAATTATTGATGATTAAATGTGAGGGAATTATTCTATTATGAAGGGATAAGAAAAAGAACCAAAGATCGAGAGTTGCCAACTATAACAAATCTTTTAAATGTGGTCCGAATTTTGCTAGATAATGGAGGGAAAAATATTGCTAAATTATTGAATTTTATCTCCTTAAAATTTTAAACACTAATTATGTATTTTAGTGAAATAGTAAATTAATTTAGGATGGTAATTATCTTGCATGCATGGCTAATTCTTAAAATAAATTACTAACATGTTAAGTTGGAATTTCTTAATTAAAATAGGTCTAGATTAATTTATCCCAATTGGTTACACAATTTAAATTAGGTTTTTAATTAATTATCGGACATTAAAGAACTTATTTACTACTTAACTCCAATTAATTAATTAAATCCCTAAACATTCTTTATCTTAAATAAATTCTAGGAATGTTTTCTTATCCTTACATTTTATCTTAATACTCCAACTCCGGTCCGACCTCGCTTAGTTAACCGAAAAGATAAAAACTAAACTACTGCGTAAAATAAATAATCATAACTCAACCAATTTTAAAAGAATGAATATAAATCCTTATGCATAAAAAGATCATTTTAATTTAAATAATAGTAATTATGCATGGCTTGTACGTAGTCTGATTTAACAGGTTCTACAACTCTCCCCCCGTTAAAAGAAATTTCGTCCTCGAAATTAAAACTTACCGAATAACTCGGGATACCGACTCCTCATTTCTGGCTCAGATTCCCACGTAGCTTCCTCCTCCGAATGATTAAGCCATTTGATCTTCACTAGCTTAACCAGTTTGTTACGAAGCTTCTTCTCCTGTCTGCCTAATATTTGCACTGGTCTTTTTTCATAAGACAGGTTTGGAGTGAGCTGCAACAGTTCAAAATTCAGGACATGCGAAGGATTCGCCATATACTTCCTCAGCAAAGAGATGTGGAACACATTGTGTACTCCGGCCAGATTCGGCGGAAGAGCAACACGATAAGCTAGCGTCCCAATCCTGTCGAGAATCTGAAATGGTCCGATGAATCTCGGACTAAGCTTTCCTTTCTTCCCGACCGCATGACACCCTTCATAGGTGCTATCTTCACTAAAACATGGTCTTCAACAGCAAACTCTAGATCTCTCCTCCTCTAATCCGCATAACTCTTCTGTCGACTCTGAGCAGTCCTCAACCTATCACGGATCTTGACTACTACCTCGGCAGTCTGCTGAATGATCTCCGGACCCAATTCTGCTCTTTCCCCTACTTCATCCCAATGAATAGGCGATCTGCACTTACTACCGTACAGTGCTTAATACGAAGCCATATCTATAGACGACTGAAAGCTGTTGTTATTGGTGAAATCTACCAATGGCAACTTCGACTCCCAACTCCCTGAGAAATCGATGACACATGCACGGAGAAGATCCTCTAAAATCTGGATAACTCTCTCTGACTGCCCATCTGTCTGAGGGTGGAAAGCTGTGCTAAACAACAACTTTGTACCATAGTCGAATGCAAACTCTTCCAAAATGAGGAAGTGAATCTAGGATCTCGGTCAGACACGATAGAAACGGGAATAACATGAAGTCTGACTATCTCTCGAATATACAACTCTGCATACTGAATCATGGTGAAAGTCTTCTTAATGGGCAAGAAGTGCGCTGATTTGGTAAGACGATCAACAATCACCCAGATAGCATTTGATCCTCTGATTGACTTTGGCAAACCGACAACGAAGTCCATGGTAACATTCTCCCACTTCCACTCGGGAATAGAAAGAGGCTTGAGCAAGCCTGCTGGTCTCTGATGCTCCGCTTTTACAAGCTGGCACGTCAGACACTCGGATACAAAACGTCGGATATCCTTCTTTATTCCGGGCCACCAATACAACAACTGCAGATCTTTGTACATCTTCGTACTCCCGGGATGAATAGAGTACGACGATATGTGAGCCTCGGATGAAATATCTGCTCGAATAGAATCACTGCTAGGAACCCACATTCTGTCTCGGTATCTCACAATACCGTCGCTAATTGTATACAAGATACTGCCCTTGGCCTCATCTCTCTGCTTCCACTTTGCCAACTTCTCATCTGATGGCTGACCGCTGCGAATACGGTCTAGAAGGGAAGACTGAATCGTCAAAGTAGATAGACGGGGACTCTACCCCGAGGATATGTCTCTAGATCAAACCTCTGCATCTCAGACTGAAGAGGCCTCGAAATCGCTAGATGAGCTATCACTGCGATTTTCCTGCTCAATGCATCCGCAACTACATTAGCTTTGCCAGGGTGGTAGCTAATGTCAAAGTCATAGTCCTTCACTAGCTCCAACCAATGCCTATGACGCATATTTAGCTCTTTCTGCGTAAAGAAGTACTTGAGGCTCTTATGGTCGGTAAAGATCTGGCACTTCTCTCCGTACAAATAATGCCTCCAAATCTTCAAGGTAAAAACTACGCCTGCCAACTCTAGATTGTGGGTAGGGTAGTTCTTCTCATTGATTTTCAACTGACGAGAAGCAAACGCTATCACCTTTCCATGCTGAATAAACACTGCGCTTAAACCGAGCTTCGAAGCATCGGTATACAAAACAAACTCGCCAGGCCCTGACGGCATGGCCAAAACTGGCGCTGATATAAGAGCTTGCTTCAAAGTATCGAAGCTCTTCTGACACTCATCGCTCCACACAAATTTAACATTCTTCTTTTTCAACGACGTGAGTGGAACTGTGATAGAGGAGAATCCCTGAATAAACTTCCGATAATATCCTGCTAACCCAAGGAAACTACGGATCTCTGATGCATTCTGCAGTACAACCCAATCCTTGACTGCTGCAACTTTCGCTGGGTCTACCTCGATACCGCTGCTAGAAATGATGTGACCTAATAACGCCACTTTCTCTAACCAGAACTCGCATTTACTGAACTTCGCGAATAGCTTATGCTTCTGTAAGGGATGCAACACTGCGGTCAGATGTCTGCTGTGATCCTCTTGATTCTTCGAGTAGACGAGAATGTCGTCTATGAATACTATTACGAACTGATCAAGATATGGCTGAAATATGAGATTCATGAGATCCATGAAGATCGCTGGCGCATTCGTCAAACCAAACGGCATCACAAGGGACTCGAAGTGTCCGTATCGAGTTCGGAAGGCAGTCTTGAGAACATCGGCGTCTTTCACCCTCAACTGGTGAAAACCAGAACGCAGGTCGATCTTAGAGAATACTGAAGCTCCCTGTAACTGATCGAATAGATCTTCAATCCGCGGAAGTGGGTATTTGTTCTTCATTGTAACCCTGTTCAACTCCCGGTAATCAATACGGAGCCTCATCGAACCATCCTTCTTCTTCACAAATAAGACTGGCGCGCCCCATGGCGAAAAACTCGGGCAAATGAACTCCTTGTCGAGAAGTTCATGAATCTGCTTCTTAAGTTATGCCATCTCTGTCGGTGCTAATCGATTCGGTGCTTTCGATATCGGTACCGTACCTGGCATAAGCTCAATCAAAAACTTCACCTCTCGCTCGGGTGGCATACCGGATCTCCACGCTAGTTTTTAATCTCTCATCCTCTTCCTGATCCTGATCCTGCCCCACCTGTTGTCATGCACACATACAAACAAGACAACAGCCGGATAACTCCGGTGAGAATATAATCCCAGTATAAATAATGTGAACATGCAGTCATACAAAAGCATATATAAAAGCATGAAATACATATCCATATCATGTATCAAATCAGAAGACATGTATCGATATAAAGCTGTAAATAAAACTCTGGACTCGTCATCTCAGACTCGATTCATTTTTAATCTAGGGATCCCGGTTCCTGGACATTGGTACGATATACCGAATTTCAGCGATAGGAATGAATCAACTCCTAAGCGACATCGATATAAACCAAACATCCAGTGTCTTGGCGAATCAGCCGAAGACTTGGCACATCAGCCAATAACTAGGCACATCAGCCCCTGACTCATTACATGCTCTGCTATAAATCAATAGACTAAGCATACTAATCTCAAGAATTGCAAATATCAATGCAATAACCATTCAGTATGTGATTTAGGGAAACTCAAGTTAAATCTAACTCGAGTTGTGCAATCTCGAATCAACATTGATTTATACCTTTCTTTCTGTCAATCTGACTCTGTCAAAGTCTCGGATTCAATGCCTATCAATACTCAATGTGGCAATAATAATATCGAGGTATCATATCAGTATACAACTCAAATCAATACTGGATATAATCAGAACTGAATCAAATTCTGTTTCAACAGCATAACTGTACAATCTCAATATACCCAGCAATACAAATTAGCAAACATCGATTCCCACAATTCATAATAAATAACGATACAAATCTGATATCAAATCTCAATCAAATCAACTCAGAAAATCATAACAATTCTATACGGTATCCGTTCTTCAATCCGGTTTCGATTATACGATGTCTAACATATCAGAAACACCATATATGAATCATATCTGATACTGGTAGTATCATAATTTCAAATGATAACAAAACGTAACAAAACTTACGCCCAGTTGAAGCTCTCGTCGATAGCAACCCGGTACTGAAGTCAGATTCAAAATCTAACGGACGGATCGAAATATAAAGGCGTAAGGATTTTCTGAAAGATTTCTCGATTCTTCTTTCTTCGTTACTGTATTTCTGAATGAAAGAACTTATATATATATATCCTAGGTTGCATGATAGAGAAACGTGTCTCTTTTTCAAACATTGCTGTCGGCGCTCGGGCGGTGCTAAACTACCGCTCGGGCGCGGCATTTTCTGTCCAAGCACTTTTATTATGGCACATTGGCGCTCGGGCGGTCACAGACTACCGCTCGGGCGCCGCACCTTCTGCCCGAAACATATATTTGATGAACACTGGCGTTCGGGTGGTCAACAACTACCGCTCGGGCGCCAACAGTTCTGTCCAAAAATTGCATAATTCATATGCTTTGCCCAATCTGGTCTCGGAATGATCCGTCTATAATCATATCAATTCAAAATCAATCATCTGAGATTCATATAATCAAAATCTCGGGCATTAAATTTCTCCCCCCTAAGATCCGATTTCGTTCTCGAAATCACAGGCAATCAAATCAGATAACGAATCAGATATAAGAAGGATATATATACAGAAACTAAATAGAGAAACTCGCATCAATGAAATAACTCAGGATATCTCTGTCTCATGTCTGACTCAGTTTCCCATGTAGCTTCCTCGATGCCATGACGACTCCACTGAACTTTCACAAGCGGAATGGTCTTCGTTCTGAGTTACCTTTCTTTTTGATCAAGAATCTGGATTGGTTTCTCAAAGTAACTCAGTGTCTCGTCCAGTTCGGCCTCGTCTGGTTGAATGATATGTGAAGCATCAGACATATATTTCCTCAATAACGATACATGAAAGACATCGTGTATCCCAGATAAAGAAGGCGGTAATGCGAGTTGATAGGCACGATCTCCTATCTTCTCGAGAATCTCATACGACCCAATATATCGTGGAGACAGCTTCTCTTTCTTGCCAAATCTGAATACTCCTCTGAAAGGTGAAATCTTCAAAAACACTCAGTCTCCTGCCTCAAATACCAATGGTCTACGTCGAACATTGGCATATTTGGCCTTCATTCTTTTCTGTATCAGCTTTACTTTCTCAATCATATCTCTGATCATGTCAGGTCCAATCTCAGGAACCTCAGAGATAACATCCCAATACAGAGGGGATCTGCACTTCTTCCCGTACAACGCCTCGAAAGGAGCCATCTCAATACTCGTCTGATAACTATTGTTGTACGAGAACTCACAAATTGGCAATGAATCCTGCCAACTAGTGCTAAAATCAAGCACTACAGCTCTAAGCATATCCTCCAGTGTCTGGATAGTCCGCTCTGATTGTCCGTCGGTTTGTTGATGATATGCGGTACTCAGACGTAACTTCCTACCTAGAGCCTGTTGTAAACTCTGCCAAAAGTGCGAAGTAAACCGAGGATCACGGTCTGATACAATCGACTTCGGCACTCCGTGCAATCTGACCACCTCTCTGACATAAATCTCTGCCATATGGTCATGTCGGTACGTAATCTTGTTCGGAATAAAATATGCTGATTGGTCAATCTGTCAATCATGACCCAAATCGCATCGCAACCTCGGGAGGTTCACGGTAACTTCTTCACAAAATCCATGGAAATGTGATCCCATTTCCATTCAGGAATACATAAACTCTGTAACAGTCCTCCGGGTTTCTTTCTTTCTGCTTTCACCTGTTGGCAATTCAGACATTTTGATACAAATTCAGCAATATCAGCATTCATTTGTTTCCACCAAAACTGTCTTTTCAAATCGTTATACATCTTTCTGCCACCAGGATGAATACTGAATCGAATGCTGTGTGCTTCTGCCAATATCTGTCGTTTCAAATTGGAAACATTCGGCACAACAAGACGATTATTCACATACAGTACGCTATCCCGTACCTGATATTCTGATCGATGCCCTGCTCTGACCATCGATATCCAATTCTGAACATTCTGATCAACTTTCTGAGCCGCTTTAATTCTCAAAATCAGCTCTGGTTCAACTTGAACAGCATATAATCTCAGCAGTCTATAATCTGTCTCAAATACCAATCCAGACAAACAACAATCTTCTATCAAATTCGAAACATCAATCGTCGATAAGGATAAAAAACATACCTTTCGACTCAGTGCATCTGCTGCTGCATTGGACTTTCTTGGATAGTAATTGATTTCACAATCAAAATCTTTCAATAAATCAAGCCATCTTCGCTGCTACATATTCAACTCAGACTGTGAAAATAGATATTTCAAACTTTTATGATCAGAATAAATTTCGAACTTCTCACCATATAAGTAATGTCGTCATATCTTCAGTGCAAATACAATGGCTGCCAATTCAAGATCATGAATTGGGTAGCGAGATCCATGTGGCTTCAACTGTCTCGAGGCATAAGCAATCACATGTCCCCGCTGCGTCAAAATACAACCCAATCCTCTGTGAGAAGCATCACAATAAACGACAAAGTCGTCACCAGTACCTGATGGAATAGTCAAAATCGGAACACTGGTCAGTCTCTTTTTCAACTCAAGAAAATTGGACTCACGGTCTTCAGACCAAATAAACGGTGCATTCTTCTGAGTCAGCTGAGTAATCAGTTTAGCAATACTCAAGAAATCTTTAATAAATCGTCTGTAATACCCTGCCAAACCCATAAAACTGCGTATCTCTGGCACAGATTTCGGTCTCGGCCAACTGATCACAGCCTCAACCTTGCTAGGATCAACAGAAATACCGTCTCCGGATAAAATATGACACAGAAATACAACATGTCTCAACCAGAATTCACATTTCAACAGTTTAGCTTATAATTTCTCAGCCCTCAGAATTCTCAGTACAATCCTCAAATGCTAGGCATGATCAAT
The DNA here is from genome assembly GCF_025594145.1 of Primulina tabacum. Lineage (NCBI taxonomy): Eukaryota > Viridiplantae > Streptophyta > Magnoliopsida > Lamiales > Gesneriaceae > Primulina > Primulina tabacum. Next base: position 34,349,763 of record NC_134559.1, read on the forward strand.
CATATTCTTTGAATAAATCAAAATGTCATCAATAAAAATAATCACGAAATCATCGAGATATCTCTGGAATATACGGTTCATCAGACCCATAAATACTGCTGGAGCATTAGTCAAACCGAACGGCATGACAATAAACTCATAATGTCCATACCTGGTTCTAAATGCTGTCTTTTAGATATCAGAATCCCTGACTCTCAGCTGCTGATATCCAGATCTCAGATCGATCTTGGAATATACAGAAGAACCCTGCAACTGATCAAATAAATCATCAATAAGAGGCAAAGGGTATTTGTTCTTTACCGTAGCCTTGTTCAGTTGCCGGTAGTCAATACAGAGTCTCATAGAACCGTCTTTCTTTCTTACAAACAATACTGGAGCACCCCAAGGCAAAACACTCGGTCTGATGTAACCCTTGGCCAGTAAATCTTCCAACTGTTCTTTCAATTCTTTCAATTCAATCGGTGCCATTCTGTACGGAGCTCTAGAGATCGGAACTGCACCTGGCATCAATTCAATACTGAAGTCTATCTCTCGAATCAGAGGCAAACCCGAAATCTCATCTGGGAAGACATTAGCAAACTCGCATACCACTGGCAAATCAGCCAATGATGGACTCGATTTCAGTAAATCAACTGAATAGACAAGGAATCCCTCTGCTCCTTTCTGTAATAATCGAGTCATAGACAATACGGATATCAAAGGAATTCTATATCTAGAACCCTTACCGTAGAATTTCCACTCATCAGCCATATACGGTCTGAATCTCACAATCTTGTGGAAACAATCAACAGTAGCTCTGTACTTGGTCAACATATCGATACCGATAATACAGTCTGTAATGCCCTAGATTGTATGTGGATAAAATGAAAAGATGAAGTGTTGCTTGAAGAAAGAGACCGCACCCGCGCCCCTTTTGATACCGTACCCGCGGTGCATGGACAGAAAGTTGGACAATTTTACAGTAGGGTCACCGCACCCGCGGTCTAGAAGGAGTGCACCCGCGGTTAAGGTCCAATAGGGTAGGAAATTTGGTACGAAGCAACACCGCACCCGCGGTACTCGAGACACCGCACCCGCGGTCGTTAAATTTTGAAAAATGAAAGTAGTGCCGAAGCTTGAGCGCACCCGCGGTGCTGCATGCGAGAAAGCCACTCTCAATTCTTATGTTGACACATGGCATATATATATATATACAATTGGGCTGAGTCATTCTTTCTTCAGACTTGCAGGAGAGAATCGAGAGCTATTCCAAAAGAACTGAAATGTTTCTTTCATTTAGACTTGAGTTATGCAAAATATACTCATCCAAACTTCAATACAAGCATAGATTTGTGTTCCTGGTATCAAGAGCTATCTAAGGATGTAAGTATGGTTAAATTCTAGCATGGTTCGAAATATATATGTTGGGAGAACTCAGATTTGATTTCTATTATGTGTTTCCATGATTATGAGGATCGTAGAATTGTAAACGAATCGAAGAACGGATATGTTATGCTATTGACATGATTTTCAACATGTATAGAATTGGGAATATGCAAATATTAGAATCGATATATGTCTATGATGAAGAGTATGAGTTATTGTTATTGCATATTGATATGTGAGTTGATCAGTATCGCAGGATTATGCCGTCAAATGGTACCGAGGTCAAGTATTGAATTGGATATGTGTTGATTGAGATTAGAGATTGATAGAATACGTATCAACATTTCCATTTCAGATTTGATATTGACAGAGTCATCATCGAGACTTCGACATCGACAGACATTGTGCGACGAAAGGTATAATTCATGTTTTGTTTGGGGAAGACACAACTCAAATAAGATTCAATTTGAGTTTCCCAACAAAATCACATACTAGATTAGTTGCTTGTCTTTTGATATGATTATGATTTGTTTATAGATTATATTCAAATCTTTTGATATGATTATGCTTTATAGATTTATATTCATGCATTTGAGATAGGAGAGTCATTGGCAGATTTGCCAAACTTCTAGACGTTCGGTGTATCGACGCATAGGAGCAGACATCCTCTGATTGTAGACATTCGATACAGACATGACCGAAGTCTAGGAATAAGACGTACAGTTACCCCGATTGGGAGGGTAGGTGACAGACAGTGACGTATTATTCACACCGGGATCCCTAGAGTAGAGTCGAGTCGAGTCAAGACATGATTTGATTTGAATTGCATGTTTATATAGATTGGTTTCACAGACAATGGAGCCCATTATTATTGCTTTGATTCATGATTTATGATTATGTATCAGCATGTATACATGTTTTATACTGGGATTTGTTCTCACCGGAGTTTCCGGCTGTTGTTATGTCTGTATGTGTGCATAACAACAGGTGGGGCATGATCAGGGTCGCGACAGAGATGAGAGATGGACATAGCGTGGTGATCACGGGCGTAGTAGATGAACTAGTAGTTGTACTTTTGACATGTACTGTACTTAAATACTGGTTTGTAGAATATGGATAAAACAAGACATGTATATTATGTTTATTGTAATGAAATAAATATAGAACTATCTTTTGCTTAAGTTATAAACTTTTGATTTAATGTTAAAAGAAAAATTTTGACCCGTATTTTTGAACAAGGGATCCGATTAATCCCGAAAAGAATTGAGTTAGAGCCCGGGTCCCCACAACAGGTGGTATCAGAGCAGTAGTTCCTTTAGACTGAGATAAGATAGGATGAGCGGGGTAGATCGAGTCTTCTTCCTTGCTTTTGATGTGCTAGCATGATTTAATGCTTTCCCTATTATATGTTGTATTGTATCTGAGTTGATTTACAGCACATAATTGTTGAGACTGAATCAGAACCGATTCTGGATCAATGGCATATGATTAGAGGAGGACTGAGACAGATTGTATAGACTGTGTACTAATATGTTTGATAATCAGATTATGCCGCTTAGAAGGATACCACAACCAGCTGCAGGGCAAGTGCCAGAACAGGGTAGTACGTCAGGTACTCAGATGGATGTTACAGCTACACCTATGGAAACCTTATTGAAGAGATTTCAATCATTCCATCCTCCGACTTTAAAGGGCACGGAAAATGCAGTGGATTGTGAGAGCTGGTTAGACGATATAGAGATGTTGTTTGAATCTCTGGCTTATACAGACGAACGGAGAGTGAAGTTGATTGGGCATCAATTACACGAAGTGGCAAAAAGTTGGTGGCTTACAACGAAACGAGCCCTGGAGCATAGAGGTATCGATATTACTTGGAAAGTATTTAAAGATGAACTTTATCAACGTTTCTTTCTAGTGTCGTATCGAAAAGACAAAGGGGCCGAATTTGCCAATTTGAGACAGGGGCAGTGGAACATAGAAGAGTATGTTGCCAAGTTTCTTCTTTGCTCCGATTTGCACCACACGTGGCAGGAAATGACGAAGCGGTCGCGGACCAGTTCATCAATGGTTTGAACCCGGATATTTTTACTTTGGTGAACACAGGACGACCCAACACCTTTTCTGATGCACTAAACCGAGCAAAGGGAGTAGAGGCTGGCTTGATCAGGCAGCGAGGAGCTTCTTATAGTGCTCAGAGTCAGAGACCGCCATAGCCTGCCGCCCAGTTTCCACCACCTCCTCCTCGATTTGATAGTGGAAGCAGTAGTAGTGGCAAGAAGGATTCTTTGAAAGTTAAGGGTAAGCAGTTTAAGAGATCAGGGACCAGTTCGTCGAGCTCCAGTGGGTCAAGACAGAGAGGTCCTGGCCAGAGTACAGATGTGACAGGTGTGTATTGCACTACTTGTGGAGGCCGACATGCCACAGAGCAGTGTCAAGGAGTGATGGGCAGATGCAACATATGTAGGCAACAGGGAATTTTGCCAGAGTCTGTCCCCAGAGAGGTGCACCGAGATTTCAGAGTGCAGGGTGATCTACCTCAGTGACTCAACCTGAGAGGCAAGCTTCGTCTGTCCATTCCTTCCAGCCCACGCCTACACAGTCCCAGCCTAGAGCCAGAGGTGGCCAGACAGTGAGCCAACCTCCCAAACAACAGGCTCAGGTGTTTGCATTGACAGAAGAGCAAGCCCAAGATGCACCGGACGATGTGATTGCAGGTAACTGTTTTCTTTGCGGTTATCCTGCATATGTGTTGATAGACACAGGTGCATCCCATACATTCATATCAGAACGTTTTGCATTGATACATGCATTGCCTGTCGAGTCATTGTATGCTGTAGTGTCTATTTCTTCTCCATTAGGAAGTGGTTTGATATCTGTGACTTCAGTTAGACAGTGTATACTACAGTTTGAGGGACATGAGATTGATTTTTACTGTGTTGTACTTGGTTTATCTGATTTTGATTGTATTTTCGGGATTGACATGTTAACCAAGTATAGAACCACCGTAGACTGTTTTGACAAGATTGTCAGATTCAGACCTGAAATGACAGAGGAGTGGAAATTCTACGGTAAGGGTTCCAGATCTCGGATTCCCTTAGTATCTACTCTGACTATGAGTAGATTGTTACAAAAAGGAGCAGAGGGGTTCCTTATTTATTCTGTAGATCTCCAGAAATTGAGCCAGGCATTGGCATATTTGCCAGTAGTATGGGAATTTGCAGATGTATTTCCAGATGAGATCCCGGGGTTACCTCCAGCCCGAGAGGTAGATTTTAGCATTGATCTTATTCCAGGTACCGTTCCTATTTCGAGAGCTCCATATAGGATGGCGCCAATAGAATTGAAAGAATTGAAAGCACAATTAGAAGATCTTCTAGCCAAGGGATATATCAGACCTAGTGTATCTCCTTGGGGTGCTCCAGTGCTATTCGTGCGCAAGAAAGACAGTTCTATGAGATTGTGTATAGACTACAGGCAACTGAACAAGGCAACGATAAAGAACAAATATCCTTTGCCTCGTATCGACGACTTATTTGATCAGTTGCAGGGATCTTCTATCTATTCTAAGATTTATTTGAGGTCTGGGTATCACCAGCTGAGAGTTCGAGATGTAGATATACCGAAGACAGCGTTTCGAATGAGGTATGGACATTATGAATTTATTGTCATGCCTTTCGGTTTAACGAATGCTCCAGCGGTGTTCATGGCATTAATGAACCGAGTCTTTCAGAGGTACTTGGATGAGTTTGTGATTGTTTTTATTGATGATATTCTGGTATATTCTAAGAATTTGAATGAACATGCCAATCATTTGTGAATTGTGTTACAAACATTGAGAAATGAAAGATTATATGCGAAACTGTCAAAGTGTGAGTTTTGGCTGAGACAGGTTGTCTTCTTGGGTCATATCATATCTGGAGATGGTATTTCGGTAGATCCAAGTAAAGTTGAAGCGGTGATCGGTTGGCCTAGACCAACTTCTGTGCCTGAGATACGCAGTTTCATGGGTCTGGCAGGATATTATCAACGATTCATCAAAGATTTCTCCAGCATTGCGAAGCCAATTACCCAGTTGACACAGAAGAATACGCCATTTGTGTGGTCTGAGGATTGTGAGTCTAGCTTCTTAGAATTGAAGAAGAGGCTGACCAGTGCACCTGTCTTGATGATTCCTTCAGGTACTGGTAATTTCGTTGTATATTGTGATGCATCTCACAGAGGGCTGGGGTGTGTTCTTATGCAGCGAGGTCATGTGATCGCATATGCCTCTAGACAGCTGAAGCCACACGAGATTCGATACCCCATTCATGATCTTGAATTGGCGGCTATCGTATTTGCATTAAAGATTTGGCGTCATTATCTTTATGGTGAGAAATTTGAGATTTACTCTGACCATAAAAGCCTGAAGTATCTGTTTTCTCAGTCAGAGTTGAACATGAGGCAGCGTAGATGGCTTGATCTACTGAAAGACTTTGATTGTGATATCAAGTACTATCCAGGAAAGTCAAATGCAGCAGCAGATGCCTTGAGTCGAAAGGTATGTGCCCTATCCTTATCGACGATAGGTGTTTCGAATTTAGTTGAAGATTGTTGTTTGTCTGGTTTAGCATTTGACACAGATAGTAGACCATTGAGACTTGCCACGATTCAAGTTGAGCCAGATTTGATTATGAAAATCAAAGAAGCTCAAAGAACAGATCAGAATGTACAGAAGTCAATTCAGATAGTCAGATCAGGACATCAGTCTGGCTATCAGGTACATGATTATGTTCTGTATGTGAATAACCGTATTCTAGTGCCAGATGTTTCAGAGTTGAAACAGCAGATTATGTCAGAAGCGCACTGTAGTCGGTTCAGCATTCACCCTGGTGGCAGAAAGATGTACAACGACTTGAAGACACAGTTCTGGTGGAAACAGATGAAATCAGATATTGCCGAATTTGTGTCTAAGTGCTTAAATTGCCAACAGGTGAAGGCCGAAAGAAAGAAGCCCGGAGGTTTACTTCAGAGTTTGTCTATTCCTGAATGGAAATGGGATCACATTTCCATGGATTTCGTGACGAAGTTACCTCGATCATCCCGGGGTTGTGATGCGATTTGGGTTGTGATAGACAGATTAACCAAATCAACGTGTTTTATTTCGTACAGAATGACGTACAGACATGATCAGATGGCTAAGATATATGTCCGAGAGGTAGTCAGATTGCATGGTGTGCCGAAGTCTATCGTATCAGATCGTGATCCACGATTCACTTCTCACTTTTGGCACAGTCTGCAGCAGGCTTTAGGTACGACATTGAACCTGAGCACTGCTTATCATCCCCAGACAGATGGACAATCAGAGCGGACGATCCAGACTTTAGAGGATATGCTGAGAGCTGTAGTGCTAGACTTTGGCACTAGTTGGCAAGATTCACTACCGTTGTGTGAATTCTCATACAAAAACAGCTATCAAACGAGCATAGAGATGGCACCGTTTGAAGCATTGTATGGCAAGAAGTGCAGATCTCCGTTGTACTGGGATGATATATCTGAAGTACCAGAACTTGGGCCTGATATGATTCGGGAAATGACTGAGAAGGTGAAGATCATTCAGAAGCGAATGAAGACGGCACAAGACAGGCAAGCCAAGTATGCGAACGTCACATGTAGACCACTAGTATTTGAAGAAGGAGACAGAGTATTTTTGAAGATTTCCCCTTTCAGAGGCGTTGTCAGATTTGGAAAGGCGGGAAGTTGTCTCCTAGATACATCGGTCCTTATGAAATTCTTGAAAAGATTGGCGATCGAGCCTATCGACTGGCTCTTCCTCCTTCTCTATCCGGGATACATGACGTTTTTCATGCATCGATGTTGCGAAAATATATGCCTGATTATTCTCATGTCATTCGGCCTGACGAAGCTGAGCTGGATCAAACGTTGAGTTATATTGAACAACCGATACAGATTCTTGATCGAAAAGAGAAATAACTCAGAACAAAGACTATTCCACTAGTGAAAGTCCAGTGGAATCGTCATGGCACCGAGGAAGCGACTTGGGAGACAGAAGCAGATATGAGACAGAAATATCCCGAGTTATTCTCATGATGTGAGTATTTATTCAGCTTTTGGATTTTAATGCTGCTATTACTCGCTTTGATTAATTGATTTCAAGTTCGAGGACGAACTAATATCTAAGAGGGGGAGAAATGTAATGCCCTAGATTGTATGTGGATAAAATGAAAAGATGAAGTGTTGCTTGAAGAAAGAGACCGCACCCGCGCCCCTTTTGATACCGCACCCGCGGTGCATGGACAGAAAGTTGGCCAATTTTACAGTAGGGTCACCGCACCCGCGGTCTAGAAGGAGTGCACCCGCGGTTAAGGTCCAGTAGGGTAGGAAATTTGGTACAAAGCAACACCGCACCCGCGGTCGTTAAATTTTGAAAAATGAAAGTAGTGCCGAAGCTTGAGCGCACCTGCGGTCTAGATGGAGCGCACCCGCGGTGCTGCATGCGAGAAAGCCACTCTTAATTCTTATGTTGACACATGGCATATATATATATACAATTGGGCTGTGAGTCATTCTTTCTTCAGACTTGCATGAGAGAATCGAGAGCTATTCCAAAAGAAGTGAAAGGTTTCTTTCATTTAGATTTGAGTTATGCAGAATATACTCATCCAAACTTCAATACAAGCATAGATTTGTGTTCCTGGTATTAAGAGCTATCTAAGGATTTAAGTATGGTTAAATTCCAGCATGGTTCGAAATATATATGTTGGGAGAACTCAGATTTGATTTCTATTATGTGTTCCCATGATTATGAGGATCGTAGAATTGTAAACGAATCGAAGAACGGATATGTTATGCTATTGACATGATTTTCAACATGTATAGAATTGGGAATATGCAAATATCAGAATAGATATATATCTATGATGAAGAGTATGAGTTATTGTTATTGCATATTGATATGTGAGTTGATCAGTATCGCAGGATTATGCCGTCAAATGGTACCGAGGTCAAGTATTGAATTGGATATGTGTTGATTGAGATTAGAAATTGATAGAATACGTATCAACATTTCCATTTCAGATTTGATATTGACAGAGTCGTCATCGAGACATCGACATCGACAGACATTGTGCGACGAAAGGTATAATTCATGTTTTGTTTGGGGAAGACACAACTCAAATAAGATTCAATTTGAGTTTCCCAACAAAATCACATACTAGATTAGTTGCTTGTCTTTTGATATGATTATGATTTGTTTATAGATTATATTCAAATCTTTTGATATGATTATGCTTTTATAGATTTATATTCATGCATTTGAGATAGAAGAGTCATTGGCAGATTTGCCAAACTTCTAGACGTTCGGTGTATCGACGCATAGGAGCAGACATCCTCTGATTGTAGACATTCGATACACACATGACTGAAGTCTAGAAATAAGACGTACAGTTACCCCGATTGGGAGGGTAGGTGACAGACTGTGATGTCTTATTCACACCGGGATCCCTAGAGTAGAGTCAAGTCGAGTCAAGACATGATTTGATTTGAATTGCATGTTTATATAGATTGATTTCACAGACTATGGAGCCCATTATTATTGCTTTGATTCATGATTTATGATTATGTATCAGCATGAATACATGTTTTATACTGGGATTTGTTCTCACCGGAGTTTCCAGCTGTTGTTATGTCTGTATGTGTGCATAACAACAGGTGAGGCAGGATCAGGGTCGCGACAGAGATGAGAGATGGACATAGCGTGGTGATCACGGGCGTAGCAGATGAACTAGTAGTTGTACTTTTGACATGTACTATACTTAAATACTGGTTTGTAGAATATGGATAAAACAATACATGTATATTATGTTTATTGTAATGAAATAAATATAGAACTATCTTTTGCTTAAGTTATAAACTTTTGTTTTAATGTTAAAAGAAAAATTTTGACCCATATTTTTGAACAAGGATCTGATTAATCCCGAAAAGAATTGAGTTAGAGCCCGGGTCCCCACACAGTCAAAATCAAACAACCCAAGCACAATACAGTCTAACTCAATCTCATGTCCGTCATACTGTAGCATACAATGTTTAAATGAATTCACAGATATCAAACATGTCCCCAAAGGAGAAGAGACAGGCACTACAGATGATAAATACTCAACCGGAAATGCATGAATCAATGCAAATCTCCCTGAAATAAATGTATGAGAAGCACCAGTATCAATCAATACATAAGCAGGGTAACCTCATAAAGAACAGTTACCTGCAACGACATCATCTGGTGCTTCCTGGGCCTGCTTCTCTGTCAAAACAAATACTCTGGCCTGCTGTCTCGGAGGCTGGCTCACTATCTGGTTTCCTCTTGGCCTCTGCTGTGACTGAGGAGTCGTCGGTGGTGGCTGAAAGAAATGTACAGCTGATGATCGCCCACCTGTCTGAGCCACTGATCCAAATGACTCCGCTCCATGGGATCTCTGGGAACCTCTCTGTGGACACATCCTAGCAAAGTGTCTTGACTGTCTGCAGATATGACAACTACAAAATACTCCTTGGCATTGCTCCGTGGAATATCTCCCTCTGCAGGTTCTGCAGTAAAGCTCCGGTATAACTCTGTTTGGATCCACTGGAGCCAGAAGAACTGTTTCCCGACTTCTTGAATTGCTTTCCTCGGGCTTTCAAGAACTCTTTTTTTCCACCACTGCTGCTGCCACCCTCAATTTTGGGAGGAGGTTGTTGTGGCCTCGGTGCTGGAGGAACATACGAAGCTCCTTTCTGTCTCATCTGACCAGCTTCAGCTCCTTTGGCTCTATTCAGGACGTCAGCAAAGTTATTCGGTCGCCCAGTGTTCACCAATGTAAAAATCTCGGGGTTCAAACCATTGATGAACTGATCAGCAATAGCTTCCTCATTCTCGGCCACATGTGGAGCAAATCGCAACAAGGTAGATAATCTAGTAACATACTCCTCAATGTTCAACTGACCCTGCTTCAGATTGGCAAACTCTGCCCCCTTGTCTTTCCTGTACAACACTGGGAAAAATCTCTGATAAAACTCAGCTTTAAAAACATTCCAGGTAATAGTCGTACCTCAATGCTCCAATGCTCTCTTTGTCGTAATCCACCAGTTCTTTGCAACATCATGCAACTGGTGCCCAATTAGTCGAACTTGCCGCTCATCTGTATAATCCAAAGAGTCAAACAGCATCTCTATGTCATCTAACCAGCTCTCACAATCAACAGAAGTCTCTGTTCCTTTCAGGGTTGGAGGTTTAAATGACTGAAACCTTTTTAACAGTGTTTCCATTGGAGTTGCTGTCACATCCATCGGATTTACAGATGTACTACCCTGTTCAGGTACTCTTCGAGGAGGCATATCTGATTACCAAAAGGGTTGATAATCAAGTAAACATGTATTATATAAATAGTAACACATGTTAACATTCAAAAGCAAGGAAAGAAAACTCATTCTACCCCGCTCACTACTCCTATCTCAGTCTAAGGTACCTACTGCTCTGATACCACCTGCTGTGGGGACCTGAACCTAATCCTTTTTCTTAATCATTATTAAGAATCAATATAAAAATTAAGAAATGTGGGACATAAAATTTTTTCTTTAAATTGCAAGTACGGAAACGTAATAGACTCAATCTGATATACATGTCAATATAAACGTACAAGTCTTGTACAACATTATTTATCTCAAACTAAAGTTCACTCGCTACATCAAGTACTGAAAATAATTCTACTCTAAGTCCGGATCTCCACGCTAGTTTTTAATCTCTCATCCTCTTCCTGATCCTGATCCTGCCCCACCTATTGTCATGCACACATACAAACAAGACAACAGCCGGATAACTCCGGTGAGAATATAATCCCAGTACAAACAATGTAAACATGCAGTCATATAAAAACATATATAAAAGCATGAAATACATATCCATATCATGTATCAAATCAGAAGACATGTATCGATATAAAGCTGTAAATAAAACTCTGGACTCGTCATCTCAAACTCGACTCATTTTGAATATAGGGATCCTGGTTCCTGGACATTGGTACGATATACCGAATTTCAGCGATAGGAATGAATCAACTCCTAAGCGACATCGATATAAACCAAACATTCAGTGTCTTGGCGAATCGGCCGAAGACTTGGCACATCAGCAAATAACTAGGCACATCAGCCCCTGACTCAACACATGCTCTGCTATAAATCAATAGACTAAGCATACTAATCTCAAGAATTGCAAATATCAATGCAATAAACATTCAGTATGTGATTTAGGGAAACTCAAGTTAAATCTAACTCGAGTTGTGCAATACCGAATCAACATTGATTTATACCTTTCTTTCTATCAATCTGACTCTGTCGAAGTCTCGGATTCAATGCCTGTCAATACTCAATCTGACAATAAAAATATCGAGGTATCGTATCAATATACAACTCAAATCAATACTGGATATAATCAGAACTGAATCAAATTCTGTTTCAACAGCATAACTGTACAATCTCAATATACCCAGCAATACAAATTAGCAGACATCGATTCCCACAATTCATAATCAATAACGATACAAATCTGATATCAAATCTCAATCAAATCAACTCAGAAAATCATAAAAATTCTATACGGTATCCGTCTTCAATCCGGTTTCGTTTATGCGATGTCTAACATATCAGAAATACCATATATGAATCATATCTGATTCTGGTAGTATCATAATTTCAAATGATAACAAAACGTAACAAAACTTACGCCCAGTTGAAGCTCTCGTTGATAGCAACCCGGTACTGAAGTCGGATTCAAAATCTAACGGACGGGTCAAAATATAAAGGCGTAAGGATTTTCTGAAAGATTTCTCGATTTCTCTTTCTTCGTTACTGTATTTTTGAATGAAAGAGCTTATATATATATCCTAGGTTGCATGATAGAGAAACGTGTCTCTTTTTCAAACATTTCTGTCGTCGCTCGGGCGGTGCAAAACTACCGCTCGGGCGCGGCATTTTCTGTCCAAGAACTTTTCTTATGGCACATTGGCGCTCGGGCGGTCACAGACTACCGCTCGGGGGCCACACCTTCTGCCCGAAACATATATTTGATGAACACTGGCGCTCGGGCGGTCAACAACTACCGCTCGGGCGCCAACAGTTCTGTCCAAAAATTGCATAATTCATATGCTTTGCCCAATCTGGTCTCGGAATGATCCGTCTATAATCATATCAATTCAAAATCAATCATCTCAGATTAATATAATAAAAATCTCGGGCATTACAGTCATGAACTCCCTAGTCAACCTGGAACGCACGTCGTCAGTAAAATATTTAGAGCAGAATACCTCTGTGAAGCGCGTTCAGCTCAGAGTAGCCAAATTCAAGGCTACGGATGCTCCTTCCCACCATAAGCGGGCGTCTCTTCCAAACAGGTAGGTCGCACAACGCACCCTATCCTCGTCTCCAAGCCCCATGAACTCGAAGATAACCTCGAGGGACTTAATCCAGCTCTCGGCAATCATGGGATCTGTCGTCTCTGAGAACTCCTTCAGTCTCATCTTCATGAACCGCTCATAGGTAGCCTCAGGCCTCGTCTGCGTAGCTACCCCAGCATTGTTCCCCGCAAACTGTGCGAAGAACTGAATCATTCCGGCTAGCATCTGGGCGTTCATGTCCGGCAGAGGGGGTGGTGGTAAATCTCTCTCCTACCTATAATCCTCACCGTCCTCATGACAATGTTCATCATCCCTCACGCGTTGAGGAATGCGTCTAGGAGGCACACTGTTCCATACATAACCCATACGTAACTAACATGCATAATTTCTATTATTTCTTTAAATTTTAAATAAATATTATATATTCATAATCTTGACATAAAATATTTCATGAAAACACGCTGTTAAAATATTTCATGCTTTAAACGAAATGCGTAAACGTAAAACTTACAGACCGAAGACGTGACTTCGTGAGCTTCTCGAGGTCAGTAGTAGTGCAACCCTTTACAAGAACATAGGCTCTAATACCAACTGTAGAGGCCCGTATTTCGTATTTGAAAATTTGCGGAATAATTTAAAATTTTTCTCTTTAAATAAATAATATGCCTCATCTATAAATAAACTGATAAAAGATTTAATGTTTAAAGTAGCAGCGGAAGTAAATAATGTTTTCAAAACAACAACTTAAAATAATTCTTCAAAGTAAAAACTGAGTTTGAACAAAAATAGTAAATGATAAACATGAGGTTCTCGGGTTCCTACTACTGCCGACCTAAGCTAGCTCACTGGTCCCCGCCCTCGGTCCCGACCTCATCAGTACCTACAAAAATCAAGTCTAGTGAGTCTAAAGACTCAGCATGCATATATCGTGAATAACAAGTAAAATATATCATAAAATTTCATGCCATGTAAAGATATCATATCGTAAAGCATGAGGTAAAAAAAATCGTGTCATGGATAATTATAAATACGTGCATAACTGATAATCGTACGTAAAATGTTTGCTCGATAGAGCCCTGTCTTAAAATAGCATATCGTAATTTTCTGTTGAGATAATGTTCTACGCAAGTGGCCCATAACTTAACATAACATATCATGCACGTCTGATCAGATTAAACCACAGTATACTGGGCGGTAGAGATCATCACGGCCCTTGGACTGGATATCCATACCCATACATGAACCGGTCATAAGTCACCGGGTGAAGTAATAATCCCATAAGGTGAGGTAGCCACAAGAGATATCGCATATATCTCAAAAATAAACATTTTCTAAATTTATGCACGTAATATAATTAAAATCCTATTTTATTTTACCAATTGAGTTGGATCATTCCCAGGCTCGCTGCGACCTAATTCTAACATAAGAAACATGCAAATATTTTCAACTTGACCAACATATCATAACCGAACCCAAAACGAGACATTTATGCTCAAAAAACTTAGTATCTTACCATGACTCCGTACCAACCCGAACCAACATCGAACCATCGTTTAATCATGATTAAAATACACCTAAAATACTGGAAAATATATATCAAGGGCTATAATACACGAAAATTGTGCATGGAGGCCAAAATCATGAAACACTCTTTCGAGAGTCACTTTGGCACATCGCACCGTAAATTCTCGTACGACCTCTAAACTTAACCAAATCACAAACAGCCAAAAACATGACCTTCCTAACTCAATGAGGTACTGTCCAGTCCAAGGCCATAGGCTAAAAGCCAACCAAGAACTCGAAACAAGCCTCTGAGCCGAAGCCCAAGCTGCTGTCAAAAAAATGCAGCAGCAGCTGTTGTGCTTCCTTGCTTCGTTTACGAGGCTATTGGCCATTGGGGCTTGAACCACCGGCCAGAACCTCTTACCAACATACTAAGGTGTGGCTTGAACCATGGCTAAGGGCCCTAGACCAACCACAATCCAAGCAAACACCCAAGGCAACCAAAACTTGAAACCGAGAACACCAAAAATCTGTACTGTGATGCATTGGTTCGCTTGCTGTATTTCATCGTTCCAGTGGCCATACGATTGACCATGGCTCAAGGGCTAAAAAGCCAACCAAGATCAAGAGAAACCCCAAAAGTCGAAACCACACACGCAGGAAAAGAAAGGGGATCGAAGGGGGGTGCTTGTCTTGTTTTGTTTTAAAACCGATGGGACTATGAACCAAGCCATGAAAGGTCATCTTGGTCATGACCTAGACATTCCAAGGAGGGGTTCTAACCATGGCTACATCCCATAGGACAGCCAAGATCCGAACCCTCACCTTAGCCCATAAACCATGCAAATCGAGACACGACATTGCACCATGGAGAGTTGCTGTCAAAACTAGTTGCTGGGGGGTGGGGGGGGGGGGGTAAGGGACTGAAACCAATGGACTAACACCTTCCTAACACACCCTATATTGTGTTTAGATGCAGCCTTGAGTGCCTGGAATCGAGCCAAACGCTGAAACCACAAAAACAAGCAACAACCGTGAGGCACAAATGAAAGGGCCGAAAATACTGCATGTTTTGTTCGAGATGTTGCCGTCCAAAAATTCATTTTTTGCTTCATGATTCATGTACATATAATGTTTTAAAGTATTTATATAACTTGATTGAAGATAAAAGAATGATATAGACATGCCTTGAATTTGTTTTGAAAGAAAACAAACGATTACGACGAACACGGCGCGGAGGAGACGGAGTTCTCTTTTCTTTCTTGTTTTTCCCTCTTATTTTCCTTGATGGCTCACGATTTTTTTCTTGCAGGTTTTCTTCTGAATTTCGGTGGAATGGTGAGGCAGAGAAGGATAGGAAATGAATGGGAATGTTGCAAGATAATTGGAGACTTGAATGGCAAGATACAAACTTTTCTATCCTTAAGTTTGAGAGATAAGGAAATGATTTGACTGAGGGAGATTTAATGGTGAGGTGTCGCCGATTTTATCTTTCAAAATGGGGTAAGAATATTGCTTAATTCTTAATTATTGATGATTAAATGTGAGGGAATTATTCTACCATGAAGGGATATGGAAAAGAACCAAAGATGGAGAGTTGCCAACTATAACAAATCTTTTAAATGTGGTGGCCGAATTTTTCAAGATAATGGAGGGAAAAATACTGCTATATTATTGAATTTTATCTCTTTAAAGTTTTAAACACTAATTATGTATTTTAGTGAAATAGTAAATTAATTTTGGATGGTAATTATCTTGCATGCATGGATAATTCTTAAAATAAATTACTAACATGTTAAGTTTGAATTTCTTAATTAAAATAGGCCTAGATTAATTTATCCCAATTGGTTACACAATTTAAATTAGGCTTTTAATTAATTATTGGAAATAAAAGAACTTATTTTCTACTTAACTCCAATTAATTAATTAAATCCCTAAGCATTCTTTATCTTAAATAAATTCTAGGAATGTTTTCTTATCCTTACATTTTATCTCAATACTCCAACTCCGGTCCGGCCTCTCTTATTTAACCGAAAAGATAAAAACTAAACTACTGCGTAAAATAAATAATCATAACTCAACCAATTTTAAAGAATGAATATAAATCCTTATGCATAAAAAGATCATTTAAATTTAAATAATAGTAATTATGCATGGCTTGTACGTATTCTGATTTAACGGGTTCTACATGCTATGTTTTGCATTATGTGGCCCTTAAAAGCATATTAATTCATGACCCCTATGATTGATTGATTGATTTTTGGATTTGATGGCGCTTTGCCGACGCTATCATACGATCATCCCTTATACTTGATTGAGGCCAGTGTGCCAGCTCGAGCATTGATTTGATAGCGATTCGATTGATTCTGATACATACTCAGTGGACGGGCATTTGACCTGATATCCCCACGACATGCATGCATTGCATATCATATATCATTGTGTAGACACATGTTGTATATATTATGGTTGTTCCATACAGAGCTTTTCTCACCCCCAAGGGGGGGCTGTTGTTGTCTTTGTGTGTGGACAATGGTAGGTACTCCAGGTTATCAGGAGATTGGAGAGGGTACTTCTGGAGGGAGTCATATATGAGTTGAGGTTTAGTGGTTTATCCCAATGTATATATGTATATATACTGGGGCATGTTCCGATGATATGAGTTGATTGTACGTGTTTGATTTTGATTATGTGTGGGCCTATTTTCTGATGTGATATGTTTAGACGAGATTTTATTATATACTATTTTTAGTATCATAATTATCGTTGACACGTTTTGAGCTCATTGTAAAGAAAATTTTCACTCGTTTTATGCTATAATTAATTAACCCTAATAAAATTGTATTGTAACAATAATTAGGAGATAAGGGCCCCACAATGTATGGTATCAGTGTATAGTTGGGAATGCTCGATTGAGTCTTGCGTACAGTTGAATATGCACAAATGAATTGTGCGTTTGTGTTTGATTTATTTGTATTACTTGCTCTTCCTTGATTTAGTTTGAGTAAGTTGTTGATGAGATTGATGATTCGATATGATTTGATGATGTATAATTGATGTTTACTTGTGATATTCATATTATATTTTGTAGATGGATCCCACAAATGAAACTACTATGAGTGGTAGTACTGAGAGAATGTTGAACAGTTCGAAGGAATGTCCATGGATTTGGTGATGGGTCGATTCCAGGATTTGAAACCACCGAGGTTCTTTGGCACCGAGAGTGCAGAAAGAACAGAGACCTGGATAAAAGATATCGAGCACTTGTTTAATATTGTTGAATATTCCAAGCCTCATAGAATGGAGCTTGCCCTGTATCAATTGAAAGACCGAGAAAAATCTTGGTGGGAAGCCGCTGAGATTGGATTGAAAGAGGCCGGTATTGAAGTCACATGGGACGTCTCAAAGGCCCAATTTCTTGAGCATTAATCTCCATGTAGAACCCAAAAATCAGTACACGTAAACCCATGCATTTATTGAATTGTAAAATTATTTATTTAATTTTAAAATTATTTTTTTTATGATGCATGATTTATGATTTGTATTATTTTAAATTATTACATGTTTATTTGATGCACGTTAAAAGGTTTTCATGAGTTTTATGTTTCAGGCGAATATTCGATACGAGATCGGAAAAAGTGACCGGTGATGATTTAGATGATTTTTTATTTATGTGGTATTTTATTTCAAGTCAAGAAAATTGATATTTTAAGTGATTTATGAAAATTTTAGCATTTTAAAACCAAATTGTTTTTATTTATTAGATTTTTTTAAGTTTTTAAACTTTTCAAATACTAATTTGATCATTTGGAGTTTTTAATCTTAAAAATTTGGTACTTAACTATTTTAATTAAATCTTTGAGTGGGATTAAATAATTAGATTAGTATTATATTATCACTAATTATTTAACTAAGCATATTTTTAGCCCCTATTTAGTTAATTAAGCAAAAAATTTACCTAAACTACTACACACTCACGCACACACACAACACACACACACACACACGTGAATTGAAGGGGCAAGGCTAGGGTTCTTGAGTTCTCTTTCAGCAGCTACTATCTCAACCCCTTTCTCTTCCAAATTTTTGTAGATTTACGTCTTTTTTTGGAGCAAGAATCGTGTCGCAAGCGTCTCCCGGTCATCCCCCATAATCAACCGCGTCGGTATTCGTTATCTTCACACGTTTCAACGCAAAGGCATGTGTAATCTTTCATTTTTCTCATCGATCTTGTCATAGTAAATATTTTGATGCATATTGTATGTAAAAAAAATCTGTGTATGTTATGCCAAAATTTAAGCGTTGATGCTAGGAACGATTTTGGAATAAAATTTTAGATCTCAAAACCGAATTTGATGTCATTTTGAATCTTGTGAATTTTCAATCGCTTTTCTGGAAAAAATTTCAACATATTAACGTAGTACTTTTTGATACATTTGATTTGACAGTAAATTTGTAATTTTTCGACAAGAAACGAGTGATTTATGATCATTCTCATGTGACTGCTCAAACTGTGACGTTTTCAATATGTGTTCTTCATGTTTTCTTGAGGTTTACTAGTTGCAGGCTTCGTTGGGAATCGCTGGGTGGTCATTGCTGCATTTAGGTATGTCACGGGTTGTGGTCAGACGCTAATTGGTGTGTCGTTTTGAGTCGGCATAGGTCTGGTTACAATAGAAATTGTAAGGAAGCGTATTGTGCCGAATGTCGGATTAGTGGGATTGAAACGCGTTGGTGTCGCATGCCATCGTTTGGTGATGTTTGGGGCATTTTTATGGGTTTGAGTCAATGTCATAGCGTCCTAGGATGGGTCTCAAGGTTAGTCCATGGATGGTTAGAGTCGGTTGGATCCCACAAATGAAACTGCTATGAGTAGTAGTACTGAGAGAATGTTGGAAAATTCGAAGGAATGTCCATGGATTTGGTGATAGGTCAATTCCAGAATTTGAAACCACCGAGGTTCTTTGGCACCGAGAGTACAGAAAGAGCAGAGGCCTAGGTAAAGGATATCGAGCAATTGTTTAATATTGTTAAATATTCCAAGCCTCGTATAATGAAGCTTGCCCTGTATCAATTGAAAGACCGAGAAAAATTTTGGTGAGAAGCCGCTGAGATTGGATTGAAAGAGACCGGTATTGAAGTCACATGGGACGTCTTCAAGGCCCAATTTCTTGAGCAATACTCTCCTTGTAGAACCCAAAAATCAGTACACGTAAACCCATGCATTTATTGAATTGTAAAATTATTTATTTAATTTTAAAATGTTTTTTTTAGGATGTATGATTTATGATTTGCATTATTTTAAATTATTACATGTTTATTTGATGCACGTTAAAAAGTTTTCTTGAGTTTTATGTTTCAGGCGAATATTCGATACGAGATCGGGAAAAGAGACATGTGACGATTTAGGCGATTTTTGATTTATGTGGTATTTTATTTCAAGTCAAGAAAATTGATATTTTAAGTGATTTATGAAAATTTTAGCATTTAAAAACCAATTTTTTTTATTTATTAGGTTGTTTTAATATTTTAAACTTTTCAAATACTAATTTGATCATTTGGAGTTTTTAATCTTAAAAATTTGGTACTTAACTATTTTTATTAAATCTTTGAGTGTGATTAAATAATTAAATTCGTATTATATTATCACTAATTATTTAAATAAGCATATCTTTAGCCGCTATTTAGTTAATTAAGCAAAAATTTACCTAAACTACTACACACTCACGCACACACACAACACACACACACACACACGTTGAATTGAAGGGGCAAGGCTAGGGTTCTTGAGTTCTCTTTCAGCAGCTACTATCTCAACCCATTTCTCTTGTGAATTTATTGAGATTTACGAGAAGCTCACGAAGTCACGCCTGAAGTCTGTAAGTTTTAAAGTTTTAAAATTATTTCATGTAGTAAGCGTCAAGGTCATGATTTCAACATGTACATGTTTAAGTTCGATTTACGTACATCTTATGATATGGATATTATGTTCATGCATGTTGGTTTACGTGTTGGGTAAATTTTGGAACAATATGCCTCCTAGCCGTATGATTGCACATGGAGCAGGTGAAGAGGACAGAGAGGCTCGAGATGGGGAGAGGGCCACTCCTCCTCGCCCATCGCCAGATATGCAGGGACAAATGCTTGCAGGGATGATAGAGTTCTTCGCACAGTTTGCGGGGAACAATGCTGGAGTAGATACGGGAGTGAGGCCCAGGCCAGAGGCAGTGTATGAGAGTTTCAGGAGGATGGATCCAAAAAAGTTCTCGGGGACTACTGACCCGGTAATATATGAGGGATGGATTAAGTACATGGAAGTGATATACATTTTTATGGAGTTGCGGGATGCAGACAGAGTCAGATGTGCCACCTTTCTGTTGACAGGGGACGCCGGACTGTGGTGGAAAAGTGCATCTGTGGTAGTGAATGTGCAGACCCTTACATGGGAGGGCTTCAAGGAAGTGTTTTACTCCTAGTACTTCTGTAATAGCCCAACCTTTCATCATGTTAATCCTTATGGTTTATTATTGTTTTGATCATGTTTTATGCTTTACTGGTTGAAATTATGTTAATCCTTATGGTTTATTATTGTTTTGGTATTATGTTCATAGTTGGTGATGATTATGGAAATATATGGGTAGAATAGAAAGTTGATCTTAAGCCAAATAGGAAATGGAAGTGCAGAAACGGTATGACAAATGTGACAGTAGTTGTGGTTTTTAGTATAATGTTTTGTATATTGATTCAATTGATGTGAGGCCACTTTCATTAGAAAGATAAGATATAAGTAACTTTCCTGTTTTGAGTTTTGTTCAAATCATTAGGGAAGACGAGCCAAAAGTGGCCCGAATTGTGTGTGTGTGTATCGTTGTTCCTACACTGACACATGTTGAGAGAATGAGCATAACTTTTTACTCAGACCTGCAAATGACATGAGGCCAATTGGAGATGCAAGAATAGACATAGGGCTACAAATTTCATGTTTACCACTTTGGCTTATTCGGAAGAAAAACTGCAGTTTTGGCCCTTGGCAGTGGGTACACAGACCCATACACGGACCCCTACACGGGGTCCGGGTCTTGCCAAGCAAAATGTGTGATTTACAGTGTGTACACGGACCTATACACGGAGGGGGGGACGGGGTTCGTGGCTATGGCATATAAAACACGTTTTCGGTGTATTGGAAGGCTTATTTATGGATGAGTATAGATGTTTCTACCTATTTCCTTACATTCTTTTCCTTCTTCATCGGTTCTTGCTTTTCTTTCTCAAAGATTCTCTCCAATATTTCTTTACTTAAAATCAAGTATTTAAGTGAAGTTCTTAAGTCCCTCTACTAAGGTTTCAAGCTTCTCTAAGGAATTCAATCAAAGTTACATAAGCAACCATTGTGCTTGTGGTAGTAAGTAGAAGCTTCCTCTCAAGTGTTCACATGATTTTTATATGTATCAAGCCATGTTACTATTAATTAGCTCCTTCCATTGGCATATAATTGATATGTATATTGTTAAATATTCATTGTTCAAGGATTTTCATTGAATTCATTGATCAAGGAGCTAATACATCATTGTGCCTACCAAGTGTTTGTATAAATGCCTCTATGAGATTTCCTTTGATTAAAACCAAGGAATGATAGTAATTCATGCATGTCGTTGGCCAATCACATGATTATAGAGTATCTCTCACAATTTTGATATTTATATGAAAGAGATTGAAACGTCCTGCTCTTTTTATTGCTTTAAAAGTACTAGAATTTTTTTTTCCTTTCTCTAAAATTTTCGGCTTTCACTAAAATATTTTTATAAAATATTTTAACCCTTAAAATAAAATACCCACCATCTAACATTTTAAAAATCAAGTGCAATGGTCATAAAATAAAATCGTCGCATGATTACCAAACCTAAAAAGCAATAAATTTGAAAAGTAAAGCCCATACTAAACCTCTCAAAATCTCTCAAAAGCATAAGTAAATAGTCTTAAAATCTTTAAATAAAATCATAAAGCATAATGCGGAAAATCTAGCGCTGGTCCTCGGGTTGTGTGCGCCTTCAGTCCAGTCAAATCTTTCATCAAGTCCTCCCTCAATACCACCTGCATCCATCACACCTAGTGAGTCTAAAGACTCAACACACCATAATCTTTATAACGAGTAATACGTAATACAGTCAACATATAACGGTGAAAAATATTTGTACTTAGAATATCGTTTTCATGAAGATGCATAAACTTGAACGTAAACATTTTCATAAATATTTTCATGATGCATTTCATAAACCTTAACCTTTTTCCTTTTTTCTCAACATGACATGACATAAAACATTTTCATGATCATAAACATTTTTTTTTTGCCTTTTCCTTTTCCTTTTCCTTTTTCCTTTTCCTTTTGTTGAATTCAGATCGTTAATTGTGACTTTCCTGATCATGCTCATGAGGGTTGATGGATCTATCTACATAAAACCACAGTACTGGGCGGCGGGGGACACCAGCAACACTCTCACCGGTCAACTGGGCCCTGGCCTATCATGATTCGAATAGAAATACGATCATCGGGGCTCCCTCTAGGGCCTTTTCCAATAAATGGGTTCCTTCTGGGGCCTTTCTTCTCACGATATTCCCATTCTTCCGTTACCACAAAACCTGTAAGGTCCAAAATTAAGACGACGTAATCCAACTGCATGCGAATCTAGGAAATTATGAAAAATTGAGTAATTAATTGATTTTAGATGCTAATTAATTGTGTGACGTACTTGTTTATATGCTGAATGAGATTTATTTGTCTTCATGCATAAAAAAATGTATTTTAGGAATATTCAAGTGACGATCGAGGAACGGGGACCGAGGGCTGAAGAAAACGTAAAATATTTTTATTAAATAATTATTTTTAATTATTTAAAAGATGGTCGATGCTTTTTAGTATTTTTGAAAATAAAGGGTTTTTGAGGTGATTTTATACGCCGGGACGTAAATTTTATCGGTGTTGGTTCTTCAACTAAAATACGAACTTTTGGCAACCCGACTAATAAATTCACATGTTTAATTAATCAAAACTTTGGTTAAAATTTTATTAATCCTAATTAAAGCTATTGGGCTTGAATTTTGTGGCTTAATAGGCCTAAAGCCTACTTAGTTAATGAATTAGTATTTAAAGTGTTAATTATATCAAAACCCTATTCTACTTCATGATCATAATCGGCCACCAACTCTCAATAATCTGAAACTCTCCACCACACACACACAACCTCACGGCACTTCACTCAATTTGGAGAAGATTTCGAAAAGGCAAGCAAGATCAAGCCATCGTCGCGTCCCGTTCTTCGTCGTCAACGGATTTTCGAGCTTATAAAACGCAAAGGCACGCCATACATCTGCTTTTCTCATCCATCATATCATATTATTGATTGAATTATTGTGTGCATGAAGAACATGAAATATTTTTCAGAATTTTCGGTTTATGACATGTATAAATGAGAAAACATGATTTTTGAATCCAATAACTTGTATATTATTTGGTTAAGGGGCTGCCATGACATAAGGAAGGATCAAGAGTGGTTTACACTTGTTTTAGAATCACACCAACTCACCTTAATCACCACCAAAAGTTACGGAAGAAACAAAACACCAAGCAGCGCGAGTTGCTGTCTTGGGTTGAGGGTTCGGGTTTTCATTGCAGGGGGTTGGGGTTGGGTTGGCTGGTTCCAGGGGCTAGCCAAGGTCACGAGGGAGTCAAGGAGGGAGTCCTAGCCAAGCTAGGACTCACGGTCAGGGCTAGCTAGGACTCCACCCGAGAACCATGCACAAGTTGGTGCAGGGTTTACGCACAGGTCCAGGGGATGAGGGTCTCAACTCAGGGTCACGGACTGGGCTAGGGTGGCTCACTAGGGTCCTAGCATGGTGCACAATAATTTAGTTCAGGGGCTGGGGCGTCGGCTTAGGGTCTAGACACAAAAATCGTAGAGTCCATGAAAGCTGAAAGTCTCGGCCAGCATGGGGTTACTTAGGAAGCTGTCGTTTTTGTGGTTTTGGCTGGTTTCTTGGTGAGGTTAGAGTCCAGTAGGGTACTTCAACATGTTGGGCAGGTTCTGGTTTGATATTGCTCGGGTGTAACTCGTGAAAATCGAAAGTTGGCTCGAGGTCGAAGTTTAGGTGTCGAATAGGGTATTTAAAAGAAGAAAAAAAATTGGAAAATGGCTCACGGGGGTCGAGTCGGGGTCCATAAGGGCTAAAATAATATAAAAAGACTAAATTTAGAATTTAGGAATTTTATATTAAAGTTTGGTATTTTTCGGGATTAAAACACCGTCAAAATAATTAAGAAAAGATAATTGAAAAAGTCTAACATTTAGGCCAAATAAAATTATGAAAAAATTCACGTAAGCTTAAATAATTATTTGGGACATGTTAGAGTCATGAAATCAAGGAAAAAGTCGAAAAGGTAAAATTTTACGTCTAGGGGTAAAACGGTCTTTTTGCACCTAGAGCATAGTAAACGTCATGGCAGTGCCCTAAATGATATTTTTATGAAAATATGATTATTTTAAATGTTTATGAATTATTCATGATTAAATGATGATTTTTAAATGTCTAAGGGATTTTTATGATTTAAGAAGACATTTAAAATACATGTTGCATGCTTGGTTTCAAAGATGAAAAACGTAATGATATTCATGATTTTTTTTAAGTGATGCGAATGAAAAATGTTGAAGGATGTGAAATAATTGTGACTAATTCGTTAATGTTGGCGACGTCGTGAGGGTTATGGTCTCAGTGGGAGCCCGACGATCGTGTTTCCATCATTGCGAATATGTGGTAACGGATATGTGGTAACGGTTTTCTGGTAACGGAAAAATAGGAATATCGTGAGGGGAAAAGGCCCCAGAGGGAGCTCATTTATGGGTAAAGGCTCCAGAGGGAGCCCCGGCGATCGTATTTCTATTCGAATCATGATAGGCCAGGGCCCAGTTGACCGGTGAGAGTCTTGCTGGTGTCCCCCGCCGCCCAGTACTGTGGTTTTATGTGGATGGATCCATCGACCCTCATGAGCATGATCAGGAAAGTCACAATTAACGATCTGAATTCAACAAAGGAAAAACGAGGAAATGTTCATGATTATGTTTAAGGTTTTATGTCATGTCATGTTGAGGAAAAGGAAATTCATGTTTGCATGTCATGAAAATGTTTATGTTTAAAGTTTTATGCATCATGAAAATATTTACAAAAATGTTTATGTTTATGCATCTTCATGAAAATGATATTTTAAGTACAAATATTTTTCACCGTTATATGTTGACTGTATTACGTATTACTCTTATCAAGATTATGGTGTGTTGAGTCTTTAGACTCACTAGGTATGATGGATGCAGGTGGTATTGAGGGAGGACTTGATGAGTGATTTGACTGGACTGAAGGCGCACATAACCCGAGGACCAGCGCTACATTTTCCGCATTATGCTTTATGATTTTATTTAAAGATTTTAAGACGATTTACTTATGATTTTGAGATATTTTGAGAGGTTTAGTATGGGCTTTACTTTTCAAATTTATTGCTTTTTAGGTTTGGTAATCATGCGACGATTTTATTTTATGACCATTGCACTTGATTTTTAAAATGCTAGATGGTTGGTATTTTATTTTAAGGGTTAAAATATTTTATAAAAATATTTATGTGAAAGCCGAAAATTTTAGAGAGAGGAAAAAAAAAATTTCTAGTACTTTTAAAGCAATATAAAGAGCAGGACGTTTCAAAACCGTTACCACATATCCGTTACCACATATTCGCAATGATAGAAACACGATCGTCGGGCTCCCACTGGGACCATAACCCTCACGACGTCGCCAACATTAACGAATTAGTCACAATTATTTCACATCCTTCAACATTTTTCATTCACATCACTTTAGAAAAAAAATCATGAATATCATTACGTTTTTCATTTTTGAAACCAAGCATGCAACATGTATTTTAAATGTCTTCTTAAATCATAAAAATCTCTTAGACATTTAACAATCATCATTTAATCATGAACAATTCATAAACATTTAAAAATAATAATATTTTCGTAAAAATAGCATTTAGGGCACTGCCATGACCTTTACTAATTTCCCGGTGTAAAAAGACCGTTTTACCAATGGACTCGACATTTTACCTTTTCGACTTTTTTTCTTGATTTCATGACTCTAACATGTCCCAAATAACTATTTAAGCTTACGTGAATTTTTTCCATAATTTTATTTGGCTTAAAACTTAGACTTTTTTCAATTATCTTTTCTTAATTATTTTGACGGTGTTTTAATCCCGAAAAATCCCAAACTTTAATATAAAATTCCTAAATTCTAAATTTAGTCCTTTTATATTATTTTAGCCCTTGTGGACCACGACTCAACCCTCGTGAGTCGTTTTCCAATTTCTTCTTCTTTTAAATACCCTATTTGACACCTAAACTTCGACCCCGAGCCATCTTTTGATTTTCACGAGTTACTCTTGAGCCATGTCAAACCAAAACTTGCCCAACATGCCAAAGTACCCTACTAGACTATAATTTTGTCAAAATATCCGCCCAAAATCGAAAACGAAGCAGCCTCAGGTGACACCTAATCTGGCCGAGAGTTTTAAATTGTGTGGACTCTTGTTTGTTGTGTTAGGGACCCTAGCCAACGACCCTAGCCCCGAACCCGTGTGTTGTGCACCTCCTTAGGACCCTAGTGAACCACCCTTGCCCAGCCTGTGCCCCATGCATCGAGCCCCTGGACCCCTGAAGCTGTGCGAAACATGCAGCAGCTTTGTGCCACTCTCTCGGGTAGAGTCCTTCCTACGATGGACTCTTCGCCGCCTCTCCTCTCGAGTCCTAGTAGGGCTAGGACTCTTCCCTGGTCTCCCCCACGCCCCTGGCTAGCCCCTGGACAAGAGCCGCACCAAGCCCGGCCGTGAGGACCCCTAACCGAACCCATATTTAATAAAAATATTTTACGTTTTCTTCAGCCCCCGGTCCCCGTTCCTCGATCGTCACTTGAATATTCCTAAAATACATTTTTTATGCATGATGACAAATAAATCTCATTTAGCATACAAACAAGTACGTCACATAATTAATTAGCAACTAAAATCAATTAATTACTCAAATTTTCATAATTTCCTAGATTCGCATGCAGTTGGATTACGTCGTCTTAATTTTGGACCTTACAATTCCTCCCCCCCTTGAATAAAATTTCGTCCTCGAAATTAGATCTTACCGAATAGATCCGGATAGCGACTCTTCAAGTCCCTCTCGGTTTCCCAAGTAGCTTCCTCTTCCGAGTGATTCAGCCAATTGACCTTGACCATTGGAATGACTTTGTTACGCAGTCGTCTTTCTTGTCTAGCCAGAATCTGGACAGGTCTTTCTTCATACGACATATTTGGAGTTAGTTGAAGAGGTTCATAATTAAGCACATGTGATGGGTTAGACATGTACTTCCGCAGCATCGAAATGTGGAACACATTGTGAACTCCAGAAAGTGCGGGTGGCAATGCCACTCTATAAGCTAGTGTCCCAATCCTCTCCAAAATCTCGAATGGGCCAATAAATCTAGGACTAAGCTTGCCCTTTTTGCCAAAACGCATAACACCCTTCATGGGTGCTATCTTCACAAACACGTGGTCGCCTACTGCAAACTCTAAGTCCCTTCGTCTTTTGTCCGCATAACTCTTTTGTCGGCTTTGTGCAGTCTTCATTCTATCACGAATCTTGACTACAAGCTCTCTGTTTCTTCAATCACATCTGGACCAATGTCTCTTCTTTCCCCAACCTCGTCCCAATGAATAGGAGATCTACATTTTCTTCCATAGAGTGCCTCAAAAGGAGCCATTCCTATTGATGATTGATAGCTGTTATTGTAAGTGAACTCCACTAGAGGTAATTTTCTGTTCCCAACTGCCTTGGAAATTAATAACACATGCTCGCACTAGATCTTCCAAAGTCTGTATAACTCTTTCTGACTGACCATCGGTTTGAGGGTGGAACGCTGTACTGAACAATAACTTGGTCCCCATCGCTGCATGCAGACTCTTCCAAAAAGATGAAGTGAATCGCGGGTCTCTATCAGAAACAATAGATACTGGTATCCCATGCAGACGAACTATCTCCCGAATATATAACTGTGCATACTGAGCCATGGTGAATGTCGTCTTAATAGGTAGAAAATGCGCTGATTTCGTAAGACAATCAACTATCACCCAAATGGCATTCAATCCCTTAACAGTCTTAGGCAATCCCACAACAAAGTCCATGGTGATATTTTCCCATTTCCACTCGGGAATAGGGAGTGGCTTCAATTTTCCCGCTGGTCTCTGATGCTCTGCTTTGACTTGCTGACAAGTCAAACATTCGGATACATATCTCAAGATGTCTCTCTTCATGACTGGCCACCAATATAACAACTGCAAATCTCTATACATCTTTGTACTGCCCGGATGAATGGAATATGGTGTGTTGGGCTTCCTTCATAATAAGATCTCTCAAAGAATCGTCACTAGGAACCCATAGACGGTCTCGATAACGGACTAAACCATCCACCACTGAATATAAATTCCGGCCCTTGGCTTCATCTCTTGCTCTCCACTTTTGCATCTGCTCATCAGTAGACTGCCCATCACGAATTCTATCTCTCAAAGTCGACTGTACTGATAATGTGGCAAGATTAGGGGCCTTGCCCCTAGCATACACTGTGAGTTCAAACCGCTGTATCTCGGGCTGCAACGGTCTTTGGAGTGATAAATGAGTGATAACTGCTGCTTTTCTACTCAATGCGTCTGCCACTACATTAGCTTTCCCCGGATGGTAGCTAATGTCACAATCATAGTCCTTTACCAATTCAAGCCATCTGCGCTGTCTCATATTCAACTCCTTTTGGGTGAAGAAGTATTTCAAGCTTTTATGATCGGTGAATATTTTGCACTTCTCCCCATAAAGGTAGTGTCTCCAAATCTTTAGTGCAAAGACTACTGCTGCAAGCTCAAGATCATGAGTAGGGTAGTTCTTTTCATGAATTTTCAAATGTCTTGACGCATAGGAGATAACTCGGTCGTTTTGCATCAGAACTGCACCTAGACCTAGCTTAGAAGCGTCGGTATAAAGAACATACTCCCCTTGCCCTGAGGGCATGGATAACACTGGTGCTGATATCAAGGCTTGCTTCAACTTGTCAAAACTGTCTTGACACTCGGATCCCTAAATAAACTTAGCATTTTTCTTCGTCAAAGATGTCAAAGGCATTGCAATAGATGAGAACCCCTTGATGAATTTGCGATAATAGCCGGCTAATCCCAAGAAACTGAGAATCTCGGTGACACTCTTCGGTACTGGCCACTCTTTTACTGCCTCAACTTTACTCGGATCAACTTCCACGCCATCACTAGAAATGATGTGGCCTAAGAACGCCACTCTGTCAAGCCAAAACTCGCACTTGCTGAACTTTGCATATAGCTTTCTGTCTCTTAATACCTGCAGTGCTGTCCTCAAATGGCGACTATGCTCCTCTCTGCTCTTGGAATAGATCAATATGTCATCAATGAAGACAATAATAAAGTGATCCAGATACGGCTGAAATACGCGATTTATGAGATCCATGAAGATCGCTGGCGCATTGGTCAACCCGAATGGCATGACCATAAACTCATAGTGCCCATATCTTGTGCGAAATGCTGTCTTGTGCACGTCAGACTCCTTGACTTTCAACTGATGGTATCCAGATTGCAGATCAATTTTAGAAAATATCGAAGCTCCTTGCAACTGGTCAAATAAATCCTCAATTCTTGGCAGTGGATACTTATTTTTGATAGTGACCCTATTGAGCTCTCGATAATCGATGCAAAGACGCATACTACCATCTTTCTTTTTCACAAACAAAACCGGTGCGCCCCACGGAGAGTAACTAGGGTGAATAAAACCTTTGTCTAGCAATTCTTGAATTTGATCTTTCAATTCTTTCATTTCAGCAGGTGCTAGACGATAAGGTGCTTTAGATAAGGAACAGTGCCCGGCATAAGATCAATAGAGAATTCCACTTCACGATCGGGTGGGATGCCAGAAACGTCTTCGGGAAAGACGCTAGGAAAATCCCTCACAATATCAACATCTTCTAACTTCTGGCTGATGGATTCATGTGTAGTAGTGACACATGCTAAATACGCCTGAAATCCATGCTTAATAAGCTTCCTCGCACTTAGACAAGAGATAATGTGCGGCATTTGCTGGTTTCTTGCCGCCTCGAAAACAAAAGATTTACCACTGGGTGGCCTAATTGATACTGATCGCTGACGAAAATCAATCGAAGCTCCATTCGCTGATAGCCAATCCATCCCAAGTATAATATCTAATTCGGGCATAGAAAGCACAATAAGATCTGCCCGAACAACATCTCTGAATAAACAAAGCTCCAGATTCTTAACAATCTTAGATGTGAGCATCTGATCACCGGAAGGAATCGAAACTTTGAAACCCAAACCCATATCTTGAGGAGTAATATTCAGTCTTTTGATGAAGGTTTCTGATATGAAAGAGTGTGTAGCTCCTGAATCTAGCAAAGCATAGGTAGCTACGCCTAGAATGATGATCCTCCCCGTGATGAGTGTAGTGTCTGCCTCTTCCTCAGCTTCCTCGGCATTCATAACATAAGCTCGGGCCGTAGTAGCTGCTTTCCTCTTTGGGCAATCAATAGCTTTGTGACCGGCCTCCTTGTAGTAGAAACATTTATATGATCCCAACTCGCATTTGCCAAGATGTAGACGGTTGCACTCCTTGCATGGTTGCCTCTCAGCAGGCTTTGGTGCTCCCGGATTCTGTGGCTTTGGTGGCGCTGGCTTCTTGACTTGACCTTGGGGATTTTGAGGCCCTTGAGGTCAAGGAGGACCCGTATTTGGCTTCTTGTTGGGTTGATTGTTATTCTGATAGTGCTGCCTCTTGCGCTGAATCTCAAAGTCAATGTCCTTTAAGGATTGCTCAGCTTGATATGCATAAGTAACTGCCATAGCATAATTCTCCGGACGCATCATCATAACTTTATCCCGAATGGTAGGTCTTAGGCCATCCTTGAAATGCCTAAGTTTTTCTTCCGCGTCTCCAGCAATAAGGGGTACAAAGTGGCAACCCCTATCAAACTTCTTCACAAAATCAGCAACAGATATGTCTCCCTGACAGAGGGTCATAAATTCCCTCTTTATCAGGCTTCTGACATCAGCAGTAAAGTATTTCTCATAGAATTTCGTCTTGAACTGTGCCCAAGTGAGTGTAGCAAGTTCAACACCATGCTCGGCTCCTTCCCACCATAAAGAAGCGTCGTCCCTAAGCAGATAAGTAGTGCATCTCACACGGTCGGCGTCTCCCATGTTCAGATAGCGAAAATGTACCTCGAGTGATCGAATCCAACTCTCGGCGGCAAATGGATCGGTGGTGCCAGAAAATTCCTTCGGCCCTAGCCTCCGGAACTGCTCATAAATATCCTGCGGTGGCCTAGGTGGCTGCTGCTGCATCTGCTGTAACTGCAGCTGTAATTGCTGCTGCTGTAACTGGTGCTGCTGTAACTACTGCTCGAAGAGGCGAGCCATGCCCTCTAATGCACGAGTAGCAGGATTCCCAGGTGGAGGAGGTGGTGGTGGTGCATTTTTTTGACTATTCCCTCGGCTATTAACACTGTTCTCTGCCTGATTCTCGATAACGGGTACGCGTCTAGGAGGCATTTTATCTGAATGTTTTCCAAATTCTAACGTAACCAACATGCATTTAAATCTAAGTTATCTAATCATGTAACACATCCTGACTTAATTAGCATTTTAAGCATGCAAGGCAATACTAAAAAAAAAACTATTAAACAGGTATCATAAACATAATATCCATAACGTCATGCAGGTTAAATCATATAGAATCACATAAAGCAAGTAAATCTTACAACTTGAGGCTTGACAACTGATCTTCCCGGCGCTGATGGTGGCACAACCCTTTACAGGACCTTTGCTCTGATACCAACTGAAACGTTCTGCTCTTTTTATTGCTTTAAAAGTACTAGAAATTTTTTTTTTCCTTTCTCTAAAATTTTCGGCTTTCACTAAAATATTTTTATAAAATATTTTAACCCTTAAAATAAAATACCCACCATCTAGCATTTTAAAAATCAAGTGCAATGGTCATAAAATAAAATCGTCGCATGATTACCAAACCTAAAAAGCAATAAATTTGAAAAGTAAATCCCATACTAAACCTCTCAAAATCTCTCAAAAGCATAAGTAAATAGTCTTAAAATCTTTAAATAAAATCATAAAGCATAATGCGGAAAATGTAGCGCTGGTCCTCGGGTTGTGTGCGCCTTCAGTCCAGTCAAATCACTCATCAAGTCCTCCCTCAATACCACCTACATCCATCACACCTAGTGAGTCTAAAGACTCAACACACCATAATCTTTATAACGAGTAATACGTAATACAGTCAACATATAACGGTGAAAAATATTTGTACTTAAAATATAATTTTCATGAAGATGCATAACTTTGAACATAAACATTTTCATAAATATTTTCATGATGCATTTCATAAACCTTAACCTTTTTCCTTTTTCCTCAACATGATATGACATAAAACATTTTTCATGATCATAAACATTTTTTTTTCCTTTTCCTTTTCCTTTTCCTTTTTCCTTTTCCTTTTGTTGAATTCAGATCGTTAATTGTGACTTTCCTGATCATGCTCATGAGGGTCGATGGATCCATCTACATAAAACCACAGTACTGGGCGGCGAGGGACACCAGCAACACTCTCACCGGTCAACTGGGCCCTGGCCTATCATGATTCGAATAGAAATACGATCGTCGGGGCTCCCTCTGGGGCCTTTTCCTATAAATGGGTTCCTTCTGGGGCCTTTCTTCTCACGATATTCCCATTCTTCCGTTACCACAAAACCGTTACCACATATCCGTTACCACATATTCGCAATGATGGAAACACGATCGTCGGGCTCCCACTGGGACCATAACCCTCACGACGTCGCCAACATTAACGAATTAGTCACAATTATTTCACATCCTTCAAAATTTTTCATTCACATCACTTTAGAAAAAAAAATCATGAATATCATTACGTTTTTTCATTTTTGAAACCAAGCATGCAACATGTATTTTAAATGTCTTCTTAAATCATAAAAATCCCTTAGACATTTAACAATCATCATTTAATCATGAACAATTCATAAACATTTAAAAATAACCATATTTTCGTAAAAATAGCATTTAGGGCACCGCCATGACCTTTACTAATTTCCCGGTGTAAAAAGACCGTTTTACCCCTGGACTCGACATTTTACCATTTCGACTTTTTTTCTTGATTTCATGACTCTAACATGTCCCAAATAACTATTTAAGCTTACGTGAATTTTTTCCATAATTTTATTTGGCCTAAAACTTAGACTTTTTTAATTATCTTTTCTTAATTATTTTGACCGTGTTTTAATCCCGAAAAATCCCAAACTTTAATATAAAATTCCTAAATTCTAAATTTAGTCCTTTTATATTATTTTAGCCCTTGTGGACCACGACTCAACCCCCGTGAGCCGTTTTCCAATTTCTTCTTCTTTTAAATACCCTATTTGACACCTAAACTTCGACCCCGAGCCATCTTTTTATTTTCACGAGTTACTCCTGAGCCATGTCGAACCAAAACTTGCCCAACATGCCAAAGTACCCTACTGGACTCTAAGTTTGTCAAAATATCCGCCCAAAATTGAAAACGAAGCAGCCCCAGGTGACACCTAATCTGGCCGAGAGTTTTAAATTGTGTGGACTCTTGTTTGTTGTGTTAGGGACCCTAGCCAACGACCCTAGACCCAAACCCGTGTGTTGTGCACCTCCTTAGGACCCTAGTGAACCACCCTTGCCCAGCCCGTGCCCCATGCATCGAGCCCCTGGACCCCTGAAGCTGTGCGAAACATGCAGCAGCTTTGTGCCACTCTCTCGGGTAGAGTCCTTCCTACGATGGACTCCTAGCCCCTGGACAAGAGCCGCACCAAGCCCGGCCGTGAGGACCCCTAAACGAACCCATGTTCTTCCCATGACAGCAACTTACGTTTTATTTGGTGCTCTTCAAATTCCACCGTGTATGGTGCGCTTACAGGACCCTAACTCACGTGTAAACCCTTGTAAATCATGGCCTAGATCATGGCAGTCCTTAAACAACATACAATCATGTTTTAAGAATCAAAAACCTTGCTTAACATATCATGCTATGATCCAAAACGAAAATTTAGAAAAGTGGCACTTGTTTTTCTTTCATGTTATTCATGCATCCAATAATTTAAGCATTAATATGATATGATGGATGAGTAAAGGGAGATTAGGGTGAGCCTTTGCGTTTTATACGCACGAAAAACCGTTGACGACGAAGAACGGGACGCGACGATGGCTTGCTCTTGGCTTGATGCCTTCGAAAACCTCTTTTAGCTTGGTGTGGTGAGTGCCGTGTGTGTATGGGAGGGGTGGGGAATTTTCAGAATAAAAACTATGTGGTGGCCGATTTATTTGATGGTAGACTAGGTTTTGCAACTTTTTACACTTTAAATACTAATTAAATCCCTAAGTAGGCTTTATGCCTATTAAGCCATAAAATTAAGCCCATTAGTTAAATTAGGATTTAAATAAAATAATACCAAAGTTTTTCTTTAATTAAATATGTGAATTTATTAGCCGGGTTGCCAAAAAGCTCGTATTTTAGTTGAAAAACCAATACCGATAAAATTTACGCCCCGGCGTATAAAATCACCTCAAAAACCCTTAATTTCACAAAAATACTAAAAAGCATCGACCATCTTTTAAATAATTAAAAATAATTATTTAATAAAAATATTTTACGCTTTCTTCAGCCCCCGGTCCCCGTTCCTCGATCGTCACTTGAATATTCCTAAAATACATTTTTTATGCATGATGACAAATAAATCTCATTTAGCATATAAACAAGTACGTCACATAATTAATTATCAACTAAAATCAATTAATTACTCAATTTTTCATAATTTCCTAGATTCGCATGCAGTTGGATTACGTCGTCTTAATTTTGGACCTTACAGAGATACTTACCACAGGTCACAGACTATCATTTCCTTTCCTTTCACTCATGCCATGAGATACTATCCATAATTTCTTGATTATGTAATGTTCATTGAAGATAGTATCGCTCTACTTTCATTGCCATTGCTATAGCCACGTTTTAAGCCAAAGTTATCTATATGTAATTGCTATGTATAGTGTTATACTTACTGAGTTTTATCTCATTCCAGTTATGTCATGTGATGCAGGTGATAAGAAAGATTAAAAAGGGATTGTCCCAAGAAGAAGAAGTCATATGGCATAGAAAAAGGAGAAAAACTTTTGAATGTACATTGATTTTCAGTGATGTATAGAAATAATTATAGGTATCCTACATCTTGTATCAAATGAATCTTATTTTGGGGGATGACTTTAAAACTATTTGGTTGTAATATTTTGTGATTGTAATGTTGTTAGTTTGAAAAATTTTTGGTATGGAAATGCTATTAGTTTCTCCTCTTTTTAATGAAATGCTTCCGCATATGTTATTCATGTAATTTAAATGTCATGGGGAGTTGGTTGTTTCAATTGGTATCAGATCAAACGTTCTTTGGACAATATATGACTTTCTCTACCTAGGACAATCCGGTATGTTTTTCCATCCTGCATCTATTGATTTTAACATTAAAAGTTGATTCTATTTCATTGTCATTGATGTATTCTTTCTTCTTATCTATGTTAAAGTGAGCTTATGTGTAGTAAATGCCTCCTAAACGAAAGACTACTGTAGGGGACTGAAATACCCCTCCCACTGATAAGACTGTAAAAATTGTAGATGAATTTAGTAAGCTACTGAAAGAACAAGCGAAGGTACATGGTGAACAAATTCAACAGCTACTGAGTATCCACCATCCAAATCAAGGCCGTGGTCAAGAAAGAGGACAG
This sequence comes from Primulina tabacum, assembly GCF_025594145.1. NCBI lineage: Eukaryota > Viridiplantae > Streptophyta > Magnoliopsida > Lamiales > Gesneriaceae > Primulina > Primulina tabacum. Next base: position 34,386,033 of record NC_134559.1, read on the forward strand.
AGTAGATTGGAAAACATCGAAGGTGGTTCTTATGAATTATTCAGGCGAATGAACCCTCCTGAATTTATCGGCGGTCCCGATCCACTTGTAGCTCTTGAATGGGTCAAATCATTGGAGGCTATATTTGATTACCTGAAGTTCACTGATCGAGATAGAGTGAGCTGTACTGTGTTTATGCTATTGAAAGCTGCTCGCATCTGGTGGGAAGCTACTAAAGTGACTGTCAATGTTTGCGAGTTAAAATGGGAAGAAGTTAAAGCTAAAAAGTTTAAAGAATTTCTTGAGTTGAGACAAGATTCCTTGTCTGTTGCTGAGTATACATTGAAATTTGAAGAAGACTGTGTTTTTGTCCTGTTTATTGCTGAAAATGATAAAGACAAAGGAGAAACATTTCCGTCGTGGGTTGAAACCGGAAATTAAATGGGATGTTCACATGGCAAAAGCGATCACTTATCAAGACATAGTTGAGCGAGCCTTACTTGCCGATCACTATGAACAAGAGATTGAAAAGGAGCGGAAGTTAAGAAGGCAAGCTTTTCAAGCGAGAGGGCAAGGAACAAGTGCTAATGTTCTATGTGGCTATAAGGCAAAAGGCAAGATAGAGAAACACAATAAACCTTCTGCGCCTTCTTCAGATACGGAGCGACCGTTATGTCCTAAGTGTGGCAAGCCACACAAGGGTGAGTGTTTGGTTGAAAGCGTTCGACGTTATCGATGCAAGGAAATGGGGCATACCGCACAGAAGTGTCCTCTCTCCTCTGACAAAGGAAAGGTTCAGGGTAGAATCTTTACAATGACAAAAGAAGGTGTCAATCCTGATTCTTCAATCATATCAGGTAATATTCTAATATCTTGCAAGGAAGCACTTACGTTGATTGATATTGGTGCGACTCATTCCTTTATGTCTGAAGTATTTATGCATTCTTTATCTCGCGAACCTACTGTCATGTCGTTACAGTTTAATATTATGTTGCCCTCTGATGATGAGATTTGTCATACTAGTATCCTTACAGCATGTCCGGTACAGATAGGTTCGAGATTGTTGTATGCTGACTTTATTGTGATTTCGATGGCTGCTTTTGATGTTATATTGGGTATGGACTGGTTATCTGCTTATCGTGCAGTAATTGATTGTGTGGAAAAGACCATGAAGTTTTTGATTGATGACCATGAGAATAATGAAATTGTTGGTCTAGGCTCATCGATAAGTATTCCCATTATTTCGTGCTTGCAAGCTATTAAATGTTTGAATAAGGGATGTATTAGTTTTATGGCCTTAGTATAGGATGTGATTAGGGACAGTAATGTGAAATTACAGAATATTGAAGTGGTTCAGGAATATCCTGACGTATTTGCTGATGATGTGCCTAGGTTACCTCCTGATCGAGAGGTAGAGCTTGTTATTGAATTGAGTCCAGGTACAGCCCCAATTTTAAAAGCTCCGTACAGAATGGCTCCAAGTGAGATGAAGGAATTGAAGAATCAATTGCAGGAGTTATTAGATAAAGGTTTCATCCGTCCTAGTTCCTCGCCATGTGGAGCTCCGGTTTTGTTCGTGAAAAAGAAAGATGGATAGTTGAGGTTATGTATTGATTATCGCGAACTCAACAAGGTAACTATTAAAAACAAGTATCCTTTACCTCGAATCGACGATCTTTTTGATCAATTGCAAGGGGCCACCATGTTTTTGAAAATCGATCTTCGATCCGGATATCATCAATTGAAAGTAAAAACTGAGGACATACCCAAGACTGTTTTTAGAACGAGGTATGGCCATTGTGAATTTTTGGTGATGTCGTTTGGACTAACTAATGCTCCTTCAGTGTTTATGGATTTGATGAATCGTGTCTTTAAGCCGTATTTTGATGCTTTTGTGATTATATTTATTGATGACATTTTGATTTATTCTAAGACACGATAACTTCACAGTGAGCATTTAAGGATTGTGTTACAGACATTGAGGGAGAATCAATTATATTCGAAATTAATGAAATATGAGTTTTGGTTAGAGCAAGTGGCGTTTTTGGGCCATATCGTATCAAAAGAAGGAATAACATTCGATCCATCCAAGATTGAATCTATTAAGCAATGATCCATTCCAAAGACAGTTTCAGAGCTACGGAGTTTTCTTGGTTTGGCAGGGTATTACAGAAGATTCATAGCGGATTTTTCGAAGAATGCATTGCCATTGACGAGTTTGACGCGAAAGACTATCGAGTTTGAATGGACCATAGAATGCCAACAAGCATTTCAAACATTGAAAGATAAGTTGACTTCTGCCCTTGTATTAGTACTTCCTCGTGGTACTGAGGATTTTGCTGTATATACAGATGCTTCAAAGCAGGGGTTAGGTGCTGTGTTGATGCAACGTGGGAAAGTGATTGCTTATGCTTCTCGACAGCTAAAAGAATACGAGAAGAATTATCCCACACATGATTTGGAGTTTGCGGCTGTGGTATTTGCATTAAAGATTTGGCGGCACTATTTATACGGTGAGAAATATTAAATTTTTACAGATCATAAAAGTTTGAGTTATTTATTTTCGCAGAAAGAATTGAATATGATGCAGCATAGGTGGTTGGAATTAGTAAAAGACTATGATTGCACCATTAGCTATCATCCCGGAAAAGCTAATGCGGTTGTGGATGCTTTAAGTCGTAAATCCAATTATTTATTGGGTTCCATGATTCAGAAACCGTTGTCACTTGATTCGCAAAGGAATGAAATAACTCTGGTATCTCCAGGTACAATAAGTCAATTATCTGCATTAGTTCTTCGCTCTACTTTGATCGATCGAATTTTAAGGGAACAAAAATTAAATATTCAGTTATTGGTGTTGAAGAATAAGAGTGACAGGAGTTTCTGAGTTTGGTTTGAACCGTGATGGGTTGTTGACCTTTCGAGGTAGGATATGTGTTCCTATGAGTGACGATATTCGAAAGGATATTCTTATTGAAGCTCATACAACGCCATATTCAGTTCATCCTGATCGTACCAAAATGTATCAAGATCTTCGACGCCTTTATTGGTGGCCAGATATGAAGAAAGATATCATGTTAATTATTTCTGAATGTCTAACCTGTCAGCAGGTTAAGATTGAGCATCAAAGACCTACTGGGACTTTGTTATCTCTTCCAATACCTCAATGGAAGTGGGAACACATCACCATGGACTTTTTAACGGGACTTTCAAGAACACCAAAGGGTTACAACTCCATATGGGTGATTGTTGTCAGGTTAACCAAGTCGGCTCATTTTCTCCGGGTCAAGACAACATTTACAATGAACCAGTATGCTGAGGTCTATGTATCTGAGATTGTAAGACTTCATGGAATCCATGTGTCAATTGTATTTGATCGTGACCCGAGGTTTAATTCTAAATTCTGGAAGAGTTTGCACAGAGCCTTGGGCACCATGTTGGCCTTTAGCACATCATATCATCCTCAAAGCGACGGGCAGTCTGAAAGGGTAATTTAAATTCTTGAAGATATGTTACGAGCTTGCACAATTGATTTCCGGGGAAGTTGGGATTTTAAATTGCCTTTAGTGGAATTTACGTATAACAATAGCTACAAGACTTCAATTGGAATGGCACTTTATGAAGCTCTGTACAGAAAAAATTGCCGATCTCTTTTATATTGGGAAGAAGTAGGTGAAAGGAAGATGTTGGGCCCAGAATTGGTTCAACAAACAGCAGATGTTGTGGCATTGATCCAAGAAAGAATGAAGACTGCTCAATCTAGACAAAAGAGTTATGCCGATGTTCGTCGACGACCTTTGACAATCAAGGTAGGTGATCATGTTTTTATTAAAATAGCTCATTTTAAGGGAGTGATGCGGTTTGGCAAGAAAGGTAAGTTAAGTCCTCTATACATTGTGCCGTTTGAAATTCTCGACAAGATTGGAGACCAAGCTTATCGTCTTGCATTGCCACCAAACTTGGATCGAATTCACAATGTCCTTCATGTGTCTATGCTACGCAAATATCTTCCCAATCCATCTCATGTTCTTCAACATGAATAATTAGATCTTTTACCTAACCTAAGCTACAAAGAAGTACCGGTTCAAATTTTTGATCGCAAGGTAAAAGTATTAAGAAACAAAGAGATTGATATTGTAAAAGTTCTATGGCGGAATCATATGATTGAAGAGGCGACTTGGGAACCGGAGGAAAAAATGAAACATCGTTATCCCATTTTATTCAATGGTAAGCAAATTTCGGGGACGAAATTTTTATAAGGAGGGGAGATTGTAATAGCCCAACCTTTTATCATGTTAATCATTATGGTTTATTATTGTTATGATCATGTTTTATGCTTTACCGATTGAGATTATGTTGAATGGTTACTGGTTATGGATATGTTTATTGGAATGGTTATTATATGATCATGGTTTATGGCTATTTTTTTGGTATTATGTTCATAGTTGGTGATGATTATGGAAATGAATGGGTAGAATAGAAAGTTGATCTTGAGCCAAATTGAAAATGGAAGTGCAGCAACGGTATGACAAATATGGCAGTAGTTGTGGCTTTTAGTATAATGTTTTGTATATTAATCCAATTGATGTGAGGCCACTTCCAATAGAAAGATAAGATATAAGGCTATAACTTTCATGTTTTGAGTTTTGTTCAAATCATTAGGGAAGAAGAGCCAAAAGTGGCCCGAAGTGTGTCGTGTGTATCATTGTTCCTGCCCTGACACGTTGGGAGAATGAGAATAACCTTTTACTCAGACCTGCAAATGACATGAGGCTAATTTGAGATGCAAGAAAAGACATAGGGCTACAACTTTTATGTTTACCACTTTGGCTAATTCGGAAGAAAAAATGCAGTTTTGGCCCTTGACAGTGGGTACACGGACCCATACACGGACCCCTACACGGGGTCCGGGTCTTGCCAAGAAAAATGTGTGATTTCCAGTGTGTACACGGACCTATACACGAAGGGGGGCACGGGGTCCGTGTCTATGGCATAGAAAACACGTTTTTGGCGTATTGGAAGGCTTATTTATGGATGAGTATAGATGTTTCTACCTATTTCCTTCCATTCTTTTCCTTCTCCAATCGGTTCTTGCTTTTCTTTCTCAAAGTTTCTCTCCAATATTTCTTTACATCAAATCAAGTATTTAAGTGAAGTTCTTGAGTCCCTCTACTAAGGTTTTAAGCTTCTCTAAGGAATTCAATCAAGGTTACATTAGCAACCATTGTGCTTGTGGTAGTAAGTAGAAGCTTCCTCTCAAGTGCTCACATTATTTTTATATGTATCAAGCCATGTTATTGTTAATTAGCTCCTTCCATTGGCATATGATTGATATGTATATTGGTAAATATTCATTGTTCAAGGATTTCATTGAATTCATTGATCAAGGAGCTAATACATCATTGTGCCTACCAAGTGTTTGTATAAATGCCTCAATGAGATTTCCTTTGATTAAACCAAGGAATGATAGAAATTCATGCATTTCGTTGGCCAATCACATGATTATAGAGTATCTCTCACATTTTTTATATTTATTTCAAAGAGATACTTATCACAGGTCACTGGTCACAGACTATCATTTCCTTTCCTTTCACTCATGCCATGAGACACTATCCATATTTTCTTGATTATGTAATGTTCATTGAAGATAGTATCGCTCTAATTTCATTGCCATTGCTATAGCCACGTTTTAAGCCAAAGTTATCTATATGTAATTGCTATGTATAGTGTTCTACTTACTGAGTTTTATCTCATTCCAGTTATGTCATGTCATGCAGGTGATAAGAAAGATTAAAAAGGGATTGTCCCAAGAAGAAGAAGTCATATGCATAGAAAAAGGGGAAAAACTTTTGAATGTACATTGATTTTCAGTGATGTATAGTAAGAATTATATGTATCCTACATCTTGTATCAAATGAATCTTATTTTGGGGGAAGACTTTAAAACTATTTGGTTGTAATATTTTGTGATTGTAATGTTGTTAGTTTGAAAAATTTTTGGTATGGAAATGCTATTAGTTTCTCCTCTTTTTAATGAAATGCTTCCGCATATGTTATCCATGTAATTTAAATGTCATGGGGAGTGGGTTGTTTCAACTTCACTGAAGAAGTACGCTCCCGCCTGACCAGGGAGTTTATGACTTTGCGACAGGGAGACAACATCGTAGCAGAGTTCGTAAAGAGGTTTGAGAGTGGGTGAAACTTCGTGCCCCTAATTGCGAATGATACTCGGGAGAAGCTTATGTGTTTCAATGATGGATTACGACCGATCTTGCGCCGTGATGTTAGAGTTGCTTGTCCTACCACTTATGCTATTGCCGTGTCGAGAGCCTTGGCGGCAGAGCAGGACCAGAAAGATATTGAGAATGACAGGCAGGGCAAGAGGCCTTATCAGGCACCCCAGCAGCATCACTCACAGCAACAGCAGTTCAAGAGACCTTTCCAGGGACAGCAAGGAAAGAGGCCATTTCAGGGACTGCGGAAAGGCAAATGTCCTATTCCACAAAAGAAGGCTCCTTAGAAGCCTGGTAAATATCCAATGTGCCCGAAATGCAACCGTCATCATATGGGAAAGTGTTTATGGGGTTCGGGCTTCGATTGTGGAGCCACTGATCACATGCTGAAGGACTGCCTGCGGTGGAGGCAGCCGACCCAGGGGAGAGTTTTCGCCATGCATGCCGAGGAGGCGAACCCTTACACCACTCTACTGACTGGAAACCTATTTAATTCAGCACTGTATTGATTCAAATTTTACTTGGGAATAATAGTATGTTGTTTCGTATTTTGGAGACTTTTGATAGAGATTTCCAACTATGCATGAGATTAAGATTAGTATTTTGTGTTATAAAATTTATGTGTTGTGCTAATGTCCCTCAAGAAATATCTTCATAAAGAGAGTAGCCACGAAGGCCTTGTCATATTCCGGGGCCACTCACTCTTTTATCTCAGAGACGTTCGCTAATTTTTTGGGTGTCAAGTCCATTAGACTCGACGTTATCTACTCTGTGACAGTCCCATCAGAGGAGGAATTATCAGCTAATAGCGTGGTCAGAGATATCAATCTTGAACTACATGACCACCTAGTTTACGCCGATATTATTGGGTTGCCAATTTCAGAGTTTGATATTATCTTGGGGATGGACTGGCTGATGAGGAACAAATTTCTAATTGACTTTTAGACAAGATCAGTGTTGGTAAGGCCGTTGGTCATGGAGCTTTTTTTTTTGAGCCGGACAAGTGGAGAAGTTTCCTTCGCATGATCTCTTGCATGCAGGCACGTAGACTTATACATAAGGGGTGTCAGGCATTCTTGGCCAGTATTATTTCAACACCTGACGCACCCACCCCGTCGATATCTGATGTACCAGTTGTTAGAGATTTTCCTGATGTTTTCCCCGACGACGTCACAGGCCTTCCACCGGAGAGAGAGAGGTGGAGTTCGCCATCGACCTTGTGCCAGGCACTGTGCCAATCTCTAAGGCATCGTACTGTTTGGCTCCAGCTAAGATGTTAGAACTCAAACAACAAATTTCGGAGCTCCTTGACAAAGAATTCATGTGCCCTAACTTCTCACCATTGGGCGCACCAGTGCTTTTCATAAAGAATAAAGATGAAAGCATGAGGCTATGTATCGATTACCAAGAATTAAACAAGGAAACGATCAAGAACAAATACCCATTATCAAGGATCGAGGACTTATTCGATCAGTTGCAGGGAGAAACAGTGTTCTCTAAGATAGATCTAAGTTTTGGGTATCATCAACTGAATGTAAAGGATGCAGATGTACATAAGACAGCCTTCAGAACTAGATATGGGCACTACGAGTTCTTAGTGATGCCATTTGGACTGATGAATACTCCATCAATTTTTATGGACCTAATGAATCGAGTATTTTAGCCCTGCCTAGATTAGTTCTTCATAGTATTTATTGACGACATTCTTCTTTACTCGAAGAGCCATGAGGAACACAGTCAGCAATTGAGTACAGTTTTGCAAGTCTTGCACATGCACAAGTTGTTTGCAAAATTCAGTAAGTGTGAATTCTGGTTTGAGAAAGTAGCATTTTTGGGACATATCATATCTATCAGTGGCATCGAGATCGACCCAGCTTGTGGGGACCCGGACGCTAATCATCATCTTAATCATTTTTGGGATTTAATTATCAATTAAGATAAACAGGGTCTAAAATTTTTTTCTTTAAAATGCGGAAGGTAATGAAATCAATCTATTATACAAACCCGTATAATAATACAAATCTTGTACAACATGCTTCTAGTTCAAACTAATCGAAGGTTTAACTACTAAATTTCAAGTATTGAACCAAGTCTAGAATAAGTCTGGCATCACCACTCTAACTCATATTCTGTCATCATCATCTTGACCCCGATCCTGTCCCACCTGTTGTCATGCACACATACAAAACAAGACAACAGCCGGATACTCCGGTGAGAATAAATCCCAGTATAAAACATGTATACATGCATATACACAATATAAATCATAAAGCAAATTATCATGCCTAAAATTCATAACAATAGGTTTCATAGTCTATGAAACTAAATCAAAATAAGCATGCAGTAACAATGGATTCCATAATCTCTGAAATCAAAATAAAATAAGCATGCAACTCAATTCAATTCATATCTTGACTTGACTCAACTCTAACTCTAGGGATCCCGGTGTGAATAAGACATCACTGTCTGTCACCTACCCTCCCAATCGGGTAACTGTACGTCTTATTCCTAGACTTCGGTCATGTCTGTATCGAATGTCTACAATCGGAGTGAATCTGATCCGAAGCGTCGATACCACCGAACATCTAGTTTAGCAAGTCTGCTAATGAATCTCCTATTTCAATGCTTGAATATAACTCTATAAACAAGACATAGTCATAATCAAATATAAATAATAAATCTAGTATGTGATTTAGGGAAACTCCAACCAAGTCAGATTCGAGTTGTATCTCCCGAATTCACATGAATTATACCTTTGTCTTCCCGATCAGACGAAGACGAAGTCTTGTATTCCAATCTGTCCATAACCAGTCTGGCAATGACAATTGCATAAATACAATATCAGTATATAATTCGATTCAAAACCTGTTCTGATCAATACTCAATTCAGTATATAATCTGATCCATATCTGAACAAGGTACAATCTAATTCATATAAACGATATCACGATACACTCGAGATCATTACTGAATCTGATCAATCTAAATCAACTGATGTTTCGACGGCATAACAATACAGTCACGATAACCCCGTCTATCTCAACATCACGGATATAATACCAGAATTCAGTACAACTCAAAATCTGAATAATAACACAACTCAGATATAGAATCTCAACTAAATCCACTCTGAAATTCATAACAATTTCATAACCAGTCTATTCTTTAATCTGACTTCAGTTATACAATGTCTACTGTAGTAGAAACATCATATCTAATTCATATTCAATTTTGACAATATCATAAATTCACATCATGTCTAAACGTAACAAAACTTACGTCCAGTTGTAGCCTGCGTCGATAGGAACACAGTATTGAAGTCGGATTCACAATCGGACGGATGGATCTCCAAAATCTTCAATCACAAATTGAAATCCTTCCTCGGGGCCTTTTCTTGATTCCTCTCTGAATTGTGAAGAATGAATCGATTGTATATCTATATATATACTTCATGTAACACCAGGAAACGTGGCTTATTTTTCAAGCTGCACGTCGCACCGCGGGTGCGGTCATTCAGTAACCGCGGGTGCGCTCAGTGTAAGGATATACATCAACTTTTCTGAAAGCTTCGACCGCGGGTGCGCTCAGTCCTGTAACGCGGGTGCGCTGACCTCACTGTAGCAAAACCGCGGGTGCGGTCTGTCTAGCACCGCGGGTGCTGTGTCACTTCCGTAATTAATCTCCAACTCTCTGTCCATCAACCGCGGGTGCGGTCTTGTTCGTAGTGCGGGTGCGCTCATACTACTGTAATTCTTCCACAATTCATGAGCTCAACCGCGGGTGCGGTCCTTTCCTTACCGCGGGTGTGGTCTATATTTCATGCATCACTTCATAATCTCATTTAGTGCTTCTCATTACATGTCATGCATACTCATATCTTCCGAATATCACATCAATGAAGACTAATAAATCTCGAGCCTTACATTTCTCCCCCTCTAAGAAATGATTTCGTCCTCGAAATCACAAGTAATCAATTCAGATTTATCAGAAGAAATGAATACAGAGTTTAAATCAAAATTCATCTCAATGAATCCATTCTGAAATCTTAATCTCATGACAAGTTCTCTCTTTCAGATAGTCTCTTTGAGGCCCTGTCACTTACTGTATTTTCATTAATAGAATAGTCTTCATTCTGAAAATATCTTTCTTGTACGGTTCTGTGATTCTAAATTGGAATAATAATTCAAGTGCATAATATCATACTACCCTTCGAAATAACTCTGACCGAATTAATCTCACAATACTGGCTATACAACATCTGTATATACCAATCAACAGCTCATACCAAATCAATATCATTCGCTGATATCAGATCTGTTTATCCCAGTCAAGGATATATTAAATCTTAGGCCCTAAATACCAATCGTTATCATCCGACGTTGGCGTATTAAGTCTGTCTGGTCTGAGCTATCTTCATTCTCTTCTGAATTAGCTACATTTCTTTTGTCATATCTCTGACCGTATAAAATCTTATCTCAGGTATCTCCGAGATATTATTCTTATACCAAAGAAATCTGCAGTACCCACTGTACAGTATATCGTCTGTAACTATTTCATTATCCATCTGGTTATCTGATAACTATGATCGTACAATAATTCACACAGTGACAATATGTCCTATCAACTCGTGCTAGAATCCAGCACTGCCACTCCATGGATATCTCTCAATATCCGGATAGTACACTCTGACTATCTGTCAGTCGGTGGATAATATATGAATGAGTTCATGGTATATTCTACCACAATTACAAACTCAATCAAAATCACAATCTGATATAGTCTAGTTCCACATTCTGATCAATCTGACCCTTTCTTTGACATCGATCTGTGTCATTTGGTCATGTTTGTACGTCATCTTGTACAACTAATAGATATAGATTGAACAATCTGTCAATCACAATCATATCATGTCACAATCTGGAAAGTATTGAAGTAATTTCATTACGAATTTCATCGAAATATACTCCCCATGTCTAGTCAAGAATATACAAATTCTGTAATAAATCTTCTGATCTCTATCTTTCTATCTTCATTTATTGGCGGTTCAGACATTTCAGTACAATTCTGCCAACATTTCAGCGTAAATTCTGCCATAACTGATTTAATCTGTCTTTATCAAAACTATCTGTTCGAATTATCATCTACTTTCTCTTACCGGAATGACTACTGAATCTATTTCTGTGCGCTTCTGACCCTATCTGTCATTTCCAATTCGAACTATTTGGTATAAACAATTAGTTAATAATATAAATTAAAGAAAAATACCTACCTGGTATTCGGTTCTGATTGTCGATATCAAATTCTGTTATACAATTCTGAAACATTTGACATCACAAGATAATCATTCTCATACCGTAAAATCACATATCTGTCACTCTGATCGATGTTCTGTTCTGATTATTGAAATTAAGCTCTCAATATTCTGATTATATTTCTGATCTACTAAAATTTTCGAATTCAACTCTGATTCGGATTGAACTATATATAATCTCAACGGTTCACATTGATCGGTATCAAATACAGCTGTAGAAATATAACAATACTCAGGCAGACACAAAATAACAATCGTATAAGATAATCTGCCAATTCAGAATAAAATAAATTTCTGACACTTCTGACATTTCTGATCTTTCTGATATCGGTATCATTCTCAGTCACTGATCACAATCTCAACTGTGTCAAAATCAATCGGTATATTAACTTCAGATATCGCTTATTCTGAATACAATCCGTTTCAAGCAAGATTCTTATCTGAATAATTTCTGTATACAATAATCACAGTTCTCAGAGTATTCAATACAATCTTCAGATATTCGATTCAATCACTCAGATGCTGTAAGTATATCAAGCTATCATAGATACAACAAGCATGAAATCATCAGAATATCTCTGAACATACTGAAATATGCCAAAGAGAAACATTAAACCAGATGTAACTCCTGGTCGATACTCTTCTACTGATCTTTCAATTCTTTCAGTGTCATTCTGTACATTCAATATCATTCTGTACTGAATTCTAAAACAATAAACAGTACCTGGTCTTAATTCAATTCTGCAATCTATCTTTCTGATATAAATCAAGTCTGAAATCTTATCTGGGCAAACATCAGCCAACTCGTACATCATTGGCAAATCTGCCAATGCTAGACTCGATTTCAGTACATCTACTGAATACATAAGGATACCATCTGCTCCTTTCTGTATCAATCGAGTCATAGACAATACAGATATCAAAGGAATTCTAAATCTAGAATCCTTACCGAGGAATTTCTACTCATCATTCCTATCTGGTCTGAATCTTATATTTTTCTGGCAGGAATCTACAATAGTTCTGTATTTGTTCAGCATATTAATATCAATAATGCGGTCAACTCAGAAATACAAGTACATCATAATCTAACTCGACCTCATTCTCATCTTACTGTAGTATACAATATTTCACAGAAATCTCTGATATCAATCTTTCTTTTCCAACAAGTAAGAGAATCAATACTACAGTACAATCAGACTCAACAGATACAGCATATCTCAATGCAACTCAGTCAAAGATAATCGTAGGTAATGCATTAGTATATATCAATACCTATGCAATATAATCATAAAAGAACAATACCTGCCACTCTATCATCAGGTGTGTCCTATGTCTATTCCTCGGTCTTCTGCTCCCTAAAATCTTCGGGAACTTCTCTGAGGACAAACTCTAGCAAGGTGTCCCGGCTGTCTACAAATATGGCAACTACCAGTCACTCCCTGGCATTGCTCTGTGGAATGTCTCCCTCCGCAAGTTCTGCAATATATTCCAATACAACTCGGGCTGGAACCACTGGAGCTAGACGAACCACTCAGTCTGCTCCCTAACTTCTTAAACTGTTTCTTTCGAGCTTTCAGCAAATCTTGCTTTCCACTCGTGCTGCCGCGATCAAATCGGAGAGGGGATTGCTGTGTCTGGGGTTGCATCGCACACACCCTTTTTAGTTGTCTAATCAGACTCGCCTCCGCTCTCTTCGCTTTACTCAAGGCATCAGCAAAATGATAAGGTCGCTGCATATTCATCAATGCAACTATCTCCGAGTTCAATCCTCTGATGAACTGATCCGCTACAGCTTCATCATTTCCAATTACATTAGGAGCGAAACGCAGTAGAGTAGAGAATTTAGCAACATATTCTTCAATATTCAGTTGATCTTGTCTCAAATTCTCAAACTCTGCTTTCTTGTCCTCTCGGTACGAAACTGAGAAAAATCTTCGATAAAATTCAGTTCTGAATATTTCCCACGAAATCACTGTACCTCTCTGTTCTAGCATTCTTTTACTTGTAATCCACCAACTCCTGGCAGTCTCTCGTAACTGGTGGAATATCAGTTTAATTCTCTGCTCATCTGAATAATCAAGTAAATCAAACAGTATTTCTATGTCATCAAACCAGTTCTCACAATCTTCAGACGTCTCGACCCCACTCAGAATCGGCGGCTGAAATGACTGAAATTCTTCCAACTGTATTTCCATCTGAGTTTCTGATACATCTATCTGTTCAGTCGAAGCACTACCCCTTTCTGGAATTCTCCGTAGAGGTATATCTGCTTATCAAACCATTAGTACTCAAATACTACAAATCTTTTCCAATCTTTCTCTGATCATCTTACTGCTGATCATGAATCAGATCTGATTCATACTCAATAATACATATTACCAATTCAAATCAGATAATTAGATAACATGTATTTTAAAGCAGTAAAACATAATGTCATGCTAGCACACACAATGTAAGTCAACATTAAAATAAATCTCATGCTAGCAATCACATGCAAGGAAAGAAAACTCACTCTACCCCGCTCATTCTCTTCTATCTCAGTCTAAAGGATCTATCGCTCTGATACCACCTGTTGTGGGGACCCAGACGCTAATCATCATCTTAATCATTTTTGGGATTTAATTATCAATTAAGATAAACAGGGTCTAAAATTTTTTTCTTTAAAATGCGGAAGGTAATGGAATCAATCTATTATACAAACCCGTATAATAATACAAATATTGTACAACATGCTTCTAGTTCAAACTAATCGAAGGTTTAACTACTAAATTTCAAGTATTGAACCAAGTCTAGAATAAGTCTGGCATCACCACTCTAACTCATATTCTCTCATCATCATCTTGACCCCGATCCTGTCCCACCTGTTGTCATGCACACATACAAAACAAGACAACAGCCGGATACTCCATTGAGAATAAATCCCAGTATAAAACATGTATACATGCATATACACAATATAAATCATAAAGCAAATTATCATGCCTAAAATTCAAAACAATATGTTTCATAGTCTATGAAACTAAATCAAAATAAGCATGCAGTAACAACGGATTCCATAATCTCTGAAATCAAAATAAAATAAGCATGCAACTCAATTCAATTCATATCTTGACTTGACTCGACTCTAACTCTAGGGATCCCGGTGTGAATAAGACGTCACTGTCTGTCACCTACCCTCCTAATCGGGGTAACTGTACGTCTTATTCCTAGACTTCGGTCATGTCTGTATTGAATGTCTACAATCGGAGTGAATCTGATCCGAAGCGTCGATACCACCGAACATCTAGTTTAGCAAGTCTGCTAATGACTCTCCTATTTCAATGCTTGAATATAACTCTATAAACAAGACATAGTCATAATCAAATATAAATAATAAATCTAGTATGTGATTTAGGGAAACTCCAACCAAGTCTGATTCGAGTTGTATCTCCCGAATTCACATGAATTATACCTTTGTCTTCCCGGTCAGACGAAGACGAAGTCTTGTATTCCAATCTGTCCATAACCAGTCTGGCAATGACAATTGCATAAATACAATATCAGTATATAATTCGATTCAAAACCTGTTCTGATCAATACTCAATTCAGTATATAATCTGATCCATATCTGAACAAGGTACAATCTAATTCATATAAACGATATCACGATACACTCGAGATCATTACTGAATCTGATCAATCTAAATCAACTGATGTTTCGACTGGCATAACAATACAGTCACGATAACCCCGTCTATCTCAACATCACGGATATAATACCAGAATTCAGTACAACTCAAAATCTGAATAATAACACAACTCAGATATAGAATCTCAACTAAATCCACTCTGAAATTCATAACAATTTCATAACCAGTCTATTCTTTAATATCACTTCAGTTATACAATGTCTACTGTAGTAGAAACATCATATCTGATTCATATTCAATTCTGACAATATCATAAATTCACATCATGTCTAAACGTAACGAAATTTACGTCCAGTTGTAGCCTGCGTCGATAGGAACACAGTATTGAAGTCGGATTCACAATCGGACGGATGGATCTCCAAAATCTTCAATCACAAATTGAAATCCTTCATCGGAGCCTTTTCTTGATTCCTCTCTGAATTGTGAAGAATGAATCGATTGTATATCTATATATATACTGCATGCAACACCAGGAAACGTGGCTTATTTTTCAAGCTGCACGTCGCACCGCGGGTGCGCTCATTCAGTAACCGCGGGTGCGTTCAGTGTAAGGATATAAATCAACTTTTCCGAAAGCTTCGACCGCGGGTGCGCTCAGTCTTGTAACGCGGGTGCGCTGACCTCACTGTAGCAGAACCGCGGGTGCGGTCTGTCTAGCACCGCGGGTGCGGTGTCACTTCCGTAATTAATCTCCAACTCTCTGTCCATCAACCGCGGGTGCGGTCTTGTTCGTAGCGCGGGTGCGCTCATACTACTGTAATTCTTCCACAATTCATGAGCTCAACCGCGGGTGCTGTCCTTTCCTTACCGCGGGTGCGGTCTATATTTCATGCATCACTTCATAATCTCATTTAGTGTTTCTCATTACATGTCATGCATACTCATATCTTCCGAATATCACATCAATGAAGAATAATAAATCTCGAGCCTTACACAGCTAAAGTGGCAGCAGTAAAAGAATGGGTTGAGACGAAGAACGCGTCAGAGATTCGTAGTTTCCTATGCTTGGCAGGGTACTACAGGAAATTTTTCCTGGGGTTTTCCTCGATTATAGTGCCACTCACTTCATTGACTAAGAAAAATATTAAATTTGTATGGAGTGAAGAATCTCAGGAGAGCTTCGATACTTTGAAGCAAGCTCTATCACAGCGCATGTTTTAGCCTTGCCATCGGGGCAAGGCAATTTTGTGTTATACAATGATTCTTCTAAGCTTGATTTAGGCGCAATATTGATGCAGCATGGTTGGGATATAGCATATGCTTCCAGACAGTTGAAATTGCATGAGAAGAACTACCCGACTCATGATCTCGAGTTAGCTGCCGTTGTCTTTGCGTTGAAGATATAGAGACATTATTTATACGGTGAGAGATGCCAGATATTCACTGATCACAAGAGTCTCAAGTATTTCTTCACGCAAAAAGAGCTGAATATGAGACAAAGACAGTGGTTGGAGTTAGTAAAAGACTACGATTGTGAAATTAGCTAACATCCAGGGAAAGCTAATGTTGTGGCAGATGCTTTGAGAAGGAAAGTAGCACTCGTAGCACAAATGTCAGCGGAGAGATCTCTTTAGTCAGAGATTCAGAGGTTTGGCCTAGAAATTTATCCTAAGGGCACAGCTCACAAGTTGCCTAATCTAACAGTCCAGTCTTCTTTGCTAGATCGAATCCATAAAGGTCAGCCTTCATATGAACAGTTACAAAAATGGAGACTGAAGGATGAAGCCAAGGGTAGTGTACTCTACGCAGTGTCCGATAGTATTGTGAGGTACAGAGGAAGGATGTGGGTGCCTAGTGTTGATTCGATCAGAGGGGATATTTTTACAGAGGCACATATATCTCCGTATTCCATCAATCCAGGGGGTAACAAGATGTACAAGGACTTACATTTGTTATGGTGGCCAGGGATGAAGCGGAACATTCGCCGATTTGTATCTGAATGTCTCACTTGTCAGCAAGTGAAAGCAGAGCATCAGAGGCTAGCAAGGATGCTTACTCCGCTCCCTATTCCTGAGTAGAAATGGGAGAATATCACCATGGATTTCGTTGTTGGATTGCCGAGGTCAATCAGAGGATCTAATGCCATTTGATTATAGTGGATCGACTTACTAAATCGGCACACTTCTCACCGATGAAGATGACTTTCTCCATGACTCAGTATGCAGAGCTCTATATCCTGGAGATAGTCTGATTGCACGGGATCCCAGTTTCTATTGTGTCTGATAGGAACCCGAGATTCACATCGCCTTTTGGAAGAGTTTACATGCCGCCATGGGGACGAAGTTGCTATTCAGTACGACATTCTACCCTCAGACCGATGGCCAGTCTGAGTGAGTGATTCAGATATTGGAAGATTTGTTGCGAGCATGCGTGATCGATTTTCATGGGAATTTGGAACCGAAACTACTCCTAGGAGTTTACCTGCAACAACAGCTTTCAATCATCCATAGGTAAGGCTAACTATGAAGCACTGTATGGGAGGAACTGCAGATCGCCGATTCATTGGGACGAAGTCGGTGGGAGATCAGAACTTGGCCCAGAGATTTGTAAGCAGACTGCGGACATGGTGGTCAAAGTCCGAGATAGGATGAAGACCGCCCAGAGTTGCCAAAAGAGTTATGCTGACAAGAGAAGAAGGGATCTCAAATTTGCCGTGGGAGATAGAGGTTTCGTGAAGATAGCACCCATGAAGGGTGTTATGAGGTTTAGAAAGAGAGGCAAGCTGATTCCGAGATTCATTGGGCCATTCGAAATTCTTTACAGAGTTGGTGTAATGCCTTAGATTTCATATCATGTTAAGCGAAGATTATTGAATTTGAATTGATGTGATTATAATCGGGCTATCACAGGACCAGATTGGCTAAAGCATATGAAGGGTTCAATTTTTTAGACAGAACTACTGGCGCCCGAGCGGTAGAAAATAACCGCCCAAGTGCCAATGTTCAACAAGAACATGTTCGGGCAGAAGATGTGGCGCCCGGGCGGTAGGTTGTGACCGCCCGAGCGCCAAGGTGCAATTTGGAAATGCTTGGACAGAGAATGCCGCGCCCGAGCGGTAGTTTAGCACCGCTCGAGCGCCGACCCAAGTTCAAGAAAAATAAGTCACGTTGCTTTACATGCAAACTGGATATATATATATATGTCATCCTTCAGAATTCATATCAAAAATGAAGAAGGGAAATCGAAAATCTTTCAGAAAAATCCTTACGCCTTTATATTTTTATCTGTCCGTCTGATTTTGAATCTGATTTCAATACCGTGTTCCTATCGTTGACAGCTACTACAGGACGTAAGTTTTGTTACGTTTTGTTAAGATTTGAAATTATGATATTGTCAGAATCAGACATGATTCATATATGGTGTTCTTGACATCGTAGACATCATAGAATCGAAGTCAGATTAAGAAACAGATTGAGTATGGAATTATTATGAATTTCAGAGTTAAATTGACTGAGATGTGATGTCAGATTTGGACTGTGGTTGATTATAAGTTATTGGAATTAGTATATACTGATGTGGCATCACCGGTATCGCAAGATTGTATTGTTGTACCGTCAAAATTTGATAAGACAGAGATGTCTTGATTTGAATAGAATATTAATGCAGTATTTTGATATTGTCATTGCCAGATTGAATAATGACTGACTTTGAGTCGAGACTTCGATTGTATCAGAGCGACAGAACGAAAGGTATAAATAAATGTTGATTCGGGATTGCACAACTCGAGTTAGGTTTGGCTTGAGTTTCCCAAAAGCATATACTTTATTTTATTGCATCGATATTTGAAAATTATCAAATTGATATGTTTAGTCTATTGAATTTATAGCAGAGCAAGAGTTCGAGTTTAGGGCAGATCAGCCTAGCTAGGGCAGAACCGCCGAGTCTTTGACAGAACCGCTAAGACTCTAGCCTTATGGTGTATCGATGAGCTTAGATGTAGATCGACGTCTATTGTAGACATTCGATACAGCATACCAAAGTCTAAATTAGATCGGGGTCCCTAGATTAGAAATGAGTCCTTGATTTAGGTACAAATTTGTATTGATTCATGTGGCAGATTAGATACATGTTTTAATGTTTGTTTATGCTTTTATATATGTGTTATATGATTGCATTGATACATTGTTTATACTGGGATTTTATTCTCACCGGAGTTATCCGGCTGTTGTCGTGTTTGTATGTGTGCATTGCAACAGGTGGGACAGGTTCGGGGTCACAAAGGTGAAGTAAGATCGAGATTAGAGTGGTGGCTACGGACTTGGACTAGAAATAGGGTTTAAACACTTGCGATATAGTTGTTAACCCTTAGTTGAGGCTGATTGTATATAGTGCAAGACTTGTACTTTTAATACTGAGATTTATATATGTTTTATTTCACTACGTTCCGCATTTTAAAAAAAAAATTTAGACCCTGTTTATTATAATTGATTACATTAGTCCCAATGACGATTAAGAAGATGATTAGCGTCTGGGTTCCCACAACAGGTGGTATCAGAGCGACAGATCCTTTAGACTGAGATAGAAGAGGCTAGTGAGTGGAGTAGATTGAGGTTTTCTTTCCTGCTTTTGAATGCTAGCATGTCTTACTGCTTTAATACATGTTACTTTCTTATCTGATTTGATATAGTAATATGTTTTATTGAGAATGGATCAGCACCGATTCTAGATCAGCAGTAAGATGATCAGAGGAAGGCTGGAACTGGTTGTTGTATTTGAGTTACTAATCCTGTTGATAACCAGATATGCCTCCCAGACGAATCCCAGAACAGGGTAGTACATCAAATCCTCCCATGGATGTAACACCGACTTCAATGGAAACGTTACTGAAAAGATTTATGTCATTTCACCCGCCAACTTTGAAAGGAACAGAGAACGCTGTGGAGTGCGAGAGTTGGCTTGATGATATTGAAATGCTGTTTGATTCATTGGAATATACAGATGAGCGGCGAATTCGATTGATTGGACACCAGTTACACGATGTTGCAAAGAACTGGTGGATTACGATAAAGAGGGCTTTGGAGCATAGAGGTACGACTATTACCTGGAATGTATTTAGAACTGAATTTTATCAACGATTCTTTCCAGTGTCGTACAGAAAATACAAGGGGGCGGAGTTTGCTAATCTAAGGCAGGGACCGATGAACATAGAAGAGTACGTGTCGTTCTCCACCTTGTTGAAATTTGCTCCACATGTTGCTGATAGCGAGGAAGCTACTGCTGATCAGTTCATCAATGGCTTGAACCCAGAGATTTTTACATTGGTGAACACAGGGCGAACGAATAACTTTACTAACGCCCTGAACAGAGCCAAAGAAGCAAAAGCCAGTCTGATGAGACAGAAAAGGGCTTCATTTGTGCCTCCAGCACCGAAACCGTCAACCACCTCCCAGATTTGAGGTTGGCAGCAGCAGTGGAGGGAAGAAGGAATTTTTGAAAGCCAGAGGAAAGCAATTGAAGAAATCTGGCAGTAGTTCTTCTAGCTCCGGTGGTTCCCGACAGAGCCAGAGTTATACTGGAGTTTATTGTAGGACTTGCGGAGGAAGACATGCAACTGAGCAATGCGAGGGAGTAAATGGTAGTTGCAACATCTGTAAACAGCCAGGACACTTTGCTAAAATGTGTCCATAGAGAGAGTCCCAAAGATCTCAGGGAGCTGAGTCATCGGGATCAGCAGCACAGACTGAGAGATGATCAGCTGCTGTTCATACATTCCAGCCAGCGCCAGCTCAGTCACAGTAGAGGCCAGGAGGTAGCCAGACTTTTAGCCAGCCTCCTAGACAGTAAGGCCAGAGTATTCGCTTTGACCGAGGAGCAGGCCCAGGAAGCACCAGATGACGTTGTGGCAGGTAACTGTTCTTTATGTGGTTACCCTGCTTATGTATTGATTGATACCGGTGCTTCACATACTTTTATTTCTGAACGATTTGCATTAAGTCATGCATTGCCTGTAGAGTCTTTAACTACTGTAGTATCTGTCTCTTCTCCTTTAGGGACATGTTTGATATCCGTAAATTCTGTAAAACATTGTGTACTACAGTATGACGGGCATGAGATTGAATTATATTGCATCGTACTTGGGCTGTCAGATTTTGATTGTATTATCGGTATTGATATGCTGACCAAGTACAGAGCGACAGTTGATTGTTTCCACAAGATAGTGAGATTCAGACCAGATAAGACTAAAAAGTGGAAATTTTACTGTAAGGGTTCTAGATCGAGAATTCTTTTAGTATCCGTATTATCTATGACTCGATTGTTACAGAAAGGAGCAGAGGGATTCCTTGTATATTCAGTAGATTTACTGAAGTCGAGTCCATCATTGACTGATTTGCCAGTGGTACGTGAGTTTGCTGACGTCTTCCCAGATGAGATCCCGGGATTACCTCCAGTTAGAGAAATAGACTTCAGCATTGAATTGCTGCCAGGTACAGTGCCGATTTCTAGAGCTCCGTACAGAATGGCACCAATTGAATGGAAAGAATTGAAGGATCAGCTGGAAGACTTACTGGCCAAAGGGTACATCAGACCGAGTGTTTCTCCTTGGGGTGCTCTAGTATTATTTGTAAGAAAGAAAGACAGTTCAATGAGACTCTGCATCGACTATCGGCAACTGAACAAGGCAACGATAAAGAATAAATATCCTTTGCCTCGTATTGATGATTTGTTTGATCAGTTGCAGGGTTCTTCTGTCTATTCCAAAATTGATTTAAGATCGGGATATCATCAGCTGAGAGTCAGAGATTCTGATATCTCGAAAACAGCATTCAGAACCAGGTATGAACATTATGAGTTTATTGTCATGCCATTTGGTTTGACGAATGCTCCAGCTGTGTTTATGGGATTGATGAACCGTATATTTTAGAAATATCTCGATGAATTTGTAATTATATTCATTGATGATATTTTGATTTATTCAAAGAATATGAGTGAGCATGCTGAGCATTTAAGAACTGTGTTGCGAATTTTAAGGATTGAGAAATTATATGCTAAGCTGTCGAAATGTGAGTTTTGGTTAAGAAAGGTAGTATTTCTGGGTCATATTATATCCGAAGATGGGATATCAGTGGATCCCAGCAAAGTTGAGGCCGTGATTTCTTGGCCAAGACCGACGTCAGTGCCCGAAATTCGCAGTTTTATGGGTTTAGCGGGATATTACCGTTTTTCATTAAAGATTTCTCGAGTATAGCTAAACCAATTAATCAGCTGACTCATAAGAATGCTCCATTTGTTTGGTCCGAAGAATGCAAAACCAGTTTTCTAGAGTTGAAAAAGAGATTGACCAGTGCCCCGGTGTTGACTATCCCATCCGGTAATGGTGATTTTGTGGTTTATTGCGACGCTTCTCACAGAGGGTTAGGATGTGTTTTGATGCAACGAAGGCATGTTATTGCTTATGCCTCAAGACAGCTTAAACCACACGAGACCCATTATCCAATTCATGATCTTGAATTGCCAGCCATTGTCTTTGCATTAAAGATATGGCGACACTATCTTTATGGTGAGAAGTTTGAGATATATTCTGATCATAAGAGTTTGAAATATCTGTTTTCACAATCTGAATTGAATATGAGGCAACGAAGATGGCTTGATTTGCTTAAAGACTTTGATTGTGAAATCAAATACTATCCAGGAAAGTCTAATGCAGCAGCTGATGCACTAAGTCGAAAGGTATGTTCTTTATCCTTGTCGACGATCGATGTTTCAAATTTGATAGAAGACTGCTGTTTGTCTGGATTAGCATTTGAAACAGATTATAGACCGTTGAAACTTTATACGGTGCAAGTGGAACCCGAGCTGATCTTAAGAATTAAGGCAGCTCAGAAAGTTGATCAGAATGTACAGAAATCAGTATCGATGATCAGAACAGGACATCGATCGGAATATCAGGTACGTGATAACGTCTTGTATGTAAATAATCGTTTGGTTGTGCCGAATGTTTCAGATTTGAGACGACAGATATTGTCAGAAGCGCACAACAGTCGATTTAGTATTCATCCTAGTGGCAGAAAGATGTATAATGATTTGAAAAGACAGTTCTGGTGGAAACAAATGAAGACTGACATTGCCGAATTTGTTTCCAAATGTCTGAATTGCCAGTTGGTGAAACCAGAAAGAAAGAAACCAGGAGGTTTATTACAGAGTTTGTCCATTCCTGAATGGAAATGGGATCACATTTCCATGGATTTTGTGACGCAGCTACCGCGTTCCTCCCGAGGTTGTGATGCGATTTGGGTCGTGATTGACAGGTTGACCAAATCCACCTATTTTATTCCGTACAAGATGACGTACAGATTTGACCAGATGGCAGAGATCTATGTCAGAGAAGTGGTCAGATTGCATGGAGTGCCGAAGTCAATTGTATCAGACCGTGATCCTCGATTTACTTCGCACTTCTGGCAGAGCTTGCAGCAGGCTCTCGGTACGAAGTTACATCTGAGTACCACATATCATCCACAGACTGACGGACAGTCAGAGCGAACTATCCAGACAATGGAGGATATGCTGAGAGCAGTAGTGCTTGATTTTAGCACTCATTGGCAAGATGCATTGCCACTTTGTGAGTTTTCGTACAACAACAGCTATCAGACAAGTATTGAGATGGCACCATTTGAAGCGTTGTACGAAAAGAAGTGTCGATCCCCTCTCTATTGGGATGATATCTCTGAAGTGCCTGAGATTGGACCTGACATGATAAGAGATATGACAGAAAAAGTGAAGCTAATTCGAAAGAAAATGAAGGCAGCACAAGACAGACATGCCAAATATGCCAATGTCCGATGTAGACCGTTGGTATTTGAGGCAGGAGACCGAGTATTTTTAAAGATTTCACCTTTCAGAGGAGTTGTCAGATTTGGCAAGAAAGGAAAACTGTCTCCACGATATATTGGGCCTTATGAGATTCTCGAGAAGATAGGAGATCGTGCCTATCGACTCGCTTTACCGCCTTCATTATCTGGGATACATGATGTCTTTCATGTATCGTTATTAAGGAAATACCTTGCTGATGCTTCACATGCTATTCAGCCAGACGAGGCCGAACTGGATGAGACATTGAGCTATGTTGAAAAATCGATTCAAATTATCGATCGTAATGAAAAACAGCTCAGAACGAAGACCATTCCACTTGTAAAAGTTCAATGGACTCGTCATGGCACTAAAGAAGCAACCTGGGAGACTGAATCAGATATGAGACAAGAATTCCCAGAGTTGTTTCGATAATGTAAATTTTTATACAGTTTCTGTATATACTCCCTATTGATATAATTGAATGCCTGTGATTTCGGGGACGAAATCGTATCTTAGAGGGGGAGATCTGTAATGCCCTAGATTTCATATCATGTAAAGCAAGATTATTGAATTTGAATTGATGTGATTATAATAGGGCTATCACGGGACTAGATTTGCTAAAGCATATGAAGGGTTCAATTTTTTAGACAGAACTACTGGCGCCCGAGCGGTAGAAAATAACCGCCCGAGCGCCAATGTTCAACAAGAACATGTTCGGGCAGAAGATGTGGCGCCCGGGCAGTAGGTTGTGACCGCCCGAGCGCCAAGGTGCAATTTGGAAATGCTTGGACAGAGAATGCCGCGCCCGAGCGGTAGTTTAGCACCGCTCGAGCGCCAACCCAAGTTCAAGAAAAATAAGCCACGTTGCTTTACATGAAAACTGGATATATATATATGTCATCCTTAAGAATTTATATCAAAAACAAAGAAGGGAAATCGAAAATCTTTCAGAAAAATCCTTACGCCTTTATATTTTGATCCGTCCGTCTAATTTTGAATATGATTTCAATATCGTGTTCCTATCGTTGACAGCTACTACAGGACGTAAGTTTTGTTACGTTTTGTTAAGATTTGAAATTATGATATTGTCAGAATCAGACATGATTCATATATGGTGTTCTTGACATCGTAGACATCATAGAATCGAAGTCAGATTAAGAAACATATTGATTATGGAATTTTTATGAATTTTAGAGTTAAATTGACTGAGATTTGATGTCAGATTTGCACTGTGGTTGATTATAAGTTATTGGAATTAGTATATACTGATGTGGCATCACCGGTATCTCAAGATTGTACTGTTGTACCGTCAGAATTTGATAAGACAGAGATGTCTTGATTTGAATAGAATATTAATGCAGTATATTGATATTGTCATTGCCAGATTGAACATTGACTGACTTTGAGTCGAGACTTCGATTGTATCAGAGCGACAGAACGAAAGGTATAAATAAATGTTGATTCGGGATTGCACAACTCGAGTTAGGTTGGGCTTGAGTTTTCCAAAATCACATACTTTATTTTATTGCATTGATATTTGCAAATTATCAGATTGATATGTTTAGTCTATTGAATTTATAGCAGAGCAAGAGTCCGAGTTTAGGGCAGATCAGCCTAGCTACGGCAGAACCGCCGAGTCTTTGACAGAACCGCTAAGACTCTAGACTTAAGGTGTATCGATGAGCTTAGATGTAGATCGACGTCTATTGTAGACATTCGATACAGCATACCAAAGTCTAAATTAGATCGGGATCCCTAGATTAGAAATGAGTCCTTGATTTAGGTGCAGATTTGTATTGATTCATGTGGCAGATTAGATATATGTTTTAATGTTTGTTTATGCTTTTATATATGTGTTATATGATTGCATTGATACATTGTTTATACTGGGATTTTATTCTCACCGTAGTTATCCGGCTGTTGTCGTGTTTGTATGTGTGCATGGCAACAGGTGGGACATGTTCGGGGTCACAAAGTTGAAGAAAGATCGAGATTAGAGTGGTGGCTACGGACTTGGACTAGAAATAGGGTTTAAACACTTGCGATATAGTTGTTAACCCTTAGTTGAGGCTGATTGTATATAGTGCAAGACTTGTTCTTTTAATACTGAGATGTATATATGTTTTATTTCACTACGTTCCGCATTTAAAAAAAAAATTTAGACCCTGTTTATTATAATTGATTACATTAGTTCCAATGACGATTAAGAAGAAGATTAGCGTCCGGGTCCCCACAGTTGGGACACTTGCTTACCGTGTAGCTCTACCGCCGAATCTGGACGGAGTACACAATGTGTTTCACGTTTCGATGCTGAGGAAGTATATGGCAAATCCTTCGCATGTTTTGTTATGTGCCGTTGCAGCTTGCTCCAAATCTGTCATATGAAGAAAGATGTGAGGACCCGGGCTCTAACTCAATTCTTTTCGGGATTAATTCGATTTTTATTCCAAATGTGGGTCAAATTTTCTCTTTTTAACATTAATTCAAATGTAACTACTAAGCATAATATCTTTTTTTATTTAATTACAACACATAAAACATACATGTCAAGTTCTACTACAGACACATTACTAGTGTTTAATCCAAACCATAAACTACAAGTAGTACAAAACTATTACAACATCACTACTGATCTTCTGCGCCCATAGTCACCAAGCTATATTGATCTTATCTCTGACGTGACCCAGATCCTGCCCCACCTGTTGTTATGCACACATACAGACATAACAACAGCCGAAAACTCCGGTGAGAACAAATCCCAGTATAAAACATGTATACATGCTGATACAAAATCATAAATCATGCATGAAAGCAATAACAATGGCTCCATAATCTATGAAACCGATCTATCTAACCATGCAATTCAAATCAAATCATGTCTTGACTCGAATCGACTCTACTCTAGGGATCCCGGTGTGAATAAGACGTCACTGTCTGTCATCTACCCTCCCAATCGGGGTAACTGTACGTCTTATTCCTAGACTTCGGTCATGTCTGTATCGAATGTCTACAATCGAAATGAATCTAATCCGAAGCGTCGATACCACCGAACATCTAGTTTGGCAAGTCTGCCAATGACTCTCCTATCACAAAGGCTTGAATATAAATCTATAAACAAGACATCATCATATCAAGAGATTTGAATATAAATCTATAAACAAATCACAATCATATCAAAAGATAAACAATATTCTAGTATGTGATTTTGTTGGGAAACTCAAACTGAATCTCATTTGAGTTGTGTCTTCCCCAAACAAAACATGCATTATACCTTTCTTGTTGAACCTTTATCGATGTTGTAGTCGAAGTCTCGAAGACGAATCTGTCAAACCAAATCTGAAATGACATATATATAATGCACCATATCAACTTCTAACTCAAAAGGATACAGATACGGATCAATACTTAATCTCGGTATATTTCGATGGCATAACGGCGTAAACTCGCGATACCGGTCAACCCAAACTTCAATAATCAGTAACCACAATTCATAATCTTCATCTTAAACACATGATAGTACTCAAAATCTGCATCATTTAACACTAAACATGCTGGAAACAGTAACGATAGCATACAACGTCCGTTATTTGATCCGGTTGCGTTTCTACGATATCAATAATCTCAAGAACACGTAATCTAGTGAAATTCACCATTTCCCCAACATCAATATCTCAAATCATGCAGGAAATGAATGAAACTTACATCCCCTTGAAGCATTTGAAGAGAGGAGCTCAAAACCGAAATCGGATTAACGTTTGGATGATTGAATCTTGTAAAATCAACGTCCTAAAAGGGTTGAAGCTTTGAGGGGTTTCTCTGGAGCTTCTCGGTATTCCTCAGCTGAAATGGGAAGGAAAGAAGACACATACACATTAAATTGCATGGCTGAGGCAAGTGTCTTATTCTTTGTATTACACGTCTCGCGCATATGCGCGACATCACTCGCGCATATGCGCGAGACCTACGGGTCTCGGCAATGAAAATCCCAACTCCTCGCGCACATGCGCGCTTCATCTCGCGCATGTGCGCCAAAGTCCCTGGAGGTGTCGCGCATATGCGCGCCCTATCTCGCGCATGTGCGCCAATGTTTCTGGAAGTGTCGCGCATATGTGCGCCTTATCTCGCGCATGTGCGCCGATGCTTCTGGAATGGTCGCGCATGTGCGCGCATTTCTTCGCGCATGTGCGCCATCTGTTCTGTCCTATTTTGAATATTTCCTCATCTCATCTCACTTAATACTTCCCGTTGCATGTCATGCTTACTCATATCTTCCGAGTCTCACATCAATGAAGACTAATAATCTCAAGCCTTACATTTCTCCCCCTCTAAGAAATGATTTCGTCCTCGAAATTGCAGACAATCAATTAAATCAAGTAAAAGAGGCAATGTAATCGACAATGGAACGAACACTCACATCATAGAAATAACTCGGGATATCTCTGTCTCATCTCTGACTCTGTCTCCCAAGTCGCTTCTTCAGTGCCATGACGACTCCACTGGACTTTCACTAGTGGAATAATCTTCGTTCTGAGCTGTTTTTCTTTTCGATCAAGAATCTGTATTGGTTGTTCAATATAACTCAACGTCTGATCCAGCTCAGCTTCGTCAGGCTGAATGACATGAGAAATATCTGGCATATATCTACGCAACATCGAGACATGAAAAATATCATGTATCCCAGATAAGGAAGGAGGAAGAGCCAATCGATATGCTCGATCGCCAATCTTCTCAAGAATCTCGTATGGGCCGATGTATCTTGGAGACAATTTCCCACGTTTGCCAAATCTGACAATGCCTCTGAAGGGAGAAATCTTCAAGAATACTCTGTACCCTTTTTCAAATACAAGCGGTCTACGTCTGACGTTTGCATACTTGGCTTGCCTGTCTTGTGTCGTCTTCATTCGCTTCTGAATGATCTTCACCTTCTCAGTCATTTCACGAATCATATCAGGCCCAAGTTCTGGTGCCTCTGAGATGTCATCCCAGTACAACGGAGATCTGCACTTCTTGCCATACAATGCTTCAAACGGTGCCATCTCTATGCTCGTTTGATAGCTGTTGTTGAACAAGAATTCACACAACGGTAGTGAATCTTGCCAACTAGTGCCAAAGTCTAGCACTACAGCTCTCAGCATATCCTCTAAAGTCTGGATAGTCCGCTCTGACTGTCCGTCTGTCTGGGGATGATAAGCAGTACTCAGGTGTAATGTCGTACCTAGAGCCTGCTGCAAACTGTGCCAAAAGTGTGAAGTGAATCGTGGATCACGATTTGATACGATAGACTTCGGCACACCATGTAATCTAACAACTTCTCTGACATACAACTCTGCAATCTGATCGTGTCGGTATGTCATTCTGTATGGAATAAAACAAGAAGATTTGGTCAATCTGTCAATAATGACCCAAATCGCATCACAGCCCCGGGATGATCGAGGTAACTTCGTCACGAAATCCATTGAAATGTGATTCCATTTCCATTCAGGAATAGACAAACTCTGAAGTAAACCTCCGGGCTTCTTTCTTTCGGCCTTCACCATTTGTCAATTTAAGCACTTAGACACATATTCGACCATATCTGATTTCATCTGTTCCCACCAGAACTGTGTCTTTAGATCGTTGTACATCTTCCTGCCACTAGGATGAATACTGAACCGACTACAGTGCGCTGCTGACAATATCTGTTGTTTCAACTCTGAAACATCTGGCACTACAATATGGTTATTCACATACAGGACAAAATCATGTACCTGATATTCAGACTGATGTCCTGATCTGACCATCTGAATTGACTTCTGTATAATCTGATCTGTTCTTTGAGCTTCTTTGATTTTCATGATTAAATTCTTGCTCAACTTGAATCGAAGCAAGTCGTAGAGGTCTACTAGCTGTATCAAATGTTAAACCAGACAAACAACAATCTTCAACTAAATTCGAAACACCTATCGTTGTAAAGGATAGGGCACAAACCTTTCGACTCAAGGCATCTGCTGCTGCATTTGACTTCCTGGATAGTACTTGATCTCACAATCAAAATCCTTCAGTAGATCAAGCCATCTACGCTGCCTCATGTTCAACTCTGACTGAGAAAACAGATACTTCAGGCTTTTATGGTCAGAGTAAATCTCAAATTTCTCACCATAAAGATAATGACGCCAAATCTTTAAGGCAAATACGATAGCCGCCAATTCAAGATCATGGATGGGGTATCGAATCTCGTGTGGCTTCAGCTGTCTAGAGGCATATGCGATCACATGACCCCGCTGCATAAGAACACATCCCAGCCCTCTGTGAGATGCATCACAATATACAACGAAATCGCCAGTACCTGAAGGAATCATCAAGACAGGTGCACTGGTCAGCCTCTTCTTCAACTCTAGGAAGCTAGACTCGCAATCCTCCGACCACACAAAGGGTGTATTCTTTTGCGTCAACTGGGTAATCGGCTTCACAATACTGGAAAAATCTTTGATGAATCGTCTATAGTACCCTGCTAGACCCATGAAACTGCGTATCTCAGGAACCGAAGTCGGTCTCGGCCAACTAATCACAGCTTCCACTTTACTCGGATCCACGGAAATACCATCTCCAGATATGATATGACCCAAGAAGATGACCTGTCTCAGCCAAAACTCACACTTTGACAGTTTTGCATATAATCTTTCATTTCTTAGTGTTTGCAACACAATTCTCAAATGATTGGCATGCTCATTCAAATTCTTTGAATACACCAAAATATCATCAATAAAAACAATAACAAACTCATCTAAATATCTCTGAAAGACGCGGTTCATCAGTCCCATAAACACCGCTGGAGCATTCGTTAAACCAAAAGGCATGACAATAAATTCATAATGTCCATACCTGGTTCAGAATGCTGTCTTTGGTATATCAATATCTCGTACTCGTAGCTGGTGATATCCAGATCTCAGATCGATCTTGGAATAGATAGATGATCCCTGCAACTGATCAAATAAGTCGTCGATACGAGGCAAAGGATATTTTTTCTTTATCGTTGCCTTGTTCAGTTGCCTGTAATCTATACACAATCTCATAGAACCGTCTTTCTTTCGTACAAATAGCACTGGAGCACCCCAAGGAGATACACTAGGTCTGATATATCCCTTGGCTAGAAGATCTTCTAGTAGGGCTTTCAATTCTTTCAATTCTATTGGCGCCATCCTATATGGGGCTCTCGAAATAGGAACGGTACCTACAATAAGATCAATACTAAAATCTGCCTCTCAAGCTGGAGGTAACCCTGGAATCTCGTCAGGAAATACATCTGCAAATTCCCGTACTACTGGCAAATCTGCCAAGGCTGGGCTCGATTTCAGTAAATCTACTGAATAAATAAGGAACCCTTCTGCTCTTTGTTGCAACAATCTACTCATAGTCAGGGCAGATACTAAGGGAATCCGAGATCTGGAACCCTTACTGTAGAATTTCCACCCCTCTGTCATTTCAGGTCTGAATTTGACAATCTTGTGAAAACAGTCTACGGTGGCTCTGTACTTAGTCAACATGTCAATCCCGACAATACAATCAAAATCAGATAAACCAAGTACAACACATTCTAAATCGATCTCATGCCCTTCAAACTGTAGTAAGCAATGTCTAATTGAAGTCACAGATATCAGACCACTTCCCAACTGAGAAGAAATACACACTACAGTAGACAATGACTCTACAGGCAATGCATGTGTCAATGCAAAACGTTCTGATATGAATGTATGTGATGCACCTGTATCTATCAATACATATGCAGGATAACCGCAAAGAAAATAGTTACCTGCAATCACATCGTCTGGTGCATCTTGGGCTTGCTCTTCCGTCAATGCAAACACCCTAGCCTGTTGTCTGGGAGGTTGGCTCACCGTCTGGCCACCTCTGGCTCTAGGCTGGGACTGTTTAGGCGTGGGCTGGAAGGAATGGACAGAGGAAGCTTGCCTTTCGGGCTGAGTCACTGATGCTGATGACCCTGCACTCTGAAATCTCTGTGCACCTCTCTGGGGACAGACTCTGGCGAAATGTCCCTGTTGCTTACATATGTTACATCTGCCCATCACCCCCTGACACTGCTCTGTGGCTTGTCGGCCTCCACAAGTAGTACAATATACACCTGTCACATCTGTACTCTGGCCAGGACCTCTCTGTCTTGACCCACTGGAGCTCGATGAACTGCTCCCTGCTCTCTTGAACTGCTTACCATTAGCTTTCAAAGAATCTTTCTTCCCACTACTACTGATTCCACCATCAAATCGAGGAGGAAGTGGCGGAAACTGTGTGGCGAACGGTGGCGGTCTCTGAACCGGAACACTATAGGAAGCTCCTCGCTGCCTAATCAAGCCAGCCTCTGCTCCCTTCGCTCGATTCAGCGCCTCGGAAAAAGTGTTGGGTCGTCTCGTGTTCACTAAAGTGAAGATATCCGGATTCAAACCATTTATGAACTGATCGGCAACTACCTCATCATTCCCTGCTACATGAGGTGCAAATCGAAGCAAGGACGAGAATTTGGCAACATACTCCTCTATGTTCCACTGGCCCTGTCTCAAGTTTGCAAATTCGGCCCCTTTGTCTTTTCGATAGGAGACTGGAAAGAAACGTTGATAAAATTCATCTTTAAAGACTTTCCAAAAAAAAAAAAAAAACCTCGATGTTCTAAGGCTCGTTTCGCCGTTAGCCACCAACTCTTGGCCACTTCTTGCAATTGATGCCCAATCAGCTTCACCCTACGTTCATCTGTATAGGCAAGTGATTCAAATAACATCTCTATATCATCCAACCAGCTTTCGCAATCCGCTGCATTCTCAGTGCCTTTCAAAGTCGGGGGTCGGAATGACTGAAACCGCTTCAACAGAGTCTCCATCGGGGTAGCGGTTACGTCTATCTGGGTATCTGACGTACTCCCCTGTTCTGGCACTTGACCTGTAGCTGGTTGTGGTATTCTTCTAGGCGGCATAATCTGATTATCAAACAGATTAGTACACAGTCTATACAATCTGTCTCAGCCCTCCTCGGATCATATACCTCTGATCCAGAATCGGTTCTGATTCAGTCTTTACAAGTACATGATGTAAATCAATTCAGATACAATACAACATATAATAGGGAAAGCATTAAATCATGCTAGCACATAAAAAGCAAGGAAGAAAACTCGATCTACCCCGCTCATTCTATTCTATCTCAATCTACAGAACCTACTGCTCTGATACCACCTGTTGTGGGGACCCGGGCTCTAACTCAATTCTTTTCGGGATTAATTGGATCTTTATTCCAAATGTGGGTCAAATTTTTGGTTTTTAACATTAATTCAAATGTAACTACTAAGCATAATATTTTTCTTTATTTAATTACAACACATATAATATACATGTCAAGTTCTACTACAGACACATCACTAGTGTTCAATCCAAACCATAAACTACAAGTAGCACAAATCTAGTACAACATCACTACTGATCTTCTGCACCCGTAGTCACCACGCTATCTTGATCTCATCTCTGACGTGACCCAGATCCTGCCCCACCTGTTGTTATGCACACATACAGACATAACAACAGTCGGAAACTCCTGTGAGAACAAATCCCAGTATAAAACATGTATACATGCTGATACAAAATCATAAATCATGTATGAAAGCAATAACAATGGCTCCATAGTATATGAAACCGATCTATATAACCATGCAATTCAAATCAAATCATGTCTTGACTCGAATCGACTCTACTCTAGGGATCCCGGTGTGAATAAGACGTCACTGTCTGTCACCTACCCTCTCAATCGGGGTAACTGTACGTCTTATTCCTAGACTTCGGTCATGTCTGTATCGAATGTCTACAATCGGAATGAATCTAATCCGAAGCGTCGATACCACCGAACATCTAGTTTGGCAAGTCTGCCAATGACTCTCCTATCTCAAAGGCTTGAATATAAATCTATAAACAAGACATCATCATATCAAGAGATTTGAATATAAATCTATAAACAAATCACAATCATATCAAAAGATAAACAATAATTCTAGTATGTGATTTTGTTGGGAAACTCAAACTGAATCTCATTTGAGTTGTGTCTTCCCCAAACAAAACATGCATTATACCTTTCTTGTTGAACCTTTATCGATGTTGTAGTCGAAGTCTCGAAGACGAATCTGTCAAACCAAATCTGAAATGACATATATATAATGCACTATATCAACTTCTAACTCAAAAGGATACACATACGGATCAATACTTAATCTCGGTATATTTCGATGGCATAACGGCGTAAACTCACGATACCGGTCAACCCAAACTTCAATAATCAATAACCACAATTCATAATCTTCATCATAAACACAAGATAGTACTCAAAATCTGCATCATTTAACACTAAACATGCTGGAAATAGTAACGATAGCGTACAACGTCCGTTATTTGATCCGGTTGCGTTTCTACGATATCAATAATCTCAAGAACACGTAATCTAGTGAAATTCACCATTTCCCCAACATCAATATCTCAAAACATGCAGGAAATGAATGAAATTTACATCCCCTTGAAGCTTTTGAAGAGACGAGCTCAAAACCGAAATCGGATTAACGTTTGGATGATTGAATCTTGTAAAATCAAAGTCCTAAAAGGATTGAAGCTTTGAGGGGTTTCTCTGGAGCTTCTCGGTATTCCTCAGCTGAAATGGGAAGGAAAGAAGACACATACACATTAAATTGCATGGCTGAGGCAAGTGTCTCATTCTTTGTATTACATGTCTCGCGCATATGCGCGACATCACTCGCGCATATGCGCGAGACCTACGGGTCTCGGCAATGAAAATCCCAACTCCTCGCGCACATGCGCGCTTCATCTCGCGCATGTACGCCAAAGTCCCTGGAGGTGTCGCGCATATGCGCGCCCTATCTCGCGCATGAGCGCCAATGTTTCTGGACGTGTCGCGCATATGCGCGAGATCGCCGATGCTTCTGGAATTGTCGCGCATGTGCGCGCATTTCTTCGCACATGTGCGCCATCTGTTCTGTCCTATTTTGAATATTTCCTCATCTCATCTCACTTAATATTTCCCGTTGCATGTCATGCATACTCATATCTTCCGAGTCTCACATCAATGAAGACTAATAATCTCAAGCCTTAGAAAAGACCTATCCAAATTCTAGACAGACAGGAGTGGAGACTTCGGAACAAAGTGACCAAGTTGATCAAAGTCCAGTGGCTGAATCAATCAGTGGAGGAGGCCACTTGGGAGGCCGAAACAAATATGAGAAGTCTCTGCCCGGAGTTTTTTGGTAAGATTTAATTTCGAGGACGAAATTTATTTCAGTAGGGGAGGTATTGTAGAACCTAAAATCAATACACGTAAACCCATGCATTTATTGAATTTTTAAATTATTTATTTAATTTTAAAATGATATTTTTTACGATGCATGATTTATGATTTACATTATTTTAAATTATTACATGTTTATTTGATGCACGTTACGTTTTCTTGAGTTTTATATTTGAGGAGAATATTCGATACGGGATCGGGAAAAGAGACCGGTGACGATTTAGGCGATTTTTAATTTATGTGGTATTTTATTTCAAGTCAAGAAAATTGATATTTTAAGTGATTTATGAAAAATTTAGCATTTTAAAACCCAATTTTTTTTATTTATTAGGTGGTTTTAAGATTTTAAACTTTTCAAATACTAATTTGATCATTTGGAGTTTTTAATCTTAAAAATTTTGTACTTAACTCATTTTATTAAATTTTTGAGTGAGATTAAATAATTAGATTAATATTATTTTATCACTAATTATTTAACTAAGCATGTGTTTAGCCCCTAATTAGTTAATTAGGCAAAATTTTTACCTAAACTACTACACACTCACGCACACAAACACGTTGAATTGAAGGGGCAAGGCTAGGGTTCTTGAGTTCTCTTTCAGCGGCCACTATCTCAACCCATTTTTCTTGCAAATTTTTGAGAATTACGTCCTTTTTTTTGAGCAAGAATCGTGTAGCAAGCGTCTCCCGGCTATCCCCTGTAATCCACCGCGTCGGTATTCGTTATCTTCATACGTTTCAACCCAAAGGCATGTATAATCTTTCATTTTTTCCATCGATCTTGTCATAGTAAATATTTTGATGAATATTGTATTTTAAAAAAAATATGTGTATGTTATGCAACATTTGAGCGTTGATGGTTGAAACGATTTTGGAACAAAATTTTAGATCTCAAAACCGAATCTGCTATCATTTCGAATCATGCGAATTTTTGATCGGTTTTCTAGAAAAACTTTAAACATATAAAACATAGTTCTTTTCGATACCTTCGATTTGACAGTAAATTCGTAATTTTCGGACAAGAAATGAGTGAATTATGATCATTCTTGTGTGACTGCTCAAACTGTGACGTTTTCTATATGTGTTGAGGTTTATTTGTTGCAGGAATCTTTGGGAATCGTCGGGTGGTCATTGCTACGTTTAGTTATGGCATGGGTTGTGGTCAGACGTTAATCGGTTTGTCGTTTCGAGTCGGTATGGGACTGGTTACAATAGAAGTTGTAGGGAAGCGTATTGTGCCGAATGTCGGATTGGTGGGATTGAAATGCGTTGGTGTCGCATGTCATCGTTTGGGGACGTTTGGGGCATTTGTATGGGTTTGAGTCAAAGTCATAGCATCCTAGGATGGGTCTCAAGGTTAGTCCATGGATGGTTCGAGTCGGTTGGACGTGGCTTACAGTTGGGATCAAGAATCATTCTTTGGGAAATTATTTCGCGGGTCTGAAGCCGCGACGCTACCCATGTGGTGCCGCAGTGCTATCTTTTCGCAGGTCGAGCACCGCCGCACTGCCCCTGTGGCGCCGCAGTGCTTGCTCCTCTGTGTGTGCAGCACCGCGGCGCTGGCACACAACGCCACAGCTCCACATTGCACAGCGCCTAGGTGCTAGTCTATGGACTTTTGAACCACTAGTTAGGTAGTATTGGTCTGTGTCTTCCATTGCTTGGGAAATATTTATACTCCATATCAGGATTGTTTCGGGATTCGATGTCATTGTTTATTTTGATGATTAAACATGGTCAAGTCCCGAGTGGTATATAAAGTCATAAGTTAGTTAATTACTTCGATAGTAAGTACTATTGTTATGGTTAAGTTACTGAACTTAAGGTGCATGTATAATGTGTTAGTATGTGCAACATTCACCCAATCGAGATCCAAAGAGGCCCTTAACGCCAATGTTCGACGTGCAAAAAAAATAAAATAATATATGTTTTGGAGGTTTACTAATTGTCTTGTGACCAATTATGTTGCGGGTTTGGAAGCCGGAGAACGTGTCCGGGGACCCAGATAAAGCATGACCGGGTTTTGATCAGGATTGGGAAACGGTAACGCATGACCAGTGACCAATCCACCTTGTAAATAATGACGGGGGGATCGTACCACTAGTAGAAAAATCGCTTTTTACTTCGCGTATTCAATGAAGTAATAAGGTAGTTAATTGCCGAAGTATATGGACGTGAAGTAATAGATGTACCTTTTACTTCGCATAATAACCGAAGTTGTATGATTGAAAATACTGAAGTCTTTGGCCGGTTTTCGAAGGAAAACCGGTCCAGAATTGGACCGGTGTCGAAGTAAGAAATGTGTTTTACTTCATCGATTATTGTAAATAATGAAGTAATATATTATATATAACTTTGTCTTAATTATTATTTAACGAAGTAGTTTATAATATTTTACTTCATTATTTACAATAATCGTCGAATTAATTCATCTGAAAGACCTCGTAGTTATGTATTTTGATGAGGTAATAGACACAAACAACTTCACAATTTATCCTATTTGTGGAAGTAAATATAATCTATAACTTCAGCATTTATCCTATTTGTTGAAGTATTTTATATTTTGTTACTTCACAATTTACATTTAGTGACGAAGTAAGTGGTTCGAAAGACTTCAGTAATTTGTATTTTGATGAAGTAATTGCGCAAAACAACTTCGCTTTAACAGAACAATGTTGAAGTAAATTAATTATATCACTTCGTCTGATTTCTTATTGACGAAGTATTTAATATTATGTAACTTCACAATTTGCAAATAACAACGAAGTAATTTACCTATTACACTTCATTTTTTTTTATTTGATGAAGTAATTGTTAAAAAAAGACTTCGCAATATATGACTTAATACACAAATATAATTAAACTCATAAATTATCCATCTAAAAATTATTAATATCCACGAATCCACAATTACATATTCATAAATCCACGAGTAACCCAAAAAATGTATCCACAAAACCAAAAGTATATCCAAAAATCCACAATGACAAACAAAATATTTGTCCCAACATACACCATCCATCTAAGCACCTACATAGGAGTAAAAAAATTAACTCCATTCACTTCTAACCTCGTCATATTGACATTGGGTGTAATATTGGTTCTTGATGCATCCTGCAAACTGAAATTTGAAACATAAAAAACGTAAGGCTGGATGAGCCGCCAAGCTAGCTAGGAAAATTAAAACTTAATCTTGGAACACAAATATAATTAACCCATGCTTAAAAACAATTATAAGAATTTCCCATGTACAACATATTTTTTTCGAAGAACAAGCTGTCACAAAAAAGTAAAACCATATTAATTTGAGGATTAACGTAAAAGAATTAATATATGAGACAATTTTGATATGATTAACATGATGCATGTACCAATAAACGCAGACAACAAGAGTCTCGAGTTCAATCCGATATGAGGGAACCAATAAGGACAGATATAGACCAAAAAAACAGGAAAAGACAAAACCAAATCACCTTAAACTCCAACAAAATCTGAAGCCACCCAACTTCTTGTTTCAAGAAGCGAAATCAACTTAAAAGTAAGAACAGATTGAATTTGTGCCACTTGGAAATGATACAAGAATATTGAAAAAAAGACAACACTTACAGTCCAGAATCATACTCCCGTATATTATTTCTGGGCTTCAAATTTCTTGATAAAACAAACAACCCACCAAATAAAACAAATGAAAAGAAAGTATTTTAACCAAAACATATATCAGCAATAAACAGAATAAAAACAAAAGCTTAAGATTACAACGCAGAAGATATGAAAATCAGGAACAAAATTTCCTTTTTTTATCAATAATATAAAATATATCACAATGACAACAATTCATCTCAAGCAATTATCTCAACAATAAAATATATCCCAATGGCAACACATCATCTCAACAACAACACATTATCTCAACAATAAAATATATCCCAATGGCAGCACATTATCTCAACAATAAAATATATCTTAATGACAACAATTCATCTCAATCAATCAACAAATTTATCCCAAGAAGAAACTCAACATCTTCTCCAATTGTGGATCATCGCAATCGACTATCTCTTTCATGTACCTCATCACACAATATCCACACTCTACCGAACCACTTTGTTTCAGATTACCCTATAATGAAATTGAAAAGTTAATGCAACAATCACAATCTAATTAATAACCACTACCAATTCATGTATTCATAAATAAGTACGATACATACCGTCAATATTTTAAAACCCGGCCCTTTAGAAATACCCTTGGAGGCATTGTACATCTTCACCCCACTACATTTTAAAAAGTAAGAAGTTATTTTTTTGCATATTTATAAGTTAATGTATTCAAAATCAACATAAGCTACTACTTACTTTGTCACAATAGTTTTCCATGTATCATCTCGGTTCTTGTTAGACGTTGAATCCAATAAATATATCATATTCTTATCTTCGTTGACGATTGTCAAGATCCAATGTATAGTTTCACAATTGCACTTAACTTTGTGTAACGCTTACATCCATTATACAAAGGTTTCTCTGCTTCCTCCAAAAATTCCATAAACGCTTCTGGATTTTCTTTATAGTTATCATATGCTGCCTCACACATATTAGTGGTTTCAAAGTGTCCGTGATAGTTATCAATTGGCTCCTTGTTCGTGCTCCAATTTACTTTGTCACTTTCAGCAGACTCACCGTGCCAAATCCAATTCACATAATTTTGACTAAAACCATGGAAATAAAGATGCTCTCGAACGGACTTAGCTGGTCTTTTTTTAAGATTTTTACATTTGAAACATGGACAATGAATTAAATTGGGGTCAATATGGGGATTCTCTAAACAACCTCTGATAAACAGTTCCACACCCTCCTCGTACTGTTTTGACCTTCTATCCGAGTGAATCCAAGAATTATCCATTTCAATACAGCAAAATACCAGAAATATATAACAATAAATTTGATCTAAACCTGAAAATATTAAATTTAATAATGTCATTTTCAATTTAATTTGTTGAGCGCAAAAAAAACGAAAGAAGACTACCTATTGACTAACAAACGAAAGAAGACTACACAGATGCATATAAGTTAGAAAAACAAAAAAATTCGACGGAGACAATGGCTAACAAACACCGTCATGTCCAGTCCTCAACACACAGTGCATATAAGTTAGAAAAATCGAAAATTAGACAATGCCTAACAAGAAGGGGACAACAAATATTTTAGACAATGCCGAACATTAAGAACCCAGAGACGGACAACCAAGGCCTTAGAAAACAACACGCACCTCCAAAGAAATGGTGTGTATCTAACCACCAACCTCATCAGAAACTATTGAGTCATACAGAAAGGGACTTCTCAACTAGTAGCTCTTGATAGACTACTGAGTCTTTGAACACAACAATATATCAATTACAGGATCGAAAGACCTACCGCATATGCGAAGCGCGCATATGCGCGAGGAGGCCAGTAGCTACGATGCGAGAACAGAGGCACTCGCGCATATGCGCTGAAGAATGTGCGCATATGCGCGAAAAAAGCGTCGCTATTAGCGACGGCTTTTTGAAAAACCGTCGCTGATTAAATCAACGACGAGTTTTTAACTACAAACCGTCGCTGATTAAATTAGCGACGGGTTTTTAACTACAAACCGTCGCTAAATGTTCAGTATAGTTTAGCTTTCTTTGTTAATCGGCGCGGTTCATCTTATTACTTCAGCATGAACTTATTTTTCTTATTTTTTTTACTTCGTCAACATTGATATGCCGAAGTAAAATATAATAAAAAAATATAGTGAAGCCGTGTTTTTAAACATTCGAAGTAAAATATATTATTTTACTTCGCTTGTGTTATTACTGAAGTTATTGGTAATGTATTACTTCGTAATTTATTATTGCCGAAGTAAAGCCTGCCGAAATAAAATCCGATTTTTCTACTAGTGTACGTATGTGGCTGTGGACATCCCTGCCAGCACAGTATTGTGGTTTAGTCTGATCAGGCGCATTATGTTATGAGTCACTTGCTTTGAAACACATCTCTACGCAAAATGATGATGATTTTGCATGTTTAAGTATGTATGTTGCAAGCACGTTTATGAAATGATAGGCACATCTACGTTTAAATAACTATGTTTAGAGTTTATGTATGAGCTACTTTATAATGCATGTGGTTTGATTATATATTACTTGCTACTCTCAGTTTATACATGTTTAGTTTTTAGACTCAGTAGAGTTGATCTGTAATGCCCGAGATTTTGATTATGATAATCTTAAATGATTTGAGAATAATTGATATGATTATAGACGGAAATGATCGGACCGGGAAAGACGAGATAATGCATGAAAATGTGCGAGAAACAGTAGCCCTCGCGCATATGCGCGGCACAGATGCGCGCATATGCGCGACATGGGCAGAGGACCTCGCGCATATGCGCGAGACTATACAAGTGAAGTCCAGAGGACCTCAAGCATATGCGCGGAGATGAGTCGCGCATATGCGCGAGCTGCCGAGAAGCCGAGCACCGAGACCAGTAGGTCTCGCGCATATGCGCCGATGATGTCGCGCATATGCGCCGATGATGTCGCGTATATGCCCGAGACGTGTAATAGGCGGAATGAGCCACTCGTCCTCTTGCATGTACGTGGATGTATATATATATATATGCACAAATTCTTCAGAAATTTAGGAATGAAGAATCGAGAAAGGGCCGAAGAAAGGTAAAGAAAATCCTTACGCCTTTTGGGAGAAATCCGCCCGTCCGATTTTGAATCCGACTTCGATATTGAGTTCCTATCGACGTAGGCTACAACTGGACGTAAGTTTTACTACATTTTGATATGATTTGTAATTATGGTATTGTCAGAATCTGATATGATTCTTATATGATGTTCTAGTCATGTTAGACATCGTATAATCGAAACCGGACTGGAAAATAAATACCATATGAAATTGTTATGATTTTCGGAGTTATTTTGGAATCGATTTGATATCAGAATTGAATCGTTATCAAATATGAGATGTTAGAATTGATATCTGACTGAGATGATATTGCTGGGTATATTGAGACTATGACGTTGTGCTGTTGAAACAGAATTTGATTGAATTCTGATTATATCCAGTCTTGTTTGAGTGGTGTATTGATACCGTACCCTCGATATGCGCCGATATTAGTCGCGCATATGCGCGAGACGTGCAGTAGGCACACCGAGCCACTTGGCTTATTGCATGTGCGTGGATGTATATATATATATATATATATATATGTACATCTTAATTCTTCAGACAAGAAGAAACGAAAAGAGAAAAACGAAGAAGCTCTGAAAATCCTTACGCCTTTCGGGAGAAATCCGCCTGTCCGATTTTGAATCCGACTTCTGTATTGAGTTCCTATCGACGTAGGCTACAACTGGACGTAAGTTTTGCTACGTTTTGATATGTTTTGAAATTATGGTATTGTCAGAATCTGATATGATTCATATATGATGTTATTGTCATGTTAGACATCGTATAATCGAAACCGGACTGGAGAGCAGATACCATATGAAATTGTTATGATTTTCGGAGTAGTTTTGGAGTCGATTTGATATCAGAATTGAACTGTTATCGATTATGAGGTGTTGGAATTGATATCTGACTGATATGGTAGTGCTGGATATATTGAAATTATGACATCATATTGTTGAAATAGAATTTGATTGAATTCTGATTTTATTCAGTATTGATTGAGTGGTGTATTGATGTCGTACCCTCAATATTGTTGTTGTCAGAATCTGATATGATTCTTATATGATGTTCTAGTCATGTTAGACATCGTATAATCGAAACCGGACTGAAGAATAAATACCATATGAAATTGTTATGATTTTCGGAGTTATTTTGGAATCGATTTGATATCAGAATTGAATTGTTATCAAATATGAGATGTTAGAATTGATATCTGACTGAGATGATATTGCTGGGTATATTGAGACTATGACGTTGTGCTGTTGAAACAGAATTTGATTGAATTCTGATTATATCCGATGTTGTTTGAGTGGTGTATTGATACCGTACCCTCGATATTGTTATTGTCAGATTGAGTATTGACAGGCTTTGAGTTCGAGACTTCGACAAAGTCAGAGTATCAGAAAGAAAGGTATAAATTAATGTTGAGTTGGGATTGCACAACTCGAGTGAGGTTTGACTCGAGTCTCCCTAAATCACATACTTAGTTTATTACATCGATATTTGTAATTGATGAGATTGATGTTTATAGTCTATTGATTTATAGCCACTGCATGTATTGACTACTGATTCGTTTAGTCATTGGCTTATTCGCCTAGTCACCGGCTGATTCGTCTAGTTATTGGCTGATTCGTCTAGTTATCGACTGATTCGTCTAAACTTTGGCGGATTCGCTTAATTACCGATTGATTCGTCTAGATATTGGCTGATTCGCTTAATCCTTGACTGATCAATTATGTGGCTGTTTCGCCAGACACTGGATATATGAATTATATCGATACCATTTAGGGTTGATTCAT
Organism: Primulina tabacum; assembly: GCF_025594145.1. Classification (NCBI taxonomy): domain Eukaryota; kingdom Viridiplantae; phylum Streptophyta; class Magnoliopsida; order Lamiales; family Gesneriaceae; genus Primulina; species Primulina tabacum. The sequence goes on from NC_134559.1 coordinate 34,429,850, forward strand.
TCCTATCGACTGAGATTCGATATAATTATCAATATCCAGACATTCGGGATCCCTAGGTTAGAGTTGAGTCGAGTCTGAGACGACGCGTTGTTTGAGTCAAGTCTGTGATGACTGGTTGATTTACAGTTTTGATATTATACTTGTTTGTTGATTGGCTGCATGTGAATGATATTTGTTATATGCTTTTGTATATGTTTTTATATGATTGCATGTTTACATTGTTTATACTGGGATTTATTATCACCGGAGTTATCCGGCTGTTGTCTTGTTTTGTATGTGTGCATGACAACAGGTGGGACAGGTTCAGGGTCGAGGAGATGAGGAAAGATCATGATTAGAGTGGAGGCTCCGGACTTGGATTAGAGATAGGGTTGGACACTTGATATTAGCTGTTAAACCTTAGTTGAATAAATGTATGTAGTACAGGACTTGTACTCTTATACTGAGATGTATATACGTTTTATTTCACTACGTTCCGCATTTTAAAAAAAATTTAGACCCTGTTTTATAATTGATAAATTAGTCCCAATGATGATTAAGAACATGATTAGCGTCCGGGTCCCCACAACAGGTGGTATCAGAGCGATAGATCCTTTAGACTGAGATAGAAGCTAGTGAGCGGGGTAGATTGAGTTTTCCCTTCTTTGCTTGTGATTGCTAGCATTCTTTACTGCTTTATATAATACATGTTACTTGACTTATTTGATTTGATTGTGTAATATGTATTTTTGGAAACGAATTTCAACCGATTCTCGATCAGCAGTAAGATGATCGGAGGAGGGAACTGAAGTGAAACAGGTTTATTGGATTGGGGTACTAATCTATTTGATTATCAGATATGACTCCTCGAAGAATACCAGAACATGGTAGCACATCGAATCCTCCAATGGATGTGACAGCAACTCCGATGGAAACGTTATTGAAAAGGTTTCAGTCATTCAAACCACCGACTCTGAAGGGTACTGAGACATCAGTTGAAATGTGAGAGTTAGTTAGATAACATTGAGATGCTGTTTGATTCACTGGAATACAGTGATGAGCGTCGAAGTAAATTGATTGGGCACCAATTGCTTGATGTTGCAAAGAACTGGTGGATTACGATGAAGAGGGCCTTGGAATAGCGAGGTACGACTATTACTTGGGATGTATTTAAAACTGAGTTTTATCAAAGATTTTTTCCCAGTGTCGTACAGGAAAGACAAGAGGGTAGAGTTTGCCAATTTGAGACAGGGTCAGCTGAACATTTAAGAATATGTGACCAAGTTCTCTACCTTATTGAAGTTTGCTCCCCATGTGGCTGGAAATGACGAAGCCGTTGCTGATCAGTTCATCATGGTTTGAACCCCGATATATTTACATTGGTGAACACAGGGCGATCGAATAACTTTGCTGATGCCATGAATAGAGCAAAGGGCGCGGAAGCGGGCCTGATAAGGCAGAGAGGAGCTGCAGATATTCCTCCCGCACCGAGACCACAGCAACCACCTCCCCGATTCGAGAGTGATAGTATCAGTGCTGGAAAGAAAGATTTTCTGAAGGCTAGAGGAAAGCAGTTTAAGAAGTCTGGCGGCAGTTCTTCTAGATCCAGTGGCTCCAAACAGAGTTATACCAGAGCTTACTGCGGAAATTGTGGAGGGAGACATTCCACTGAGCAATGCCAAGGAGTACTTGGTAGTTGCCACTTCTGCAAACAACAGGGACATTTTGCCAGAGTGTGTCCACAGAAGGGTTCTCAAAGATCCCAGGGAGCCAAATCATCTGGATCAGCGGCACAGTGGAGTAGACGATCAGCTGCTGTTCCTTCATTTAAGCCAGCACCATCTCAGTCACAGCAGAGGCCAGGAGGAAGTCAGACAGTTGGCCAGCCTCCTAGACAGCAGGCCAGAGTATTTGCTTTGACTGAGGAGCCGGCTCAGGAAGCACCAGATGATGATGTTGTAGGTAACTGTTTTTGATGTAGTTATCCTGCTTTTGTATTGATGAATACGGATGCTTCCCATATGTTTATCTTTGAACGATTTGCATTGAGTTATGCATTACCTGTTGAGTCTTTATCTACTGTAGTGTATCTCTTTACCGGTTAGGGAGAGTTTTTATATCAGTGAATTCTGTAAAATATTGTATACTACAATAGGACGAGAATGAGATTGAGTTAGATCGTGTGGTAGCTGGTATTGTACTAGTGTTGTCTGGTTTTGAGACTGCATTACTGATATTGATATGCTGACCAAGTATAGAGCTACCCGAGATTAGTTCCAGAAGATGGTGAGAATCGGACCTGAGATGGCCAAGGGATGAATAGTGTACGATAAGGATTCTAGATTGAGAATTCCTTTGATAATTCGTACTATCTATAACTCGATTATTACAGAAAGGAACAGAGGGATTCCTTATGTATTCAGTTGATTTACTGAAGTTGAGTCTATCATTGGCTGATTTACCAATGATAAGAAAGTTAATAATGTTTTCCCCGACAAGACTTCTGATTCGATTCCAATCAGAGAGATTGATTTTAGCCTTGATTTGATATCAGAAACAGATTGCATCCTGATTGAGACATAATGCATTCTGGGTGTGTTATATCTGAAGATGATGTACTGTTGAATTTAACAGAATTAAACCGGAATTAGTTGGCCGAGGTGGATATCAGTGTCAAACATTTGCGGTTTATGAGTTTAGCAGATCAGTACCGATGAGTGATGTTTTGAATCTGATTGAAGCTTGCTGTTGTTTTGAATCCGTGTTTAAATCAGGTAAGTAATACTGTATTGTATATGAATAACCAATCTGTTGTTCCAGATGTTCCGAATTTAAAATGATAAATATTGCCAGACAATGTGCAATAATCTATGCGGTATGCATTTTGATAAGCTGAAAAGGTGTTGATAGAATGCTTGAATCTGCATATATTAGGTGTACAGGATGAGGTACAGATAAGATCAGACGATCAAGAGTAATATGTCAGAAAAGTGATTAGACTGCATTGAATGCCAAAATTGACTATATCATACCATGATTTTCGGTTGATTTTGTATTTTTGGCAGAATATATTATAAACTCCTTCACCTACTGTCTATAGATTGACGGATAGTCGGAGCAAACTATCCGGATACTGGAGAATATCCAAGAACTGTAGTGCTGGATTTTAGCACTAGTTGACATGATTTATTGTCATCTATGAATTATCGTACAACCACAGCTATCAGACGAGTATTGAAATGACTTCTTTCGAAGCGTTGTACGGAATGAAATGTTGATCCCCTCTTTATTGGGATGATATCTCTGAGGTTCCTGAGATCGGACCTGGCATGATCAGAGATATGACTGAGAAAGTGAAGCTGATTCAAAAGAGAATGAAGGCAGCCCAAGACAGACAAGCCAAATATGCCAATGTCCGACGACGACCGTTGGTATTTGAGGCTGGAAACCGAGTATTTTTGAAATTTTCACCTCTCAGATGAATTGTCAGATTTGGCAAGAAAGGGGAGTTGTCTCCACGATAGATTGGGTTGTATGAGATTCTTGAGAAGATAGGAGATCGTGCCTATCGACTAGCTTTAATCGCCTTCATTATCTGGAATACATGATGTCTTTCATGTAGTATTATGGCAGAAGTACATGCCAGACACTTCACATGTGCTTCAGTCAGATGAGGCCGAGTTGGATGAGACATTGAGTTATTTCGAAAAGCCGATTCAGATTCTTGATCGGAAGGAAAAGTAGCTCCGAACGGAGACTATTCCGTTTACAAGAATTCAATGAAATCGTTATGATATTGAAGAAACTAGTTGGAAAACAAAATCTGAGATGAGAGAAAGATTCTAGAAATCACTTCATCGAGGTGAGTTTTCTTCTTAACTATTGTATAGATCTCCTTCTTGTATCTGAATTGGTATCTGATATGATTACCTGTGATATCTGAGTTGATTTATTGTGATTTCGGGGACGAAATCGTATCTTAGGGGGGGAGAAATGTAATGCCCGAGATTTTGATTATGATAATCTGAAATGATTTGGGAATAATTGATATGATTATAGACGGAAAGGATCGGACTGAGAAAGACGAGATAATGCATGAAAATGTGCGAGGAACAGTAGCCCTCGCGCATATGCGCGGCACAGATGCGCGCATATGCACGACATGGGCAGAGGACCTCGCGCATATGCGCGAAGTGAGTCGCGCATATGCGCGAGACTGTACAAGCGAAGTCCAGAGGACCTCGCGCATATGCGCGGAGATGAGTCGCGCATATGCGCGAGCTGCCGAGAAGCCGAGCACCGAGACCAATAGGTCTCGCGCATATGCGCCGATGATGTCGCGCATATGCGCGAGACGTGTAATAGGCGGAATGAGCTACTCGTCCTCTTGCATGTACGTGGATGTATATATATATATATGCACGAATTCTTCAGAAATTTAGGAATGAAGAATCGAGAAAGGGCCGAAGAAAGGGAAAGAAAATCCTTACGCCTTTTGGGAGAAATCCGCCCGTCCGATTTTGAATCCGACTTCGGTATTGAGTTCCGATCGACGTAGGCTACAACTGGACGTAAGTTTTACTACGTTTTGATATGATTTGTAATTATGGTATTGTCAGAATCTGATATGATTCTTATATGATGTTCTAGTCATGTTAGACATCGTATAATCGAAACCGGACTGGAAAATAAATACCATATGAAATTGTTATGATTTTCGGAGTTATTTTGGAATCGATTTGATATCAGAATTGAATTGTTATCAAATTTGAGATGTTAGAATTGATATCTGACTGAGATGATATTGCTGGGTATATTGAGACTATGACGTTGTGCTGTTAAAACAGAATTTGATTGAATTATGATTATATCCAGTCTTGTTTGAGTGGTGTATTGATATCGTACCCTCGATATGCGCCGATATTAGTCGCGCATATGCGCGAGACGTGCAGTAGGCACACCGAGCCACTTGGCTTATTGCATGTGCGTGGATGTGTATATATATATATATATATATGTACATCTTAATTCTTCAGACAAGAAGAAACGAAAAGAGAAAAACGAAGAAGCTCCGAAAATCCTTACGCCTTTCGGGAGAAATCCGCCCGTCCGATTTTGAATCCGACTTCTGTATTGAGTTCCTATCGACGTAGGCTACAACTGGACGTAAGTTTTGCTACGTTTTGATATGTTTTGAAATGATGGTATTGTCAGAATCTGATATGATTCATATATGATGTTATTGTCATGTTAGACATCGTATAATCGAAACCGGACTGGAGAGCAGATACCATATGAAATTCTTATGATTTTCGGAGTAGTTTTGGAGTCGATTTGATATCAGAATTGAACTGTTATCGATTATGAGGTGTTGGAATTGATATCTGACTGATATGGTAATGCTGGATATATTGAAATTATGACATCATATTGTTGAAACAGAATTTGATTGAATTCTGATTTTATCCAGTATTGATTGAGTGGTGTATTGATGTCGTGCCCTCAATATTGTTGTTGTCAGATTGAGTATTGACAGGCTTTGAGATCGAGACTTCGACAGAGTCAGAGTATCAGAAAGAAAGGTATAAATTAATGTTGAGTTGGGATTGCACAACTCGAGTCTCCCTAAATCACATACTTAGTTTATTACATTGATATTTGTAATTGATGAGATTGATATTTATAGTCTATTGATTTATAGCCATTGCATGTATTGACTACTGATTCGTTTAGTCATTGGCTGATTCGCCTAGTCACCGGCTGAATTCGTCTGGTTATTGGCTGATTCGTCTAGTTATCGACTGATTCGTCTAAACTTTGGCTGATTCGCTTAATTACTGATTGATTCGTCTAATTATTGGCTGATTCGCTTAATCCTTGACTGATTCGTCAATTCTGTGGCTGTTTCGCCAGACACTGGATATATGAATTATATCGATACTGTTTAGGGTTGATTCATTCCTATCGACTGAGATTCGATATAATTATCAATATCCAGACATTGGGATCTCTAGGTTAGAGTTGAGTCGAGTCTTAGACGACGCATTGTTTGAGTCAAGTCTGTGATGACTGGTTGATTTACAGTTTTGATATTATACTTGTTTGTTGATTGGCTGCATTTGAATGATATTTATTATATGCTTTTGTATATGTTTTTATATGATTGCATGTTTACATTGTTTATACTGGGATTTATTCTCACCGGAGTTATCCGGCTGTTGTCTTGTTTTGTATGTGTGCATGACAACAGGTGGGACAGGTTCAGGGTCGAGGAGATGAGGAAAGATCATGATTAGAGTGGAGGCTCCGGACTTGGATTAGAGATAGGGTTGGACACTTGATATTAGCTGTTAAACCTTAGTTGAATAAATGTATGTAGTACAGGACTTGTACTTTTATACTGAGATGTATATACGTTTTATTTCACTACGTTCCGCATTTTAAAAAAAATTTAGACCCTGTTTTATAATTGATAAATTAGTCCCAATGATGATTAAGAACATGATTAGCGTCCAGGTCCCCACATGATCGATGCAGGTGAGGAAGAGTTTGAGGAGGCGAGAGGCGGGACCATTGTGTTGGCTCGGACAGCACGGAGGCCTAACTCGAAGACCGCTGAAGTTTTCAAGAATTTTTATGCACGTTAAATTCATTTACTCTGATTTTATGGAAATTACTTCACGTTGTTTAATCAATTATTTGTTGCAAGCTCTTTTATATTTCAAATATATAGACAAACATTTTATTTGTATTTCATTTTGATAGATTACTACTTATTTAAGAAAATTTTTATTTTCCGAAAATTTTAAGTAGTTTTAAAGTACGGTACGTTACACTCCTCCTTCTTATTATACTACCTCGAAGAATGAATTCAATAAACTGCAGCAGGGAACGATGACTATTGCAGAATATACTTCGAAATTTTATATTTGTTGAAATATGCGCCTCATGTAGCTGCGAGTGCAAAAGAGAAATATAACGGGTTTGTAAATGGATTATATCCTGCTATATATACTTTTGTCATTTCCAGTTTGCTTACTAGCTATGCAAATGCAGTTGAACGAGCGAAGGCAACCGAAGCTGAATTAAAGCGAGGAGGTCCTCAGTACGTTCCTCCACCTCAAGTGTCAGCTCAGCAGCCTACCTTGCGCCCATAAGGCAAGAAGTTTAAAAGGACTGGTTCTACTGCATCCTCATCTTCTTCTAGTTCCAGTGGATCCCTAACGAGGGAGTCCCATTATTGCTCCGTATTGCGGCCATTGTGAAGGAAATCATACTATTGAGTAGTGTCGGGGTATGTTTGGAACTTGTTATCATTGTGGGCAGGAAGGTCATTTCTTTCGTGTATGTCCGAATAGGGGTACGACTTCTTCCCAACCTCGGTCAAGATTTAGAGGTGGCCCGAGTATGATGAGACCAATTGTTCCTAGTCATTCTTTCCAGCAGTCAAATGTTCCACGATATCGAGGACCTGGTAGCCAGACTGTACAAAGCCCTTCTCAAGTTAGAGTGTATGCCATGACCGAGGATCAGGCAAAAGAAGCTCCTGGTGGTGTTATTGCAGTTATCTGCATGATTTGCGATTATCTTGCACGTGTTTTATTTTATACAGGAGCATCTCACTCATTCATTTCTCGTGCATTTGTTGCATCTCATGATATTATGTGTACTCCTTTGTATTATAGGTTATCAATAGCCACGCCAGCAGAAAAGATTATTTTATCTGAGTAAGTTGTGCATGATTGTGTATTGATATATGAGGATAATATGATAATTTTGAACTTGATTGTCCTTCCAATGCACAACTTTGATTGTATTGTTGGCATGGATATCTTGACAACCAATCGAGCTACTGTTGATTGTTTCCATAGGTTGGTTCGATTTCGACCTGTTGATGGACCCAAGTGGAATTTTTATGGAAAGGTTTCCCAAGCTAAAATTCCGTTGGTATCCTCTCTGGAAATGTCCCGGCTTCTGTTTAGTGGGGATGAGGGTTATCTTGTCTATGCTGTTGATATTCTAAGAAGGACCCCTCTTTATCTGATATTTCTGTTGCGAAAGAGTTCCCGGATGTATTTTCCGATGAGATTCCATATTTTCCATCTCATCGAGAAATTGAATTTAGTATTGATCTTATGCTGGGGACTGCGCCTATTTTGAAAGCTCCTTATCGCATGGCACCTCTGGAATTAAAAGAATTGAAAGAAAAATTGCAGGATCTTCTAGATAAGTGATATATTCGACCGAGTGTATTACCTTGGGGAGCTCCAGTTTTATTTTTCGAAAGAAAGATGGTACTATGCTAATGTGTATTGATTATAGGCAATTGAATCGGGCTACTGTGAAAAATTAGTATTCACTTCTTTGTATTGATGACTTATTTGATCAGCTTCAGGGTACTTCTGTATACTCTAAGATCGATCTTTGTTCTGGTTATCATCAAGTACGAGTTCGAGAACAAGATGTGCCTAAAACAACTTTTCGTACCATGTATGGCCACTATGAGTTCTTGGTTATGCCTTTCGGTCTCACTAATGCTTTTGATGTCTTTATGGATCTAATGAATTGTGTTTCTCGAGATTTTATTGACCGATTCGTTATTGTTTTTATTGATGATATTCTTTATATTCGAAATCGAAAAAAGAGCATGATGAACATTTGAGAATGGTAGTTCAAACTCTTCGCAATGGGAATTTATATGCTAAATTGTCCAAATATGAATTTTGGATGGACAAAGTGGTATTTTTGGGCCACGTCATATCGAGACATGGAATATCTGTTGATCCTGCTAAGGTTGAAGCTGTATTGAATTGGCTGAGACCTACTAATGTTTAAGATATCCATAGCTTCATGGGTTTAGCTGGTTATATTATTGTCGTTTTATTGAAGGGTTTTTGAAAATATCTAAACCTATTACTTAACTGATACAGAAGAATCAAATATTCATTTAGTCAGATGAATGTGAAGCTAGTTTTCTTGAATTGAAGACGAGATTGACCACAACACCTGTGCTTACTATTCCCTCAGGTACCGGAGGATTTGTAGTGTGTACAGATGCATCTGGTAAAGGTTTGGGCTGTGTTCTGATGCAACATGGCAATGTGGTTGCTTATGTGTCTCGTCAATTAAAATATCACGACACTCGTTATCCTGTTCATGATTTGAAATTGACCGCCATTGTGTTTGCTTTGAAGATTTGGCGCCATTATTTGTATGGAGAAAAGTTTGTTATCTATTCGGACCATAAGAGTTTGAAATATCTCTTTTCTCAATCTGATTTGAATATGAGGCAACGCAGGTGGATGGATCTCCTGAATGATTTTGATTGTCAGATTCAGTATCACTCTGGATCGGTGAATGTTACTGCGGATGCCCTTAGTCGGAAAGTTCATGACTCTATTTTAGCCTCTGTTAATGTCGCCAAAGTACACGAGGATACATGTACTTCTGGCTGGACGTTTCACCCGAATTGGAATTCTGTCACTGTCTCAACATTGCAAATTGAACCTAAGTTGACATCTAAAATATGAAAGGCCCAACGAAGCGATGCTAAGATTCAAAAGTCTTAAGAACTTGTATCTGCAGGACATCCTTCTAGATTTCAGATTTCTTCTCATGGTTCTTTACGACTTAATGGTCGGTTGGTAGTTCCTGATGATTCTGATTTGAAATCTGCCATTCTTCGTGAAGCACATTTTAGCAAATACAGTATTCACCCTGGAGGCCGAAAAATTTATTTGACATTGAGACCTCAATTCTGGTGGAGACGTATGAAGAAGGACATTGCTGAATTTATTTCAAAATGCCTTGTCTGTCAGCAAGTAAAAGCCAAGAGAATGAAACTAGGAGGATTACTCCATAGTCTTGAAATCCCAAAATGTAATTGAGAACATATTGCTATGTATTTTGTGACTCATTTACCTCGTTCTCCCAAGGGCTGTGATGCTATTTGGGTTATTATTGATCGGCTTTCGAAATATGCACATTTTATTCCATATAAGCGGACTTATTCTTATAAGAAAACGACCCGTTTATACATCGAGAATATTGTGAGATTGCACGGTGTGCCAGTCTCGATTGTATTAGATCGTGATCCCAGATTTGCTTCTAAATTCTGGGGTATTTTTCAAGAAGTTATGGGTACGCGGTTGGCTATGAGTACTGCTTATCATCCTCAGACTGATGGCCAAACTGAGCGTACAATTCAAACATTAGAAGATATGTTACATGCTGTTGTGATGGATTTTAAAATGGGATGGCAAGATGCCTTACCATTGGTAGAATTTCCTTATAATAATAGCTTTCAAACGAGTTTTGGTATTACACCGTTTGAGGTCTTATATGGAAGACGATGTAGGTAACCGTTATTCTGGGATGAAATTGGTGAAAAACAATTGAGTGGACCTGAAATTATACAGGAAATGTATGAGTAGGTTCGGTTGATTCAACAGAGAATGAAAGCTGCTCAGGATCGTTAAACGAGTTATGCTAACGAACAAAGACGATTCTAATTTCAGAAAGGTGATAAAGTGTTTTTGAAAATATCTCCCTTCAGAGGCACTGTTAGATTTGGCATGCGAGGGAAATTATCTCCTCGATATGTTTGTCCATACTAGATCCTTGATCGAGTTGGGGATCTTGCTTATCGGTTGACGTTGCCACCAGCTTTATCTGTCATTCACGATGTGTTTCATGTTTCTATGTTGAGAAAGTATGAACCAGATCCATCACATGTGCTTCGAGCTGATGGGGTTGAGCTCGATCCTTCTCTTTCCTATGTTGAACAATCGGTTTGCATTATGGATTGGAAGGAGAAAATATTGCGTAATAAATCAATCCCACTAGTTCGAGTACAATGGACACGACATGGTGTAGAGGAATTAACGTAGGAATTGGAAAGCAAAATGCGAGAGTCATATCCGCACTTGTTTGATTCTATTCCACATGTTCCATTGTATTCAATGTATGATGATCTATTAACTAATTTTAGTTTTGATATGTACTATAACTTGTGACATATTATATATCTTCCATTGTTATGTACATATATCGATACTTGAGATTTCGGGACGAAATATTTTAAGTGGGAGAAAAATGCGAGACCCCGTGATTCTTGTGATACAACTAACGTAAATGATGTAAATTATGAGTCGCAAATCAACTCATAATATAATCAATATGTTTAAATTTTAAACATAGTGAATAAAAGTAGTCCAATCAATTTTAAAATAGTCAATTAAATTTTGATAGCAAATGTGTAAATAAATTTAAAAATATTCAATTTATTTTAATGGCAATTTTGTAAATATTTTGAAAATAATTGATTTAAATTTGAGGACAAATTTGTAATTATAAAATGAAATGCTATTGGATGCATGTAAATTTGCTGGTTGCCTTTCTTGCCAAACAATTAGCAAGTTTGACTGAGAATCAAGGCGGTTAGGCAACACTCATGTATTCAATTTTTTTACCAATAATAATAACATAATTCACGAAAGAACCCGGCGGAAGAAACGAAAGGTGAGAAGAAGAAAAAGAAAGGAATTTTAGTATTTTTCTCAAAATAAAGCTTCATTCCATCGCGACTCTTCAAGTTGGGAGTTGTACAGCATAAACTTTGAAATAAAGTAAGTTTTATTTAGTTCTTGTGATTGTGATTTAATGTTTTGCTACCTATGATTTCTTGAAATAGTGATTTAGGTTCTATAATTCTGGAAATGATGGATAATGCACCTTGGATAAATAAATTGAAATTATATACACTACTTCATTGAAGGATTATTTAACTTGGATATATTGACTTGATTATAATATATCGTTCTTATTCGTTTAGTTCGAGACAAAGAAATATGATTGAATGATCTTTAAGATTTGATGGTTGTTAATTACTTATAAATATGATTCGAACCCATCGAAGAAAGGTATTGTAGGGTAAAATGGAAATATGTATGTACTGATGAAAAGTTACAATGCAATTTAATTTTATACTTGTTTACTAGGAGTACAAATTTAAGATATTTTAAAAAAATATAAAACTATAATTTGAAAATTTATTCCTTGAGGAAATAGTTGATTCAAGAAAATAACCAAGAAAACATGTACTCTTTGGTGTTACACTGTGGACTCTTGTATCATATTAGTTTCATCTCGGGTTTGTACGTCAGAAAAATAAGGTATGTTGCGACCGAGTAACATACGACAGGTATTTGTGTCAGATGATATATGTTTGATTGATTTGACTGAAAATAGGTGTCTATATGCCTTATTTGTTGAGTTGATGTGGTATACATGACATTCATCATAGGTATATCGATGTATAAAATAAATATTTTGTTAACACACATCATTTTATTCATACATCGATACATGACATGTATGTTGAGCTATGATCATTAGATACCTTTATATCATTGGATTTGATTCTGGGGTTTGTGAGCACAACACAATGTTTTACATTATGTGGCCATTAAAAGCATAGTAATTTGTGGCCCATATGATTGATTGATTGAGATTTGGGATTTGATGGCGCTTTGCCGACGCTATCATACGATCATCCCTTATACATGATTGAGGCCGGTGTGCCAGCTCGAGCATTGATTTGATAGCGATTCGATTGGTTCTGATACATGCTCAATAGAAGAGCATTTGACCTGATATCCCCACGACATGCATTCATTGCATATCATATATCATTGTGTAAACACATGTTGTATATATTATGGTTGTTCTATATGGAGCTTTTCTCACCCCCAAAGAGGGGTTTTGTTGTCTTTGTGTGTGGAGAATGGCAGATACTCCAGTTTATCTCCAGGTTATCAGGAGACCGGAGAAGAAACTTCTGGAGGGAGTCATATCTGAGTTGAGATTTATTGGTTTATCCCAGTGTATATATGTATCTATATACCGGGGCATGTCCCGCGGATATGAGTTGATTGTATCTAGTTGATTTTGATTATGTGTGGACTTATTTTATGATGTGTAATGTTTAGATGATGTTTTATTATATACTATTTTTAGTATCATAATTATCGTTGACACGTTTTGGGGTCATTGTAAAGAAAATTTTCACTAGTTTTCCGCTGTAATTAATTAACCCTAATCAAATTGCATTGTAATAACAATTAGGAGTTAAGGGCCTCACATCCACTGAGATAGCAGCTTTGTCAGTGGAGATGAGTGAAGGGGCCGAGGAGCTTTTTGCTGATGGTGGTTGGTTCGGAGCCAGCTCCGATGATTTCTTGGAGGATTTGCTACTCTTGTTGTCAACTGGAATGAACTGGGATGAACAACTGTTGGTTCATTTCCTAGAATTTGACATGCATTTGAAGAGAGCTCAAATCTACAACTGTTGGTTCATTTCCTAGAATTTGACATGCATTTGAAGAGAGCTCAAATCTACATCCAGCAGAGTAAATGTGGCCCTGTCATCGTGAGCAGTTGGGAAAATGGGAATGTAGTTCTTTTTCAGTTCCTCACAAATCATTGTATTTTTCTTGATGCGCATTAGGTTGAAGAATTAGTCTCGTATTTCCATAGCATGTGCGACTGAGATGAATTTCACGGCTTTCATGACCATTTTCTCCATAGCAATTAATTTTTTATAGTGTCTTTATGCTTCAATTTTCTAGCTAGTATTGACTGTTCTGAACTGATACCATTCATCATAAAACTCAGCCTTGTTTTTAGCATATTCATTTGCCTAATCCATTAAGAGGTCGATTTGAGTCTGAACAGCAGATTGAGGCAGCAACTGCTCAGCTTCTTCTAGTTTCTCTTTCCCTTTCGCTTTAGGTTGTTTGGATGGGTAAGAAGAAGCTAGCCCATATCTTGTACATTCGATTGGACCTTTAATAACTACTCCTTTGGGTCTAGCTGTTGGTAGAATTGTTGGTGGAGCAACTGTTTGAAGAGGAGAAACCAATCCAACCAGTTTTAGATTTTCTTTGGGCGGACTAGAAGCACATTTGACAGTTGGTTCAGCAGCATGATTCTAAGAGTCAGTCAAGCTCTTCGGTGGCATCTCATTTTCAGTATATACTGAGACCAGTTTACCGGATGAAGAAATCGGTTTGTTATTTGTGGTTCTGGCTTTTTTTTTTTAAATCACTGGAGAAGGTTTAATATTAGTATCACTTTGATGAATGATCATTTTCCTCTTGGGTTTTTGATTAGCAGCCTTAGAATAACCAACTGCTTCAGCTTTGGCTATGGAAGCAACTAGTTTGGATGGTTTTTTCAATTTCTTCTTGCCTTCGACCAGTTTGTCAGTAAGATATTTGGGCCTGAGAGTGAATATTTATGATGCATCCAATAGCCTTGTTTTGTAAAGGGTCTATGATTCACTTAGAATCACACCAGTTTCTTCAAGGAGACGGCTGATCGGAATAGCGAATCCAAAAGATTGTTTGGTCGACTGAACCATTGCTTTCAGAATAATGAAGATTACATGAGACTAGTTTACTTGAATCCCTTTGATAATGGCGGCCATACCTGAAATTTTTCTAAAGGTTTGAAGGGATCGGTTAATAGGTGGAAAGTGTTTAGAAGGGAGGGGGGGGGGGGGGGGGGGTTGAATAAACACTATCGAGTTTTGTATTCTTTTCGAATATTGAGTTCAGTTTAGTGACAAACTGACCCTTGGTATCTCGTCGGTCAATAACAATCAGTTTAACTGAAAAATAGTTGCGGAAGTAAACTGACTGAAAGATAGAATAACTGACAGTAACTGAAATTAAATGCACACGATTTGTTTCAGGATGTTTGGAGAATGGAATAACTCCTCCGTCACCCCCATCTATCAAAAAGATAGGATTTCCACTAAAAGACTTTGATCGAATACAAACTTTGTACTGACCCACTTCAGTTTGGACTTAACACCTGCCAAAACTGAAACTCTTAGTATACAATAACTTTTACAGTACGTGATTGAATATAACACAATTGAATGAATCTAACAGAAGATTTCAAAGTGCTAACAAGCTCGTAAAGGTAGCCTTAATTGCTACTGATAAATCTGATAAGATTGAGCTTTGATATCTGAATGTGAGTTGTGATTTCAGCAGAGTAATAGCAAGCTTGAATAGAATGGTAGTTCGTGTATTTTTCTCAGCTGCTCTCTTAACCTATTTATAGGCTTCCTTCTCAACGGTAATATTAAATAACGTTATGAATCTTTATATCCGTTGATTGCCACGTCGATATTCTCTGACATTCGTATATTGTAATCTCTGAAATGCAGCGTTCCACTATTTGTTGCAGTCTGTTGTATACTCCTTGTCGGTTGTCGTTCTTAATTGATGATGTGTACAACTGAGGGATCAGCTGAAAGATACTTTGCTAGCAAACACATAACTAATTGTTTAAACTGATCAGTTCCCAACTGATCAATGAGTTATATTTCTGATTCAACTGATGACGTGTATAATATTTAGTTGGTACGCATTCAGTTGTGTAGTTCAGTTTTCTCGTATTCAGTTATATAAGTAGTTGGTTCGCAATTTGTCAAACGCCGAAACTTAGTTTTCAACAATTTCCCCCTTTATGGTGTTTGACGAAACTAATTCAATAAAGACTAAACAATTGAACTCATTGTAGATAATATAAGGATTTGATCAATTTAGCTTAAAACTGATGATCTTCAAAAATACCAGAACTACTACTTCAAACTGACTGCTCTTCAACTAGAAGACTTCTTCTGTTGTTCTTTCAAACTGACTGCTCTTTAACTAGAAGGCTTCTTCTGTTGTTCTAGAATCTCTTTAGTCTCTTCCCCCTTTTTGTCAAATGTATCCATTTTAATAGATAATCTTCGAACATCAGTTGATAGGACGTTGACAGTAGTGGAGATACTTGAGACAGCAGTAATCATTGTGGTTTGCAACAAGTCTATTTTTCTTGAAACAGAAGTCTCCAGACCTTCAACTCGTTTGCTAATAGACTCTTGAGTTGCAGTGAGACTTTTTGCTAAACTCCCTGTTCTTTTGAATGTCATCTACTGCAAGAGAGAGAGAGGTTACAGCAGCTTGAATGGCCTTCAATTTCTCTAAATTGAATACTTCAGAATGTTCTAGCTTCAGAGTGTGAGCCAGTTGAGTATGCTGAATTTTGTTGATGGAAGTAATCATCTGATTCATGTTATTCTTAAGATCCTGAATTTCTTCAAGAACTAAGTCAAAATCTGTGGATGAATGCGGAGGTGACTGTCCAGAAGCTTTATGTTCTTGTTCCCTTGAAACTTGATCAAAGACCACCAAGGTCCTGTCAGATACGATCGTTTCATCAATTGTCTGTTCTGGAACAGCTGTTTCAGTTATTGATTCTTGAACTAGAGGAGGTGATGATTGATCCTGAGCAGCAGATGAGTTACCTTGCTGAATATGAGAGTCTATGGGATTGTCAGCTGAAGGATCATCTACTGATGCTACTGTATGATAATCAGATGAGACTTGTGCTGGCTCGTCAGTTGGTAAATTTTCAATATTGAGCAACTGAGCCTCTATAGTGTCAGCAATCGCTCGATCAGTTTGATCAGCTGGTTCAGCAGAGACAACATGCTCAGCAGGCTCTTAAATAGGATTCTCTTGAGCTGCTTGATCAATTGAGTCATCAACTGATTCAGAAATAGGTACAGCGATTTGAGATTTGTGTATTACCGACTGAATTATTTCATCAATATTTGCGAATGTTAAGTCACCCTCTGAATAGATTTGATGATCAGCAGCAAAAGATTGAGGCACATCCTGTACTGGCTCTTCAGTTGAAGCAGCAGCTTGTACAGGGGATGGCTCTTTATGTTGAGAATGCGATTTATCTTCTTCATCTTCTGAAGTACCTTCATGATTGATTAGTTCTTGATCCATCTCCCAAAATTTTATCTGTGATTGCAGAGCCATAAGATCAGTTTCTAGCTGCGTGAGCACAGCTCAATCATTATATGCAGTTGGACAGTTGGGAATATAGTTGCTTTTCAACTCCTCAATCAGTTGGCCCAACTTCTTGGCTCTGATTTGATCAAAGAAATAGTTCTTTCTCCCCAAAGCTTGAATTATTGTAGCATCCTTGACCATTCTAATAACAGTTGCCTCCACCTTGATGAATGTGTTCAGCTTTGACTTCTTTTTCAGCTGTTTGGCAAATGTGTGCGTTCTGAACTTAGTCCATGCATCATAAATCTTCAGTTTTGATTCAGCAAAAACATTGACCTGTTCCCAGATGAGGTCAATGTGTGTCTGAATGGCATTGGATGGTCTTGGCTCTTCAATCCACTTGCCTTTTCCTTTCTCATCAGTAAGAATATGTAGAATGTTCAGTCCAGAGTGAGTAGTGTCCACTCGTTCCTAAATGAGGATTCCCTTGGGTCGAGCAGGGGCAAGGATCAAAGGTCGATTGATTTGGATCAAAGGAGCTGCAACCTTTGCTAATTCCTTCTTCTTATCAGTTGGAATAGCTATCAAAGGAATAGCCTGAATAGGTTGTTGAGCATCTGAAGATTTTAGTCTCTCAGTTGGAATAGATGCCAACGTAACCACTGGCTTTGTCTTCTAAGTCCGTTGCTTCTTAGTAATCAACTGATAAGGTGTTTCCTCAGAATCTGATCCACTGACGATCAGTTTTCTCTTGATATTCTTCAGTTGTGCCAGAGTCTTGGACTTTTTAACTGACTTGGGAGCAGGCTATTGAGTTCCAATCTCCTGCTTGATCTTAACAAATTGATCAGGAGACATGTCCAGTTTGGTCACTGGTGGCTAAATGTTTTTGTCATTGAATACTTTGAACTTTGATGATCTCTCTGAATCATAAGCTACCAATCCTTTGGATTTCATCAAATAACTCAGCTGAACAGCAAATCCCTTGGATGGCATTGTGTGTCTGAATGGCATTGGATGGTCTTGGCTCTTCAATCCACTTGCCTTTTCCTTTCTCATCAGTAAGAATACGTGGAATGTTCAGTCCAGAGTGAGTAGTGTCCACTCGTTCCTGAATGAGGATTCCCTTGGGTCGAGCAGGGGCAAGGATCAAAGGTCGATTGATTTGGATCAAAGGAGCTGCAACCTTTGCTAATTCCTTCTTCTTATCAGTTGGAATAGCTATCAAAGGAATAGCCTGAATAGGTTGTTGAGCATCTGAAGATTTTAGTCTCTCAGTTGGAATAGATGCCAACGTAACCACTGGCTTTGTCTTCTAAGTCCGTTGCTTCTTAGTAATCAACTGATAAGGTGTTTCCTCAGAATCTGATCCACTGACGATCAGTTTTCTCTTGATATTCTTCAGTTGTGCCAGAGTCTTGGACTTTTTAACTGACTTGGGAGCAGGCTATTGAGTTCCAATCTCCTGCTTGATCTTAACAAATTGATCAGGAGACATGTCCAGTTTGGTCACTGGTGGCTAAATGTTTTTGTCATTGAATACTTTGAACTTTGATGATCTCTCTGAATCATAAGCTACCAATCCTTTGGCTTTCATCAAATAACTCAGCTGAACAGCAAATCCCTTGGACTGCTTGGTAGATTGGAGCATATTTTTCAAAATTTTGAAGATAATGCGCTTCCAGTTAAGTCTTCGTCCTGCCATGATAGCAGTGATGGCTTGAAATTTTTCCAAAGTAAGAGCAGCAAAAGACCCTGCTTTCGCCAAAAGCCCATTGGCTACTATATCAGCCAGTAACTGAACTTCATGCTTTAGTTCTTTCTTTGGATCGGAAACCTTGATTTTCCGTCCATCAGCTGAGAGGAGGGTTGCATCTCTTCAATATCAGATGCTTTGACCTCAGCAAGATGTGCCAATCCATCAGAAGGCAACAAAAACAGTTCTCCAAAAGAATCTTCACATATGGTCAACAACTGCCCATTGATAGTAGAAACGATGTTTCCATCAGAATTGATTTTTCCACTGGAGTAGAAGTCTTGAAGTTCATTGGGGTAAATCTCCTGCGAAGAGTGTCCCAAAAATGTCCTTAGACCTGCTGATTCGAGCTTCAAAAATACGTTTTTGACATCGGCTTCTCTAACTGATAGAACTGATCCAAAGTTAATAGCCATAGCGTTCAACATGTGTGCGGGAATTTGGTTGGCCATTTGAAGTGAATGATTTTCTGCGAAAACAAAAACTTTAAATTGCTTTTGCTCTGAGAGTTTTTGTGTAAGCGTAAGAAAGAATAACTGAAATGGAGCGGGTAAAGTACTAATATACGTGACTATTCGAATTATTTGGACACGTGTTAGTCCAGGAAATACTGAATAAAAGACGTGTGTACGTGTGGTAAAAGCGTGTGTTGAGTACGTGGATTAAAAAGGGTCCACGTTTCAACCTGTCATTTGGATGAAGGATAGCATTTAATGCTATGATAATTCAGTCACGTAACTTAATTTGGAATAAAAAAAATAGTTAATTTGTTAACTTATGTGAGAAGATTAGTGAAATAATCAGCTGAACGATCAGTTGTGAAACTGTGTCTTTTCAGCTGAGAATTTACTAACTGCTGTCTTCTCAGTTAACATTTTAAACCAATATTCCTCCTTAATAAATGCATATAAAGATTAATGAAATTTAAGCAAGACGAATTAAAAAAAATCTTATGCTTAGAAGGTTAATCGTCTGCTGTAATAACGTTGTCCTTTCATCTCCCTTGACCCTGGCTATAAATAATAGTAACTCGGTTAGTCTCAAACATATCAGCAAATAATAATCAAAGGTTATAATGGCAGATGCTAGAAGTTCAAAGAGTCCAGATATGGCTGAAGCTTTCATGAACTCGGAGGTGGAGAACAGAAAAGCTGTAATAGAAGATGAAGTCTTCCAAAAGATCCTTCCATACTGGGAGGAGCTTCAAGGGCTTCAGTATCTCTATGAATGTGGAGAAGCTACCACTCCCAACCTGCTGGCAAAAATAAGCAAGTATCGGGAACGCTTGCACGTCTCCGATACGGCTGACCTCTTCGAAGATGGATATGTCTACCAGCTAATGCTTCATAAGGAACGGAAGATCCTAGAGCGTATAGTAGACTCTGATATCTTCCTTAAGACTACCACCGGTGCTATAAAGTGCTGGATGACCAAGTGGAGGTCTTTCGTTGAGGAAGAATACTTTGATGTAATCCGTAATAATTTCTTTCGATAAATAAAATGTTTATCAGTTTATTTTTGTCTTTTATTTTCCTGCAAAGATTAATCTCATCATTTGATGAATAAATCATGAACTGAACATAATAAATGACAAATAGCAAACCGACATCAGTTAGAAAGTAAGAACTAATATGTAACACACGTTAAACGACAACTGACATATTAGCAATAAAACTGATTAAGATAAATCAATTAATCCAAGTATATTGCGAAAGTAAGAAAACTTAGTCTCAGGCAATGGTTTGGTGAAGATGTCAGCTGCTTGTTGTTCGGTTGAGACATATTCCAGTCGGATGTCCTTCTTCAGGGCATGATCTCTGATGAAGTGATGTCTGACATCTATGTGCTTGGTTCTGGAGTGAAGAATTGGATTGTAGGTAATAGCAATTGTGCTTGTGTTGTCACAAAATATCGACGATTCTGTAACACCTCTGACCTATTTCATAAAATAACAGTGGAATTTTTTTAAAATTTATATGAAGGGAGGAAGGATTTTAAAATTTTCTTGACATAAATATTTACAATCAAAAGTATATACATGATCAATCAAGTGTTGCATCAAAATACAAAATATCATTTTTGATCATGTCAAAATGCTAGCAAAACATCTTCTTCCTTCCATGTCTTGTATGCATATGACCCCGGCTCCAATCAACGTAATGGCTCATCGCTCTTATCTGCATCACATGAATAACTGAAATGAGTATAAAACTCAGCAAGTGAAACTCTTACATAACAATCTGTACATATCATACTCTGTAAAACATGACTTTGAAATCATTAAATACCATCTAACTCTTTAAACATGAATAATATAGTAGAACATGAACATAACGATGGTATTACTCTTTTCTCTAATGGATTGATATTTCAATAGTATCTCTGTCTCTGTACCTATATCCCATCGATAGAAATCGATAACTCTGTTGGGATATAAGCCTATGGTCGTTGATCAACTAATTGCATGCAATCTCTAACTATCTCTTTATCAATCCAATAAATCATTTGAAATACAATACATATACTTCACGTGAGCACAAGGAATGAATTCCACTTACAACCAATAGAAAGCTTGAATCTAATCTCTTGGTACAAATCCTACAACAATAAACCATGTGTTGAACCATCTATAACTTAATAATCACAAACTCATACCATAAAACCCATAAAACCAACACAATCTACAAACCCATGATTTCTCCCCAACACCAAAATCCAGAGAATTACTAAATCATAAGCTTACCTTATCTCCTTGAACCACAAAAGAACCTTTCTCACTTCAATAATCCAACAATAAGCTTAAATCAAAGGCATAAATGGAAGAAATTGAGAACCCTAGCCTCCTTGGAGCTGAAGAATCGAGAAGTGAGGAGAGAAATGAGAGAAATAAGAGCCAACACTTCTATTATATCATTTAAAATCTCAAAACACGCTTAAACTGTTCACGCACCGCGGGTGCGCTCTAATATACACCGCGGGTGCGCTAAGCCTACTGGAGTACAGCCAAAAATCTGAAACAAGCGACCGCGGGTGCGCTGCCTCTTGGACCGCGGGTGCGGTGTCGCCTCTGCCCAAACACCGCGGGTGCGGTGCCTTTCCTGGCGCGGGTGCACTCTCCTCTGTAGCCAATAATAAACTTTGCATCTAAAAATCGAATAGCAACGTCACTTCTCTTCATAATTTGGCAACACTCTCAACATGAAAGTTGAACCTCTATTTCTTATCTAACCACCCCCAATTGGCCTCATTCCAATTGGCTCAACAACCAAATTACCATGAATTAAATCGCAACGATGCTACAAAACAACTACACATCATCTATAACCGACAATACTATAAACCATAAATCGCAACCCTTAACATCAAAATTATACTTAAACTTAACCAAGGAGTCAATAAACATACGAAATCTTAAACCGTACCGTTCACCAAGCTTGGATATTGAAATCTCCCCTCCTTCAAAGAATTTCGTCCCCGAAATTGACGTCACTGCGCAAACAACTCAGGATACTTTCCTTTCATCTCATCCTCTGGTTCCCACGTGGCTTCTTCAATCAATTGATTCCTCCAAAGGACTTTAACAATGCCGATCTCTTTATTTCTCAATACTTTAACTTTGCGATCCAGAATCTGGACTGGAATCTCTTGATGCGTCAAATTCGGCGTCAAATCCAATGGCTCGTGACAAAGAACATGGGAAGGATTCGCAATATACTTCCTGAGCATGGAGACATGAAAAACATTGTGAACTCTATCGAGATCTGGCGGTAGGGCTAACCTGTAAGCTCGATCACCGACTCTGTCCAATATCTCAAATGGACCAATAAATCTTGGACTCAACTTTCCCTTTTTACCAAACCGCATCACACCTTTAAGAGGTGCAGTCTTCAAGAACACATGATCGCCAACCTCAAACTGCAATGGCCTTCGCAGTACATCAGCAAAACTCTTCTGTCTCGACTGTGCTGTCTTCATCCTCTCTCGAATAACAGCAACAACATCAGCTGTCTGTTGGACCAATTCTGGACCCAACATCTTCCTCTCACCAATCTCGTCCCAATATAAGGGAGATCTACAATTTCTGCCATAAAGTGCTTCATACGGTGCCATGCCAATTGTCGCTTGATAACTGTTATTGTACGTGAACTCAACCAGAGGCAATTTGGAATCCCAACTACCAGGGTAGTCGATAGTACAAGCTCTGAGCATATCCTCTAAAATCTGAATAACTCTCTCTGATTGACCTCGCTCTGGGATGATATGCTGTACTAAATGCTAATCGTGTACCCAAGGCTCTGTGCAAACTCTTCCAAAACTCTGAAGTAAATCTATGGTCACGATCAGACACAATCGACACAGGAACACCATGAAGTCTAACAATCTCTGCTATGTACACTTCGGCATACTGGTTCATGGAATACGTTGTCTTGACTGGGAGAAAATGCGCTAACTTTTCCAACCGATCCACAATAACCCAATAGAGTTATAGCCTTTCTACGTTCTAGGAAGACCAATCACGAAGTCCATTGTAATGTGCTCCCATTTCCATTGAGGAATCGGCAATGATTGCAATGTCCCAGCAGGTCTCTGATGTTCGATTTTCACCTGCTGACAAGTTAGGCACTGAGAAATAAACATGGCAATATCTTTCTTCATACCTGGCCACCAATAGAGTCTACAAAGATCCTGATACATCTTGGTATTACCTGGATGTATCGAGTATGGCGCAGTATGTGCCTCTGTCCAGACGTCTCGCCAAATATCATCACCAGTAGGAATGCATATACGGCCTCTGAATGTCATCAAATCATCTTTATTCATCCCAAACTCTGAATTACCTCTTTCTTATGCTCTGGCTCTCATCTCTGTCAACTGTACATCATTGGCCTGCTCTCTACGGATTCTATCCGTCAATGTAGCCCAAATGATCAACGCTGAAAAACGAGCAATGGTTCCCGGTATACCAAAGTTATCTCTTCTCGTTGCAAGTCTAACAACAACGGTTTCTGGATCATAGAACTCAAAGAAGAACTTGACTTACGGCTCAATGCATCCGCTACAACATTCGCTTTCCCAATGTGGTAACTAATCGTCACATCATAATCTTTGACAAGCTCTGACCACCGTCTCTGACGCATATTGAGTTCTTTTGAGAATACAACTACCTTAAACTCTTGTGGTCCGTGAAAATTTCACACTTTTTGCCATATAAATAGTGTCTCCAGATTTTCAGGGCGAAAACCACAGCTGCCAGTTCCAGATCATGCGAAGGATAATTTTTCTCGTAGTCTTTCAACTGACGAGAAGCATAGGCTATAACCTTTCCACGTTGCATCAGTACTGCACCGAGGCCCTTCTTCGACGCATCAGTATAAACAACAAAGTCTTCTTAACCATAAGGCAACGCGAGTACCGGAGCTGTCGTCAAACTATCTTTCAACTCTTGAAATCCCCTTTGGCATTCATTGGACCATTCAAACTTCACATTCTTCCTCGTTAGATTGGTTAACGGCAGGGCAATCTTGGAAAAATTTGAAATAAAACGACGATAATAACCCACCAAACCAAGAAAACTGCGTACCTCTGATACAGTGGTAGGGCTAGGCCACTTCTGTATCGCCTCGATTTTTACTGGATCAACAGCTAAACCATCCTTCGAGACAACATGGCCTAAGAAAGAAATTTGCTCCAACCAGAACTCACATTTCTTCAACTTAGCATACAACCTCTTCTCTCTCAACAACTGAAGAACAACTCTAAGGTGCTCTGTATGAAGCTCTCTGTTCTTGGAATAAATCAATATATCATCAATGAAAACAATGACAAAGCTATCCAAATACGGCTTGAACACTCGGTTCATAAGATCCATAAAGACTGAAGGAGCATTAGTCAAACCGAACGACAACACAAGAAATTCGTAATGACCATACCTGGTCCGGAACACTATCTTAGGGATGTCAGACTCCCTAACTTTCAACTGGTAATAGCCAGATCGCAGATCAATCTTCAAAAACACTGTAGCTCCATGCAGCTGATCAAAAAGATCGTCTATTCGTGGCAACGGATATTTATTCTTAATCGTCACTTTGTTGATTTCTCTGTAGTCAATGCACAGCCGCAAAGACCCATCTTTCTTCTTGACGAAAAGAACCGGAGCTCCCCAAGGCGAAGAACTCGGTCGAATAAAACCTTTATCTAATAGATCCTGCAACTGCGTCTTCAACTCTTTCATCTCTGTCGGGGCCATTCTATACGGATCATTAGAAATAGGAACCGTCCCGAGGACTAGATCAATCACAAACTCTACATCTCTGTCTGGCGGTAAACCCGTCACATCATTCTCAAACACATCAGGGAACTCTCTCACAACATTAATATCATAAATATTCAACTTCACAATTCTATCCACATCAACAATCCAAGCCAAAAACCCATCACAACCTCTACACAACAACTTCTTAGCCCCAAGACATGAAATAAAAGGAAGGACCAGCGAAGTACCTGCACTGGCGAGCATACCATCCTTATTTCCATCATTTACAAATTTCACCGTCTTAGCAACGCAATCAATCATTGCACAATAGGTTGATAGCCAATCCATGCCAAGTATAATATGAAACGCAACCATCGGAATAACAATCAAATCGGCATAAACCACTCGCTCATCAATTTGAACAGGACACGCATACACAATAGACGTCGGGCATAACACATCTCCAGAAGGCAATACAACATTAAACTGGAGGGGAAAAACAGAAGGAACTAAACCCAAAGATCTCAAAAAGAGTTCAGACATAAAAGAATGAGTAGCACCTATATCAATCAATGTCGTAGCTACTCTGCCTGAAATTAAAATAGTGCTAGAGATCACAGAAAAATCATGGTTTATACCTTCCTTCATCATGGTGAAGATGCGAACCTACTCCTTATCATTACTCGAGCCTCTCGGACAGTCCTTGGCGATATGGCCTACAGTGCCACATCGGTAGCAAGTGTGAGTACCAAATCTGCACTCTCCCCTATGATGCCTACTGCACTTTGGACACAACGGCTTCTCAGGATCAAATGGAACTGTCGGTGCTTTAGAACTCGGCTCTACCTTGCCTTTCCCCTTGAAATTGCCTTTCCTTCTTTGGCTCGAACCCTGACTTCTTTGAGCAATAGCCTGCTGCCTCGCCTGTCTCTCTCTAGCGATATCTTTCTCATCTTGCTCGGCTAACAATGCCTTAGCCACAATCTCTTTAAATGTCACCGCCTTAGACATATTGATGTCCCTCCTGATCTCTGCTCGAAGTCCTCTAATGAAATGAGCACCCTTGTCTTTGTCATTGGAGGCAATATAAGGAGCAAACAAACATCCCTCCTCAAACTTCAAAATGTACTCGTCAATATTCATACCTCCATGTCTAAGCTCTAAAAACTCATTAACCTTCCGAGCTCGAAGTGCATCCGGGAAATACTTGTCGTAGAAAAGATCCGTGAAATCCTGCCACTTCAATGCCGGAACATCAACACTTACCTTGGTAGCATTCCACCAAATACGTGCAGCTTTGACTAGCATGAATACTGCACAACCAACTCTGTCCTTGTCTTCATACCTGAGATGATCAAATATCGCCTCAAGTGCTTTAATCCACTCTACAGCCAACAATGGATCAGTGCTTCCTGTAAACTCAAGCGGATCCATCCTCTTAAAAGCACTAAAGATCCCATCAGTCCCAAGTGCTTGAACCACTTGGCCTCTCCCTTGGCCTCTACCTTGACCTGTACCTTGCATACGGAACCACTGTTGAATCTGTTCACTGTGAACCTTGGATTGCTCTTTCAATAATTTGCCGAACTTGTCGACAACTCTCGCTGAGGAGCTATCCTCACCCTCTGAAGATTTTCTCTTAGGAGGCATCAAATCCTACAACGTGCTCACATAATACATATCAAGAGATAACAATAAATAGATGTAGAAGAAGACATACCCAAACTGTTGAAAGTAGACGAAGTCATATGCATTGGTCCGAAGAACGTTGCTCTGATACAACTAAATGTAACACCTCTGACCGATTTCATAAAATAACAGCGGAATTTTTCTAAAATTTATTTGAAGGGAGGAAGGATTTTAAAATTTCTTGACATAAATATTTACAATCAAAAGTATATACATGATCAATCAAGTGTTGCATCAAAATACAAAATATCATTTTTGATCATGTTAAAATGCTAGCAAAACATCTTCTTCCTTCCATCTCTTGTATGCATATGACCCCGGCTCCAATCAACGTCCTGGCTCGTCGCTCTTATCTGCATCACATGAATAACTGAAATGAGTATAAAACTTAGCAAGTGGAACTCTTACATAACAATCTGTACATATCATACTCTGTAAAACATGACTTTGAAATCATTAAATATCATCTAACTCTTTAAACATGAATAATATAGTAGAACATGAACATAACGATGGTATTACTCTTTTATCTGATGGATTGATATTTCAATAGTATCTCTGTCTCTGTACTTATATCCTATCGATATAAATCGATTACTCTGTTGGGATATAAGCCTATGGTCGTTGATCAACTAATTGCATGCAATCTCTGACTATCTTTTTCTCAATCCAATAAATCATTTGAAATACAATACATATACTTCATGTGAGCACAAGGAATGAATTCCACTTACAACCAATAGAAAGCTTGAATCTAATCTCTTGGTACAAATCCTACAACAATAAACCATGTATTGAACCATCAATAACTTAATAATCACAAACCCATACCAGTAAAACCCATAAAACCTACACAATCTACAAACCCATGATTTCTCCCCAACACAAAAATCCAAAGAATAACTAAACTATAAGCTTACCTTAGCTCCTTGAACCCCATAAGAACCTTGTTCTCACTTCAATAATCCAACAATAAGCTTAAATCAAAGGCACAAATGGAAGAAATTGAGAACCCAAGCCTCCTTGGAGCTGAAGAATCGAGAAGTGAGGAGAGAAATGAGAGAAATAAGAGCCAACACTTCTATTATATCACTTAAAATCTCAAAACACGCTTAAACTGTTCACGCACCGCGGGTGCGCTCTAATATACACCGCGGGTGCGCTAAGCCTACTGGAGTACAGCCAAAAATCTGAAACAAGCAACCGCGGGTGCGCTAAGCCTACTGGAGTACAGCCAAAAATCTGAAACAAGCGACCGCGGGTGCGCTGCCTCTTGGACCGCGGGTGCGGTGTCGCCTCTGCCCAAACACCGCGGGTGCGGTGCCTTTCCTGGCGCGGGTGCACTCTCCTCTGTAGCCAATAATAAACTTTGCATCTAAAAATCGAATAGCAACGTCACTTCTCTTCATAATTTGGCAACACTCTCAACATGAAAGTTGAACCTCTATTTCTTATCTAACCACCCCCAATTGGCCTCATTCCAATTGGCTCAACAACCAAATTACCATGAATTAAATCGCAAGCGACGCTACAAAACAACTACACATCATCTATAACCGACAATACTATAAACCATAAATCGCAACCCTTAACATCAAAACTATACTTAAACTTAACCAAGGAGTCAATAAACATACAAAATCTTAAACCGTACCGTTCACCAAGCTTGGATATTACAGATTCTTTGGCGATGACTCCATAGTCTCTCAGTTGCTGCTGAATCCAGAGCATTTGAGCACAGAAACTTCCAGCAGCAAGATATTCTGCTTCAGTTGTGGAAGTAGCAATGGATGTCTACTTCTTGCTGAACCAAGAGATCAGTTTGTCTCCTAGAAACTAACATGATCCACTTGTACTTTTTCGATCAAGCTTACATACTGCATAGTCTGCATCTGAATAGCCAACTAGATTGACAGAGGAGTCTTTAGAATACCATAACCCAACATTTTGAGTGCCTTTCAAATATTTTAAAATACGTTTGGCAGCTGAAAAATGTGATTGCTTAGGATCTGCTTGAAATCTGGCACACATACAGACAGCAAATACAATATCAGAGCGACTAGCAGTTAGGTATAATAAAGAACCTATTAAACCTCTGTAAAGTGTCGTCTCGATTGATATTCCCCCTTGATCAGTGTCTAGTTTAACTGATGAGCTCATGGGAGTACTTGCAGCTGAACATGATTCCATGCCAAATTTCTTCAGCAACTCCTTTGTATATTTAGTTTGACTGATAAATGTTCCTGTCTCCATTTGCTTCACTTGCAGTCCAAGAAAAAATGTCACATCACCCATCATGCTCATTTCGAATTTATCCTGCATCAACTTATCAAATTTCTCGCATAATTTGGGGTTAGTTGACCCAAATATGATATCATCAACATAAATTTGAACGAGTAAAATGTGATCATTCTTTGAAAATTTGAACAATGTCTTATCAACTGATCCAACAGAGAAATCGTGATCAGTTAGAAATTTTGAAAGAGTTTCATACCAAGCTCTTGGAGCTTGTTTAAGACCATATAAAGCTTTGTTCAAATGGTAGACATGATCAGGAAGAAGATGATTGATAAAACCTGGAGGTTGTTCAACTG
The DNA here is from genome assembly GCF_025594145.1 of Primulina tabacum. NCBI lineage: Eukaryota > Viridiplantae > Streptophyta > Magnoliopsida > Lamiales > Gesneriaceae > Primulina > Primulina tabacum. The sequence continues at coordinate 34,458,986 of NC_134559.1, forward strand.
TAGACTTACTCTTGCAACTGGCCATTTAGGAAAGCACTCTTAACATCCATCTGGTAGACTTTGAAATCCTTGAATGAAGCATAAGCAAGAAATATTCTTATGGCTCCCAGTCTTGCAACTGGTGCATATGTTTCATCGTAGTCAATTCCTTCTTCTTGCCTATATCCTTGCGCTACCAATCTTGCCTTGTTGCGCACAACTGAACCATCTTCGTTCAGTTTATTTCTGTACACCCACTTTGTATCTATAAGAGTTTTTGAAATTGGTCTTGGAACTAGGTTCCAGACATTGTTATGTGTGAACTGATTCAGCTCCTCTTGGATAGCATTTGTCCAGTTTGGATCAGCAAGGGCTTCATCAGTTTTCTTCAGTTCCAATTGTGATACAAAAGCTGAATGAATGAATGAATAAATAAGTTGAGCATCTGATTTCTAGTTCTCACCGGATCAGATGGATTACCTATCACCAATTCTGGAGGATGTGATTTCTTCCATCTGTATTCAGCATTTGTTGTATCCAAGTCAGCAACTGCTTCAGTTTGCAACTGAGTGTTTTCTTCATTTTCAGTTGCTGTTGCATCAGTTGGTAAATGAGTATCTTCAATAGGCTCCACCAACTGATTTTCAGGAACCACTTCCTGTTCAACTTATTGATCATCCTCCAAACTGATATCTGTAAATCAGTCAACTAGCTCAACTGGATCAGTTGGCTTATTTGTTAGTACAGTTTCATCAAAAACGACATGTATAGATTCTTCAACAGTGTGTTCTTGTTAAACACTCTATAAGCTTTGCTGACTGATGAATATCCTAAAAATATTCCCTCTGCAGATTTAGCATCAAAGGCTTTTAAAAGATTTTTGCCATTATTAAGAATAAAACATCTGCAGCCGAATATTTTGAAGTAGGAAACCACACTTTTACGTCCGTGCCAGATCTCATAAAGTGTTTTCAAATGATTTTTATTAATCATTGATCTGTTCTGAGTGTAACACGCAGTGTTTATTACCTCTGCCCAAAACCTTTGAGAGATGCCAGAATCAGCAAGCATTGTTCTAGCAGCTTCTTTAAGGGCCCGATTTCTCCTTTCAGCTACACCATTTTGCTGAGCAGTTTTAGCTGCTGAGAGCTCATGCCTAATTCCAGCATTTTCTAAAAATTTTGAAAGAATTTGATTGATGAATTCAGTTCCTCGATCGGATCTGATTCTATCAATTCCAACTGATTTCTCGTTTAATAGTCTTTTGAAAAGCTTGATCAGTTGAGCACCAGTTTGGTCTTTGGATTTGAGAAATATAACAAAGTAAATCTTGAAAAATCATCTACAACCACCAAGGTGTATTTCATTCCCCCTAAACTCATGACTTGTATTGGACCAAATAGATCCATATGTAACAGCTCTAAGATTGGGAAGAAGATTTACTGCCCTTGTTCTTAAAAGAAGATTTAACTTGTTTAACAAACTGACATGCTGAGCAAATTTTATCTTTGGTAAAATCCATTTTGGGCAAACCAGTGACAAGATCGTGATTACTCAGATAAGCAATGGATTTAAAGTTCAGGTGGTTTAGTCTCTTATGCCACAACCAGTTTTTAGAAGATTCTGAAGCAATAAAACATACTGGTGCATAAGGTTGATCATTCCAACTGACTTTGTAAGTGTTTCCACACATTTTGCCAGTTAGTATGACCTCATTAGTTGCATCTTTGACTGAACAAGAAAGTTTGTCAAACTGAACTTAGAATCCATTATCGCATAACTGACTAATGCTTATCAGAATATACTTGAGATTCTCAACTAATAAAACATTATTAATGATAAAGTTACCATGGATAAGCTTACCCTTACCCACAGTTTTACCTTTGGAATTATCTCCAAAACTGATGTTTGGTCCAGTGTAATTGATCAGTTGAGATAGCAAATTTGCATCTCCTGTCATGTGTCGTGAACATCCACTATCCAAGTACCAGATTGATTCCTTGCTTGTACCTGTTACCTGAAATCACACACAAAATATAATATTGGTACCCTTTTCTATTTGGGTCCTAGATTGATTAGTCCATTAGTAATCCAGACTTGGATCAATCTAACTGACTGTCCAGTTGCTGTATTCTAGATGGTCTTTCTCGACTTGTGCGTGCTCGGTGTGTAGTGTGCAGACGATACAACATGTGATTTGCCTCTATTCAACTGATTGTTTGGCTGATATCTTTTCTGAACCGGCTTGTTGTTATAGTAGTTGGAGTAGCCATTCGAATAATTCCTGCTGAATCTTTTTGTCGACTGACTGCGTGAGTCAGTTAAAATTTTTGGGCTATAACCAATGCCATATCTTCTAGCCTTGTTCGTACTTTCAATAGGCTGTTCAATCAGTTTACTTGGCTCAGGTTGTTCTTGTACCATAACTGATTTGACAAAGTGAATGTATTTCCCTTTGACCATATTCAGTTTTGGTTGAGTATCATTGGAAGTCATTTCATCTTGGTTACTGAACCCTAAATCAGTTTTATTAGTAACTGATTTATGAGAGTTCTGTATATCAGTTAATGCAGCAGATGATTTGTTCCAAGCCTGAATAAGCTCAGTTTGCTTTGAATTTTCAAGCATTAACTTCTGAATCATTGATTGATTCCTGCTTCTTTCAGCATTAAGCTCAGCAATTTCCCTTTTCAGACTCAACTCATCAACTGATTCATCAGTTTTAGTTTTATTGCCTATGGGATCAGTTTGTTTTGCTTTGGCCTTTTCAAAAGATAAGGCAAGCTTTTGATACTCATTAACCATGTCATGAAGAGTTGAAATAAGTTCTTCTCTAGTTAAATCAGTTGAGGCGAAGTCAAATACCTGTTGACTTCTTGACTCCACTTTTGTGTCATCAGCCATTAGACACTTCACTTCCTCCTCACTATCACTGGAACTGCATGAGGTTTCTGGCTCTGACTCTTCGCTGTCAGTTTCTGCCCATTTTGATTTACTCTCTTCAGCTAAGAGTACCTCATGCTTCTTCCTGAAAGACTTCTTATCATCCCTGGGTCTCATCTTGTGCTCATATGATTTCTTATTTCTTTCAGTTGAGCCTTGACTGTCCTTCTTCGGTTTGGTACAATCAGCAATGAAGTGACCAGATTTGCCACAGTTGTAGCAAGCATTTGAATCTTCTTTAGAGTTGTTTCTCTGATAATTCTTCTGAAAGTTCCCTTGGTTTTTCCTCATAAATCTTCCAAATTTTTTGATGAACAATGACATAGCGTCATTGCTTTGTTGATCAACAACCTTCTCGACTGAACCAGTTGGTTCTGTTCTAACATCAGCTAAGGCAGTAGTTGCTGCTAGAGTGGATGGTTCTCCTTCAGGAGTTTGCAGCTCAAACTCATAGGCCTTCATATCAGCAAATAGATCATGAAGCTCAAATTTTTTTAGATCCTTGAATTCCCTCATTGCCATGGTCTTTATGTCCCACTCCTTGGGAAGACCTCTGATCACTTTTAGAGCAACTTCTTTGTTGGTATACACTTTTCCAAGTGCATTGATTTCATTTATGATACAGCTGACTCTTTCATCATATTCATGCATTGATTCTCCAGCTCTCATCTTTATGTTATCAAACTTCTGAACAGCAACAGAAAGTTTATTCTCCTTGCTTTGTTCATTTCCCTTACAAAGCTGGATCAGCTTTTCCCAAATCTCTTTAGCTGTCTTGCACATTGTGATTTTACTGAACGTTACTTTGTCCAGCGTTTTGTAGAGTATGTCCTTTGCTACATTGTCCAGATTTGCTTTTCTTTTGTCTTCAGCAGTCCACTCATCTCTGGGCTTTTCAATTCTGTGAGGTGCCCCATCGGTGATTGCAACTGCTGTGTTGGCTTTCAGAATCTTCATTGGTCCGTCACTGATGACGTACCACATATCATCGTCTTGTACAGCTAAGTTATCCAGCATCCTGATTTTCCAATCATCGAAGTCCTCTCTGGAAAACATTGGAATCTTGTTGAAGGAAGAAATGATCAATAGTTTGAGTAGAAATATTCTTTTGACAAGATACAACCGCTCTGACACCACTTGAAGGGATCGGTTAATAGGTAGAAAGTGTTTAGAAGTGGGGGGTTTAAATAAACACTATCGAGTTTTGTATTTTTTTCGAATATTGAGTTCAGTTTAGTGACAAACTGACCCTTGGCATCTCGTCGGTCAATAACAATCAGTTTAACTAAAAAACAGTTGCGGAAGTAAACTAACTGAAAGATAGAATAACTGACAGTAACTGAAATTAAATGCATACGATTTGTTTCTGGATGTTCGGAGAATGGAATAACTCCTACGTCACCCCCATCTATCAAAAAGATAGGATTTCCACTAAAAGACTTTGATCGAATACAAACTTTGTACTGACCCACTTCAGTTTGGACTTAACACCTGCCAAAACTGAAACTCTTAGTATACAATAACTTTTACAGTACGTGAATGAATATAACACAATTGAATGAATCTAACAGAAGATTTCAAAGTGCTAACAAGCTCTTAAAGGTAGCCTTAATTGCTACTGATAAATCTGATAAGATTGATCTTTGATATCTGAATGTGAGTTGTGATTTCAGCAGAGTAATGGCAAGCTTGAATAGAATGGTAGTTCGTGTATTTTTCTCAACTGCTCTCTTAACCTATTTATAGGCTTCCTTCTCAACGGTAATATTAAATAACGTTTTGAATCTTTATATCCGTTGATTGCCACGTCGATATTCTCTGACATTCGTATATTGTAATCTCTGAAATGCGGCGTTCCACTATTTGTTGCAGTCTGTTGTGTACTCTTTGTGGTTGTCGTTCTTAATTGATGATGTGTACAGCTGAGGGATCAGCTGAAAGATACTTTGCTAGAAAACACATAACTAATTGTTTCAACTGGTCTGTTTCAACTGATCATAGTTATATTTTTTATTCAACTGATGACGTGTATAATATTTAACTGGTACGCATTCAATTGTGCAGTTCAGTTTTCTCGTATTCAGTTATATAAGCAGTTGGTTCGCAATTTGTCAAACGCCGAAACTTAGTTTTCAACAAGGTTCCAGCCTTGGACAACAGCGACTTGGCCACAATGTCACATAAAATTTGATACTATAACTTCATTTTCTCTTTGGAAGCAGAACTCTTTATGGCTTTTCCAGAGGCAGAGAAAAGGTCAACATCTCTTCAATGTCAGCAACTTCAACAGATGAGAATTTCGTTAAACTTTCTGGGGGCAACTGAAAGAACTCCCCGAAGAAACCCTCATCGATTATGTGGGGACCCGGGCTCTAACTCAATTCTTTCTGGGATTAATTGGATCTTTACTAGAAAATGTGGGTCAAAATTTTTTTCTTTTAACATTAAATCAAATGTATATAAATTAAACACAAGATTTTGCTTTATCTTATTTCCACAAACATACACACATGTCTTGTTCAGTACATTTATACATCTAGTGTTCAATACAACTACAGATCATATGTAATCACTAGTAATCTTCTCCTCAGCCCGTAATCTCCATGCTATCTTGATCTCTCATCTTGGTCTCGACCCTGATCCTGATCCCCCTGTTGTTATGCACACATACAGACACAGCAATAGCCGGATACTCCGGTGAGAACAAATCCCAGCATATGACATGTATACATGCATATCATGCAAGGGAATACAAACCATAATACATGAATATACAAAATAAAACATGAACATACTATCATGAATGTAATCAATAAAAACATGTTCCACATAGTCTATGACACATAAGCAAGATAAAAAAATCAATTAAAATCCAACTCATATCTTGGACTTGACTCTTGTCTAACTCTAGGGATCCCGGTGTGAATAAGATGTAACAGATCTCCCACCTACTCTCCCATTCGGGGTGGCGTTACATCTTATTCCTAGACTTCGGTCCTGACTGCATCGAATATCTACAATCGGAGTGATTCTGATCCGAAGCGTCGATACCACCGAACGTCTAGTTATTTGGAGAATCTACCAAATGACTCACCTATCTTAAAGGCTTGAATATGAATCTATAAACAAAGCATAAGTATTCAAAATATAAACAACAATCTAGTATGTGATTTTGTTGGGAAACTCAAATTTAATCTCATTTGAGTTGTGTCTTCCCGAATCAACCATGATTTATACCTTTATCTTCTCGGTCCGACGTAGACGAAGTCTCGAATTCAACTCTGTCCATACCCAATCTGATAATGACAATCGAATAGGTATAATATCAATAAACAACTCAATTCAATACCTGTTCTGATCAATATTCAAATCGAAATATACTCTGATCAATGTCAGTCGATATAACATTACAATCTCAATCAATACAAAACTGATCAATATCAATCTACTGATGTTTCGACGGCATAACAATACAGTCTCGATAATCCCGTCAATTCAACATCACAGATATAATACCAGAACTCCTCATCAGTATCAGTACAACTCATAATCTGAGTAATACTACAAATCTGATATTGAATCTTAATCAAATCAACTCTGAAAATCATAACAATTACATAAACAATCTGTTCTTCAACCTGACTTCATATATATGATGTCTACTACATCAGAAACATCATATATGATTCATATTCAATTCTGACAATATCATAATTTCAAATCATGTCTAAACGTAACAAAACATACGTCCAGTTGTAGCCTGCGTCAATAGGAACACAGTACTGTAGTCGGATTCGAGTTCTGATAATCGGATTGAACAAAATCACAAGTCTTAGGTACGATGAGGCTTTGGGGAATTTCTGAAGCTTACCTCATTTCTTGCTGAAGACTAAGGAAGGAAAGATGAATCATATATATATTGCATGCAAATTGTACGTGGATTCTCCAGAATTTGCCAAAAAACATCTCGCGCATATGCGCGCCGATTCTCGCGCATATGCGCGAGACCTACTGCCTCGACGCATGGCCAATCCATCTTCGCGCGCATATGCGCGTTATTTCGTCGCGCATGTGCGCCCCCCCCCCCCCCCCCTCGCGCATATGCGCGCACCTCCGCTGCGCATATGCGCGAGGCTTTCTGCCCGGCACTCCCGAACTTATCCACTCGCGCATATGCGCGTTCTCATCTCACGCATATACGCGAGACCTACTGTCTCGTGCACACACTCACTCGCGCATATGCGCGCGTGATTTCGAGGCATATGCGCGCATATGCCTCGAAATCAGTCTAATTTTGAGTACGAAATTTCTTTTAAGGGGGGAATGATTGTAGAACCCGTAAATCAGTCTACGTATAAGCCATGCATAATTCTAGATTTTTAAATTTAATTGACTTCATTGCATGATTATTTTAAATGCATTTCTTTGAAGTTAATTATTTTATTATCTCAGTTCAGTAGTTTGATTTTTAGCATTTCAGTTATTCAGTGAGGCTGGACCGGAGTTGGAGTTTTGAGATAGAATTTAAGATTTGAGAAAATATTTTCAGAAGTTAATTTAGCTAGCAAGTAAGTTCATTTAAGTTAGAAAGAGAGGTTTGAGGATTTAATTTAATTATTTGAGGTGATTAAGAAATGAGCTCATTTAAGTTACTTAATTAAGGGGTTAGCTCACCAAATTAATTAAAGGATTAGTAAAGTTTTTAAGGGTTATTAATTCACTAGATAATTATTTTTCCCTTCCTTTTATTTAGTGAATTTCGGCCACCCCCTTAGACTATTAAACAATTCATTTGCCTTGCCACCTTTGACCCTTTCTTGTATTTAATTAGGAAGATAATTCTTTGATCTTTCTAGCACCATTTAATGATCTAATTAGACTTATCCTATCCTATTCTAGCATGTAAAAATCGGCCATCACCATTCTAGAAACACCCAACATAGACTTGATATAAAACAACCATTCAAAATTCAAATTTAGGAGACTTAGTCTTGATATCTTTCCTTATATCTTGCACCCACTTCCCTCACCCTCCTAACCATCTTTTCCCCCCTCTTCTTTTCGAAAATTCAGAGTGAATTCAGACTCATTTTCAGAGGTAAAAATCGTGAGGTATATAGCCAAAAAGAAGAGAGAAAAATCGAGAGCAAGGCATGTCTAGATTCTTTCAAACCTCAATCAAGTCATATTATCATTTATTTTTCAGTACATGATCATGTTTATTCAAGCAAAAACCGAGATACTTGTCAAAACATTTTGAAACAACACATGCAGAATTTTTGATATTCCTTGGCAAGCTTCACGTTTTTCTTGGTTTGTGAGTTTCAGGTGATTGGTTCGACTCCAGGCTCCCAAGGCGACTTATATACATGTAATAGGATGCATTACGACCACATTTGTCCATCGGTTTCAGCCCATGCTTGCTGGAAAGCAAGAAATGACAGCAACACCATTTGTGTCCCTTTTTGAGTTCGAAAATTCAGTTTGGTTGTCAAGGAGGAAGGATCTGATATTGGCTGCCCCAAGGGCCTAAAGCCATGGTTAGATCACTTCCCTAGCATGTCTAAGACGTGACTAAGTCGCCCTTTTGGTGGCTTGGTCCATGGCTCCTCAGTTTTTAATCAAAACATCAAGAACAACCCCTATATCCCTACGGCCCCTTCCATTTTTTCAGCATATGGTTTCGTTTCTTTTGTTGCTTGGTATGGATCTTGTTTGGCCTATGGCCCTTAGCCACGGTTCATATCATGATCCTATATGTCTAGATCGGGCCATGGTCAATCAAATGGCCACTGGAACGACGCAAGACATCGATCTAGGCAAAACACTACACACGCATGCACGTTGGTTCTTGGTTGGAGTTTCGGTTGAGTTTTGGTGTGACGCGGATTGTGGCTGGCCTAGGGCCCTTAGCCATGGTTCGAATCATTCCTTAGGATGTTGGTAAGGGTCTCTGGTGGGTGGTTCACGCCCCAATGGCCGATAGACTCAGAACAACCACAAGACGCACGGGTGCGCAGCTGCTGGGAATTTACAGCAAGTTGCTGTGTCATTTAGAAGGCTCGTTTGAGTTCTTGGTTGGCTTTTAGCCCATGGTCTTGGACTGGACAGTGCCTCATTGAGCTAGGAAGGTCATGTTTTTGACCGTTTGTCATTCAGATCATTTTTGAGGTCGTACGAGAATTTACGGTGCGATGTGCCAAATTGACTCTCGAAAGAGCGTTTCATGTTTTGGCCTCCATTTCACCTAGATTTCGACCCTAATCATTTTAGGTGCATCATTTCAGTATTTTAAGCGTGTTTTAATCATGAATATATGTCGGTTCAGTGTCGGTTAAGGTTGGTTCGGAGTCATGATTGAATACGAAGTCGTTAGGCGTCGTAGTCGCATCTTTTGAACGTAAATTGCATAGTTGGTCAAGTTTTAGCATTTGCATGTTTTTCATGGCACAGTTAAGTTGCAACGAGCCTCGGGACGATCCAATCAAATCCAGTTGGTAAAATTACGGGACATTTTTACTATGCCAGTTAATTATTTTACGTGCATTAAATAGAAAATGATTATTTTTGAGATTTTTGCGATATGGCTTGTGGTTCATTCACTATGTGGGAGTGTTATTTTATACGGTCGCCAGTGACCGATCAGTTCAGTATGGTACCACCCGGTCGCCAGTGACCGGCCAGCTCAGTTCAGTTTCAGCCTCCCCGGTAGCCAGTTACCGATCAGTTCAGCTTAGTGCAGGGGCCAAAGGCGTAAAACATAATCTCAACAGAAAATTTTACCAGTTATTTCAGTACAGGCTCCAAGGAGCAAACATTTTTACTGTGATTATCAGTTCAGTTATGCACGTATTATAATTGCTCAGTACAGATTATTTTCAGCATGCCTCATGACATGATATTTTATCCCATGCATATTTTACTTCAGATTTTACTCGTTACCTGCGATATATGCATGCTGAGTCTTTAGGCTCACTAGTCTTGATTGTTGTAGGTACTGATGAGGCCAGGGCCGAGGGCGGGGACCAGTGAGCCAGCTTGGGTCGGCAGTAGTGGCACCTGAGGACCTCAGTGCAGCAGTTGTTATTTTATTCCGCAAACATTTTATCAGTCGTTGGATATTTTTAAATTGTGATTTTTGGTAAACTTTATTTTCTTCCGCTGCGATATTTTAAACATTGAACTTGATTCATCAGTCGATTTTATGAATGAGGCCATTTAAGTTCTTTTAAAAAGAAAATTTTTAATTTTCCGCAAATTTTCAAGCAAGAAGTTCTAGGGCACTTTACAATTGGTATCAGAGCGGTGGTTCTGTATAGGGTTTCACTACTACTGACCGCGAGAAGCTCACGAAACCACGTCTTCGGTCTGTAGGTTTTTCAGTTCAGCATTTTGTTCAGCATTTCAGTTAAACCATGAATTATTTTGTCAGCATGCTTCCAGATTTTCAGTACTTCAGTGTTCATTTAAAATAAATTATGGAATCATGCATGTTAGTTACGTATGGGTTATGTTGGAACAGTATGCCCCCTAGACGCATTTTAGAGCGCAACAGAGAGGAGGAGCCTCGCCGAGAGGACAGGGAGGAGCGTAGACCGGAGGGAGACCTACCACCTCCTCCACCGCCCCCACCGGACATGAGTGCCCAGTTGTTAGCTAGGATGGCACAGTTCTTCGCACAGTTTGCGGGGAACAATGCCGCAGCCGTAGCCGCAGCCGCAGCCAGGCCGACAGGGCCCGAGGCTGTTTATGAGCGATTCATGAAGATGCGCCCGAAGGAATTCTCTGGGACATCTGACCCCATGGTTGCCGATGGATGGATCAAATCCCTTGAGGTTATCTTCGAGTTCATGGAGCTGGGAGATGCAGACAGAGTCCGTTGTGCCACCTACCTGTTCACTGGAGACGCCCGCTTATGGTGGGAAAGAGCTTCGGTAGCCTTGACTTTGGCTACACTTTCATGGACCCGCTTTACGGAAGTTTTCTACTCCAAGTATTTTTCTGAGGAGGTTCGCACCAGGCTGACCACCGAGTTCATGAGTCTGAGATAGGGGGATATGACGGTTACGGAGTTTATCCGTAAGTTCGAGAGGGACTGTCACTTTGTGCCCCTGATCGCGAATGATGCCAGAGCCAAGCTGATGCACTTCCTGGTGGGTTTACGGCCGATCTCGCGCCGGGATGTTAGGGTATCTGACCCTGCTACTTATGAGATTGCCGTCTCCAAGGCCTTCGCCGAAGAGCAGGATCTGCGGGATATCGAGAGGGATCGCCAGGGCAAGCGCCCTGTCCAGGCACCGCACCGCCCTCCTCCTCATCAGCATCAGCAGCAGAATAAGAGGCCTTTTCATGGACCGCCCAGGAACCGAGGCCAGCAGCAGCAGCGGGAACGCCCAGCCCCGAGGACTCAGGAGCACCCCGTCATTCCCAGGTGCTCACGTCGCCATCCTGGAGCATGCATGGCTGGCTCAGGAAAGTGTTTTAAGTGCGGCAGTCCAGACCACATGTTGCTGCTGTGCCCTCAGAGGAATCTGCCTACTCAGGGCAGGGTTTTTGCTCTCCATGCCGCGGAAACCAACCCTGAGACTATGTTGTTGACAGGTACCTTTAGACTTTAAGTTATTATTTGAATTTTCGTGTTTTGGGAATCGGGATTTAGATTTGAACTTAGAACGGTTATAGGATTGCATGCTCTACTCAGATTTATTTTGGGGGAAATTAAGCTAGAAGAACCTTGACCTTTGCATGTCTATAAGTTTAGTTCTTGTAACTACTGGATTCAACTTAGAGCTCCGCTCTTTCAGGGAGAATTTTTATATCTGGTTCCGCTACCAAGGCCTTGATAGATTCAGGGGCCACTCACTCGTTTATTTCAGAGGTCTTTGCAAACTTTCTCAAGATCCAGACCATTGGGCTAGATACAGCCTTTTCAGTAGTGTTGCCGTCAGGCGAGGAGATGGCAGCCACCAATGTTATCCGAGATATAGACCTTGAGGTGCACGGTTATCTTGTTTATGCGGATCTGATTGTGCTACCGATGCCGGAATTTGACATCATCCTAGGGATGGACTGGCTTTTGAGGAACAGAGTGTTGATAAACTTCCAGCGGAGATCCGTTCTTGTCCGACCGCCTGGAATGGAGTAGTTCTTATTTGAGCCGGACAGGTACTTTCCTTTACCGCGCATTATTCCGTATGTTCAGGCTAGGAAACTCATGCATAGAGGGTGTCGGGCATTTCTAGCGACCTTTTTATCTGTCCCCGAGGAACCCAGCCAGTCAGCCTCAGATGTTCCGATTGTCAGAGATTTCTTAGACGTTTTTCCCGAAGACGTCTTTGGTATGCCACCCGAGAGAGAGGTGGAGTTTTCCATTGAGCTTATGCCAGGTACGGCTCCGATATCCAAAGCGCCGTACCGACTAGCAACGACAGAAATGGCAGAGCTTAAGAAGCAGATTCAGGAACTTCTCGACAAGGAGTTCATTCGCCCGAGCTTTTATCCATGGGGCGCGCCGGTCTTATTTGTGAGGAAGAAGGATGGCACGATGAGGCTTTGCATTGACTATCGGGAGTTGAACAGGGTTACAGTGAAGAATAAATAGCCACTGCCGAGGATTGAGGATCTGTTTGACCAGTTGCAGGGAGCTTCGATTTTCTCCAAGATAGATCTGCGTTCCGGTTATCACCAGTTGAGGGTGAGAGATGCTGATGTTTCGAAGACAGCTTTCAGGACTCGTTATGGTCACTACGAGTTCCTTGTGATGCCGTTCGGTCTGACGAATGCGCCAGCGATCTTCATGGATCTCATGAATCGCGTATTTCAGCCATACCTCGACCAGTTTGTGATAGTTTTCATAGATGACATTCTCGTCTACTCCAAGAGTCGGGAGGAGCACAGCAGACATCTGACCACAGTGTTGCAGACATTGCAGAAACACAAATTATTCGCAAAGTTCAGTAAATGCGAATTCTGGTTAGAGAAGGTGGCGTTCTTAGGCCACATTGTATCCAGCAGTGGTATTGAGGTAGACCCAGCAAAAGTTGCAGCAGTCAGAGATTGGGTTGTGCCTCAGAATGCATCCGAGATCCGCATTTTTCTTGGGTTGGCAGGATATTACAGGAAGTTCATTCAGGGATTCTCATCCATTGCCGTTCCACTCACAGCACTGACCAAGAAAAATGTGAAATTTGTGTGGAGCAAGGAGTGTTAGAAGAGCTTCGATACTTTGAATCAAGCTCTTATCTCAGCACCCGTTTTGGCTGTACCGTCAGGATCTGGTGAGTTTGTTCTGTATACCGATGCTTCGAAGCTTGGTTTAGGTGCAGTTTTGATGCAGCATGGGAGAGTGATAGCGTATGCTTCTCGACAGCTGAAAATCCACGAGAAGAACTACCCTACCCATGATCTAGAGTTAGCGGCCGTAGTTTTTGCTTTGAAGATTTGGAGGCAGTATCTGTATGGAGAGAAGTGTCAGATCTTTACCGACCAAAAGAGCCTCAAGTATTTCTTCACGCAGAAGGAGCTGAACATGCGTCAGAGGCGTTGGTTGGAGCTTGTGAAAGACTACGATTGTGACATTAGCTACCACCCGGGTAAAGCTAATTAGTTGCGGATGCTTTGAGCAGGAAAGTCGCAGTGATGGCTAATTTGACGATGCAGAAACCTCTTCAGATCGAGATGCAGAGGTTTGATCTTGAGACTTATCCTCGAGGTAGAGTTCCTCGTCTATCTACCTTGACCATTCAGTCTTCCCTTCTTGACCGTATTCGCAGTGGTCAGTCAGCAGATGAGCAGTTGGCACAGTGGAAGAAGAGAGATGAAGCCAAGGGCAGTGTCTTGTATACAGTCAGCGATGGTATTGTGAGATACCGAGATAGGATATGGGTTCCTAGCAGTGATTCTATCCGAGCAGACATCTTATCAGAGGCCCATATGTCCCCGTACTCCATTCACCCTGGGAGTACGAAGATGTACAAAGATCTGCAGCTATTGTATTGGTGGCCAGGGATTAAGAAGGACATTAGGCGTTTTGTATCCCGAGTGCCTGACTTGCCAGTTAGTGAAGGTCGAGCATCAGAGACCAGCAGGTTTGCTCAAGCCTCTCCCTATTCCCGAGTGGAAGTGGGATAATTTTACCATGGATTTTGTGACCGGATTGCCGAAGTCAGCCAGAGGATCGAATGCCATCTGGGCGATTGTAGATCGTCTTACCAAATCAGCGCACTTCTTGCCTATTAAGACAACTTTCACCATGGTTCAGTATGCAGAGCTGTATATCCGAGAGATAGTCCGACTCCATGGTATTCCAGTTTCGATCATATCCGACAGAGATCCCAGATTCACTTCCTCATTTTGGAAGAGTTTGCATTCGACTTTGGGTAAGAAGTTGCTGTTTAGCACAGCTTTCCATCCGCAGACGGATGGGCAGTCGGAGCGAGTTATTCAGATTTTGGAGGATCTTCTTCGCGCTTGCATCATTGATTTCTCAGGGAGTTGGGAGTCGAACTTACCATTGGTTGAGTTCTCCTATAACAAGAGCTTCCAGTCTTCTATTGGTATGGCTCCGTATGAAGCACTGTATGGCCGCAAGTGTAGATCTCCTGTTCATTGGGATGAAGTAGGAGAGAGAACAGAGTTGGTTCCAAAGATTGTCCAGCAGGCAGCAGAGGCAGTAGTCAAGATCCGTGATAGGATGAGGACTGCTGTGAGGCCCGGGGCCGAAGAGGGCGGGGGGTGATCGCCGCTTGTAACGCCCCAGATTCGACGACTGTCCTAGCAGTGATTCTATCCGAGCAGACATCTTATCAGAGGCCCATATGTCCCCGTACTCCATTCACCCTGGGAGTACGAAGATGTACAAAGATCTGCAGCTATTGTATTGGTGGCCAGGGATTAAGAAGGACATTAGGCGTTTTGTATCCGAGTGCCTGACTTGCCAGTTAGTGAAGGTCGAGCATCAGAGACCAGCAGGTTTGCTCAAGCCTCTCCCTATTCCCGAGTGGAAGTGGGATAATTTTACCATGGATTTTGTGACCGGATTGCCGAAGTCAGCCAGAGGATCGAATGCCATCTGGGCGATTGTAGATCGTCTTACCAAATCAGCGCACTTCTTGCCTATTAAGACAACTTTCACCATGGTTCAGTATGCAGAGCTGTATATCCGAGAGATAGTCCGACTCCATGGTATTCCAGTTTCGATCATATCCGACAGAGATCCCAGATTCACTTCCTCATTTTGGAAGAGTTTGCATTCGACTTTGGGTAAGAAGTTGCTGTTTAGCACAGCTTTCCATCCGCAGACGGATGGGCAGTCGGAGCGAGTTATTCAGATTTTGGAGGATCTTCTTCGCGCTTGCATCATTGATTTCTCAGGGAGTTGGGAGTCGAACTTACCATTGGTTGAGTTCTCCTATAACAAGAGCTTCCAGTCTTCTATTGGTATGGCTCCGTATGAAGCACTGTATGGCCGCAAGTGTAGATCTCCTGTTCATTGGGATGAAGTAGGAGAGAGAACAGAGTTGGTTCCAAAGATTGTCCAGCAGGCAGCAGAGGCAGTAGTCAAGATCCGTGATAGGATGAGGACTGCTGTGAGGCCCGGGGCCGAAGAGGGCGGGGGGTGATCGCCGCTTGTAACGCCCCAGATTCGACGACTGTCCTCACTGTATCAAGACGAGTCTTTCCAGCGTGCTTATGAGTAGTTCTTATGTGATGAACTACCGAAAAGAAGATGCACCTTCGTGATATGAGTAGAGTACAAATCAAATCTTTTAAGCCCTCTTCAACTGTACAGTCCATTACATTGAACAGTCTCAGAATCCCTCTCATTCCCGTGTGGGTTCGGTTCATTCATGTTCCCTTCACCTAGAAGCCTGCCAGGAGCCGCTCATTGTCCGTGCAACTGATGGCACCGGCGATCACCCCCCGCCCTCTTCGGCCCCTGGCCTCACATGCCCACCAGCTTCCGCTTGGTTCGTCCCCGAACCACACCGTACTAAGAGAGGTCGTCTCTGATACCACTTGTAACGCCCCAGATTCGACGACTGTCCTCACTGTATCAAGACGAGTCTTTCCAGCGTGCTTATGTCCTCACTCACACGCACCCTGGGAAACTTCCCAGGAGGTCACCCATCCCAAAATTGCCCCAAGTCAAGCACGCTTAACTTTGGAGTTCTTATGTGATGAACTACCGAAAAGAAGATGCACCTTCGTGATATGAGTAGAGTACAAATCAAATCTTTTAAGCCCTCTTCAACTGTACAGTCCATTACATTGAACAGTCTCGGAATCCCTCTCATTCCCGTGTGGGTTCGGTTCATTCATGTTCCCTTCACCTAGAAGCCTGCCAGGAGCCGCTCATTGTCCGTGCAACTGATGGCACCGGCGATCACCCCCCGCCCTCTTCGGCCCCTGGCCTCACATGCCCACCAGCTTCCGCTTGGTTCGTCCCCGAACCACACCGTACTAAGAGAGGTCGTCTCTGATACCACTTGTAACGCCCCAGATTCGACGACTGTCCTCACTGTATCAAGACGAGTCTTTCCAGCGTGCTTATGTCCTCACTCACACGCACCCTGGGAAACTTCCCAGGAGGTCACCCATCCCAAAATTGCCCCAAGTCAAGCACGCTTAACTTTGGAGTTCTTATGTGATGAGCTACCAAAAAGAAGATGCACCTTCGTGATATGAGTAGTACAAATCAAATCTTTTAAGCCCTCTTCAACTGTACAGTCCATTACATTGAACAGTCTCGGAATCCCTCTCATTCCCTGTGTGGGTTCGGTTCATTCATGTTCCCTTCACCTAGAAGCCTGCCAGGAGCCGCTCATTGTCCGTGCAACTACTGATGGCACCGGCGATCACCCCCCGCCCTCTTCGGCCCCGGGCCTCACAACTGCTCATGGCCGACAGAAGAGTTATGCCGATCAGCGGAGGAGAGAGTTAGAGTTTGTAGTGGGCGATCATGTCTTCGTGAAAGTGGCACCTATGAAGGGTGTCATGAGATTTGGCAAGAAAGGGAAGCTCAGTCCGAGATTCATTGGACCGTTTGAGATCCTCGACAGAGTTGGGACGCTAGCTTATCGTGTGGCTCTTCCGCCGAATCTGGCCGGAGTACACAATTTCTTTCACGTCTCCATGCTGAGAAAGTACATGGCGAACCCTTCGCATGTGCTGAACTTTGAGCCGTTGCAGCTTACTCCGAACTTATCTTATGAGGAGAGACCGGTGCAGATCCTAGACCGGCAGGAGAAGAAACTTCGGAACAAGTTGATTAAGCGAGTCAAAGTCAAATGGCTCAACCATTCAGAGGAGGAAGCTACGTGGGAGTCTGAGCCGGAGATGAGAGAGCGTTACCCCGAGTTATTCGGTGAGTTCTAATTTCGAGGACGAAATTTCTTTTAAGGGGGGAATGATTGTAGAACCTGTAAATCAGTCTACGTATAAGCCATGCATAATTCTAGATTTTTAAATTTAATTGACTTCATTGCATGATTATTTTAAATGCATTTCTTTGAAGTTAATTATTTTATTATCTCAGTTCAGTAGTTTGATTTTTAGCATTTCAGTTATTTCAGTGAGGCCGGACCGGCGTTGGAGTTTTGAGATAGAATTTAAGATTTGAGAAAATATTTCCAGAAGTTAATTTAGCTAGCAAGTAAGTTCATTTAAGTTATAAAGAGAGGTTTGAGGATTTAATTTAATTATTTGAGGTGATTAAGAAATGAGCTCATTTAAGTTACTTAATTAAGGGGTTAGCTCACCAAATTAATTAAAGGATTAGTAAAGTTTTTAAGGGTTATTAATTCACTAGATAATTATTTTTCCCTTCCTTTTATTTAGTGAATTTTGGCCACCCCCTTAGACTATTAAACAATTCATTTCGCCTTGCCACCTTTGACCCTTTCTTGTATTTAATTAGGAAGATAATTCTTTGATCTTTCTAGCACCATTTAATGATCTAATTAGCATTATCCTATCCTAGTCTAGCATGTAAAAATCGGCCATCACCATTCTAGAAACACCCAACATAGACTTGATATCAAACAACCATTCAAAATTCAAATTTAGGAGACTTAGTCTTGATATCTTTCCTTATATCTTGCACCCACTTCCCTCACCCTCCTAACCATCTTTTCCCCCCTCTCCTTTTTGAAAATTTAGAGTGAATTCAGACTCATTTTCAGAGGTAAAAATCGTGTGGTACATAGCCAAAAAGAAGAGAGAAAAATCGAGAGCAAGGTAAGGTAGAAAAGGAAGCCACTCCGTCTCCTCCGCGCCGTCTCGTCTCTTCTTTTCGTTTTCATTTCAAACGATAACCAGGCATGTCTAGATTCTTTCAAACCTCAATCAAGTCATATTATCATTTATTTTTCAGTACATGATCATGTTTATTCAAGCAAAAACCGAGATACATGTCAAAACATTTTGAAACAACACATGCAGAATTTTTGATATTCCTTGACAAGCTTCACGTTTTTCTTGGTTTGTGAGTTTCAGGTGATTGGTTCGACTCCAGGCTCCCAAGGCGACTTATATACATGTAATAGGATGCATTAGGACCACATTTGTCCATCGGTTTCAGACCATGCTTGCTGGAAAGCAAGAAATGATAGCAACACCATTTGTGTCCCTTTTTGAGTTCGAAAATTCAGTTTTGTTGTCAAGGAGGAAGGATCTGATCTTGGCTGCCCCAAGGGCCTAAAGCCATGGTTAGATCACTTCCATAGCATGTCTAAGACGTGACTAAGTTGCCCTTTTGGTGGCTTGGTCCATGGCTCCTCGGTTTTTAATCAAAACATCAAGTACAACCCCTATATCCCTTCGGCCCCTTCCATTTTTCAGCATATGGTTTTGTTTCTTTTGTTGCTTGGTATGGATCTTGGTTGGCCTATGGCCCTTAGCCACGGTTCATATCATGCTCCTAGATGTCTAGATCGGGCCATGGTCAATCAAATGGCCACTGGAACGACGCAAGACATCGATCTAGGCAAAACACTACACACGCATGCACGTTGGTTCTTGGTTGGAGTTTCGGTTGGGTTTTGGTGTGACGCAGATTGTGGCAGGCCTAGGGCCCTTAGCCATGGTTCGAATCATTCCTTAGGATGTTGGTAAGGGTCTCTGGTGGGACTCGAAACCAACACAAGACGCACGGGTGCGCAGCTGCTGTGAATTTACAGCAAGTTGCTGTGTCGTTTAGAAGGCTCGTTTGAGTTCTTGGTTGGCTTTTAGCCCATGGCCTTGGACTGGACAGTGCCTCATTGAGCTAGGAAGGTCATGTTTTTGACCGTTTGTCATTCGGATCATTTTTGAGGTCGTACGTGAATTTACGGTGCGATGTGCCAAATTGACTCTCGAAAGAGCGTTTCATGTTTTGCCTCCATTTCACCTAGATTTCGACCCTAATCATTTTAGGTGCATCATTTCAGTATTTTAAGCGTGTTTTAATCATGAATATATGTCGGTTCAGTGTCGGTTCAGGTTGGTTCGGAGTCATGATTGAATACGAAGTCGTTAGGCGTCGTAGTCGCATCTTTTGAACGTAAATTGCATAGTTGGTCAAGTTTTAGCATTTGCATGTTTTTCATGGCACAGTTAACTTGCAGCGATCCTGAGGACGATCCAATCCAATCCAGTTGGTAAAATTACGGGACATTTTCATTATGCCAGTTAATTATTTTACGTGCATTAAATAGAAAATGATTATTTTTGAGATTTATGCGATATGGCTTGTGGTTCATTCACTATGTAGGAGTGTTATTTTATACGGTCGCCAGTGACCGATCAGTTCAGTATGGTACCACCCGGTCGCCAATGACCGGCCAGCTCAGTTCAGTTCAGTTTTAGCCTCCCCGGTAGCCAGTTACCGATCAGTTCAGCTTAGTGCAGGGGCCACATGCGTAAAACATAATCTCAACAGAAAATTTTACCAGTTATTTCAGTACAGGCTCCAAGGAGCAAACATTTTTACTGTGATTATCAGTTCAGTTATGCACGTATTATAATTGCTCAGTACAGATTATTTTCAGCATGCCTTATGACATGATATTTTATCCCATGCATATTTTACTTCAGATTTTACTCGTTACCTGCGATATATGCATGCTGAGTCTTTAGGTTCACTAGACTTGATTGTTGTAGGTACTGATGAGGCCAGGGCCGAGGGCGGGGACCAGTGAGCCAGCTTGGGTCGGCAGTAGTGGCACCCGAGGACCTCAGTGCAGCAGTTGTTATTTTATTCCGCAAACATTTTATCAGTCGTTGGATATTTTTAAATTGTGATTTTTGGTAAACTTTATTTTCTTCTGCTGCGATATTTTAAACATTGAACTTGATTCATCAGTCGATTTTATGAATGAGGCCATTTAAGTTCTTTTAAAAAGAAAATTTTTAATTTTTCGCAAATTTTCAAGCAAGAAGTTCTAGGGCACTTTACACGCAGGGTCGCGCATATACGTGAGGTTCCCTTCTTCGCACATATGTCAAACCTCCTTTCAGCTTTTCCGGTCCAATCCATTCCGTCTATAATTATATCAATTAATCAATAATTCATTTCAGATTAATCTCAGATTACGGTAAATAAAATCTCGGGCCTTACATTTCTCCCCCTCTAAGATACGATTTCGTTCTCGAAATCACAGGTAATCAAGTCGAATATCCAGTGAGATACCAAAGGAGGTATATACAGGAGCTGAAAGAAACTCACCTCAAGGAAATGATGCTAGAATCTTCATTTCCTTTCAGATTCTGTCTCCCAAAAAGCTTCTTTGATGCCCTAACCATTCCTTTGAACTTCTAATAACGGAATAGTTTTATTCTGAATCCTCTTTCTGTTACTGATTCTGATTTCAATTTGTACTAATATTTCGAGAAGTATCATCTCATAATACCGCTCAAATGATTGATTATAGAATCAATTACACAATATTGGCTATACAACATCCATATATACCAATTAACAGTTCATAACAAATCAATATTATCATCTCCTATCAATCTGATAATTTCAATCATGGTTATATTCAATCTTCCAGCTTCAAATATCAACAGTCATCATCCGACGTTGATATATTCAATCTATTTATTCTGAGCTGTCTTTATTCTCTTCTGAATCAGTTTCAATTTCTTTTTCATATCTCTGCTCCCATCAATTCCAATCTCATGTATCACCGAGATATAATCCCCATCCGAAGAAAATATGTAGTTTTCACTGTACAATGCCTCAAATGATGCTATGTCAATACCCATTTGATAACTATCGTAATATGATAATTGGCAAGTGACAATAAATCATGTCAACTAGTGCTAACATCTAGCACTATAGTCCCTGGATATTCTCCAGAATCAGGATAGTTCACTCCGACTGTCCGTTGATCTATAACTAATAGGTGCGAGACCTTGTTATATATTCTGTCAAAAGTACAAAATCAATCCAAATTCACCATCTGATATAATCTACTTTGGCATTCTGTTTAATCTGACGATTTCCCTGACATCGATCTTTGTCATCTGGTCATGTTTGTACGTCATCTTGTACAAACTAACATATGTAGATTGAACAATCTGTCAATCACAATCACATCCCATCACACTCTTAGAAAGATTGTGGTAGTTTCGTTACAAACTCCATAGAAATTTACTCCCATATCTAGTCAGAAATATACAGAATCCGTAATAAATCTTCTGATTTTTATCTTTCTATCTTCATTTATTGACAATTCAGACATTTCAGTACAAATTCTGCCACAACTGATTTAATCTGTTTATATCAAAACTGCCTGCTCGAATTATCATACATTCCCGGTCACCAGACGAATATTGAATCTGCTACTGTGTGCTTCTGACAATACATGTCATTTCACATTCGAAATATTTGGCACAAACAATTCAGCTAATTATATAAAATAGAGCATTACCTACCTGGTATTCTGATTGACACTCTGTTCTAATTATCGAAATCAAGTTCTGAACATTCGGATCAAACTTTTGAACTGCTTTAATTTTCGAAATCGGCTCTGATTCGGTTTGAACTATATATAATCTCAACGATTCACAATAATCTGTACCAAATACGGATTCAGAACACGATACTATCGAATCAGATTCGAAATATCAATAATGTATACTGATCTAGTAAACTCATAGAACGGCAATTTCTGGTAATACAGTCAAGTCGGACTAACTGATTACATCTTCACATTGCTCATATCAACTGCTATATCATCTGCAAATATAATATGCCCCCAAACAACACAATATGCATCAATTACTGATCTAGAAGCTAAAAATTTTCAAGCAGTTCAAAACAACCATCAGGCAAGATAATCTGTTAAACTCAGAAAAATGAATTTCTGACATTTCTACCATCTCTGAAATTTCTGATATTTCTAATATCGGTATCGTTCTCAGCCACTGATCACGATCTCAACTGTGTCAAAATCAATCGGTATACTCTAATTGGATATTACATACCTCGAATACCATCTGTTTCAGTCAAACTTCATATCTGAAAAATTTCTGTATACTACATCACATTTATCAGAATATTCAATACAATCTTCAAATATTCGATTCAATCAATTATACGCTGCGAATATATCAAAATATCATAGATACAACGAGCATAAAATCATCGGAATACCTCTGAACACAGAATTCATCAATCTATAAATAGAACTGAAGCATTTCCAAGAGAAGCACTAAAGCAGATGTAACTCCTGGCCAGTATTCTTTTACTGATCTTTCAATTCTTCCAATTTACTCTGTGTCATTCTGTACATTCAAGGTCATATTGTACTGAATTTTAATATAAAAACAGTAACTTGTATCACATCAAGGTTGAACTCAATCTCCCTGAAATAAAGCAAATCCGAAATCTCATCTGGGAAACCATCAGTCAACTCGTACATTACTGGCAAATCTGTCAATGCTAGGCTCGATTTCAGTACATCTACTGAATACATAAGGATGTCATCTGCTCCTTTCTGTAACAATCGAGTCATAGACAATACAGATATTAAAGGAATTCTGAATCTAGAATCCTTACCGTGGAATCTTTACTTATCAGTCATATCTGGTTTGAATCTTATATTCTCCAAAAAAGAATCTACAATAGTTCTGTACTCGGTCAGTACAATAATATCAATCATGCCGTCAGAATCAGACAATCTAATTACATCACAATCTAACTCGATTTCATTCTCATCCTACTGTAGTATACGATATTTCACAGAAATCTCTGATATCAATTCCTCTCCCCAAAAGGTACAAAGATCAATACTACAGCAATACAGACCCAACATGTACCGTATATATCCATGCAACTCAGTCAAAGATAATCGTAGGGAATGCATTAGTATATATCAATACATATGCAACATAATCATAAAAGAACAGTACCTGCCACTATGTCATCAAGGAATCCTGGGTCGGTTCCTTGATCACTTCACCCAGATGATTCTGCTCCCTGAAATCTTCGGGAACCCTTCTGTGGACAAATTTTAGCAAAGTGTCCCCGCTGTCTACAGATATTGCAGCTACCAGTCACTCCCTGGCATTGCTCTGTGGGATGTCTCCCTCCGCAAGTTCTGCAATAAACTCCGACATAACTCGGGCTAGAACCACTGGAGCTAGAGGACCCGCTCCCTAATTCCTTGAACTGTTTCTTTCGAGCTTGCAACTGTTCTTTCTTTCCACCACTACTGCTGCCAATCTCAACCCTGGGAAGCAGTTGCTGTGAACTCGATGCTGGAAGAACATATGATGCTTCTGTTTGTCTCATCAGAACTGTTTCTGCTCTTTTGGCTCTGTTCAGGGTATCACCAAAATTAATCGGTCGTTTCACATTCACCAATGTACGTATCTCCGGATTCAATCCCAGAATGAACTGACTAGATATAGCTTCATCATTTCTAGCCACATGAGGGGCAAAACGTAACAAGGTAAAGAACTGAGCCAAATACTCATCAATACTCAAGTGATCCTGTCTCAGATTTGAAAACTCTACATCTTTATCCTGTCTGTATGATACGGGGAAAAATCTTTGATGGAATTCAACCTTAAAAATTTTCCACGTAATCCTTGAACTACGCTGTTCCAGGGCTTCTTTAGTTACTAATCACCAACTCCTTGCAATTTCTCGTAATTGGTCTCCAATTAGTTTAACTCTACAATCATCTGTGAAACCAAGAAATTCAAATAGCGTTTCTATATCTTCAAGCCAATTCTCACAATCTACTGGCGTCTCAGTACCATTCAAAATCGGCGGTTGAAACGACTGAAACCTCTTCAACTGTATTTCCATCTGAGTTTCTGACACATCTATCTGATTAGTCGAAGTACTACCCCTTTCTGGAATTCTTCGAGGAGGTATATCTGGTTATTAAAACATTAGTAGCCAAATACTACAAACATGCTCCAGTCTTTCTTTGATCATCTTACTGCTAATCAAGAATCAGATCTGATTCATACTCAATAATACATAATACTAATTCAAATCAGATAATCAGGTAAACATGTATTTCAAAGCAGTAACAAATAGTATCATGCTAGCATACACAATGTAAGTCAACATCATAATAAATCACATGCTAGTAATCAAAAGCAGGAAAGAAAACTCAATCTACCCCGCTCATTATCCTCTATCTCAGTCTAAGGAACCTACCGCTTTGGGACCTAACGCTCTGATACCACCTGTTGTGGGGACCCGGGATCTAACTCAATTCTTTCTGGGATTAATTGGATCTTTGCTAGAAAATGTGGGTCAAATTTTTTTTCTTTTAACATTAAATCAAATGTATATAAATTAAACACAAGATTTTGCTTTATCTTATTTCCACAAACATACACACATGTCTTGTTCAGTACATTTATACATCTAGTGTTCAATACAACTACAGATCATATGTAATCACTAGTAATCTTCTCCTCAGCCCGTAATCTTAACGCTATCTTGATCTCTCATCTTGGTCTCGACCCTGATCCTAATCCCCCTGTTGTTATGCACACATACAGACACAACAACAGCCGGATACTCCGGTGAGAACAAATCCCAGCATATGAAATGTATACATGCATATCATGCAAGGGAATACAAACCATAATACATGAATATACAAAATAAAACATGAACATACTATCATGAATGTAATCAATAACAACATGTTCCACATAGTCTATGAAACATGAGAAAGATAAAAAAATCAACTTAAAATCCAACTCATATCTTGGACTTGACTCTTGTCTAACTCTAGGGATCCCGATGTGAATAAGATGTAACAGATCTCCCACCTACTCTCCCATTCGGGGTGGCGTTACATCTTATTCCTAAACTTCGGTCCTGACTGTATAGAATATCTACAATCGGAGTGATTCTGATCCGAAGCGTCGATACCACTGAACGTCTAGTTATTTGGAGAATCTACCAAATGACTCACCTATCTTAAAGGCTTGAATATGAATCTATAAACAAAGCAAAAGTATTCAAAATATAAACAACAATCTAGTATGTGATTTTGTTGGGAAACTCAAATTGAATCTCATTTGAGTTGTGTCTTCCCGAATCAACCATGAATTATACCTTTATCTTCTCGGTCCGACATAGACGAAGTCTCGAATTCAACTCTGTCCATACCCAATCTGATAATGACAATCGAATAGGTATAATATCAATAAACAACTCAATTCAATACCTGTTCTGATCAATATTCAAATCGAAATATACTCTGATCAATGTCAATCGATATAACAATACAATCTCAATCAATACAAAACTGATCAATATCAATCTACTGATGTTTCGACGGCATAACAATACAGTCTCGATAATCCCGTCAATTCAACATCACAGATATAATACCAGAACTCCTCATCAGTATCACTACAACTCATAATTTGAATAATACTACAAATATGATATTGAATCTTAATCAAATCAACTCTGAAAATCATAACAATTACATAAACAATCTGTTCTTCAACCTGACTTCAAATATATGATGTCTACTACATCAGAAACACCATATATGATTCATATTCAATTCTGACAATATCATAATTTCAAATCATGTCTAAACGTAACAAAACTTACGTCCAGTTGTAGCATGCGTCGATAGGAACAAAGTACTGTAGTCGGATTCGAGTTCTGATAATCGGATTGAACAAAATCACAAGTCTTAGGTACGATGAGGCTTTGGGGAATTTCTGAAGCTTACCTCATTTCTTGCTGAAGACTAAGGAAGGAAAGATGAATCATATATATATATATTGCATGTAAATTGTACGTGGCTTCTCCATAATTTGCCAAAAAACCTCTCGCGGATATGCGCGAGACCTACTGCCTCGACGCATGGCCAATCATCTTCGCGCGCATATGCGTGTTATTTCGTCACGCATGTGCGCCCCCGCCCCCCCCCCCCCCCCCCCCCCTTTGCTCACTCGCGCATATGCGCGCCTCCAGCCGCGCATGTGTGCGAAAGGTTCTGCCTACCTCGCGCACATATGTCAAATCTCCTTTCAGCTTTCCCGGTCCAATCCATTCCGTCTATAATTATATCAATTAATCAATAATTCATTTCAGATTAATCTCAGATTACGGTAAATAAAATCTCGGGCCTTACAGATTATGATTTCATTGCCATTAATAATGATCGTAAGCTCCCCTGTAGCGATTACGACTCCTCTTTTGAAAATGTTGAGAAGCTCAGGAACATAAATGTTCAGAGATGGACCCAGAAATGATTTTAACCCTGACTATTTGATTGCTTTGAAAACAACTATGAAAAGAAGCATCTCCCATGGCATAGATAGTGTCAAAATTCATTGCAAGAGCATTCATGATGTAAGCAGGTGTTGAGAAGGTTGACATTTGAAAATTATTTCAAAAGTTGTTGAGAAATTGAGAAGAAAATTGCTATTGAAAACAAAAGAATTTATAGAGATTTGCATAAATTCAATATTAAATGTAAAGAATGTAAAAGGTCTAGACTAAGTATATGTACGGTGACTTTTCAAATTTCTCTCGACACATGGCAAAAGTAAATTTTGAAAAAAATCAGTCCAAAGTCAACGAATTTGTAAGATCTAGGAAATTCGAACTACTTAACCTGACTGCATGCAATCTAGTGTTTCATTTAAAATATGTGTTTATTTATTTTTTATGCATTTAATGCATGATTATTGCATGGCTAGGTGTTTGTTTCATTGTATGTTAAAGTTTCATGCATTAGAGTTTTAAGTTGCATTTCGCGCTCGAACGAGTAACTGAGACTGAGGATAAGTAGGAAAAATATTTTTATTGAATAATTATCTTTAATAATTTAATATGAGGTGTTTTTAAGTGTGATTTTCGAACTTAGGCCTTGGTTGGGTATTTTTACTCGGCGGGTCATATTTTTAACCTGTACACAAAATTTAGCGAGTCGGGGGACTTTTTAAGGGTTCGAGCAAAATTTTCAAAAACATAACCAAAAAAAATTTCGGGAGTGTTATTGGGCTTGATGGGTTATTTTAGTGCTTAATGGGCCAAAAACCCTTTTTATCCATTAACTTTTATTAAGGGCCCATTTATGCTTAAAATTTTCTACTTAAACAATACCTAATCAAACCCAAAACCTATTTCACACCCTTGGCTGCCCCTCCCTCATTCAGCAGCCTCCATTATCTCGAAAAAAAACCAATAGCATCTTGATTTTCTCCATAGGTTTCAAGAAGAGTTCCTTCCCCGCCTCTCCGGTGCAAGTCCTACACACATATCTTTAAGTTTTTGATGACACAAACGTTAAGGCACACCATGTATCTATTTTTCTCATAATTTATACCATTTATATGCTGATGTATATGTATTTGCATGGAGACTGCTTTGATTTATCTCGTGGTACCGTTTTTTCAAAGGTTTGACATGAAATATGCATTTTCTTAACTCATACTCACGTTTTTATTATTCTTGTGCAAGGGGGCTGCCGACTTGGATTTCTAGAGGGCTGTCATCATCAAGTATCATGGTGTTTAAGGGATGGAGTCAAGGGTTTGGTCGGGATAAAGGATAGGTCGACGGGTTGGGTACGGTTTAAGGATTAGGTTGGTTAGATCGGGGGAAGTGAGTAAGCTGGTGGTGCATGGGCCGTTCCTAGCCTTGTACCAGACCTTGGTGTGTCTGAGTCGTGGTCTAGTACGGCTCGAACGCTGCTGGACTTGGTCACGAAGCCGATCGAGTGTGAGGGATCAAGGTTTGTCGCCGGTGGAGTTTCTTTGGTGGCTCTCGTGTGTTTGCATCTTGCAACGTGCATGGGGCTATAAACTTTGGTTAGGTAAGTCCAGGAGGGTCTCGGGTGGGATAGGGAAGGTTGGTTAAGGGCTGGTCCTTGTTGGTTTGGGCTAGAGTCGAGGAATCGGGGAATAGACACAACTAGGATTTCGTGATGTGTGCGCTGGAAAATTCCAGCCACTTTCAGGCGTGGTTCGTAGGCCATAAGGGGTTTGAAACGAGTGGTTTACGGGCCGGGTTTGTAGGTTCAAGTTATGTTTTAAGTTGGAAAAAATTTTGGTTAAGTTTCAGGTTAATTCGGGTTAAAACCAGGACCTTGGTCCAAGTTTTAAAACGAATTGTATAAGTTTTGAAACGGTCTCGATTTTATGTCTAAGAAAGTCTTATTATTATGTTTTGAGGTGTTTTAAAGAGTTTGGTAGGTTTCGGGTTTAAATTTTGAGGTCCAGGGGTAAAATGGTCAATTAAGGTTTCCAGGGATAAAATGGTCATTTGGCACCCGTGTCGAGTTTTTAGTCCTGACAGCGCCCTAAACATGATTTGAAATGTTTTAAATGTTTATGTTATAACGAATATGACTTTTTATGTAAATATGAAAAATACGTTGCATGCTTGATTTTAAGGAAAATTTACGTATATGCATGATTTTATTAACTGATGAATATGATGACATGTTTTGAAGGATTGGAGTTGGTTGTGACTAATAAGATGATATGTAAGGCCAAGTCTCAGTTGATCGGTGAGAGTGTTGTTGATGTCCCCGCCGCCTGGTACCATGGTTATACGTTGATGGATACATCGCCTAATACGATGATACAAAAGTCACAGCTAATGAACGGACTTCAAATTAAGGAAATGAACACGTATATGTTGATACGATGAGATGCGTTATGAAAATGTTTATGTTTCGACAGATTATGATTATGCATACGACTTTTTAGGATAATGAAATGTATTTTTATTACAATGCTTTTCACTGTTGTCTGTTATGTATATATACTTTTTATAATGTTACAGGTGTGTTGAGTCTTTAGACTCACTAGGTATGAATGATGCAAGTGATCATTATGATCAGGAGATTGGAGGTGACGAAGACTAAGTAGGAGGAGTTGGATATGCGCACGCGAACCCGAGGACCGTATTTTCCGCACATTATCTTTTGAGATTAGGAGTTGATGGATATTTTCATACTCGTTCATTTTTATTATGTTGGTGGTTGTCAGGATTTTTATTCGTTTCGTAATTGTTTTATTTTTAACGTAAGTCTAGGGTTGACGATTTGGCGATATTTAAACTGCAGTATTTTTATCTGTTTTTGATTTCATTTATTTTTTAAAAAAAATGTGAAATCTTCAACTACTATTGCATGCATGCTTAAAAATATAATTTTTAAAAAATGAGCTTACAAAATAAAATCCTAGTAGCATTTTATGTAGTAGACATTTCAGTTGGTATCAGAGCAAGGATCCTGTATAGGGTTGCGCCACCACCAGCTTCTGCTACTCAATCTTCAAACCTCAAGTCTGTAAGTTTGTGTGATTTTAAATGTTTTAAATAGTTTACTGCTATCACCTGCATGATTAGATGATACATTTTTTTACAGTGATTTACAGTACATGTTTAGCTGCTTTCATGGTTTAAAGATTAAACGTTTTGAAAACTAGATTAAATTGCATGATGGGTTACGTATAGAATTTGGGGTGTATTCAGATATCATGCCTCCAAGGCGCGCCTCGAGCACTGACCGACAGGATGATAATACTTGAGGCGATAGAGGCCTCCCACCTCCACCAACACCGACAGCGGACACAGCTACTTGAGTCCTCGAGGGCATTGCTATTCTGATGGAGCAGGCACAACATGCTCCCCGACCTCCGACAGACATATATGAGCAGTTCAGACGGCTCAACCCGAAAGAGTTCGGGGGTAACACTGACCATTTCATGGTGGAGGGTTGGATTCAGTCATTGGTGCTACACTTTCATTATCTGGAGATGAGGGACAGAGACTGGCTCAGGTGCGCGACGTACATGTTGAGAGATGACGCATCACTTTGGTGGGAGGGAGCCGCTCATGGGGTGGATTTGGCTACTCTCATATGGAGTCAGTTCAAAAAAATTTTCTACAAAAAATATTTCCCAACAGATGTCAGGGGACGCCCGATGAGAGAGTTCATGAGTCTCCGATAGAGGGGACTTGTCTGTGGCAGAGTTCATCAGGAAGTTTGGCAGGGGCTGTCACTTATGCATTGCTAGACTCCAGAGCTGCACATTCGTTTATATTTGAATCCTTTGTAAACCGACTAGGAATCATACCAGAGCCTATGGATTTGGGATTCAAATAATCGATTCTATCCGAAGATCAGATGTTTACGTCACAGGTAATGAAAGAAAATGGAGCTTCGGTTACAAAGAAATGCGGTGCAGGCAGATTTGATTGTGCTACCGTTGCCGGAGTTCGACATTATTTTGGGTATGGACTGGCTCTCTTCGAACGAAGCTGTAATAGATTTTCGGCGGAGGTCGGTATCTGTCCAACCACCCAACGGTAAGCCGTTTATATTTGAGGCAGCCAGACATCAACAGATGCTTGACATCATTTCTTGCATCTGTGCGAGGAAGCTCATGAGGAGAGGCTGCCAGGCATTTTTGGCCAGAATCGTGACAGTGACAGAGCTAGTCAGTCAGATGCTAGAAGAGGTCGAAGTGGTCAGGGACTTCCCAGTGTTCTCCCCGACGATGTTTTAGGCATTCTATCAGACAGAGAGGTGGACGTTTCTATCGAATTTATGCTTAGTGAGTCTAAAGACTCAACATGCCTGAACCGTTATAACAAGTACATATAAATGTTATGCAACAATGAAAAGTACTGTAACTAAAATAAGTTTTGTGGTCATTCAAAGAATAAACATAAACATCAACATATCAGGTCATATTGAATCATATCATATCATATCATCATAAGCATATTCATTTTCCTTTATAGAATTCAAATCATTAGTTGTGACTTTTGTATCAGCTCGAGGTCTATGCATCCATCTACGTATAACCTTGGTACCTAGCGACGGGGACATCAGCGACACTGTCATCCGTCAACTGAGCCTTGAACTTACATGTTCATGTTCGTATTAGTCACAACCAACTCACCTCCTTCAAAAACATTCCATCATGTTCAACACTCGTAAAATTCATGCATATACATACATTTTCTTAAAACCAAGCATGCAACCTATTTTAATCAATTTCATAAAAATTCCATATTCATCTAAAATAAACGTTCAAATGCAAACATTCAGTTATCAGGGAGCTGTCAGGACTGATAACTCGACCCACATGTAAAATAAACATTTTGCCCATGAAACCCTAATTTGACAGTTTTACCCCTGGAGCTTTAAACTTTGACCCGAGTCCATCCAAAATCATCAAACCATCTTCAAACATACTTATAATCATTTCTTAGACGTAAACCTAATTCCCGTTACCATGTATCATAATTCATTTTAAAATTTAGACCGGAGTCCTGGTTTTAACCCGAATCAACCCGAACTTTATCAAACTTTTCCATACTTTCACCATGCCCTAACAATACATAACCAGACCTTAAACAACCCTATTCTAACCCTTTAGGATCCTCAAAAACTCCTGGAACTTGTTGGAATTTTCTGCACAAAAGAAACCGAAACCTAGTTGCATATCCAAGCCAAAACTCAACCCTACACCAAATCATCCCGGATCAGACCCCAAAAAAACCTTGAATAGACCACATAGGACCATATTGGACTCCCTTGGACCAACCTAGGACCCAACTGCAGCCCCATGCAAAATTTCTCCCCAAAACGTGCGCCTAAACCATCCCATGAGCCAAACCCGATCGGCTATATGCTAGCTCTATCCTAGACGATACCAGACCCTCTTAGTACCATTACACAGGCCTTAGATACCTTCTGGACGCAGCCTCCATGGCAAAAAAAAACCTGCCTGTACCCTCCAAGACTCAAACTGAACCCAAAAATCCAGTAAATTCAAGAAAACCAAGAAAACGTTCAGGCCTCGTATGATGTTGTACCAGTTTGGTTCGAACTCTTCTAGGACTCCTAGACCTCCCTTGGTTGGTGCCCACATGGTCCCTAAGTCGACAGCCCCCTTGTAACATAAAAAACGTGAGTCATAATGCAAGCAAACTCAATTTTTTTATGTATAAACCATGTAAACCGATCCAAATCATTAGATCTAACAATTTTCATGGAAAATTATTTGGAAGTACATAGTATGGTGTGAAAGATGAGAAAACGAAGGTGTAAGACTTGCCTTAGTATATAAACGCTCAAATAATGAACCAACGAAGCGAGGGACGAGCACCGGAGGGACGAGGCAACGTTTCTATGAAAAATCCTTGCAAAAACCGTGGCAACCCTAACTGCTGGACGCGTGCTACAGGCTGCTGAGAGGTGAGGATGTGGGCTAGGGCTTGAGGTTTGTGGTGTGTATAAAAATATGAATGAAAATTGGGTCTAGGTTTAAATTATTAAGGTGTATTGGTCTAGGCCCAAAAGCCCATTAAAACAAGCCCATTGGGCCCAGTGATACGCACGTAAATATTTCGTTTTGGTAAAAATCTACTACCGGTTTAAAATATTGCTCGTTGTGTAGAAATACCACCAAGAGCCCATTTTTGAAAATTACATAACAATTAAATCATATATTAAATAATTAAAAATAATCATTTAATAAAAACATACTCTTTAAACTGTCCCCGATCTCCGTTCCTCGTTCGAGAGTAAAATACTGCTAAACGCCCAAATAAATGCAATCTAGTAATTCATGAAATAAAAACATGCAATCATGTCTTAATCAGATATTTAGTGCATTTCAAATAATATACTAAATAAATAATTTAATAAAGCCCTAGATTTGCAAGCAATCATGTTGCATCGTTCGAATTTTTAGACCTTACAATTCATCCTCCCCTTGAATAGAATTTTGTCCTTGAAATTTAAAACTTACCGAAAAGCTCAAGGTGGCGACTCCTCATCTCAGTCTCGGTCTCCCAAGTAGCCTACTCCTCGGAATGATTGAGCCACTTAACCTTGACCATTTGAATCACTTTGTTCCGGAGGCGTCAACTGCAGAGGCTCATAATTCAGCACATGCGAAAGGTTCGACATGTATTTTCGCAGCATCGAGATGTGGATCACATTACAAACTCCTGCCAGATTCGACGGCAATTCAGCTCTTTAGGCTAGTGTCCCAACTCTCTCAAGAATCTCGAAGGGTCCTATGAATCTAGGACAAAGTTTTCCTTTCTTGCCAAATATCATCACCCCTTTCATAGGTGCCACTTTCACAAACACGTGGTCACCCACTGCAAACTTTAGATCTTTGTGCCACATATCTGCATAACTCTTCTGTCGGCTTTGAGCAATCTTCATCCTATCCCGGATCTTGAATACTAGCTCTGCAGTCTGTCTGACGATTTCTGAACAAAATATGCTCTTTCACCTACCTAATCCCAATAGATCGATGATCTACACTTTCTCCCATAAAGTACCTCATATTGAGCCATACCAATAGATTATTGATAACTGTTGTTGTATGTGAACTCCACAATAGGTAATTTTGGCTTCGAACTGTCCTGGAAGTCGATCATACAAGCTCTGAGTAGATCCTCTAAGATCTTAATCACTCTCTCAGATTGACCATCAGTCTGAGGATGAAAAGTTGTGCTGAATAGCAACTTGGTACCCAATGCCTGATGCAGACTCTTCTAGAAAGCAGATGTAAACCTCGGGTCTCTATTTAAAACTATAAACACTAGATGTAATAGCCGATCGTTCATTTCTTTATTATGAATTACGGTATTTTATGGTGATGGTTTATGGCTTTATGTTATGGTATGAATGTTAATGAATGTTAGAGAATGGAATAGATAATGGATGAGTAGAATAGAAGGTTGAATTTGAGTTTAATAGATAATGGAAGTGCAGAAACGGTATGAAAAATGTGGCAGTAATTGTGGTTTTTAGTATAATGTTTTGTATATTAATCCAATTGATGTGAGGCTATTTCCATTAGGGAGAAAAGACATAAGGCTATAACTTTCATGTTTTGAATTTTGTTCAAATCATTAGGGAAGACGAGACAAAAGTGGCCCGAAGTGTGTCGTGTGTATCGTCGTTCCTGCACTGAAACATGTTGGGAGATTAAGCATAACTCTTTACTCAGACCTCCAAATGACATGAGGCCATTTGGAGTTACAAGCCAAGACATAGGGCTATAACTTTCATGTTGATCACTTTTGCAAATTCCGATAATAAAAACGCGTTTTTGGCAGAATTCCGCGCGCCATCGCGCAGGATCCGGCGCCATGGCGCGCCGGTTGCTGAATTTTTGGTGTTGGGCAGCATGGGGCGCGCTGTTGCGCCGGATCTCGCGCCACCGCGCCTAGCACATGTTAAAAAGCATGTTTTGAGGTTTGGATGGCATATATTAGAATGGGGAATGATTTTTGTATCATTTTCTTCTCTTCCCATTTCTCTCCATCGGTTAGAAGCTAGGGTTCTTCCATTTTTCTTCTTTCCCTCCTATCATCTCTTGATTTATTCCTTCAATCCAAATTGGTATCTTCATCTACACTAAGAGAAGGATCAAGGCAAGTTATTACTTTGTCTTGTTCTTGGTTTCCTTGAGTTGTAAATTTGTATTGGTAAGTTTTCGACTTACGGGGGATTGAAAGCTTTAGAAAATGATATTAATGGATTCTATTATGGTTTGATCTTGTAGAATCATCACCAAGTGCCAAGGCTAGTGTATCTCTATTTGGTTGTAAGTAGATTCTTCCTTTCAATGCATCTCATGAGCTATGTATATGATAAATGAAGATTCCATTGATTTTAGCTCCTTTAAATCATTGATTACGTATATTGTATGTATTGATATATTAAAAAGAAATGGAATTGAATCCAAGGGCAAAGTAAAGGAACTAACTCTTTAGCACGCATGCCTCATGTTTGATAAAATGATTCAATGAATGTTTTTATGGCTTGATGGTTATATGGTATTGTGGTGTTACCTATGGTAATTCTAAACCCACGTGACGGAAATTGATCAACATAATGACATGTACTGTGACTGATTTTGACTGAGACGTACATGTATACCATCGATGGATGACCTATCAATGCCATACGAATGAAAAGAAATGAATTGTTCTATGGAATGCCATCTTATAATTGTTATATCCGCATTTTATTAACTGATGGCATATTACAGTTAAGAAATGATACGGATTCCTTCTTTACACTATGGTATATGTACTTGTTATTTAAAGATCTACTTGCTGAGTTTTATAACTCATTTCAGTTATGTTCATGAGATGCAGATGCAGATGTAGGTAACCGAGATTGATACGGCGGTGTAATGCCCGAGATGTGAATTGGTAAGCAGAACTTATTTATGTATGATTTGATGTATTTATCGAAGGGCGAGGAAGCGACGTTGCGATTCGATTTTAGTTGCAAAATATATTGTTGGGGCAGCAGAGACAGTGCACCCGCGGTCTAAAAGACAGTGCACCCGCGGTCGTTTATCATAAAATGTTGAAAGTTGACAGTAGCTTGACTGCACCCGCGGTATAAAAGCCACCGCACCTGCGGTAAATGTACAGAGACAAGGCCGCACCCGCGGGGCAAGAGCCAGCGCACCCGCGGTCGCCGCTTCTGAAATTTGAGTTTGGATCAATACGCCTAGCGCACCTCGTGGTGGAACATGCAGAATGAAGAATTAGACACTTGTCCTAGCCATGCATATATCATGTACTAATCTTCATTCTTCAGCTTGATATGGACGAGAGAAAACCAGAAAAGCTCCAGAATTTCTCAAGTTACATGTTAGCTTAGAAATTAGCTTGTACAAGATCTAACCACCCAAATTTCGATCCAACTTCGGTTCCGTACTCCTCTTGTTACCAGCTACAAAAGGATGTAAGTATTTTTACATTTCAACATGTTTTGAAGTTAAGATGTTGGGGAAAATCAGATTTTGATTCCTATTATATGTTCTTATGATGATTGGGAACTTGTATACACAACCGAATCAAGAAACGGATACGTTATGCGGTTATTATTATTTTCAGCATGTATTGTGATTGAGATTATGCAGATTATGAGTTGTGGTTGATGGTTGTTGAGAATTGTGGCGTGTTGGTATCATATATACACTAATTGAGTTGACCGGTATCGCGAGATTACACCGTTATGCCGTCGAAATGTGCCAAGATTGAATATTAATACATATGTGTATTGGCTTGAGTTGTAGATTGATATTGTATATCTCAACATTGCCATTTCAGATTGGTATAGACAAACTTCGACAGATATAGACTTCGATCTCGACAAAGATTGTACAACAAGAAGGTATAATTCATGTTGATTCGGGAAGATACAACTCGAAT
This sequence comes from Primulina tabacum, assembly GCF_025594145.1. NCBI lineage: Eukaryota > Viridiplantae > Streptophyta > Magnoliopsida > Lamiales > Gesneriaceae > Primulina > Primulina tabacum. Next base: position 34,495,617 of record NC_134559.1, read on the forward strand.
TAGATTTTATTTGAGTTTCCCAAAATCACATACTAGATTGTTTATATTTTGATATGTTTGTGCTTTGTTTATAGATTTATATTCAAGCATTTAAGATAGGAGAGTCATTGGCAGAATTCCCAAATTTCTAGATGTTCGGTGGTATCAACGCATAGGAGCAGAGGTACTCCGATTGTAGACATCCGATACAGACAGGACCGAAGTCTAGGAATAAGACGTACCGTCACCGCGATTTGGAGGGTAGGTGGCACTCTGTGACGTCTTATTCACACCGGGATCCCTAGAGTTAGATATGAGTCGAATCCAAGGTATGAATTGATTTAAGTTACTTGTCTTATATTGTTTATGTTTCATAGACTATGGGACATGTGGTTATTGATTTTATTCATGATAGTATTCTTAATGATTTATATTGTGTATATGCATGTATACATGTTTTATACTGGGACTTGTTCTCGCCGGAGTTTTCGGCTGTTGTTGTGTCTATATGTGTGCATAACAACAGGGAGGACAGGATCAGGGTCCAGAAGAACTTGACGAGATGAGAGATCGAGATAGCGTGGTGATTTCGGGCGTAGAAGATTACTAATGATTTTACACATGATCTGTAGTTTGTATTGAACACTAGTTGTATGAATATACTGAAACAAGACATGTATTTATGTTTGTTGAAATAAAATAGAGAAAGATCTTGTGCTTGATTTAATGTTAAAAGCAAAATTTTGACCCACATTTTCTAGCAAAGATCCAATTAATCCCAAAAAAAATTGAGTTAGAGCCCGGATCCCCAACAGATGGTATCAGAGCGATAGATCCTTTTGATTGAAATAGAATAGAATGAGTGGGGGGTAGATTGAATTTCCTTCCTTGCTTTTATTGTGCCAGCATGATTTATTGCTTTCCCTATTACATGTTGTATTGTTATCTGAGTTGATTACAGCATGTATTTGCAAAGACTGAATCAGAACCAATTCTGGATCAGAGGTATATGATCAGAGGAGGAGTGAGACTGATTGTATAGATTGTGTACTAATCCGTTTGATAATCAGATATGCCTCCTCGACGAGTACCGCAACCAGCAGCAGGTCGGGCACCAAAACAGGGCAGTACTTCCAATAATCCGATGGATGTGACCGCTACACCGATGGAGACTTTGTTGAAAAGATTTCAGTCATTTCGATCGCCGACACTGAAAGGCACAGAAAATTCAGTTGAATGTTAAAATTGGCTTGATGATATCGAGATGTTATTTGAATCTCTTGACTACACTGATGAACGACGAGTTAAACTCATTGGGCATCAATTGCAAGAAGTTGCGAAGAACTGGTGGCTTACCACGAAGAAAGCTTTGGAGCATCGTGGCACAGAAATTACCTGGAAAGTTTTTAAAGCCGAGTTCTATCAGCGATTTTTTCCCGTGTCCTACCGAAAAGATAAGGGTGCTGAATTTGCAAATTTGAGACAGGGACAACTGAATATCGAAGAATATGTTGCTAAGTTTTCGACATTGCTTCGATTTGCTCCTCACGTGGCAAAAAATGATGAGGCCATTACAGATCAGTTTATCAATGGCTTGAATCCTGATATCTTTACCTTGGTGAATACCGGTAGACCGAACAGCTTTGCTGATGCATTGAACCGTGCCAAGGGGGCTGAAGCTGGATTGCTTAGGCAACGAAGCACTTCCTATGTCGCTCCAACGACTAGACCGCCACCACTGTCAGTTCAACCCCCTCCCGGATTTGAGAGCGGTGGTAGCAGCAGCGGGAGGAAAAATCCGCTGAAAGCAAAAGGAAAACAGTTCAAGAGGTCGGGGAGCAGTTCGTCGAGCTCCAGTGGATCACGACAGAGAGGTCCTGGCCAGAGTACAGAATATACAGGTGTGTATTGCAGTTCTTGTGGAGGCCGACATTCCACCGAGCAGTGTCAAGGTGTGATGGGTCGCTGCAATATCTGCAGACAGCAGGGACACTTCGCCAGGGTTTGTCCCCAGAAAGGTGTACACCAAGCTCAGAGTGTAGGAGCATCTGGTTCAGTAGCTCAGCCTGAGAGGCAAGCTTCATCTGTTCATTCCTCTTCATCCCATTCCTACACAGACCCAGCCCCGAGCCAGAGGTAGCCAGACAGTGAGCCAACCTCCCAGACAGCAGGCTCGAGTTTTTGCACTGACAGAAGAGCAAGCCCAAGATGCACCAGATGATGTGATCGCAGGTAACTGTTTCCTTTGCGGTTATCCTGCATATGTATTGATAGATACGGGTGCATCTCATACTTTTATATCTGAACGCTTTGCATTGTTGCATTCATTGCCTGTTGAGTCATTATCTGCTGTAGTGTCTATTTCTTCTCCGTTGGGAAGTGGTCTTATATCTGTGACTTCAGTTAGACATTGTATACTACAGTTTGAGGGTCACGAGATTGATTTAGATTGTATTGTGCTTGGGTTAGCTTATTTTGACTGTATTGTAGGTATCGATATGTTAACCAAGTACAGAGTCACTGTAGATTGTTTCCAGAAGATTGTCAGATTCAGACCAGAGATGGCTGATGAGTGGAAATTCTACGGTAAGGGTTCCAGTTCTCGGATTCCCTTAGTATCTGTTTTGACGATGACTAGATTATTGCAGAAAGGAGCAGAAGGGTTCCTTGTATATTCATTAGATCTACTAAAATTGAGCCCAGCATTGGCAGATCTGCCAGTAGTTTGCGAGTTTGCTGATGTATTCCTAGACGAGATTCCAGGGTTACCGCCAGCCCGAGAGGTAGATTTCAGTATTGATCTCCTATCAGGTACTGTCCCTATATCTCGATCTCCGTACAGAATGGCGCCGATTGAGTTGAAAGAACTTAAAACACAACTAGAAGATCTTCTAGCCAAAGGGTATATCAGACCGAGTGTTTCCCCTTGGGGCGCTCCAGTGCTATTTGTGCGAAAGAAAGATGGTTCGATGAGATTATGTATTGATTATCGGCTGCTGAACAAGGCAACGGTAAAGAACAAATATCCATTGCCTCGTATCGACGATTTATTTGATCAATTGCAGGGATCATCCGTCTATTCCAAGATTGATTTGAGGTCTGTATATCACCAGCTGAGAGTCCGAGATGTTGATATACCGAAGATAGTGTTCCGAACCAGGTATGGACATTATGAATTTATTGTCATGCCTTTTGATTTAACGAATGCTCCAGCGGTGTTTATGGGACTGATGAACCGTGTCTTTCAGAGGTATCTAGATGAGTTTGTTATTGTTTTTATTGATGATATTTTGGTTTACTCGAGAAGTGAGAGTGATCATGCCGAGCATTTAAGAATTGTGTTGCAGACGCTGAGAAATGAGAAATTATATGCTAAACTGTCAAAATGTGAGTTTTGGCTGAGACAGGTTGTCTTTTTAGGACATATCATATTTGGAGACGTTATATCTGCTGATCCTAGCAAGGTTGATGCGGTGATCAGTTGGCCTAGACCGACATCACTGCCAGATATACGTAGTTTCATGGGTCTAGCAGGCTATTATCGTCGATTTATCAGAGATTTCTCCAGTATTGCAAAGCCGATTACTCAGCTGACTCAGAAGAATACGCCATTTGTGTGGTCTGGAGCCTGTGAGTCTAGCTTCATGGAGTTGAAGAGACGATTGACCAGTGCTCCTGTATTGACTATCCCTTCAGGTACTAGAGATTTCGTTGTATATTGTGATGCATCTCACAGAGGGCTAGGATGTGTTCTTATGCAGCGGGGTCATGTCATTGCTTATGCCTCAAGACAGTTGAAGCCACACGAGAGTCGTTACCCAATTTATGATCTTGAATTGGCGGCTATTGTATTTGCATTAAAGATATGGCGACACTATCTATATGGCGAGAAGTTTGAAATCTACTCTGTTCACAAAAGCCTGAAATATCTATTTTCACAGTTAAAGTTGAACATGAGACAGCGTAGATGGCTTGATTTATTAAAGGACTTTGATTGCGATATCAAGTACTATCCAAGAAAGTCTGATGCAGCAGCGGACGCCTTGAGTCGAAAGGTATGTTCCCTATCCTTTTCGATGATAGGTGTTTCGAATATGATTGAAGATTGATGTTTGTCTGGATTAGCATTTGATACAGATAGTAGACCACTACAACTTGCTACGATTCAAGTTGAGCCAGATTTGATTTTGAGAATTAAAGAAGCACAAAGAACTGATCAGAATATTCAGAAGTCAGTTGAGATGGTCAGATCAGGGCATAATTCAGAGTATCAGGTACATGATCATGTTTTGTATGTGAATAACCGTCTTGTAGTGCCAGATGTTTCAGATTTGAAACAACAGATATTGTCAGAAGCGCACTGTAGTCGGTTCAGTATTCATCCTGGTGGCAGGAAGATGTACAACGATCTGAAGACACAATTCTGGTGGAAACAGATGAAGTCAGATATTGCAAAGTTTGTGTCTAAGTGCTTGAATTGCCAACAGGTGAAGGCCGAGAGAAAGAAGCCCGGAGGTTTACTTCAAAGTTTATCTGTTCCTGAATGGAAATGGGATCACATTTCCCTGGATTTTGTTACGAGGTTACCACGATCATCCCGGGGTTATGATGCGATTTGGGTTGTTATTGACAGATTGACCAATCCGCATGCTTTATTCCCTATAGAATGACGTACCAACATGACCAGATGGCAGAGATATATGTCAGAGAGGTAGTCAGATTGCATGGTGTGCCGAAGTCGATCGTATCAGATCGTGATTTACGATTCACTTCACATTTCTAGCACAGTTTACAGCAGGCTTTAGGTACATCATTACACCTGAGCACTGCTTACCATCCCCAGACAGATGGATAGTCAGAGCGGACTATCCAGATATTAGAGGATATGCTGAGAGCTGTAGTGCTAGATTTTGGCACTAGTTGGCAAGATTCACTACCTCTTTGTGAATTCTCGTACAACAACAGCTATCAGATGAGCATTGAGATGGCACCGTTTGAGGCCTTACACGGAAAGAAGTTCAGATCTCCTCTGTATTGGGATGATATATCTGAGGCACCAGAACTAGGACCTGATATGATTCGTGGAATGACTGAGAAGGTGAATATAATTCAGAAGAGAATGAAGACGGCACAGGATAGACAAGCCAAGTATGCGAAAATCAGACGTAGACTGTTAGTATTTGAACAGGGAGACAGAGTATTTTTGAAGATTTCTCCTTTCAGAGGCGTTTTCAGATTTGGCAAACGTGGAAAGTTATCTCCTAGATACATCAGTCCGTACGAAATTCTTGAGAAGATTGACGATCGAGCATATCGACTTGCTCTTCCTCTTTCTTTATATGGGATACATGATGTTTTTCATGTATCGATGCTGCATAGATACATGCCTGATGCTTCTCATGTCATTCAGCCTGACGAGGCCGAGCTTGACGATACACTGAGTTATATTGAACAACCAACTCAGATTCTTGATTGGAAAGTTAAACAACTCAGAACGAAGACTATTCCGCTAGTGAAAGTCCAGTGGAGTCGTCATGGCACTGAAGAAGCGACTTGGGAGACCGAATCAGAGATGAGACAAAGATATCCACAGTTATCTCCCTGATGTGAGTATTTATTTAGCTTTTGATAATATTGCTTCTTTTATTCAGCTTTGATTGATTGCATGCGAGTTTGAGGACGAAATCATATCTAAGAGGGAGGAGAAATGTAATGCCCGAGATGTGAATTGGTAAGCAGAACTTATTAATGCATGATTTGATGTATTTATCGAAGGGCGAGGAAGCGACGTTGCGATTCGATTTTAGTTGCAAAATATATTGTTGGGGCAGCAGAGACAGTGCACCCGCGGTCTAAAAGACAGTGCACCCACGGTCGTTTATCATAAAAGGTTTAAAGTTGACAGTAGCTTGACTATACCCGCGGTATAAAAGCCACCGCACCTGCTGTAAATGAACAGAGACAAGACCGCACCCGCGGGACAAGAGCTAGTGCACCCGCGGCCGCCGCTTCTGAAATTTGAGTTTGGATCAATACGCCTAACGCACCCGCGGTGCAATGTGTAGCGTACCCGCGGTGGAACGTGCAGAATGAAGAATTAGACACTTGTCCTAGCCATGCATATGTCATGTACTAATCTTCATTCTTCAGCTTGATATGGACGAGAGAAAACCAGAAAAGCTCTTGAATTTCTCAAGTTACATCTTAGCTTAGAAATTAGCTTGTACAAGATCTAACCACCCAAATTTCGATCTGACTTCGGTTCCGTACTCCTCTTGTTACCAGCTACAAAAGGATGTAAGTATTTTTACATTTCAACATGTTTTGAAGTTAAGATGTTGGGAGAAATCAGATTTTGATTCCTATTATATGTTCTTATGATGATTGGGAACTTGTATTCACAACCGGATCAAGAAACAGACACGTTATGCGGTTATTATTATTTTCAGCATGTATTGTGATTGAGATTATGCAGATTATGAATTGTGGTTGATGGTTGTTGAGAATTTTGGCGTGTTGATATCATATATACACTAATTGAGTTGACCGGTATCGCGAGATTACACCGTTATGCCGTCGAAATGTGCCGAGATTGAATATTAATACATATGTGTATTGGCTTGAGTTGTAGATTGATATTGTATATCTCAACATTGCCATTTCAGATTGGTATAGACAAGCTTCGACAGATATAGACTTCGATCTCGACAATGATTGTACGACAAGAAGGTATAATTCATGTTGATTTGGGAAGATACAACTCGAATTAGATTTGATTTGAGTTTCCCAAAATCACATACTAGATTGTTTATATTTTTATATGTTTGTGCTTTATTTATAGATTTATATTCTAGCATTTAAGATAGGAGAGTCATTGGCAGAATTACCAAATTTCTAAATGTTCGGTGGTATCGACGCATAGGAGCAGAGGTACTCCGATTGTAGACAACCGATACAGACAGGACCGAAGTGTAGGAATAAGACGTACCGTCATCGCGATTGGTAGAGTAGGTGGCAGACTGTGATGTCTTATCCACACCGAGATCCCTAGAGTTGGATACGAGTCGAGTCCAAGGTATGAATTGATTTAAGTTACTTGTCTTATATTGTTTATGTTTCATAGACAATGGGACATGTGGTTATTGATTTTATTCATGATAGTATTCTTCATGATTTATATTGTGTATATGCATGTATACATGTTTTATACTGGGATTTGTTATCACCGGAGTTTTCGGCTGTTGTTGTGTCTATATGTGTGCATAACAACAGGGGGGACATGATCAGGGTCCAGAAGAACTTGACGAGATGAGAGATCGAGATAGCGTGGTGATTTCGGGCGTAGAAGATTACTAATGATTTTACACATGATCTGTAGTTTGTATTGAACACTAGTTGTATGAATATACTGAAACAAGACATGTATTTATGTTTGTTGAAATAAAATAGAGAAAGATCTTGTGCTTGATTTAATGTTAAAAGCAATATTTTGACCCACATTTTCTAGCAAAGATCCAATTAATCACAAAAAAAATTGAGTTAGAGCCCGAATCCCCAACACGTGGTATCAGAGCGATAGATCCTTTTGATTGAAATAGAATAGAATGAACGGGGGGTAGATTGAATTTCCTTCCTTGCTTTTATTGTGCCAGCATGATTTATTGCTTTCCCTATTACATGTTGTATTGTTATCTGAGTTGATTACAGCATGTATTTGCAAAGACTGAATCAGAACCAATTCTGGATCAGAGGTATATGATCAGAGGAGGACTGAGACAGATTGTATAGATTGTGTACTAATCCGTTTGATAATCAGATATGCCTCCTCGACGAGTACCGCAACCAGCAGCAGGTCGGGCACCAAAACAGGGCAGTACTTCCAATAATCCGATGGATGTGACCGCTACACCGATGGAGACTTTGTTGAAAAGATTTCAGTCATTTCGATCGCCGACACTGAAAGGCACAGAAAACTCAGTTGAATATGAAAATTGGCTCGATGATATCGAGATGTTATTTGAATCTCTTGACTACACCGATGAACGACGAGTTAAACACATTGGGCATCAATTGCAAGAAGTTGCGAAGAACTGGTGGCTTACCACGGAGAAAGCATTGGAGCATCATGGCACAGATATTACCTTGAAAGTTTTTAAAGCCGAGTTCTATCAGCGATTCTTTCCCGTGTCCTACCAAAAAGATAAGGGTGCTGAATTTGCAAATTTGAGACAGGGACAACTGAATATCGAAGAATATGTTGCTATGTTTTCGACATTGCTTCAATTTGCTCCTCACATGGCAGAAAATGATGAGGCCATTGCAGATCAGTTTATCAATGGCTTGAATCCTGACTTGGTGAATACCGGTAGACCGAACAGCTTTGCTGATGCATTAAACCGTGCCAAGGGGGCTGAAGCTGGATTGCTTAGGCAACGAAGCACTTCCTATGTCGCTCCAACGCCTAGACCGCCACCACCGTCAGTTCAACCCCCTCACAGATTTGAGAGCGGTGGTAGCAGCAGCGGGAGGAAGATCAGCTGAAAGCAAAAGGAAAACAGTTCAAGAGGTCAGGGACCAGTTCTTCGAGCTCGAGTGGATCACGATAGAGAGGTCCTGGCTAGAATGCAGAATATACAGGTGTGTATTGCAGTTCTTGTGGAGGCCGACATGCCACCGAGCAGTGTTAGGGATGTGATGGGTCGCTGCAATATCTGCAGACAGCAGGGACACTTCGCCAGGGTTTGTCCCCAGAAAGGTGTACAGCAAGCTCAGAGTGTAGGAGCATCTGGTTCAGTAGCTCAGCCTGAGAGGAAAGCTTCATCTGTTCATTCCTTTCAGCCCATTCCTACACAGACCCAGCCCCGAGCTAGAGGTAACCAGACAGTGAGCCAACCTCCTAGACAGCAGGCTCGAGTGTTTGCACTGACAGAAGAGCAGGCCCAAGATGCACCAGATGATGTGATCGCAGGTAACTGTTTCTTTTGCAATTATCCTGCATATGTATTGATAGATACGGGTGCATCTCATACTTTTATATCTGAACGCTTTGCATTGTTGCATTCATTGCCTGTCGAGTCATTATCTGCTGTAGTGTCTATTTCTTCTCCGTTGGGAAGTGGTCTTATATCTGTGACTTCAGTTAGACATTGTATACTACAGTTTGAGGGTCACGAGATTGATTTAGATTGTATTGTGCTTGGGTTAGCTGATTTTGACTGTATTGTAGGTATCGATATGTTAACCAAGTACAGAGCCACTGTAGATTGTTTCGAGAAGATTGTCAGATTCAGACCAGAGATGGCTGATGAGTGGAAATTCTACGGTAAGGGTTCCAGTTCTCGGATTCCCTTAGTATCTGTTTTGACGATGACTAGATTATTGCAGAAAGGAGCAGAAGGGTTCCTTGTATATTCAGTAGATCTACTAAAATTGAGCCCAGCATTGGCAGATCTGCCAGTAGTTTGCGAGTTTGCTGATGTATTCCTAGACGAGATTCAAGGGTTACCGCCAGCCCGAGAGGTAGATTTCAGTATTGATCTCCTATCAGGTACTGTCCCTATATCTCGATCTCCGTACAGAATGGCGCCGATTGAGTTGAAAGAACTTAAAACACAACTAGAAGATCTTCTAGCCAAAGGGTATATCAGACCGAGTGTTTCCCCTTGGGGCGCTCCAGTGCTATTTGTGCGAAAGAAAGATGGTTCGATGAGATTATGTATTGATTACCGGCAGCTGAACAAGGCAACGGTAAAGAACAAATATCTATTGCCTCGTATCGACGATTTATTTGATAAGTTGCAGGGATCCTCCATCTATTCCAAGATTGATTTGAGGTCTGGATATCACCAGCTGAGAGTCCGAGATGTTGATATACCGAAGACAGCGTTTATAACCACGTATGGACATTATGAATTTATTGTCATGCCTTTTGGTTTAACAAATGCTCCAGCGGTGTTTATGGGACTGATGAACCGTGTCTTTCAGAGTTATCTAGATGAGTTTGTTATTGTTTTTATTGATGATATTTTGGTTTACTTGAGAAGTGAGACTGATCATGCCTAGCATTTAAGAATTGTGTTGCAGACGCTGAGAAATGAGAAATTATATGCTAAACTGTCAAAATGTGAGTTTTGGCTGAGACAGGTTGTCTTTTTAGGACATATAATATCTGGAGACGGTATATCTGTTGATCCTAACAAGGTTGATGCGGTGATCAGTTGGCCTAGATCGACATCAGTGCAAGAGATACGTAGTTTCATGGGTCTAGCAGGCTATTATCGTCGATTTATCAGAGATTTCTCCAGTATTGCAAAGCCGATTACTCAGCTGACTCAGAAGAATACGCCATTTGTGTGGTCTGAAGCCTGTGAGTCTAGATTCTTGGAGTTGAAGAGACGATTGACCAGTGCTCCTGTATTGACTATCCCTTCAGGTACTGGTGATTTCGTTGTATATTGTGACGCATCTCACAGAGGGCTAGGATGTGTTCTTATGCAGCGGGGGCATGTCATTGCTTATGCCTCAAGACAGTTGAAGCCACACGAGACTCGTTACGCAATTCATGATCTTGAATTGGCGGCCATTGTATTTGCATTAAAGATATGGCGACACTATCTCTATGGCGAGAAGTTTGAAATCTACTCTGTTCACAAAAGCCTGAAATATCTGTTTTCACAGTTAAAGTTGAACATGAGACAGCGTAGATGGCTTGATTTATTAAAGGACTTTGATTGCGAGATCAAGTACTATCCAGGAAAGTCTAATGCAGCAGCGGACGCCTTGAGTCGAAAGGTATGTTCCCTATCCTTGTCGACGATAGGTGTTTCGAATATGATTGAAGATTGATGTTTGTCTGGATTAGCATTTGATACAGATAGTAGACCACTACGACTTGCTACGATTCAAGTTGAGCCAGATTTGATTTTGAGAAATAAAGAAGCACAAAGAACTAATCAGAATATTCAGAAGTCAGTTGAGATGGTCAGATCAGGGCATAATTCAGAGTATCAGGTACATGATCATGTTTTGTATGTGAATAAGCGTCTTGTAGTGCCAGATGTTTCAGATTTGAAACAACAGATATTGTCAGAAGCGCATTGTAGTCGGTTCATTATTCATCCTGGTGGCAGGAAGATGTACAACGATCTGAAGACACAATTCTGGTGGAAACAGATGAAGTCAGATATGGCAGAGTTTGTGTCTAGGTGCATGAATTGCCAACAGGTGAAGGCCGAGAGAAAGAATCCCGGAGGTTTACTTCAGAGTTTATCTGTTCCTGAATGGAAATGAGATCACATTTCCATGGATTTCGTTACGAGGTTACCACGATCATCCTGGGGTTATGATGCGAATTTGGGTTGTTATTGACAGATTGACCAAATCCGCATGCTTTATTCGATACAGAATGACGTACTGACATGACCAGATGGCAGAGATATATGTCAGAGAGGTAGTCAGATTGCATGGTGTGCCGAAGTCGATCGTACCAGATCATGATCCACGATTCACTTCACATTTCTGGCACAAATTGCAGCAGGCTTTAGGTACGACATTACACCTGAGCATTGCTTACCATCCCCAGACAGACGGACAGTCAGAGCGGACTATCCAGATATTAGAGGATATGCTGAGAGCTGTAGTGCTAGATTTTGGCACTAGTTGGCAAGATTCACTACCTCTTTGTAAATTCTCGTACAACAACAGCTATCAGACGAGAATTGAGATGGCACCGTTTGAGGCCTTATACGGAAAGAAGTGCAGATCTCCTCTGTATTGGGATGATATATCTGAGGCACAAGAACTTGGACTTGATATGATTCGTGAAATGACTGAGAAGGTGAAGATAATTGAGAAGAGAATGAAGACGGCACAGGATAGACAAGCCAAGTATGCGAACATCAGACGTAGACCGTTAGTATTTGAACAGGGAGACAGAGTATTTTTGAAGATTTCTCCTTTCAGAGGCGTTTTCAGATTTGGCAAACATGGAAAGTTATCTCCTAGATACATCGGTCCGTACGAAATTCTTGAGAAGATTTGCGATCGAGCATATCGACTTGCTCTTCCTCCTTCTTTATATGGGATACATGATATTTTTCATGTATCGATGCTGCGTAGATACATGCCTGATGCTTCTCATGTTATTCAGCCTGACGAGGCCGAGCTTGACGATACACTGAGTTATATTGAACAACCAACTCAGATTCTTTATTGGAAAGTTAAACAACTCAGAACGAAGACTATTCCGCTAGTGAAAGTCCAGTAGAGTCGTCATGGCATTGAAGAAGCGACTTGGGAGACAGAATCAGAGATGAGACAAAGATATCCAGAGTTATTTCCCTGATGTGTGTATTTATTTAGCTTTTGAAGATATTGCTTCTTTTATTCAGCTTTGATTGATTGCATGCGAGTTCGAGGACGAACTCATATCTAAGAGGGGGAGAAATGTAATGCCTGAGATGTGAATTGGTAAGCAGAACTTATTAATGTATGATTTGATGTATTTATCGAAGGGCGTGGAAGCGACGTTGCGATTCGATTTTAGTTGCAAAATATATTGTTGGGGTAGCAGAGACAGTGCACCCGTGGTCTAAAAGACAATGCACCCGCGGTCGTTTATCATAAAATGTTGAAAGTTGACAGTATCTTGACTGCACCCGCGTTATAAAAGCCACCGCACCTGCGGTAAATGTACAGAGACAAGGCCGCACCCGCGGGGCAAGAGCCAGCGAACCCGCAGGCCGCCGCTTCTGAAATTTGAGTTTGGATCAATACGCCTAGCGCACCCGCGGTGCAATGTGTAGCGTACCCGCGGTGGAACGTGCAGAATGAAGAATTAGACACTTGTCCTAGCCATGCATATATCATGTACTAATCTTCATTCTTCAGCTTGATATGGACGAGAGAAAACCAGAAAAGCTCCAGAATTTCTCAAGTTACATCTTAGCTTAGAAATTAGCTTGTACAAGATCTAACCACCCAAATTTCGATCCGACTTCGGTTCCGTACTCCTCTTGTTACCAGCTACAAAAGGATGTAAGTATTTTTATATTTCAACATGTTTTGAAGTTGAGATGTTGGGGGAAATCAGATTTTGATTCCTATTATATGTTCTTATGATGATTTGGAACTTGTATTCACAACCGGATCGAGAAACGGATACGTTATGCGGTTATTATTATTTTCAGCATGTATTGTGATTGAGATTATGCAGATTATGAGTTGTGGTTGATGGTTGTTGAGAATTGTGGCGTGTTGATATCATATATACACTAATTGAGTTGACCGGTATCGCGAGATTACACCTTATGCCAGTCGAAATGTGCCGAGATTGAATATTACTACATATGTGTATTGGCTTGAGTTGTAGATTGATATTGTATATCTCAACATTTCCATTTTAGATTGGTATAGACAAGCTTCGACAGATATAGACTTCGATCTCGACAAAGATTGTACGTCAAGAAGGTATAATTCATGTTGATTCGGGAAGATACAACTCGAATTAGATTTGATTTGAGTTTCCCAAAATCACATACTAGATTGTTTATATTTTGATATGTTTGTGCTTTGTTTATAGATTTATATTCAAGCATTTAAGATATGAGAGTCATGGGCAGAATTGCAAAATTTCTAAATGTTCGGTGGTATCGACTGCATAGGAGCAGAGGTACTCCGATTGTAGACATCCGATACAGACAGGACCGAAGTCTAGGAATAAGACGTACCGTCACCGCGATTGGGAGGGTAGTTGGCAGATTGTGACGTCTTATTCACACCGGGATCCCTAGAGTTAGATACGAGTCGAGTCCAAGGTATGAATTGATTTAAGTTACTTGTCTTATATTGTTTATGTTTCATAGACTATGGGACATGTGGTTATTGATTTTATTCATGATAGTATGCTTCATGATTTATATTGTGTATATGCATGTATACATGTTTTATACTGGGATTTGTTCTCCCCGGAGTTTCCGGCTGTTGTTGTGTCTGTATGTGTGCATATCAGGGGGGACAGGATCAGGGTCCAGAAGAACTTGACGAGATGAGAGATCGAGATAGCGTGGTGATTTCGGGCGTAGAAGATTACTAGTGATTTTACATATGATCTGTAGTTTGTATTGAACACTAGTTGTATGAATGTACTGAAACAAGACATGTATTTATGTTTGTTGAAATAAAATAGAGAAAGATCTTGTGCTTGATTTAATGTTAAAAGAAAAATTTTGAGCCACATTTTCTAGCAAAGATCCAATTAATCCCAAAAAAAATTGAGTTAGAGCCCGGGTCCCCACAGGCGGGGTGTCGAGATGGAAGAAGGAAATGTGCCAAGCTTGGAGCAAGGGTTATTGATTATTTTGTCTATTGATGATTGAGAAAGTATTTTGTTTTGAAATGGTTGTAGTTGGTTAATATCTTTTGTTGTACCACATGTGATACTGTGGGAATTTGTATGTTGTATTGGTTTTATTGCTTGAGACAGTTGGTGAGTTCCTTTTTACGGGAAAACTTTGCCAAAATTTTTAAAGCACATACTTTCCTCCAAGTCTATTTTTAAAGCTTTCGCATTATTGATTTTTTTTTTACGAGTCAGGGTGTCACATTTAGTGGTATCAGAGCAAATGATTTTCGGACCAATGATTTGGCACATGACTTCTTTTGTTTACGACACTTCAGTATGTATATTTCTGCATCTCAATTATGTACTGATATGATGATAAGTATCTTTTAAGGTATATATATGATTTAAAATGATTTCAAACTGAGTTGTAATGTAGGAGATGCCACCTAAGAGGAAAGCTGTAGAGGGAGAAGATAGCTCCTCATCACGAGTTGTTGATGAGTTTAGTAAGTTGCTCAAGGAGCAAGCCAAAGTTCATGGAGAACTGATCCAACAGTTATTGAGATTGCAGAACCTAGTACAAGAGAGAGATAGAGGTCTTGTGAGACAGGAGCCCAGTTCAGAGGGAGCGTATGACAGATTTAAAAGAATGAATCCACCTGAGTTCGTGGGAAGTGCGGACCCCCTTGTAGCTATGGAATGGGTTAAAGCTATTGAAGCAATCTTTGATTACCTGCGCTTTGAGGATAATGATCGAGTTAGTTGTGCAGTGTTTCTTCTGACCAAGACTGCACGCATTTGGTGGGAGGCCACGAAGGTAACTGTCAACATTCAAACCCTCCAATGGAATGAGTTTAAGGAGCTATTTTATGACAAATATTTCTCCACGGATGTCAAGACTAAGAAAGTGAAGGAGTCCTTGGAACTAAAGCAGGGCAACTTGAATGTGAATGATTATATATTGAAGTTCGAAGAAGGATGTCTGTTCGTTTCTTTTATTGCTTCGAATGACAAAGATCGAGGGGAACACTTCATGAGAGGCTTGAGAGCCGAGATCAGGAGGGATGTTAGAATGTCTAAGGCCGCAACGTACAAAAAGATCGTGGAGAAAGCTCTTTTAGCGGAACAGGACGAGAAAGAGATTGAGAAGGAAAGGCAATTGAGAAGACAGAGCTTTAATCAAAAGAGCCAAGCTTTGAGTCAAAGTTGGGAAGGGGGATACAAAGGAAAAGGAAAAGAAGAACATCGAGGTATAGCTCCTGTGGTTCAGTTTGAGATGAATAGACCTTTATGTCCCAAATGCAGCAAGCCACACAAGGGTGAATGCTTTGTAGGAACCAACAAATGTTACAGATGTGGAGGTAAAAGTCACATTGCCATCAACTGCACCCAATCTTCAGGCCGAGGACGAGTCCAAGGACGCATTTTCTCTTTGACCAAGGAGGATGTTAATCCGGATACGTCAACTATATCAGGTAATATTCTAATTTCAGGCAAAGTAGCTCTTACTTTAATTGATACTGGAGCTACGCATTCCTTTATATCTGAAATTTTCATGAGATTGTTGGGTATTGCACCTATATTTGAAACTATCTAGTATAATATTGTGCTTCCTTCGGGTGATGTGAATTGTCCAACGAGTGTGATTAAGGCTTGTCCTATCCAAGTGAACATGGAAACATTCTTTGCTGATTTGATTGTGATTCCTATGATAGAGTTTGTCGTGATTTTTGGCATGGATTGGCTATTATCGTATAATGCAATAATAGATTGTGTTGAAAAGACAGTGCGATTTCAGACAGAAGAAGGTGACAGCAGGGTCTTCAAGCATTCAGGTACTTCGCTTGACACTTCTTTTATTTATTGCTTGAAGTTGAATAAGATGTTGGTTAAGGGCTGTCAGGGATTTCTGGTGTCAGTCATGGATGTGAGTAAGGAATATTGTGTGGATGTGAATGATATTGAAATTGTTCGAGAGTATTCGGATGTCTTTGCCGATGATGTGCCGGGGTTGCCACCCGATATAAAAGTCGAGTTTGTCATTGATGTAGTACCTGGTACTGGTCGTATTTCTAAAGCCCCTTATCGAATGTCACCGACTGAAATGAAAGAATTAAAGAACCAATTGCAAGAACTGTTAGATAAGGGCTTTATTAGACCGAGTTCTTCACCATGGGGGGCACCAGTGTTGTTTGTGAAAAAGAAAGATGGGTCACTACGATTGTGTATTGACTACCGAGAGATCAACAAAGTTACAATTAAGAACAGGTACCCTTTGCCACGAATTGATGATCTTTTTGATCAATTACAAGGGGCAATGGTATTTTCCAAGATTGATCTGCGATCGGGATATCACCAATTGAAGGTGAAAGAAGATGACATACCTAAGATTGCTTTTCGAACTAGGTATGGTCATTATAAATTTCTGGTAATGTCTTTCGGGTTAACAAATGCGCCGTCAGTTTTTAAGGATCTTATGAATCGAGTCTTCAAGCCTTATCTGGACAGTTTCGTCATTGTATTTATGGATGTTATTCTGGTTTATTCGAAGACTAGAGAACTTCATCGAGAACATTTGAGAACTGTGTTGCAGCAATTGAGGGATAACCAGTTATATGCCAAGTTAAAGAAGTGCGAGTTCTGGTTGGACCAAGTGACTTTCCTAGGCCATATTGTTTCTAGAAATGGAATTACCGTGGATCCAACAAAGATAGAAGCAGTGAAGAAATGGCTTATTCCTACGACAGTTTCTGAGGTACGAAGTTTTCTTGATTTGGCAGGTTACTATCGTCGTTTTATAGCCGATTTCTCAAAGATAGCTCTGCCATTAACCACATTGACAAGAAAGACAGTTAAATTTGAATGGGCAAATGAGTTTCAACAAAGTTTTTAGGAGTTGAAGGTTAAATTGAGATCGGCTCCAGTGTTGTCACTTCCTGGAGGAGTTGAAGACTTTGTAGTGTTCACTGATGCTTCTAGGAAAGGACTTGGTGGTGTATTGATGCAGCGTGGTAAGGTAATTGCTTATGCTTCTCGTCAGCTAAAAGATTATGAAAGAATTATCCGACTCACGATCTTGAGTTGGCAGCTGTGGTGTTCGCTTTGAAGATCTGGCGACATTATTTGTATGGGGTGAAGTGTGAGATTTTCTCAGATCATAAAATCCTTAAATATCTGTTTACTCAGAAGGAATTGAACATGTGTCAGAGGAGATGGTTGGAACTTGTTAAGTATTATGATTGTACTATTAGTTACCACCCTGGGAAGGCGAAAGTAGAACCCGTAAGTCAGTAGACGTATAAGCCATGCATAATTCTAGATTTTTAAATTTAATTGACTTCATTGCATGATTATTTTAAATGCATTTATTTGAAGTTAATTATTCATTATTTCAGTTCAGTAGTATGATTTTTAGCATTTCAGTTATTTCAGTGAGGCCGGACTGGAGTTGGAGTTTTGAGATAGAATTTAAGATTTGAGAAATATTTCCAGAAGTTAATTTAGCTAGCAAGTAAGTTCATTTAAGTTAAAAAAAGAAGTTTAAGGAATTATTTAAGTTAGTTGAGGATTTTAATTTAAATTATTGGAGGTGATTAAGAAATGAGCTCATTTAAGTTACTTAATTAAGGGGTTAGTTCACTAAATTAATTAAAGGATTAGTAAGGATTTTAAGGGTTATTAAATTACTAGATAATCAATTTTCCCCCTACCATTTATCATGCATTTTCGGCCACACCCCTAGAAGAACAAACTAGGACTTGCCAACTCACCTTTGACCCATTCTTGATTGATTAGCATGCTAATTCTTTTAGCTATTTTTCCACCTTAATTAATTAATACTAGACCACTATCCTAACCCTTGTTTGGCATGATAAAATTGGCCACTATAGTCTAGAATCACCCAAGAGATCATTTGATAGCAATTCAAAATTCAAAATTCAAATGCATGAAGACTTGGTCTTGATATGATCCTATTTTTGTGCACCCTTCTCCTCACCTTCATAACCATCACTCCCCCTCCACCTCCACCAAAAATAAGACCCATTTTCAGTAGAAAAAAACGTGAATAACAGCTAGGGAGAAAGGGAGAAAAATCAAGAGCCAAGAAAGGTAGAGAAGCAAGCCACTCCGTCTCCTCCGCGCCGTCTCGTCTCTTCTTTTCGTTTTCTTTCGAAACGAAACCAGGCATGTCTAGATTTCTTTCAAACCTCAATCAAGTCATATTATCATTTATTTTTCAGTACATGATCATGTTTTAGCAAGTAAAAATCGAGATCCATGTCAAAATCATGTTTTGGAACACACATGCAGAATTTTCGACTTCCCTTGACAAGCTTCACGTTTTTCTGAGTTTTGATGGTTTCAGGTATTGGATCGACTCCAGGCTCCCAAGGCGGCTTGTATACATGTAGTAGGATGCATTAGGACCATGTTGGTCCATTCAAACCAGCCCCATATTTGCTGGAAAACCGAAATGACAGCAAGTTCCCCATAAGTGCAGAAATGTGAATCGAAATTTCAGTTTTGTGTCAAGGGTTGTGGTCTGATCTTGGCTGCCCCAAGGGCCTTTAGCCATGGTTGGATCACTTCCCTAGCATGTCTAAGCCGTGACTAAGTTGCCCTTTTGGTGGCTTGGTCCATGGCCCCTCGGTTTTTAATCAAAACGTGAAAACAGCCCCTTTCCCCATTCGGCTTCTTCATTTGTTCAGCTTTTGATTTCGTTCTTTTGTTGCTTGGTATGGATCTTGGTTGGCCTATGGCCCTTAGCCACGGTTCATATCATGCTCCTAGATGTCTAGATCGTGCCATGGTCAATCAAATGGCCACTGGAATGACGCAAGACATCGATCATAGCATAAACACTACACACGCATGCACGTTGCTCTCGGTTGGACCCTTCGGTTAAGATTTGGTGTGATGCGGATTGTGGCTGGCCTAGGGCCCTTAGCCATGGTTCAAATCATTCCTTGGGATGTTGGTAAGAGTCTCTGGTCGGTGGTTCACGCCCCTAATGGCCGATAGTCTCGAAACCAATGCAAGTCTTGTAGTGCGCAGCTGCTGTATTTTTTTGACAGCAAGTATACTGCTGTTCAGAAGCGTCGTTTGAGTTCTTGGTTGGCTTTTAGCCCATGGCCTTGGACTGGACAGTGCCTCATTGAGTTAGGAAGGTCATGTTTTTGACCGTTCGTCATTTGGATCATTTTTGAGGTCGTACGAGAATTTACGGTGCAATGTGCCAAATTGACTCTCGAAAGAGCGTTTCGTGTTTTGGCCTCCATTTCACCTAGATTTCGACCCTATCATTTTAGGAACATTATTTTATGATTTTTCAGCGTATTTTAATCATGACTATATGTCGGTTCAGTGTCGGTTCAGGTTGGCTCGGAGTCATGATTAAATACGAAGTCATTAGGCGTCATAGTCGCATCTTTTGAAAGTAAATTGCATAGTTGGTCAAGTTTTAGCATTTGCATGTTTTTCATGGCACAGTTAGGTTGCAGCGAGCCTGGGAACGATCCAATCCAATCCAGTTGGTAAAATTACAGGAATTTTCATTACGCCAGTTAATTATTTTACGTGCATTAAACAGAAAATGATTATTTTTGAGATTTATGCGATATGGCTTGTGGTTCATTCACTATGTGGGAGTGTTATTTTATATGGTCGCCAGTGACCGATCAGTTCAGTATGGTACCACCCGGTCGCCAGTGACCGGCCAGCTCAGTTCAGTTTCAGCCTCCCCGGTAGCCAGTTACCGATCAGTTCAGCTTAGTGCAGTGGCCACAGGCGTAAAACATAATCTCAACAGAAAATTTTACCAGATATTTCAGTACAGGCTCCAAGGAGCAAATATTTTTACAGTGATTTCCAGTTCTGTTATGCACGTATTATAATTGCTCAGTACAGATTATTTTCAGTATGCCTCAGGACAGGATATGTTAACTCATGCATATTTTAATTCAGATTTTTACTCGTTACCTGTGATACATGCATGCTGAGTCTTTAGGCTCACTAGACTTGATTGTTGTAGGTACTGATGAGGCCAGGGCCGAGGGCGGGGACCAGTGAGCCAGCTTGGGTCGGCAGTAGTGGCACCCGAGGACCTCAGTGCAGCAGTTGTTATGTTTTTCCGCAAACAATTTTATCAGTTGTTGGATATTTTTAAATTGTGATTTTTGGAAAACTTTATTTTCTTCCGCTGCAATTATTTTGAAATATTGAACTTGTTTCACCAGTGATTTTATGAGCGAGACCATTAAGTTCTTTTAAAAAAAAAAAAAAAAAAAATTTTAATTTTCCGCAAATTTTCAAGCAAGTAGTTCGAGGGCCTTTGCAGTTGGTATCAGAGCGGTGGTTCTGTATAGGGTTTCACTACTACTGACCGCGAGAAGCTCACGAAGCCACGCCTTTGGTCTGTAAGTTTTTCAGTTCAGCATTTTGTTCAGCATTTTAGTTAAAGCATGAATTATTTTGTCAGCATGCTTCCAGATTTTTCAGTACTTCAGTGTCCATTTAAAATAAATTATGGGATTATGCATGTTAGTTACGTATGGGTTATGTTGGAACAGTATGCCCCCTAGACGCATCTTAGAGCGCAACAGAGAGGTGGAGCCTCGCCGAGAGGACAGGGAGGAGCGTAGACCAGAGGGAGACCTACCACCTCCTCCACCGCCCCCACCGGACATGAGTGCCCAGATGTTAGCTGGGATGGCACAGTTCTTCGCACAGTTTGCGGGGGGCAATGCCACAGCCGTAGCCGCAGCCGCAGCCAGGCCGACAGGGCCCGAGGCTGTGTATGAGCGATTCATGAAGATGCGCCCGAAGGAATTCTCTGGGGCATCTGACCCCATGGTTGCCGAGGGATGGATCAAATCCCTCGAGGTTATCTTCGATTTTATGGAGCTGGGGGACGCAGACCGAGTCCGATGTGCCACCTACTTGTTCACTGGAGACGCCCGCTTATGGTGGAAAGTAGCTTCGGTAGCCCTGACATTGGCTACACTTTCTTGGACCCGCTTTACGGAGGTTTTCTACTCCAAGTATTTTGCTGAGGAGGTTCGCACCAGGCTGACCACCGAGTTCATGAGTCTGAGACAAGGGGATATGTCGGTTACGGAGTTTATCCGTAAGTTCGAGAGGGGCTGTCACTTTGTGCCCCTGATAGCGAATGATGCCAGAGCCAAGCTGATGCACTTCTTGGTGGGTTTACGGCCGATCTTGCGCCGGGATGTTAGGGTATCTGACCCTGCTACTTATGAGATTGCCGTCTCCAAGGCCTTAGCCGCAGAGCAGGATCTGCGGGATATCGAGAGGGATCGCCAGGGCAAGCACCCAGTCCAGGCACCGCACCGCCCTCCTCCTCTTCAGCATCAGCAGCAGAATAAGAGGCCTTTTCATGGACCGCCCAGGAACAGAGGCCAGCAGCAGCAGCAGCAGCAGCAGCAGCGGGGACGCCCAGCCCCGAGGACTCAGGAGCACCCAGTCTGTCCCAGGTGCTCACGTCGCCATCCTGGAGCATGTATGGCTGGCTCAGGAAAGTGTTTTAAGTGTGGCAGTCCAGACCACATGTTGCTGCAGTGTCCTCAGAGGAATCTGCCTACCCAAGGCAGAGTTTTTGCTCTCCATGCCGCGGAAACCAACCCGGAGACTATGTTGTTGACAGGTACCTTTAAACTTTAAGTTATTCTTCGAATTTCAGCATTTTGGGAATCGGGATTTAGATTTTGAACTTAGAACTGTTATAGGATTGCATGCTCTACTCAGATTTATTTCAGAGGAATTAGGCTAGAGGAACCTTGACCTTTGCATGTCTATAAGTTTAGATCTTGTAGTGGAATTCAACTTAGAGCTCCGCTCTTTCAGGGAGAATTTTTATATCTGGTTCCGCTACCAAGGCCTTGATAGATTCAGGGGCCACTCACTCGTTTATTTCGGAGATCTTTGCAAACTTTCTCAAGATCCAGACCATTGGGCTAGATACAGCCTTTTCAGTAGTGTTGCCATCAGGCGAGGAGATGGCAGCTACCAATGTTATCCGAGATATAGACCTTGAGCTGCACGGTAATCTTGTTTATGCGGATCTGATCGTGTTACCGATGCCGGAATTTGACATCATCCTAGGGATGGACTGGCTATTGAAGAACAGAGTGTTGATAGACTTCCAGCGGAGATCCGTTCTTGTCCGACCGCCTGGAATGGAGCAGTTCTTATTTGAGCCGGACAGGTACTTTTCCTTACCGCGCATTATTCCTTATGTTCAGGCTAGGAAGCTCATGCATAGAGGGTGTCGGGCATTTCTAGCAACCTTTTTATCTGTCCCCGAGGAACCCAGCCAGTCAGCCTCAGATGTTCCGATAGTTAGAGATTTCTTAGACGTTTTTCCCGAAGACGTCTCTGGTTTGCCACCAGAGAGAGAGGTGGAGTTTTCCATTGAGCTTATGCCAGGTACGGCTCCGATATCCAAAGCGCCGTACCGTCTAGCACCGACAGAGATGGCAGAGCTTAAGAAGCAGATCCAGGAACTTCTCGACAAGGAGTTCATTCGCCCGAGCTTTTCTCCATGGGTCGCACCAGTCTTATTTGTGAAAAAGAAGGATGGCTCGATGAGGCTTTGCATTGACTACAGGGAGTTGAACAGGGTTACAGTGAAGAATAAATACCCACTGCCGAGGATTGAGGATCTGTTTGACCAGTTGCAGAGAGCTTCGATTTTCTCCAAGATAGATCTGCGTTCCGGTTATCACCAGTTGAGGGTGAGAGATGCTGATGTCTCCAAGACAGCTTTCAGGACTCGTTATGGCCACTACGAGTTCCTAGTGATGCCGTTCGGTCTGACGAATGCGCCAGCGATCTTCATGGATCTCATGAATCGCGTATTTCAGCCGTACCTCGACCAGTTTGTGATAGTGTTCATAGATGACATTCTCGTCTACTCCAAGAGTCGGGAGGAGCACAGCAGGCATCTGACCACAGTGTTGCAGACATTGCAGAAGCACAAATTATTCGCAAAGTTCAGTAAGTGCGAATTCTGGTTAGAGAAGGTGGCGTTCTTGGGCCACATTGTTTCTAGCAGTGGCATTGAGGTAGACCCGGCGAAAGTTGTAGCAGTCAGAGATTGGGTTGTGCCTCAGAATGCATCAGAGATCCGCAGTTTTCTTGGGCTAGCAGGATATTACAGGAAATTCATCCAGGGATTCTCCTCTATCGCCGTTCCACTCACAGCACTGACAAAGAAAAATGTGAAGTTTGTGTGGAGCGAGGAGTGTCAGAAGAGCTTCGATACTTTGAAGCAAGCTCTTATCTCAGCACCCGTTTTGGCTGTACCGTCAGGATCTGGTGAGTTTGTCCTTTATACCGATGCTTCGAAGCTTGGTTTAGGTGCAGTTTTGATGCAGCATGGGAGAGTGATAGCGTATGCTTCTCGACAGCTGAAAATCCACGAGAAGAACTACCCCACCCATGATCTGGAGTTAGCGGCCGTAGTTTTTGCTTTGAAGATTTGGAGGCACTATCTGTATGGAGAGAAGTGTCAGATCTTTACCGACCATAAGAGCCTCAAGTATTTCTTTACGCAGAAGGAGCTGAACATGCGTCAGAGGCGTTGGTTGGAGCTTGTGAAAGACTACGATTGTGACATTAGCTACCACCCGGGTAAAGCTAATGTAGTTGCGGATGCTTTGAGCAGGAAAGTCGCAGTGATGGCTCATTTGACGATTCAGAAACCTCTTCAGATTGAGATGCAGAGGTTTGATCTTGAGACTTACCCTCGAGGTAGAGTTCCTCGTTTATCTACCTTGACTATCCAGTCCTCTCTTATTGACCGTATTCGCAGCGGTCAGGCAGCAGATGAGCAGTTGGCACAGTGGAAGAAGAGAGATGAAGCCAAGGGCAGTGTGTTGTATTCAGTCAGCGACGGTATTGTGAGATACCGAGATAGGATATGGGTTCCTAGCAGTGATTCTATCCGAGCAGACATCTTATCAGAGGCCCATACGTCCCCGTACTCCATTCACCCTGGGAGTACGAAGATGTACAAAGATCTGCAGCTATTGTATTGGTGGCCAGGGATGAAGAAGGACATCAGGCGTTTTGTATCCGAGTGCCTGACTTGCCAGTTAGTGAAGGCCGAGCATCAGAGACCAGCAGGTTTGCTCAAGCCTCTTCCTATTCCCGAGTGGAAGTGGGAGAACATTACCAGGGACTTTGTGACCGGATTGCCGAGGTCAGCCAGAGGATCGAATGCTACCTGGGTGATTGTAGATCGTCTTACCAAATCAGCGCACTTCTTGCCTATTAAGACGACTTTCACCATGGTTCAGTATGCAGAGCTGTATATCCGAGAGATAGTCCGACTCCATGGTATTCCAGTTTCTATCGTATCCGACAGAGATCCCAGATTCACTTCCTCGTTTTGGAAGAGTTTGCATTCGACTTTGGGTACGAAGTTGCTGTTTAGCACAGCTTTCCATCCGCAGACAGATGGACAGTCGGAGCGAGTTATTCAGATCTTAGAGGATCTTCTCCGTGCTTGCGTCATTGATTTCTCTGGGAGTTGGGAGTCGAACTTACCATTGGTAGAGTTCACCTATAACAACAGTTTCCAGTCGTCTATAGGTATGGCTCCGTATGAAGCGCTGTATGGTCGCAAGTGTAGATCTCCTGTTCATTGGGATGAAGTAGGAGAGAGAGCAGAGTTGGGTCCAGAGATTGTTCAGCAGGCAGCAGATGTAGTAGTCAAGATCCGTGATAGAATGAGGACTGCTCAGAGCCGACAGAAGAGTTATGCCGATCAGCGGAGGAGAGAGTTAGAGTTTGCAGTGGGCGATCATGTCTTCGTGAAAGTGGCACCTATGAAGGGTGTCATGAGATTTGGCAAGAAAGGGAAGCTCAGTCTGAGATTCATTGGACCGTTTGAGATCCTCGACAGAGTTGGGACGCTAGCGTATCGTGTGGCTCTTCCGCCAAATCTGGCCGGAGTACACAATGTCTTTCACGTCTCCATGCTGAGGAAGTATATGGCAAATCCTTCGCATGTGCTGAATTTCGAGCCGTTGCAGCTTACTCCGAACTTATCTTATGAGGAGAGACCCGTGCAGATCCTAGACAGACAGGAGAAGAAACTTCGGAACAAGTTGGTTAAGCGAGTCAAAGTCAAATGGCTCAACCATTCAGAGGAGGAAGCTACGTGGGAGTCTGAGCCGGAGATGAGAAGTCGATACCCTGAGTTATTCGGTGAGTTCTAATTTCGAGGACGAAATTTATTTAAGGGGGGAAGGATTGTAGAACCCGTAAGTCAGTAGACGTATAAGCCATGCATAATTCTAGATTTTTAAATTTAATTGACTTCATTGCATGATTATTTTAAATGCATTTATTTGAAGTTAATTATTCATTATTTCAGTTCACTAGTTTGATTTTTAGCATTTCAGTTATTTCAGTGAGGCCGGACTGGAGTTGGAGTTTTGAGATAGAATTTAAGATTTGAGAAATATTTCCAGAAGTTAATTTAGCTAGCAAGTAAGTTCATTTAAGTTAAAAAAAGAAGTTTAAGGAATTATTTAAGTTAGTTGAGGATTTTAATTTAAATTATTGGAGGTGATTAAGAAATGAGCTCATTTAAGTTACTTAATTAAGGGGTTAGTTCACTAAATTAATTAAAGGATTAGTAAGGCTTTTAAGGGTTATTAAATTACTAGATAATCAATTTTTCCCCTACCATTTATCATGCATTTTCGGCCACACCCCTAGAAGAACAAACTAGGACTTGCCAACTCACCTTTGACCCATTCTTGGTTGATTAGCATGCTAATTCTTTTAGCTATTTTTCCACCTTAATTAATTAATACTAGACCACTATCCTAACCCTTGTTTGGCATGATAAAATCGGCCACTATAGTCTAGAATCACCCAAGAGATCATTTGATAGCAATTCAAAATTCAAAATTCAAATGCATGAAGACTTGGTCTTGATATGATCCTATTTTTGTGCACCCTTCTCCTCACCTTCATAACCATCACTCCCCCTCCACCTCCACCGAAAATAAGACCCCTTTTCAGTAGAAAAAAACGTGAATAACAGCTAGGGAGAAAGGGAGAAAAATCGAGAGCCAAGAAAGGTAGAGAAGCAAGCCACTCCGTCTCCTCCGCGCCGTCTCGTCTCTTCTTTTCGTTTTCTTTCGAAACGAAACCAGGCATGTCTAGATTTCTTTCAAACCTCAATCAAGTCATATTATCATTTATTTTTCAGTACATGATCATGTTTTAGCAAGTAAAAATCGAGATCCATGTCAAAATATTTTGGAACACACATGCAGAATTTTCGACTTCCCTTGACAAGCTTCACGTTTTTCTGAGTTTTGATGGTTTCAGGTATTGGATCGACTCCAGGCTCCCAAGGCGGCTTGTATAAATGTAGTAGGATGCATTAGGACCATGTTGGTCCATTCAAACCAGCCCCATACTTGCTGGAAAACCGAAATGACAGCAAGTTCCCCATAAGTGCAGAAATGTGATTCGAAATTTCAGTTTTGTGTCAAGGGTTGTGGATCTGATCTTGGCTGCCCCAAGGGCCTTTAGCCATGGTTGGATCACTTCCCTAGCATGTCTAAGATGTGACTAAGTTGCCCTTTTGGTGGCTTGGTCCATGGCCCCTCGGTTTTTAATCAAAACGTGAAAACAGCCCCTTTCCCCATTCGGCTTCTTCATTTGTTCAGCTTTTGATTTCGTTCTTTTGTTGCTTGGTATGGATCTTGGTTGGCCTATGGCCCTTAGCCACGGTTCATATCATGCTCCTAGATGTCTAGATCGTGCCATGGTCAATCAAATGGCCACTGGAACGACGCAAGACATCGATTATAGCATAAACACTACACACGCATGCACGTTGCTCTCGGTTGGACCCTTCGGTTAAGATTTGGTGTGATGCGGATTGTGGCTGGCCTAGGGCCCTTAGCCATGGTTCAAATCATTCCTTGGGATGTTGGTAAGAGTCTCTGGTCGGTGGTTCACGCCCCTAATGGCCGATAGTCTCGAAACCAATGCAAGTCTTGTAGTGCGCAGCTGCTGTATTTTTTTGACAGCAAGTATGCTGCTGTTCAGAAGCGTCGTTTGAGTTCTTGGTTGGCTTTTAGCCCATGGCCTTGGACTGGACAGTGCCTCATTGAGTTAGGAAGGTCATGTTTTCAACCGTTTGTCATTTGGATCATTTTTGAGGTCGTACGAGAATTTACGGTGCAATGTGCCAAATTGACTCTCGAAAGAGCGTTTCGTGTTTTGGCCTCCATTTCACCTAGATTTCGACCCTATCATTTTAGGAACATTATTTTATGATTTTTCAGCGTATTTTAATCATGACTATACGTCGGTTCAGTGTCGGTTCAGGTTGGCTCGGAGTCATGATTAAATACGAAGTCATTAGGCGTCATAGTCGCATCTTTTGAAAGTAAATTGCATAGTTGGTCAAGTTTTAGCATTTGCATGTTTTTCATGGCACAGTTAGGTTGCAGCGAGCCTGGGAACGATCCAATCCAATCCAGTTGGTAAAATTACAGGAATTTTCATTACGCCAGTTAATTATTTTACGTGCATTAAACAGAAAATGATTATTTTTGAGATTTATGCGATATGGCTTGTGGTTCATTCACTATGTGGGAGTGTTATTTTATACGGTCGCCAGTGACCGATCAGTTCAGTATGGTACCACCCGGTCGCCAGTGACCGGCCAGCTCAGTTCAGTTTCAGCCTCCCCGGTAGCCAGTTACCGATCAGTTCAGCTTAGTGCAGTGGCCACAGGCGTAAAACATAATCTCAACAGAAAATTTTACCAGATATTTCAGTACAGGCTCCAAGGAGCAAATATTTTTACAGTGATTTCCAGTTCAGTTATGCACGTATTATAATTGCTCAGTACAGATTATTTTCAGTATGCCTCAGGACAGGATATGTTAACTCATGCATATTTTAATTCAGATTTTTACTCGTTACCTGTGATACATGCATGCTGAGTCTTTAGGCTCACTAGACTTGATTGTTGTAGGTACTGATGAGGCCAGGGCCGAGGGCGGGGACCAGTGAGCCAGCTTGGGTCGGCAGTAGTGGCACCCGAGGACCTCAATGCAGCAGTTGTTATGTTTTTCCGCAAACAATTTTATCAGTTGTTGGATATTTTTAAATTGTGATTTTTGGCAAACTTTATTTTCTTCCGCTGCAATTATTTTGAAATATTGAACTTGTTTCACCAGTGATTTTATGAGCGAGGCCATTAAGTTCTTTTAAAAAAAAAAAAAAATTAATTTTCCGCAAATTTTCAAGCAAGTAATTCGAGGGCCTTTGCAGCGAATGTAGTGGCAGATGCATTGAGTCGGAAGTCAGCAGTTGTGTTGAGTTCTATGATAAACCTTTATTGTTAGACTTGCAAAAGAATGAAATTTCTTTGGTCAAGAAGGTACGATAGCTCGACTTTCAGCTTTGGTGATTCGATCTACTTTGAATGACAAGATTAAAGATAAACAACAGAATGATAAGAAATTGCTGGAAATGAAATCTAAGGCTGAACTGAAAGGAAATTTTGAGTTTGGTTTAAATATGGATGGGTTGATGACCTTCAGAGGTCGAATTTGTGTTCCTACTGGCGATAATATTCGAAGAGATGCTTTGATTGAGGCGCATAACACACCATATTCGATACATCCAGGTAATACCAAGATGTATCAAGATCTTCGTCGACTCTTCTGGTGGCCAGGTATGAAGAAGGATATTGCGTTGTATATTTCTGAATGCCTAACATGTCAGCGGGTTAAGAGTGAGCACCAAAGACCTGCAGGATTGTTGCAGTCATTGCCGATAACTCAGTGGAAATGGGAACACATCACAATGGACTTTGTTGTCGGACTTCCAAGGACGCAGAAAGGTTATAATTCAATTTGGGTCATTGTTGATCGTTTAACCAAGTCATCACATTTTCTTCCTGTCAAGACAACTTATTCGATGAATCAATATGATGAGGCTTATGTTCAAGAGATTGTTAGACTTCATGGGATACCAGTGTCAATTGTTTCTGATCGTGATCCAAGATTTACATCTGAATTCTGGAAAAGTTTGCATAGAGATTTAGGTAGAAAGTTGGCCTTCAGCACAACTTATCATCCTCAGAGTGACGGACAATCAGAACGAGTTATTCAGATTCTTGAGGACATGTTTGTTAGAGTAGGTGCCCGACGAGCCAAGTGTTGGCCGAGTGTTCACAATGAAACTCTATGTATAAACAATCTTTATTTTAATAATATTTGAAATTATTATTGGCACATATTTATCTGAATACCCATGCTAGTTGCATAGATAAAGCCCTTGAATATACAAATAGTAGAAAGAATATGAGATGCTCATATGATGAGTATCATGAAACTCATATTTGGAATACTGTATATTCTAAACAGTTCCTAGTCGATTCAGCCGCCACTAAAAAGGATATAGGTCGCTCGAGTTTGAGACTAGTATCTGCGATGTGAGTACCATCTTTCATTGGTAGGGGACATTGTGATGTCCGAGCATGCAGATAGGTGCTCCTGGTAGAGTGCACTGAACAACCCTCCATAAAGGACTTTCCAAGTGGTTCTCACTTATCGAGTGGAAACGTCCTAGTTTATGAATGTACACCATTAGTCCTTATGACCCGGGACAACATTGAGACTCTATGTGCTAGCATTACATTGTAGTCGGGGATTCACCACTTACCTTCGGGTATGGATATCCTATGTGTATGTAGTATGAAATCTCTGATCAGATTATGGTGGTAATTATGAAAGGGGTTTCATAGATTACACCATCGATGCAACTACAACATGACACATAGTATCGATTCATTGACAACTCTCGATAAACCAGTGGTTGTCGAATCGGTCAGGATATATGAGTTGAAGGGACCGTACTGTACGCTAACCATAATTGAATGGTTCTTGCAGGCAATATCATTTGATACCTAGGGAATCATGTAAGCGATGCTGCTAGGCGTTTAACATGATTGGTTGGGTACTATCAAACTTGAGTTCTAACGTTCTTGTTATCAAGAAGTTGATAAGTAAGAATGGAGCAATTGGGGTATGCTCATATAAGGACATGTTTAGTCCGAATCTCATCGAGATGTGAACCCACAGCTAGTTGTATCAATGAACCATTGAGGGCCACACAAGTACTAGCTTTCTAGATCCCGTTGAGAAGTAAAATAGTTCAATGTGTTGATCGGCTTATAAATGAGTTTATAAGCGTAAAGAAAAATAGAAGTTTGACTTCTTTAAGGGAAATGTAATTTTTAATTTATGAATGTGTTCTTAAATTAAAAGTAGGCCAAGTAAATAATGTATTTGAAAATTGTGATTTTCATAAACATTATTATGGACTAAATTAAATTAATTCAATTGTTAATTAATTAAACACTAGTGGGCCAAGTAGAGTCCAAATAATTAAATTAATTCAAGTGTTGGATTAATTAAATAACATTAGGTCTTGTAGAGCCCAATTAGAAATAATTATTAAACTAGTGGGCTTGAGTTAAATCAAGTAAACTTTAAATGGGCTCAAATGTGTTTGAGACATTTAAATAAAGTCCATGGGCCTTGTAATAGTTACAAGCCCAAGTCACATTGCATGCATGGGATATAAAAGGTTGGGAGACAACCTTTTGTATAACCAAGGCATGGCATGCCTTTGGAGACATACTTACTTTTTCAAGGACCAAGAAAAGTCTCCCTACTCTCCTCTCCACCCCCCTTTGGCCGAAATTTGCTTGATTGTTTCTCTCAATTACCCGTACTCGGGGCTCGGCTCATATTATTGGAGGGGTCCTGGGTGCCGGAAAACTGTGACATCCATTGACATGGTGATGTGAACTACGTGGAACTCCCATGATTTCGGCTCATATTATTGGGGGAACTCATGGCGACCGTCCATTAAGGTTCAACATCGACGGGTAAAGCTTGACACGTGAAGATGAACGACGTCATATTATTGGGTCCTAATCAAACGTGAGACAAAAGTTTACCTAGAGGGTTGCATTGTGATGCAATTGGAAACTACCTTTTAGGAATTGTGATTGGCTGATATTATTCGGGATCATGATTCTCTAATTGGACCTTGCGTACCTACTGAGGAAAGGAGTTTCCCGTTTTCACTAGAGGGTAGTAAAAGATGTCAAAACAGTGGGAGTAAACATTTATAAAGTAAAAGTCCATACTTTATATCTTACTAAATATTTTAAAAGAGCCATTAACATTTATCTGTTATACTTTTCAGTACAATTTTTGACAATGTCTTCGATTCGCAATCCGCTATCTGCAATACTCAACAAACACGTATTAACTGGACATAACTAGCTCAATTGGCTAAGAAACCTAAAAATTGTCGTGAATTTGGAAAGGATAGCATATACACTGACTGAGTCGCCCCCTGTTGAGGCTTCGACTGACTGCACTCTTGAGGAATTGCAGACTTACAAGGAATGGTGTGACCATGACTTGAAAGCCAGGTGTTATATGCAGGCTTCTATGAATGATGAGCTGCAGAGGCGTTTTGAGGATGCAAAGAGTGCTGCTGACATTCATTTGCATCTCAAGGAGCCGTTTGGTGAGCAAACACGGCCTCTTAGGCATGCTACCGTCAAGGAGCTGATCACTTTGTGCATGCGAGATGGGGCCTCGGTCCATGAGCATGGCCTGAAGTTGATTGGACTCATGGACAAGCTCGTTGGCATGGATCTGATGTTGCCTTCGGAGTTGACCACCGACGTGTTGCTCTTATCGCTGCCTAGCTCATTTGATCCTTTTGTGGTGAACTTCAACATGAACAAGATGGAGCCGACCCTTGAGGAGTTGGTGAACATGCTTGTGACCTTTGAGTCCACTATCAAGAAAGAGAAGCTGGTTCTTTATGTGGGTTCTTCATCCGGTACGAAGATTGATCCACATGGGAAGGGAAAGAAGCGTTCTTTCCAACGTCCCAAGAAGAACGTGCCCTTGTTGAGGCAATCTCTGAATCCCGTCGTGGCAGCCACACCAGTTAAGGCTGACAAGACTAGTGATGTTTGTCATCACTGCAAGATGCCTGGACATTGGAGGCATAATTGCAAAGAATATCTTGCTCAGAAAAGTTCTGAAAATGGTATGTTCTACATTGAAGTAAACATTTCAATTAACTCTACTTCTTGGGTATTGGATACCGGTTGTGGCTCACATCTCTGTAATGAGTTACAGGTGATGGGAAGAAGTAGGAAGTTTAGGGAAGGTGTGACCTTCTTGAGGATGGGCAATGGAGCAAGAGTTGCTGCCAAGGCTGTTGAAGATGTTTACTTATTGTAGAACAATAGTTTTAAGTTAATTTTATGAGATGTTTTGTTTGTACCTGAATTGGTGAAAAACATTGTTTCCATTTCTATGCTAGATAAAGATGGATATTCTTGTTTATTTAGCAAAGGTGTTTGCAACATTTACAAGAATGAATGTTTAATTGGTACTGGAGAACTTGAAAACGATCTCTATAACTTAAAATTGAAAGATATTCCACTAAATGTCCATTCAAAGGCAGACACCATATGAGATATGGATGGGTAAGCCTCCCAAATATTCTTATTTTAGAATATGGGGGTGCCCTGCTTATATGAAGCAGGTAGTGGGAGATAAATTGGATAGTCGATCCATTTTATGTTACTTTGTGGGATATCCAAAGAATTCACTTGGATACTACTTCTATCATCCCCAAGAAACAAAGGTGTTTGTTTCTAGGAATGCAACCTTTTTGGAAAAGGAATTTCTATTGGATAGAAAAGGGGAGATGATAGAACTCGAAGAGGTTCGAGAGACACCCACAATTATAGAACTCACACCCGAGGAGCCAAGAGAGGAGATACAAGCTCCTAGAAGATCCGAGAGAGTCTCGAGACCACCTATGAGGTATGGTCTGCTTCTTGAAGAGGGCCATGATGAGCCTAACCATGGATGTGATCCAAGGACCTTCAAGGAAGCGTTTATCTGATGCCGATTCATCCAAGTGGCTTGAAGCAATGGAATCTGAGATGAATTCCATGCATTCGAACCAAGTGTGGAATCTCGTGGATCCACCTGAGGGAATTGTTCCCATAAGGTGTAAATGGATTTACAAGAGGAAACTTGGGGCGGATGGGAAGGTATTGACCTTCAAGGCGCGATTGGTGGCAAAAGGATATACTCAAAGACAAGGAGTTGACTTTGAGGAAACCTTTTCTCCAGTTGCAATGTTCAAGTCGATAATGATATTGCTAGCCATAGCTGCATGGTATGACTAT
Source organism: Primulina tabacum (assembly GCF_025594145.1). Taxonomy (NCBI): domain Eukaryota; kingdom Viridiplantae; phylum Streptophyta; class Magnoliopsida; order Lamiales; family Gesneriaceae; genus Primulina; species Primulina tabacum. The sequence goes on from NC_134559.1 coordinate 34,529,246, forward strand.
GAGATATGGCAGATGGATGTCAAAACAGCCTTTCTTAATGGGGATATTAAGTAAGAAATTTACATGTCTCAACCTGAAGGGTTTACATCTATCGGAAGTGAGCATACGGTATGCAAACTTCAGAGATCTATTTATGGTCTAAAGCAGGCATCTAGGAGTTGGAACCTTAGATTCGATAGTACAATCAAAGAGTTTGGTTTTACTAAGAATCCTGAGGAACCCTATGTGTATAAGAAGGTCAGTGGGAGTGCTGTGACATTCCTGGTGTTGTATGTTGATGACATTCTACTCATTGGGAATGATGTAGGAATGTTGCAATCAACTAAGATATGGTTAGCGAGTTAGTTCTCGATGCAAGACTTGGGTGAAGAATCTTTTGTATTGGGAATACAGATCTATAGAGATAGATCGAAAAGATTGCTTGGTCTCACCCAGTCCACATACATTGATACCATTGTGAAGCGGTTCTCGATGGATGAGTCCAAGAGAGGACATCTACCAATGTGTCATGGCGTGTCCCTATCCAAGTCTGTCTCCCAAGACTGATGCAGAGATAGCGGCGATGACAAGCATTACTTATGCATCTACGATTGGTAGCATCATGTATGGGATGATATCTACACGTCCTGACGTGGCTTTTGCACTAAGTGTAGTGAGTAGATATCAATCGAACCCTGGTCTTCCACACTGAAAGCTGTGAAAGACATCCTCAAGTAGTTGAGAAGGACCAATAAGTTGTTCTTGGTCTATGGGGGTGGAGAACTAAAATTGAAAGGCTATACCGACTCTAGCTTCTAAAGCGATATCGATGACTTGAAGTCAACCTCTGGTTTTGTATTCATGCTTAATGGTGCTGCTGCCTCTTGGAAGGGTTCCATGCAAGACAGTACTACGGATTCCACCACTGAGGCCGAATACATTGTTGCATCAGATGCAGCAAAGGAGGCTGTTTGGATAAAGAATTTCGTCCAAGAGTTGGACGTCATTCCTAATAGAGTTGCTCCTGTCCCGGTGTTGTGTGACAACACGGGAGCTATAGCTCAAGCAAAGGAGCCAAGGTCTCATCAGAAGTCCAAACATGTATTGAGAAAGTACCACGTCCTCCGAGAGATCGTGGAAAGAGGAGATGTCACGATTGACAAAGTCGGCTCCGCAGATAATGTTGTTGATCCACTAACTAAGCCTTTATCTGGACCATTATTCGAGTAGCATCGCGAATTGATGGGTTTGAAGCATATGGGTAGTTGGCTCTAGTGCAAGTGGGAGATTGTTAGAGTAGGTGCCCGTAGAGCCAAGTGTTGGCAGAGTGTTCACAATGAAACTCTATGTATAAACAATCTTTATTTTAATAATATTTGAAATTATTATTGGCACATCTTTATCTGAATACCCATGCTAGTTGCATAGATAAAGCCCTTGAATATACAAATAGTAGAAAGAATATGAGATGCTCATATGATGAGTATCATGAAACTTATATTTGGAATACTGTATATTCTAAACAGTTCCTAGTCGATTCAGTCGCCACTAAGAAGGATATAGGTCGCTCGAGTTCGAGACTAGTATCTGCGATGTGAGTACCATGTTTCATTGGTAGGGGACATTGTGACGTCCGAGCATGCAGATAGGTGCTCCTGGTAGAGTGCACTGAACAACCTTCCATAAAGGACTTTCCAAGTGGTTCTCACTTATCGAGTGGAAACGTCCTAGTTTATGGTTGTACACCATTAGTCCTTATGACCCGGGACAACATTGAGACTCTATGTGCTAGCATTACACTTTGACTTGTTTACCGACTCTCAAGGGGTCATCAGGTGGCAAGGTTGGGTGTTTTTTCGAAACATATAGGAGTCGATGCATTGTAGTCAGGGATTCACCGCTTACCTTCGGGTATGGATATCCTATGTGTATGTAGTATGAAATCTCCAATCAGATTATGGTGGTAATTATGAAAGGGGTTTCATAGATTACACCATCGATGCAACTACAACATGACACATAGTATCGATTCATTGACAACTCTCGATAAACCAATGGTTGTCGAATCGGTCGGGATATATGAGTTGAAGGGACCGTACTGTACGCTAACCATAATTGAATGGTTCTTGCAGGCACTATCATTTGATACCTAGGGAATCATGTAAGCGATGCTGCTAGGCGTTTAACATGATTGGTTGGGTACTATCAGACTTGAGTTCTGACGTTCTTGTTATCAAGGAGTTGATAAGTAAGAATGGTGCAATTGGGGTATGCTCATATAAGGACATGTTTAGTCCGAATCACATCGAGATGTGAACCCACGGCTAGTTGTATCAATGAACCATTGAGGGCCACACAAGTACTAGCTTTCTAGATCCCGTTGAGAAGTAAAATAGTTCAATGTGTTGAACGGCTTATAAATGAGTTTATAAGCGTAAAGAAAAATAGAAGTTTGAATTCTATGAGGGAAATGTAATTTTTAATTTATGAATGTGTTCTTAAATTAAAAGTAGGCCAAGTAAATAATGTATTTGAAAATTGTGATTTTCATAAACATTATTATGGACAAAATTAAATTAATTCAATTGTTGAATTAATTAAACACTAGTGGGCCACGTAGAGTCCAAATAATTAAATTAATTCAAGTGTTGGATTAATTAAATAACATTGGATCTTGTAGAACCCAATTAGAAATAATTATTAAACTAGTGGGCTTGAGTAAAATCAAGTAAAATTTAAATGGGCTCAAATGTGTTTGAGACATTTAAATAAAGTCCATGGGCCTTGTAATAGTTACAAGCCCAAGTCACATTGCATGCATGGGAGATGAAAGGTTGGGAGACAACTTTTTATATAACCAAGGCATGCCATGCCTTTGGGGACATACTTACTTTTTCAAGGACCAAGAAAAGTCTCCTTTCTCTCCTCCCCACCCCCCTTTGGCCGAAATTTGCTTGATTATTTCTCTCAATTTTTGTTCTTCAATTGTTGGAGAAACAATTCTCTTCTCAAAAGAAAAATCCTCATATTTTTCTAGTGCAAAATATGAAAGGATCTAGCTAGTTGGTGGTGGGCTTAATATTTGAGCAAGGTGGGCTCAAAGGGAAACTTGAACATTGTCTTGCCATTGAAGAGCTTGGTTGCTTGACAACTAAGTTGGAGCCATCATCAATCCTTTGTGATTGATAGGTACATTTCTAAACACACTATGAATGTCATTTTTGTGTTTTGTATTTGCTACACACTAGTATATGAGGTGTTCGAATTTCTTGCCCTTGAAAATATGATTTTCGAAATTTTTAAAACTTCCGTTGCGCATTTGAACACCTTTAAATCGATCCCCTTTCAATGTTAAGAGTCTGCATTATTGATTTTCCTGGAAGTTGGGATTTGAAGCTGCCTCTTGTGGAATTCACATATAATAACAGCTATCAGTCCTCAATTAACATGGCACCCTATGAAGCTTGTATGGGAGAAAGTGTCGATCACCTTTGTTTTGGGATGAAGTAGGTGAAAGAAAAATGTTGGGACCAGAGTTGGTTCAACAAATGGTTGATGTTGTAGCATTGATTCGAGAAAGAATGAAAACTGCTCAGTCTCGACAGAAAAGCTATGCAGATGTTCGAAGAAGGCCTTTGGCATTCAAGGTAGGTGATCACGTGTTTGTTAAGATAGCTCCTCTCAAGGGAGTTATGAGATTTGGGAAGAAAGAAAAGTTGAGTCCTCGTTTTATTGGACCTTTCGAGATTCTTGACAAAATTGGCGAGCGAGCTTATCGGTTGGCTTTGCCTCCAGACTTGGATAATGTACATAATGTATTTCTTGTTTCAATGCTTCGTAAATATGTGTCGAATCCAATTCATGTACTTCGTCATGAACCACTAGACTTAATGCCAAATTTTAGTTATCATGAATGGCCGGTACAAATATTGGATCGAAGGGTTAAAGTGCTTAGAAACAAACAAATTGGGATCGTGAAGGTATTATGGAGTAATCATGTCATCGAAGAAGCAACATGCGAACCTGAGGAAGAGATGAAGCAACGTTATCCTGACTTGTTTACGTCGTGTGGTAAATTTCGGGGACGAAATTTTTATAAGAGGAGGAGAATTGTAATAGACGATCGTTCATTTCTTTATTATGAATTACGGTATTTTATGGTGATGATTTATGACTTTACGTTATGATTTTTTAAAACTTCCATTGCGCATTTGAACACCTTAAAATCGATCCCCTTTCAATGTTAAGAGCCTGCATTATTGATTTTCCTGGAAGTTGTGATTTGAAGCTGCCTCTTGTGGAATTCGCTTATAATAACAGCTATCAGTCCTCGATTAACATGGCACCCAATGAAGCTTTGTATGGGAGAAATTGTCGATCACCTTTGTTTTGGGATGAAGTAGGTGAAAGATACATGTTGGGACCAGAGTTGGTTCAACAAATGGTTGATGTTGTAGCATTGATTCGAGAAAGAATGAAAACTGCTCAGTCTCGACAGAAAAGCTATGCAGATGTTCGAAGAAGGCCTTTGGCATTCAAGGTAGGTGATCACGTGTTTGTTAAGATAGCTCCTCTCAAGGGAGTTATGAGATTTGGGAAGACAGGAAAGTTGAGTCCTCGTTTTATTGGACCTTTCGAGATTCTTGACAAAATTGGCGAGCGAGATTATCGGTTTGCTTTGCCTCCAGACTTGGATAAAGTACATAACGTATTTCTTGTTTCAATGCTTCGTAAATATGTGTCGAATCCAATTCATGTACTTCGTCATGAACCACTAGACTTAATGCCAAATTTTAGTTATCATGAATGGCCGGTACAAATATTGGATCGAAGGGTTAAAGTGCTTAGAAACAAAGAAATTGGGATCGTGAAGGTATTATGGAGTAATCATGTCATCGAAGAAGCAACATGCGAACCTGAGGAAGAGATGAAGCAACGTTATTCTGACTTGTTTACGTTGTGAGGTAAATTTCGGGGACGAAATTTTTATAAGAGGAGGAGAATTGTAATAGCCGATCGTTCATTTCTTTATTATGAATTACGGTATTTTATGGTGATGATTTATGACTTTACGTTATGGTTTTTTAAAACTTCCGTTGCGCATTTGAACACCTTAAAATCGATCCCCTTTCAATGTTAAGAGCCTGCATTATTGATTTTCCTGGAAGTTGGGATTTGAAGCTGCCTCTTGTGGAATTCGCATATAATAACAGCTATTAGTCCTCGATTAACATGGCACCCTATGAAGCTTTGTATGGGAGAAAGTGTCGATCACCTTTGTTTTGGGATGAAGTAGGTGAAAGAAAAATGTTGGGACCAGAGTTGGTTCAACAAATGGTTAATGTTGTAGCATTGATTCGAGATAGAATGAAAACTGCTCAGTCTCGACAGAAAAGCTATGCAGATGTTCGAAGAAGGCCTATGGCATTCAAGGTAGGTGATCACGTGTTTTTTAAGATAGCTCCTCTCAAGGGAGTTATGAGATTTGGGAAGAAAGGAAAGTTGAGTCCTCGTTTTATTGGACCTTTCGAGATTCTTGACAAAATTGGCGAGCGAGCTTATTGGTTGGCTTTGCCTCCAGACTTGGATAAAGTACTATGTACTTCGTCATGAACCACTAGACTTAATGCCAAATTTTAGTTATCATGAATGGCCGGTACAAATATTGGATCGAAGGGTTAAAGTGCTTAGAAACAAAGAAATTGGGATCGTGAAGGTATTATGGAGTAATCATGTCATCGAAGAAGCAACATGCGAACCTGAGGAAGAGATGAAGCAACGTTATCCTGACTTGTTTACGTCGTGAGGTAAATTTTGGGGACGAAATTTTTATAAGAGGAGGAGAATTGTAATAGCCGATCGTTCATTTCTTTATTATGAATTACGGTATTTTATGGTGATGATTTATGACTTTACGTTATGGTATGAATGGTAATGAATGTTTAAGAATGGAATAGATAATGGATGGGTAGAATAGAAGGTTGAATTTGAGCTAAATAGGTAAAGGAAGTGCAGAAACGGTATGAAAAATGTGGCAGTAGTTGTGGTTTTTAGCATAATGTTTTGTATATTGATCCAATTTATGTGAGGCCACTTCTATTATAAAGAAAAGACATAAGGCTATAACTTTCATGTTTTGATTTTTGTTCAAATCATTAGGGAAGACGAGACAAAAGTGGCCCGAAGTGTGTCGTGTGTATCGTCGTTCCTGAACTGACACATGTTGGGAGATTGAGCATAACTCTTTACTCAGACCTCCAAATGACATTAGGTCAATTGGACATGCAAGCCAAGACATAGGACTACAACTTTCATGTCGATCACTTTTGCAAATTCGGATATTAAAAATGCGTTTTTGGCAGAATCCCGCGCGCCATCACGCAGGATCCGGCGCCATGGCGCGCCGGTTGCTGAATTTTTGTGTTGGGCAGCATGGGGCGCGCGAGTGCGCCGGATCTCGCGCCACCGTACCCAGCACATGTTAAAAAGTGTGTTTTGAGGTTTTGATGGCATATATTAGATTGGGGAATGATTTTTGTATCATTTTCTTCTCTTCCCATTTCTCTCCATAGGTTAGAAGCTAGGGTTCTTCCATTTTTCTTCTTTCCCTCCTATCATCTCTTGATTTATTCCTTCAATCCAAATTGGTATCTTCATCTACGCTAAGAGAAGGATCAAGGTAAGTTATTACTTTGTCTTTTTCTTGGATTCCTTGAGTTGTAAATTTGTATTGGTAAGTTTTCGACTTACGGGGGATTGAAAGCATTAGAAAATGATATTAATGGATTCTATTATGGTTTGATCTTGTAGAATCATCACCAAGTGCCAAGGCTAGTGTATCTCTATTTGGTTGTAAGTAGATTCTTCCTTTGAATGCATCTCATGAGCTATGTATATGATAAATGAAGATTCCAGTGATTTTAGCTCCTTTAAATCATTGATTACGTATATTGTATGTATTTATATATTGAAAAGAAATGGAATTGAAGCCAAGGGCAAAGTAAAGGAGCTAATTCTTTAGCACGCACGCTACATGTTTGATAAAATGATTCGATGAATGTTTTTATGGCTTGATGGTTATATGGTATTGTGGTGTTACCTATGGTAATTCTAAACCCACGTGACGGAAGTTGATCAACATAATGACATGTACTGTGACTGATTTTGACTGAGACGTACATGTATACCATCGACGGATGACCTATCAATGCCATACGAATGAAAAGAAATGAATTGTTCTATGGAATGCCATCTTATAATTGTTATATACGCATTTTATTGACTGATGGCATATTACGGTTAAGAAATGATACGGATTCCTTCTTTACACTATGGTATATGTACTTGTTATTTAAAGATCTACTTGCTGATTTTTTATAACTCATTTCAGTTATGTTCATGAGATGCAGATGCAGATGTAGGTAATCGAGATTGATACGGCGGGGTGTCGAGATGGAAGAAGGAAATGTGCCAAGCTTGGAGGAAAGGTTATTGATTATTTTGTCTATGGATGATTAAGAAAATATTTTGTTTTGAAATGGTTGTAGTTGGTTAATATCTTTTGTTGTAGCACATGTGATATTGTTGGAATTTGTATGTTGTATTTGTTTTATTGCTTGAGACAGTTGGTGAGTTCCTTTTTACGGGGAAACTCTGCCAAAATTTTTAAAGCACATACTTTCCTCCAAGTCTATTTTTAAAGCTTTCGCATTATAGATTTTATTTTTTTTAAAACGGGTCAGGGTGTCACACTAGAATCCCATGCAATCTAACTATCTCCCTAATGTACAGTTCTACGTATTGAGTCATGGTGAAAGTCTTCTTAATCGGTAAAAAATGTGCTGATTTAGTGAGTCAATCGACTATCACCCAAATGACATTATATCCTCCAACCGACCTAGGTAACCTTGTCACAAAATCCATCATAATGTTCTCTCATATCCACTCAGGAATAGGGAGCGGTCTATGTAATGCCCCGAAAATTTAAAAGTTCACGCGAACTACATGCACGCAAGTTATTAAATTTTCTTGTGTTTTAATTAAATGTTTTAATTGCATGAATTAATAATTTTGTGCGTGTTGACATGTTTAAAATATATTTTTATACGTTATTGCATTAAAATGTATTTTAGAGGTTATTCTAGTTGCGATTGAGGAACGTAGACCGAGGGCTGAAAATGTAAAATATTTTTATTAAATAATTTTTTAATTATTTAAATTAAGGATGATGCTTTTTCTATTTTTTAAAATAAGGGGTTTTGAGTTGATTTTATACTCCGGGACGCAATTTTTATCGGTGTTGGACTTTTAACAAAAATACGAACGTTTTGGCAAACCGGCGAATAAATTCACAAACTTTATTAAACAAAATAATTTTTAATATTTTAATTGAGCAATAATTGGCCTAATTAACATTCCTAATGGGCCTAAGCTTGGTTAGTGCTTAATTAATATTTAAAGTACAATTTACCCCACAAATTAAATCATAACCCTTCCCCACACCATTCAAGTCACACGCCCCACCTTCCCAATAATTTACAAACTCTTCTCCCCACCAAATACACGGCCCCCACACAATAATTTTCAAGGGAAGCATCAAAGTTTATCATAGTTCTTCAAGCCAAGGTCCTCATCGCCGTCGTTCTTCAATCGTCAACGTTTATTCGTGCGTGAAATATGCAAAAGCACGCCATAATTCTCTTTTTATTCATCCATCACACCATTGTATTTATTTAATTGTGTTTTGCATAAAAAACAAGTAGCATCATGATATATTTTCGGATTTGCATCATAGGTGATTTTTAAGGCTTGGGTTTTCATCCAAAAACTTGTTTTTTATGTGGTTTAGGGGCCGCCATGAATTAGGATATGAATAAGCATTTATTTACACAAGTTTAAAGGCCTAGAACACACACACAAAAGCAGCAAACCAGAAACATGCAAGCTGGACAGAAATATGGTGTTTAGGGGTCAAGGTGATCGGCTAAGGGGGAAACTTGGGATGTGGCTCAGCTCGACTGGGGCCAGGGCTAGCTAAGGTCATGGGTGGGTCAAGGAAAGAGTCCTAGCAATGCTAGGACTCAAGACCAGGGGCTGGGGAGGAGTCCTAGTAAGCTAGGAGTCCACCCGAGAATTGAAGGGAAGTAGCGCAGGGGTTTCAGCTGGTGCAGGGAAGAAGAGGCTCGGCCAGGGGGCTCTGTTCTGGGCTAGTATGACTCTTTAGGGTCCTAGGAGGATGCTTGAGGGGCTGGTTTAAGGGTTGACTCGATGGCTAGAGGCCTAGCAACAGAAACGTGGAGTCTATGTCAAGGAGGGAGATTCTCGGCCAAGCAAGGGTCTGATGCAGTGCTTCGTGCGCGAGTTCAAGGTCCTGGGATGGTCTGGGCTGGGTCTGGGCGTGGTCCAAGGAAGGTTAAGGTCATGAGGGGTCAAGTGGTTAAGGGCTGGAAGGGTCCTAGACTAGTTGGGAGTCTTATTGTTCAAGGGAACTCACGTACACACACATGCAGCACATAGTTTCACTTTCTTGCAAGTTTTTGAGCGGGCCAGGGCTGGTTCGTTGGGCTGGGCTTCATCAATAGGGTCCCTAGGTGGGTTGGCTAGGTTTTGGCTCGAGTTGGCTTGGGCGTGGCTCGAGTAAATTAGGAGATGGCTCGGTGTGTTCGATTAGGTGTCGAAAACGAAAATTTAAGAAGTAAAATTAGAACCATGGGTCCATGGGGGTAGTTCATGGCTCACAAGGGTAGAATAAATAATAAAAATTTTATGTATAAAATTTGGGATCAAAATAACGAGTTTTGGATTTATTCGGGATTTAATTGCCTCACGGAACGGTAATTAAAGAATTAATTGAAACACCTAGTTTTAAGTAGAATAAAATTATGAAAAATCATATTTAAGCTCAAATAATTATTAAAAGTCTAAGTTTTTAATTTAGAAATTTTATATTAAGGTATGGTTTAATTCGTGATGAAAATGCAGTAATATGTTATATTTAAAGAATAAATTTAAAAGTCCTCGATTTAAGCTAAATAAAAATATGAGAAAATTCATGTAAGATTAAATAATTATTATGGACATGTTACAATCATTGGAATTAAGAAAAAGTCAAGATCGTGAAATTTTACGTCTAGGGGTAAAACGGTAATTTTACGCCCAAAAATTAGTAAACATCATGGCAGTGCTCTGAATTTTGTTTTATATGCTAAAATGATTATGGATGTTTATGAATTTTTATATGTTAATATGTAAATTTAAATGTTTATGGAATTTTTTTATGTTTATGGATTTTTACGTTAAAATGTTCATTTTAAATATTTATGATTTAAATGTTTATTTTAAATTTTATGATGTTAAAATATTTATTCTAAATGTTTAAGAATTTTTATATATTAAAACGTTTATTTTAAATGTTTATGGATTTTTATGGTTTAATCTTGACATTTAAAAGATATGTTGCATGCTTGGTTTGAAAGAAAACGATATTATATGTATGTTTTTATTAAGTGATGGAAATACGAAATGTTGAAGGACGTGAAGGGATTGTGACTAAATACGATGATATTTTGGAAATATCGTGAGGGTTATGGTCCGAGTGGGAGCCCGACGATCGTGTTTCCTTGGATGCGGATACGAATACGAATACGTTAATATGTTAATACGTTGGTCAAGGCCAGTTGACCGGTGAGAGTGTCGCTGGTGTTCCCGCCATCCAATACTGTGGTTTTCTCTTGATGGATCCATTGCTCAATACGATTAAGAATACGAATCACAATGACGATCTAAATTCAACAAACACGAATATGTTAATATGAGTATGTTAATATGAATATGAATATGTTGATATGAAAATGTTTACGAAAATGTTTATGTTTAAAGTTATACATTATTATGAAAATGTTATTTAAGTACAAGTATTTTTCACTGTTGTATGTGATTTGTATTGCGTATTATTTGTTATCAAGAATATGATGTGTTGAGTCTTTAAACTCACTAGGTGTGATTGATGCAGGTGATATTAATAATTATGATATAGGAGGTCTTGATGGATGACCTGACTGGACTGAAGGTACACACAACCCGAGGACCAGCGTTTCTACTTTGCGCATTTAAGTTTACAATTTTCATTAAATATTTTACGACTATTTATTTATGCTTTTGAGAAATTTTTGAGAAGTTTAGTATGGGCTATACTTTTCATTGTTATTGCTTTTTAGGTTGGTAAAACGTTTGACGATTTAAAATATTTTCCTTTGATTTTGAAATGTTAGTTAATTGTTTATTTTTAAAATGGTACAAGGTATTTTCAAAGTTTATACATATATGTAAGAGGAAAAAAATAAAATTTCTAGCACATTTTAAGCAAAACGAATAAGCAGACGTTTCAGTCTAAGATTTCCTGCAGGTATCTAATTCTCTGCCTTAACCTGCTGATATGTCTAGCACTCATACACAAAACTTAAAATATCTCGTTTCATGCCCTGCCACCAATACAAAGACTGCAGATCCTTATACATCTTCGTACTCTCTGGGTGAATAGAGTACGTGGTTCTGTGGGCTTCGTTCATAATGTCTTCTCTCGGTGAATCACCACTAGGAACCCATAGTCGATCACGATATTGGACTATGCCATCCTCGACAGAATACAATCTCAGAACCTTGGACTCATCCCTAAGTCTCCACTTCTGCAACTGCTTGTCAGAAGACTGACGTGCTCGAACCCTGTCTCTCAGTGTCGACTGAACTGTCAAGGTAGAAATGTCGCAATCATAGTCCTTCACCAGCTCTAACCATCTCCGCTGTCTCATATTCAGCTCCCTCTGGGTGAAGAAGCACTTCAAACTATTGTGATCTGTGAAAATCTTGCACTTCTCCCCATATAGATAGTGTCTCCAAAATCTTCAGAGCAAATACTACTGCTGCTAGCTTGAGGTCATGAGTCGGATAATTCTTCTCATGAACCTTCAGCTCTTTGGACGCATAGACTATTACTATCTCATGCTGCTTCAGAACTGCACCCAAACCAAGCTTCGAAGAATCTGTATACAGAACAAACTCTCCCTGCCCTGATGGCATCACTAGAACTGGTGCTGAATTCAAGGCTTGCTTCAACCTCTCAAAGCACTCCTGACACTCCGATCCCCGAACAAACTTTGCATTCTTCTTCGTCAGGGCGGTTAAAGGTACCGTAATAGAAGAAAAACCCTGAATAAACTTCCTGTAATACAAAGCTAGACCCATGAAACTGTGGATCTCTGTCACACTCTTAGGCACTGGACAATCTCTGACTGCCTCAACCTTGCTGGGGTCAAACTCGAATCCATCTCTGGAAATAATGTGGCCCAAGAACGCCACTCTATCTAGCCAGAACTCACACTTGCTGAACTTGGCATATAACTGACTGTCCTTCAAAGTATGCAGTGCGGTTCTCAAGTGCTGACTCTGCTCTTTCCTGCTCTTCGAATAGATCAGTATGTCATCTATAAAGACTATGAAAAACTGATCCAAATATGGATGAAATAAACGATTCATGAGATCCATGAAGATCGTGGGCGCGTTATTCAATCTAAGGGCATCCCTATAAACTCGTAGTGCCCATAATGCGTCCTGAAAGTTGTCTTGTGAACATCTGCCTCTCTCACCTTCAGCTGGTGATATCCTGATTGAAGATCTATCTTTGAAAACACTGATGCTCCCTGAAGCTGATCAAATAAGTCTTTGATCCTAAGCAGAGAATACTTGTTTTTGACTGTGACCCTGTTCAACTCTCTATAATCGATGTAGAGTCACATGATGTCGTCTTTCTTCTTAAAAAATAGTACCGGTGCACCCCATGGAGAAAAACTCGGGCAAATAAAACCCTTGTCTAGCAAATTCTGAATCTGATCCTTCAATTCTTTCTTCTCTGCGAGTGCTAGAAGATAGGGTGCCTTAGAAATCGACATTGTACCCAGCATCAGCTCAATATAAAATTCTACCTCTCGGTCTGGTGGAATGCCTAAAATATCATCAGGAAAGATACTGGGAAAATCTCTTAAAACCTCGACATCCTCTAGCCTCTGACTGACTGGCTTAGATATTGACACAATACTTGCCAGAAATGCTTGGCAGCCTCTATTAATAAGTTTCCTCGCACAGATACAATAAATGATGTATGACATCTGCTTGTTCTTTGCTGCCTCGAAAACAAAAAGTTTCCCGTTGGACGATCGAACAGATACTGACCTCTAACGAAAATCTATCAAAGCTCCATTCGACGAAAGCCATTCCATGCCCAGAATGATGTCAAACTCGGGCATCGATAGCACAATCAAATCTGCTAGGACAACATCCTTATGCATACGAAGCTCCAAATTCTTCACGATCCTCGAGGTAAACATCTTATCACCAGAAGGAATCAAAACTTTGAAACAAAAATCCATGGCCTCTGGTACAATTCCCAGTCGATTAATGATAGTTTCGGATATAAATGAATGTGTGCTCCTGAATCTAGCCGTACATAGGTGGCTACACCTGAAATAAATATTCTTCCTGCAACAAAATATACTATCAAAACCGTTCAAGCCTAATAAATTCAAGAAATTCCATCAATAAAACCAATAATTCTCTAAAATTCTCCAATTAACCCTTAAAAGTTCCCGAAATTGCACATTATAACCAACCAAAATTTCGAAAATTACCATTTCTGCCCATATGATTCTCGAAATAATCAATTTCACCACTTAAATTTCTGAAAATTAGCAATTGAGTCCCCAAGAAATTCAGTTTTCTCACCAAACAGGCCCTAAAATTTTCGAAAAATTTCAGTTTTGGCCATGTAATTATCGAAATCACCCAAACAGTCCTTGAAATTCCAGAATTTGCAAACTAGCTCCTGAATTTTTTGGCTATTTGCATTTAAGTCCTTAACTTTTGGTTATTGCAATTTAATCCACACAATTCTTAAATTAAATAAATTCAACCCTTAAATCATCTAATTACAGCATGCAACCTATTTACTTCTAAGTCCTTGATCCCGCAAGTAATTTTAATAACCAACTTAACATTTCATGCAATCAAAACAATTAAAAAAATGTTAAGCAAATATGTTACCATTATCAATGTCGATCCTGCTCTGCTTTTGCCTCCTTTGCATGCATGACATAGGCCCTGCCAGTAGTAGGCCCCTTATTCCTTGGCAGTCTACAGCTATATGGCCCTCTTCTTTGCAAATAAAACATTTGAATGTTCCCCACATACATTTACCGTAGTGGAACTGGCTTGGAAGCACGTGGAGTCTGCGGTGTTTTCTGTTGTCTTGGATTCTTGAACTGTCCTTAGGACTTCTGCTGCCCTTGATTTCTGAGAGGTCCTGAAAAGTGCTTCTTACTGGGTTGAGAATTCAGCTGAGTCTGCTACCTCTTCCTCTGCATCTCTATATCAATATCTCTCAAAGCCTTATCTGCCTGAAAGGCACAAGCAGTGGAAGCATCATAACTAGCCTGCCTCATCAGCATAACATCCCGACGAATGGTTGGTCTGATGCCATCCATTAAGTGCCTCAACTTCTCTCCTGTATCTCTCGCAATAAGGGGAACAGACTGACAACCCCGATCAAACTTTCTAATAAACTCAGCAGCAGTCAAGTCCCCTTGTCGGAGACTCATGAACTCACGGGTCAGACTCCCTTTAATGTCTGCAAGGAAGTACTTATTGTAGAATAGATCTTTGAAATGGTTCAAGGTTAGAGTAGCCAGATTAACCCCATGTGCTGCTCCCTCCCACCAAAGAGATGCATCATCTCTCAGCATATATGTAGCACATCTTACCCGGTCCCAATCTCTCATGTCCAGGTACTGGAAGTGCATCTCAAGTGATCTAATACAACCCTCGGCCACATACGGATCAGTGGTACCACCAAACGCCTTCGAATTGAGCCTCCTGAACTGCTAATATATGTCCACCTGGGGTCTAGGATCCTGCTGTCCTAGTCCATCAGTCGTGCTATACCCTCCACAACTCAGGTAGCAGGATCTCCTGGTGGTGGTGGTGGTGATGGAAAATCTCTGTCATCTCTAGGGTTTCCGTCTTGCCTGTCAGTGCTAGGAAATCATTTGGGAGGCATATCCAAATTCAGTCCAAATTTCAAATGTAACCAACATGCAATTCAATCTAACTTTTAAATCATTTAACGTCAACACATAAAATCATATCAACATGTACTGAAACACGTAAATCATGTAAACATGCAAGTGATAACATTAATACTATTTAAAAAATTTAAAGCATGTAAACTTATAGACTTGAGACTTGACGACTGAGCTTCTGAAGCTGGCGATGGCACAACTCTTAACAAGAAACCTTGCTCTGATACCAAATGAAACGTCTAGTACTCAAATACTACTGAATTTTTTTTAAGCTATGGACGAAAATATACATACTCATATACATATATATAAGTCAAACCATGCATTTTATAAGGTCATCCAACTAATGAATAAATATAATTGCAGCTAATCAAATCTTAAAAATGTAACAAATCTCTCAGTCTACTGTTTTAAAAGAAAAACTCAAACATGACACCAAAGGTTTGTCAAATCAACAACGTATTAAAAATTCATAAAAATTTAAAATATTGTTTCAACCCTTGTCTCAAAAATCATATTGTGCAGAAGAAAAGCAAGGTCCTCGGGATCACCTGCATCAATCACACCTAGTGAGTCTAAAGACTCAACATACCTGAACTATTATACAAGTACATATACATGTCATGCAACAATGAAAAATATTGTAACTAAAATAAATTTTGTGATCATTCAAAGCATAAACATAAACATCAACATATCGGGTCATATCATTTTATCATATATTTATTCATTTTCCTTTATAGAATTCAGATAATTAGTTATGACTTTCGTATCAACTCTAGGTCGATGGATCCATCTACGTATAGCCGTGGTACCCTGTGGCGGGGGCATCAGCGACACTCTTACCGGTCAACTGAGCCTTGGCCTTACATGTTCGTGTTCGTATTAGTCACAACCAACTCACCTCCTTCAAGAACATGTCATCGTGTTCACCACTTGTAAAATTCTTGCATATACATACATCTCTTTAAAACCAAGCACGCAACATATTTTCACCATTTTCATAAAAATTCCGTATTCATTTAAAATAAAATTCAAATGCAAACATTCAGCTATCAGAGCCCTACCAGGACTGCTAACTCGGCCCAAGTGCAAAATGATCATTTTGCCCATGAAACCCTAATTTGACCATTTTACCCCTGGAGCTTTAAACTATGACCCGAGTCCATCCAAACTCATCAAAACATTTTAAAACATACTTATAATCATTTCTTAGATGTAAACTTAATCCCTATGACCATGTTAAATAATTCGTTTTAAAATTTAGACCAGAGTCCTGGTTTTAATCCGAATCAACCTGAAACTTAATCACACTTTTCCATACTTGAACCATGCCCTAACCATACATAACCAGACCTTAAACAGCCCTATTGAACCGTTTAGGATCCTAAAAAACTCTTGGACCTTGCTGGAATTTTATGCACAAAAGAAACCGAACCGTAGTTGCATATCCAAGCCAAAAACTCAACCCTACACCGAACCAGCCCGGACCAGACACAAACCAAACCTTGACTAGACCATATAGGACCATACTGGACTCCATTAGATCGATCTATGACCCAGCTGCAGCCCCATGCAAAATATCTCCCCAAAATGTGCGCCTAAACCATCCCATGAGCCAAACCTGATCGGCTACATGCTAGCTCTATCCCAGACAATACCTGACCCTCTTAGTACCATTACATTGGCCTTAGATACCTTCTGGATGCAGCCTCCATGGCAAAAAAAACCCGCCTGTACCCTCCAAGACTCAAAATGAACCCTAACATCCAAGTAACCTCAAGAAAACCAAGAAAAGGTTAAGCCCTCGTTTGCTGTTGTACCAGATTGGTTCGAACTCTTCTAGGACTCCTAGACCTCCCCTGGTTCGTGCCTACATAGTCCCTAAGTCGACAGCCCCCTTGTAACATCAAAAACTTGAGTCATAATGCAAGAAAACTCAATATTTCATGTATAAACCATGTAAACCGATCCAAATCATTAGATCTAA
Source organism: Primulina tabacum (assembly GCF_025594145.1). Classification (NCBI taxonomy): domain Eukaryota; kingdom Viridiplantae; phylum Streptophyta; class Magnoliopsida; order Lamiales; family Gesneriaceae; genus Primulina; species Primulina tabacum. Next base: position 34,546,340 of record NC_134559.1, read on the forward strand.
CAATTGTCATGCAAGATAATTCAAAAGTGCATAGTATGGTGTGAAGATGAGAAAACGAAGGTGTCAAACGTGCCTTAGTATATAAACGCTCAAAGAATCGAACCAACGAATCGTGGGACAAGCACCGGAGGGACAGAATGGTGTTTCAATGAAAAACCCTTGCAAAACCTTGGCAACCCTAACTGCTGGACGCATGCTGCTGGCTGCTGAGAGGTGAGGGTGTGGGCTAGGGTTTGAGGTGTCTGGTGTGTGTAAAAATATGAAATGAAAAGTGGGCGTAGATTTAAAATATTAAGGTGTAGTGGTCTAGGACCAAAAGACCATGAAAACAAGCCCATTAGGCCCAATGATACGCACGTAAATATTTCATTTTGGTAAAAATCTACTACCGGTTTAAAATATGGCTCTTCGTGTAGAAATACCACCAAGAGCCCATTTTCGAAAATTACATAACAATTACTTCATATATTAAATAATTAAAAATAATCATTTAATAAAATCATTTTCCTTAAACTGTTTCAGGTCTCTGTTCCTCGTTCGAGCGTGAAATACTGCTAAAAGTTCAAATAAATGCAATCTAGTAATTCATGAAATAAAAACAAATAATCATGTCATAATCAGGTATTTAGTGCATTTCAAATAATTAAATAAACATTTTAATACTGCAGAGCATGTTTCGATGCCAAATTTCTTGAGCAGTTCTTTTGTGTATTTAGTTAGGCTGATGTTAGTATAATTTTCTAAATACTTCACCGTAGTCTAAGAAAGAAAGTTTGTTCACCCATCATACTCATCTCAAACTTGTTCTGCATAAGTGTAGCAAACCTTTCGCATAGTTTGGGGTTAGTTGACCCTAAGATGATATCATCAACATAGATTTTGACTAATAAAATGTGCTCTATTTTTGAATATAAAGATTGTCTTATACACAGTGTTTATAACAAAATAATGTTCTATTAAAAATTTAGATAAAGTTTCATACCAAGCTCTTGGAGCCTATTTTAAACCATATAGAGCTTTGTTAAAACGATAAACATGGTTTGGAAATAAATGGTTGATAAAACATGATGGTTGTTCTACGTAGACCTCTTCTTGCAATTGTCCATTTAAGAATGCTCACATCTATTTGATATACTTTGAAATTCTTGTAAGAGGCATATGCAAGAAACATTCGGATGGCTTTCAGTATGGCTACTGCGCATAGGTTTCATCATAATCATTTACTTCTTCTTGCCTTAATCCTTGAGCCAACAATCTTGCTTTAATTCTTATCACAATTCCATCTTCATTGAGTTTGTTCCAGTAGAACTGTAACGTCCCGAAAATTTAAAGATTCACGTAAACCACATGTATGCAAGTTATTATATTTCTTTGGTATTTTATTAAATTGTTTTAAAGCATTAAATGCATGTTTATTTTATTAATTTGTGTTTAATTATTTTATGTATTTTATGCATAATTCATGCTTGATAAGATTTATTTCAGGAAATTTTAAGGGTTCTTGCATTAAAGATTTTGAAGTTGCATTTCGCGCTAGAACGAGGAACAGAGACCGGAGAATTATCAGAAAAATTATTTTATTACATGATTAATTTTCATTAATTAATCTAAGGTGTTTTTATGTGTATTTTTCAAAAATAGGCTGTATGGATTATTTTCACCCGCATGATTTTATTTCTCTCCGGTACGCAATTTTGGCGAATCCGAGAGCTTTTTGAGGGTTCGGCTAATATTTTCAAAAACTTTCCAACACGAAATACTTTCCGGGGATAGGTTTGAACTTAATGGGCCCACTTTTAAGCTTTTTGAGCTTAAAATCTTTTTTAAACTTTTAATTATCCATTTAAGGCTCATAAGTTAGTTGTTAACTATTTAAATATTACATGATTAACCCTAAAACTAAACTAATCCCCCACTCAGCCGACGCCCTCTTCTCTCAGCCTTATTCCCTCGGTTTCATCTCCACCTACAGCTGAAGAGTATCGGCCACCCCATTTTTCTTGCAAAGAAATTCCTCTAACGCTTGTTCTTCGATCTCATCACATTCAAAACATCAAGTCACGCCCCATACTCTTGTTTCTGCATAATTTACGTCATATACATGTTGTTATGTGTGTTATTGGGTGTGAAAGTCTCGATCCAGCCTTGTGCATAAAGAGTATTCGGCTTGCACGTGTTATCTTGCCTCCTATGTTTGATCTCACGTTTATCTCTGAGTTTTTTGTGCAAGGGGCTGCGACCTAGGGTTGTTAAGAGCATGTTAATGGTGTCCAGAGGTGGGTTAGGGAGCAACATCGATCGTTGTGGCTGTGATTGGAAAATTCGAGGGGTTGTAGCGTGGGTTTCCCGCGTGGGGTTGGGAAATTGACGATGGGATGAGTGTAAGCAGTGAAAGGTTGGTTCCAGGCCTTGGACTTGTCTCTGTTGGGACCAAACCTTGCCCTGGAAGAACCCTAAGCACCGCTGGTCGAACCCAAGGACAGCACAAATGAATCGAGTGCAAGGGAGAGGCGGTTTAGGTGATTTGGCTCCTAGCGTGTGTGCTTAGCGCGTAGGCTGCTTGGGGGCTGGAGTAATGTTTTCTTTGAGTCCAGAAGAGTCATAGGGTGGTCTAGGATAAGCTGAGAAAGGGCTGGTCCGAATGGTTTTGGGGTAGGAAAGAAAACGTTACTTTGGAGGAAGTTGAATCCAGCACCTTGCATGTCATGCCGATAGGTTTGGGCGCTTAGTTTTGAGGTTTTTAGGGCCTTTTAAGTGCTGATAGGGCGTGGTAAATATTTTGGAAAATTTCCGTTATTTATCGAGTCGATTCGAATTAAAATCGGGACACCGGTCCAAGTTTTTAAAACGAAGCGATTAAGTTTATAATGGGATCGAGTTTACGTCTAAGAATGATTTTTAATATGCTTTCAGGCATTTTAAGGAGTTTTGATTTTAGAGGTCCAGGGGTAAAACGGTAATTTTTTGTTTCTAGGAGAAAAATGGTTATTTTGCACCCAGGGTGAGATTTTGGTAATGGCAGCGCCCTGAGCACAAATTTATGACATTTTAAATGTTTATGCATCATGTTTATGATTTTTACGTAATTATGATAAATACGTTGCATGCTTGGTTTAAAGGAAAAATTACGTATGTGCATGCTTTTATTTAAGTGATGATTATGATGACAAGCTTTTGAAGGAAGTGATTTAGTTGTGACTAACATGATGACACGTTAACATGTAAGGCCGGGAATTAGTGGGCGGGTAATGCTGTCGCTGATGATCTTCGCCGCCGGGTCCCGCGGTTACACGTAGAAGGATCCATCGACTGACATTATGATATGAAAGTCACAGCTAATGAACGGAATTCAAATTATGAAAATGAACACGTATATGTTGATATGATGATACATGCTATGATTATTATCATGTTTTGACAGGTCACGATTATACATATGATTTTACTTTTGACATGAAATGTATGTTGATTACGATATTTTTCACTGCTGCTTGTTATGTATATGTATTTTTTATCACGGTACAGGTGTGTTGAGTCTTTGGACTCACTAGGCACGAATGATGCAGGTGAGTATGTTGATCAGGAGACTGGAGGTAATGATGGCTGAACGGACGGAGCTGGTGGCGCACGTTAACCCAAGGACCTTGTATTTTTCAGCAAATTTATGATTTTATGGGAACATGTTTAAACAACTTTTTAAATGGTTGATGATTTTATTTTGTTGAGGGTTTTGTCAGGTTTTAATATGCTTGACGTCTTATATTTTTAAACGGTAAACGTTTAGGTTGGTTGCTCTTTTCATAGTTTTAACTGTAGTTATTTTACTCAACAATGGGTTGATTTTACAAAATGCTGTTTCGAATTTTTGTATTTATGTAGGCATGGTTTCGGCCATTGCATTTAAAAAAAATGTTTAGTAGAATTTTAAAATGAGCAGACATTTCAAGAACCATCGTGTACCTAAAACTGATTTATGAGAGGGTCTTGGAACGAAGTTCCAGACAAGAATTCTGGTAAAATGATTGAGCTCTTCTTGCATAGCATCAATCCAGTTTATGTCTGTTACTGCCTCATCAACCTTTTTTGGTTCAATATTCTAAATAAATGCAGCATGTAGAAATTGATTGATCATCTACCCTCTAATTCTTATGGGGGCAGATGGATTACATATTCTCGAATCGAGAGGATGATTCATGTTCCACCTATAATAAAGTTAATTCGTAGTTTTTTGTGGAACATAATCAGTTGGGTTGACTTCAATTGGGTTATGTTCACTTGTGTTGACATGAGTTTGATTTGCATCAGTTTGGATCTCATCATCTCTTTGTAGGTCAACACACTGGTCAACTAGAGTGTCAATTTGTCTAATTTGTTCGCCAAAATATATCAGGTTCTAGAGATTGAAGTTATCTTTTAATAATAGGCGTGTCTTCCTCACTTTCATCTTCCATAGTGATTTCTTCAAATCGAGTGGTCAATTTCGTTGTATCAGTTGGCTGTTCAGTTGACACAATTTTATTAAATATAATATGCACAGATTCTTCAACATTTAAAGTGCGTTTGTTAAATACATGGTAGGCTTTACTAACTGAATAATTACCAAGAAATATATCTCATATAAGTTAGCGTCAAAGACCGTCAGATGATTTTTACCGTTGTTGTGAATGAAAAATTTGCAGACAAAAAGTTTAAGATAGGATAATACGGATTGCTTGTCATACCAGATCTCATAGGGTTTCCTACGCTATTTCTTGTTAATCATTGATATGTTCTGAGATTAGCATGTTGTGTTCACTGTTTCGGCCCAAATTCTTTAAGAAATTTCAGAATCAGTGATCATTTTTCTAGCAGCCTCTTTAATGGTCATATTCCTTCTCTCAACAACTCCATTTTACTGAGGTGTTCTAGCCGTTGACAACTCAAACCTGATTCCATGATTTTCTCAAAATACAGACAATGTTTGATTAACAAATTCAGTTCTTCTATCAGACCTGATTTTGTCAATTACTTTTGATTTTTCAATTAAAATTCTTTTGAAAGTTTTGACCAGTTGAGTAGCAGTTTGGTTTTTTGATTTTAAAAAGATTATGATGGAACATTTCATGCTCGCAATCTTTATTTTTATATTAAAAAAACATGTTATTTTGTTTCTAATAAATTTACCTAAGTGCACAAAACTACCAAGCCTAAACTGAAGCTATTGAGACGCAAACTGAATGCACAAACTGATTGCCAAAACAGAACCAGTTCAACTGATATATCAAAGACCAGTTCAACTGATTGTCCAGCTGATAGGTAGTTCAGCAGAAGGCCTTCAGAAGACCGTCCAGCAGATGAAGAGCTCAACTAATGAAAAGCCCAGCTGACCAGTTCAATCGAATGAGTGATATCAGTTCTGCTGACGAACCAACTGATTTCACCACACCAGTTCAAGACCAATTCAACTAAGTAGTTCAAAACATCAGTTAGAAGCCGACCAGTTTGTAGAACAAGACAAACTTATGAAAGTGGAATCCAGTTGTGCGCATTAAGGAAAGAAATTGTACAGTTAGAGGACAATAATGGACGTTGCAGCAGAGCTTAAAGTCAAGACGTTCCAGAATTACTATCATAAAGGGCAAGTCGCAAACATCAAGGAACAGATTTAACTGCAACTGACATATTTGATGAGTCTTGAAGAACGGCCTCAAAGCCTCTATAAATACATGATCAAGACCATCAACAAACAAGTGTGTGAAGATCACAAAAGAATAGAAAAATAGGTCATGCTAACAGCTTAGTCTAGAAGCAAAATTCTTAGTGTGTGAGAAAATTTTTTTGTTGTATTCATAGATCAGTTCTCACACACTCCCACATCATCACTCACACATACAGAAAATTGAGCATACTGATAAGTTGAGTGAGTCTTGTACAAAGACGTTAAACTTGTGTATGTAGTCTTTAACACATAGACGTTAAACAAGTGTTGGCTAGAAGGTGCTGCATTCAGTCTAGGCTAGGAGTTCAGTTAGGCAGTAGTGTAAGTCCTAAGCTGAGTGGGTTTGTACAATGTGTTGTATGAATCAAAGTATTCTAGTGGATCCTACCAGAGGTGGTAGAAGGGGTTACGTAGAAGCAGTTGAAGTCTCCAAACATCTATAAACATATCTTGTGTACTTAACTATTTAAATATTGTTTTAAAACTGATTTGATAAGTTCGAGCTGTTATTAGTTCAATATTCATCATAACTGAACTGATATATGCAAGAACGGATCCCTTTTTTTCAGTTATTCAGTTTACACAAGTTAAAAGGCTTTCAAATTAGTCAGCTTTCTTAACGAAAGATTATCTCAAATGTGCTCCGCTTGGTTTCAAACCAAACTCGATCTAATTCATTGGTGTTTACATTCTTAGAACACGAGCTATTGAAGCTCATGAAAAATATTGTGTTTGAAGCACCCTCGTAGGTGTTAGAACCGATCCTTCAATTGGTATCAGAGCTAGTTGTTCTAAGAAGCACATTTAACGTAATATCCCAACCTTTTTATCATTTTATTGTCAATAATGTATTCTTTGGGTTGGTGTTTTGGATTTATGGTTATTGTTATGGTTATTGTATATTCATGGTTATTGTTGTATGGTATTGTTAGTTGTTATGGTTGTGAAGGTATAATGGTGGGTTTTGATTGATGGTTTGATGGTTAAGATTTGTAGAATGCTTATTGTTTATGATTATGTTCATTGGAATGGTTAAAGAATGTTTTTGGTGTTATGTTTCATATTTGGTGATGGATATGGAAGGGGATGAGTTCTTGCTGTGATTGTTTATATAGATATGTTGATCATGTATTTGGATGTTTAGTTACATTGGTTTGGCATAGCATTTGATGAGGAAGGATTGAAGGTGGATTGGTGATGATGTTGTGGTGCAGGAGTAGCGCCGCAGCGCCAAAATGGTTAAAGAATGATTATTGTTTTTGGTGTTATGTTTCATATTTGGTGATGGATATGGAGGGGGATGAGTTCTTGTTGTGATTGTTTATATAGATATGTTGATCATGTGTTTGGATGTTTAGTTGCATTGGTTTGGCATGGCACTGGATGAGGAAGGATTCAAGGTGGATTGGTGATGATGTTGTGGTGCAGGAGCAGCGCCGCAGCGTCGGGGAAGCACCGCTGCTGGTTGCCTTGGGTGTAGGAGGCAGCGCTGGGCCGAAGGGCGGGAGCCGCGGCGCCAAGAAGGTGGCGCTGCGGCGCTAGGCGGCCGAAATTGCTACTTGGAAATTCGATTTTAGGCATTGGAAAAGGCTTATAATTGCCATGTCTAGATGCTTCTACTCTTTCCCACTCTTTTATTTTCTCTTCAATCGGTTCAAGCCCTTTCTCTTCAAGGTTTTCTTTCCTTCATCTTCCACTTCAAGCTCGAGGATCATAGTAGATTTCTTGTTACTCCTATCTCAATTTCCAAGCTCCAAGGTAAGGATTCTTTATATCTTCGAGTTTGAAGGGTTAGAGGAGTTGATAGTTTAAGTTGGATTGGTTGATTCTTATGATTAATCGTGATGATTTATGATAGATTGTATGTATTATGTTGTAGAAATCCCTTTGAGATCATCTAAGCAAACACTTGCTTGTTGGGTTGTAAGTAGTGACTCTTTCTTCTTTGCTCACATGATTTATATGTACAAAAGCCATGTTTATTGATATCTAGCTCCTACCATTGCTATGTTATTGATATATTTGTTGTTATATTTTTATTGATCAAGGAATACTATTGAATTTATTTATAAAGAAGCTAGTAAGCCATTGTTGTCTACCAAGTGTTTGTTCAATTGCCTCAATGAAGTTTCTATTGATTAAAGTAAAGGATTGATAGTATTCATATACATGTTATTGGCCAATTTCATGATAAAGGAGTATCTCTCACAGTTTTGATATTTATATCAAAGAGATATTCATTACATGGTCACAGGTCACATGACTATAAATTCATTTCTTTAATTCATGATAAGAAATACCATCTATATTGCCTTGATAGCTATTGTTCTTTGAAGATGGTATTATATAGTTTGCCACAACCATGTTATTCAAGCCAAGCATATTTATATGTATTTGTTATTACAGCTTTCTACTTACTGATTTATAAACTCATTCCAGTTAATGTCATGTGATGGAGGTGAAAAGAAAGAATGAAATGGATTGTCAAAGGAGGAAGATATCATATGGCAAGATAAGGGAAAACTTTTGTCATGGAACACTTATTTTGGGGTAGTGAACAGTAATAGCAATATGTATCATGTATTTTGTAGAATGAATCAAGAAAATTTGTGGTGGCTTTTGAATATCTTTTGATGAGGATTTTTTGAATGGTTATTGATGACATTTTAATCTATTCTAAGACACGATAACTTCATCGTGAGCACTTGAGAACTGTGTTGCAGCAATTGAGGGATAAGCAATTATATGCTAAGTTGAAGAAATGCGAATTCTGGTTGGAGCAAGTGGCGTTTTTGGGCCATATCGTTTCAAAAGAGGGAATATCGGTGGATCCATCCAAAATTGAGTCTATTAAGCAATGGACCATTCCAAAGAAAATTTCAGAGGTAAGAAGTTATCTTGGTTTGGCAGGATATTACAGACAGTTCATAGCGGATTTTTCAAAGATAGGATTGCCACTGACGAGGTTGACAAAGAAGTCTACCAAGTTTGAATGGACTATAGAGTGTCAAAAAGCATTCCAAGCACTAAAAGATAAGTTAACTTCTGCACTTGTTTTAGTACTTCCTTGTGTTACTGAGGATTTGTGGTGTATACAGATGATTCAAAGCAGGGGTTAGGTGCCGTACTTATGCAGCATGGGAAAGTGATAGCTAATGCTTCTCGTCAGTTGAAGGACTACGAGAAAAATTATCCCACTCATGATTTGGAATTGGCTACTGTTGGTTTTTGCCTTAAAAATTTGGCGGCACTATCTTTATGGTGAGAAGTGTGAAATTTTTACAGATCACAAAAGTCTGAGTTATTTGTTTTCACAGAAATAATTGAATATTTGCAGCAGAGATGGTTGGAACTGGTGAAAGACTATGATTGCACCATTAGCTATCATCCCGATAAAGCTAATGTGGTTGCAGATGCTTTAAGTCGCAAATCGAGTTCTTTATTGGGTTCCATGATTCAAAAACCATTGTTGCTTGATTTGCAAAGAAATGAGATAACTCTGGTATCTGCATGTACAGTAGCTCGATTATCTGCATTGATTTTCCGCTCAACTTTGTTTGATAGAATTTTAAAGGAACAGCAGTTTGATAATCAGTTATTGGAATTGAAGAGAAAGAGTGATCTATCAGGAGTTTCTGAGTTTGGGTTGAATTGTGATGGTTTGTTGACTTTTCGAGGTAGGATATGTGTTCCTTTGGGTGATGACATTCGAAGAGATGTACTTATTGAAGCTCATACCACGCCATATTCGATATGCCCTGGCAGTACCAAGATGTACCATGATCTTCGACGCCTTTACTGGTGGCCAGGTATGAAGAAAGATATCATATTATTTGTTTCTGAATATCTAACATGTCAGCAGGTTAAGATTGAGCATCAGAGGCCGGCAAGATTGTTACAATCTTTACCAATACCGCAATGTAAGTGGGAACACATTACCATGGATTTTGTTGTTGTGTTGCCAAGGACTCAGAAGGGCTTTAATTCTATTTGGGTGATCATGGGTCGATTGACCAAGTCATCACATTTTCTCCCTGTCAAGACAACATATTCTATGAATCAATATGCTGAGGCTTATGTTCAGGGGATTGTGAGACTTCATGGGATACCAGTGTCGATAGTTTCAGATCATGATCCAAGGTTTACATCTGAGTTATGGAAGATTTTACGTAGAGCCTTGGGAAAAAAACTAGCCTTTAGTACGGTTTATCATCCTCAAAGCGACGGGAAATCAGAAAGGGTTGTTCAAATTCTTGAGGATATGTTGAGGGCCTGTATAATTGATTTTCCTGGTAGTTGGGATTCAAAGCTACCACTTGTTGAGTTCACGTATAATAACAGCTATCAGTCTTCAATTGGCATGGCACCCTATGAAGCTTTATATGGAAGGAAGTGCCGATCTCCTTTGTATTGGGACGAAGTAGGTGAAAGGAAGATTTTGGGCCCGGAATTGGTTCAACAAACAGCAGATGTTGTGGCGTTGATCCAAGAGAAAATGAAGACCGCTCAGTCTAGGCAGAAAATTTATGCCGATGTGAGACGACGGCCTTTGGCATTTGAGTTTGGTGACCATGTTTTCATTAAAATAGCTCCTCTTAAGGGAGTTATGCGATTTAGCAAGAAAGGTAAACTTAGTCCTCGTTATATTGGGCCGTTTGAGATTCTTGATAAGATTGGAGACCGAGCTTATCGTCTTGCATTACCACCAGGACTTGGATCGAGTTCACAATGTATTCCATGTTTCTATGCTCCGCAAGTATCTTCCTAATCCATCTCATGTTCTTCAATACGAATCATTGGACATGTTACCTAACTTGAGCTATGAGGAAGTACCGGTTCAAATACTTGATCGCAAAGTTAGCGTTAAGGAATAAAGAAATTGGTCTTGTCAAAGTTCTTTGGAGGAATCATATGATTGAAGAGGCCACATGGGAACCAGAGGAGGAGGTGAAGCAATGTTATCCGGTTTTATTTGACGGTAAGCAAATTTCGAGGACGAAATTTTTTAAGGAGGGGAGATTGTAATATCCAAACCTTTTTATCATTTTATTGTCAATGATGTATTCTTTGGGTTGGTATTTTGGATTTATGGTTATTGTTATGTTTATTGTATATTCATGATTATTGTTGTATGGTATTGTTGTTATGGTTGTGAATGTATAATGGTGGGATTTGATTGATGGTTTGATGGTTGAGATTTGTAGAATGGTTATTGTTTATGATTATGTTCATTGGAATGGTTAAAGAATGGTTATTGTTTTTGGTGTTATGTTTCATAGTTTGTGATGGATATGGAGGGGGATGAGTTCTCGTTGTGATGGTTTATATAGATATATTGATCATGTATTTGGATGTTTAGTTGCATTGGCTTGGCATGGCATTGGATGAGGAAGGATTCAAGGTGGATTGGTGATGATGTTGTGGTGCAGGAGCAGCGCCGCAACGCCGGGGAACCAGTGCTGCTTGTTGCCTTGGGCGCAGAGCGCTGCAGCTGGCCAAAGGCCGGGCGCCGCAGCGCCAAGAAGGTGGCGCCGCGGCGCTAGGCGGCCGAAATTGCTACTTGAAAATGCGATTTTAGGCGTTGGAAAAGGCTTATAATTTCCATGTCTAGATGCGTCTACTCATTTCCACTCTTTTCTTTTCTCTTCAATCGTTTTAAGCCCTTTCTCTTCAAGGTTTTCTCTCCTTCATTTTCCACTTCAAACTCAAGGATCATAGTAGATTTCTCGTTACTCCTATCTCAATTTCCAAGCTCCAAGGTAAGGATTCTTTATATCTTCGAGTTTGAAGGGTTTGAGAAGTTGATAGTTTAAGTTGGTTTGGTTGATTTTTATGATTAATGGTGATGATTTATGGTTGATTGTATGTATTATGTTGTAGGAATCCCTTTGAGATCATCTAAGCAAACAATTGCTTGTTGGGCTGTAAGTAGAGGCTCTTCCTTCTTTGCTCACATGATATATATGTACAAAAACCATGTTTATTGATATCTAGCTCCTCCCATTTCTATGTTATTGATATATTTGTTGTTATATATTCATTGATCAAGGAATACCATTGAATTTATTGTTAAAGGAGCTAGTAAGCCATTGTTGCCTACCAAGTGTTTGTTCAATTGCCACAATGAAGTTTCTATTGATTAAAGTAAATTATTGATAGTATTCATATACATGTTATTGGCCAATTTCATGATAAAGGAGTATCTCTCAAAGAGATACTTATTACATGGTCATAGGTCACAGGTCACAGAACTATCAATTCATTTCTTTAATTCAGCCAATAAATACCATCTATATTGCCTTGACAGCTATTGTTCTTTGAAAATGATATTATATAGTTTTCATTGCCACAGCCATGTTATTCAAGCCAAGCATATTTATATGTATTTGTTATTACAGCTTTCTACTTACTGAGTTATAAACTCATTCTAGTTAATACCATGTGATGCAGGTGATAAAAAAATGAAATGGATTGTCAAAGGCGGAAGAAGTCATATGGCAAGATAAGAGAAAACGTTTGTCATGGAACACTTATTTTTGGGGTAGTGAATATTAATAGCAATATGTATCGTGTGTTTTGTAGAATGAATCAAGAAAATTTGTGGTGACTTTTGAATATCTTTTGATGAGGATTTTGTGAATGGTTATGTTTAAAAGTTTGAAAATTTCATTATGCAAATAGTATATTATTCTTCCCTTGTAACTGTAAGGCTTTCGTGCATGTTATTTATTTAAATTTTATTGTCATGGGATTGGGGTGTTTCATTTAAAGCTGATATTTTAAATTTGTTTCAAAATTTTATTTAAAATGGTTTTCAAAATCCTCTTAAAAATTTTATCTGAGTTTATCGCGGGAAGAGAGAAGACTATTGGATCTGCAACTAATATTGTAGCCACTTCTCTCGACTCCGTAACTTTGTTGTTTTAACAGCTTGCAGGGTTTTGAGTCCAAACTAACTATAGAACAGCTAAACTGATCAGTGGATAAGATTTAAGTTGCCAGCCTACCAGTTCATCTGATCAAGAGACGAAACCCAACTATGCAAAAATGCTGGATGATTAAGAGCTTAATCATCATCAGTATACTGTCACTTCATTGCCATATCAGATCAAATAGATGATCAATGTGGATCAGCATCAGTTGAGTCCAGTTTGAGTCAACTCGACCAATTAGCCAGCACAGAGATCAAGTCCAAGGCAAAATAGCTGCTCTTTTGGCAAAGAAACTCAAGATCGATGCAGCATTCAAAGAATTAAAGGCAACCAGTTGTTGGTATATCCAGTTCTATTATCTATAAACTAATTGATATTTGATATTGTTTAAAATTTGCTATTGTAGTAGCAATTTCCCTTACACATGTTAGTGTGCTTAATGTATGATACAAGGGACGCGTATTTGATTAAATAAACATCATCTTTATCCAGTTAGTTTCTATTAACTGAACTTCTATCCTAAGATTTGTTGTCTAAACTACTTGAATATTAAAAGATGCTAAAAATTTATTAATTCATGTAAATGATTATAATTTTAAAGGGGAGATTTTAATTCAGTTCTTAAGGGAAAGCTTTCGTATACTTCTAACTGAAAAATGTTTTAAGCTTGTTTTTAATTCAGATCTTGTGGGTGATTTTCTATTAATTATTCCTCGAACTGAAATTTTGTTTTACTTAAATTTTTTTTATTCTCACAAAGGGAGAGAATTAGTTTTAAATTTCAAAATTTTAAAATTTCTTTTAAAATCTCAAGTTTTATGATCATCAAAAAGGGGGAGATTGTTAGAACATTTCATGTTTGCAATCTTGCTTTAATGTTAACAAAACTTGTTATTTTGTTTCTAATAAATTTATCTAAGTGCGCAGAAAGCTATAGAGCCTAAACTGAAGCTATCGAGACGCAAACTGAAAGCACCAACTGATTGCCCAAACTACACTAATTCAACTGATATATCAAATATCAAAGACCAGTTCAACTGATTGTCCAGCTGATAGGTAGTTCAGCAGAAGACCTTCAGAAGCCCGGCCAGCTGATTAAGAGCACAACTGATGAAGATCTCATTTGACCAGTTCAACTGAACTAGTGAAATCAGTTCAGTTAACGAGCCAACTAATTTCTCCACACAAATTCAAGACCAGTTCAACCGACCAGTTCAAAACATCAGTTAGAAGCCGACCAGTTTGCAAAACACGACAAGCTTATCAAGTGGAATCCAGTTGTGCGCATTAAGGAACGAAATTCTCCAGTCAAAGGACAATAATAGACGTTGCAGTAGAGCTTAAAGTCACGACGTTCCAGAAGGACTGTCAGAAAGGACAAGCCGCAAACATCGAGGAACAGATTCAACTACAACAGACATATTTGATGATTCTTGATGAACGGCCTCGAAGCCTCTATAAATACAATATCAAGACATCAATAAACAAGTGTGTGAAGATCAGAAAAGAAGAGAAAAATAGAACATGCCAACAGCTTAGTCTAGAAGCAAAATTCTCAGTGTGTGAGAAAACTTTCGTTTTGTATTCATAGATCAGTTCTCATACACTCATACAGCATCACTCACACACGTAGAAAATTGATCGTACTGATAAGTTAAGTGAGTCTTGCACAAGGATGTTAAACTTGTGTATGTAGTCTTTAATATAGACGTTAAGCAAGTGTTGGCTGGAAGGTGCTGCATTCAGTCTAGTATAGGAGTTCAGTTAGCAATAGTGTAAGTACTAAGCTGAGTGGGTTTGTACGAGGTGTTGTATAAATCAAAGTCTTCTAGTGGATCCTATCCAAGGTAGTAGAAGGAGTGACGTAGGAGCAGTTGAAGTCTCCGAACATCCATAAATATTTCTGTATACTTAACTGTTTAACTATTGTTTTCAAACTGATTTGATCCGTTCGAGCTATTATCATTTCAGTTCTCACAAAAACTAAACTAATATATGCAAGAACTGATCTACCTTATTTCAGTTATTCAATTTACACGAGTTAAAAGGCTTTCAAATTAGTCATATTTCTTAACGAATGATTATTTGGAGTGTCTTCCGCTTGGTTTCAAACCAAACTCGATCTAATTCATCGGTGTTTACATTCTTAGAACACGAGCTATTGAAGCTCATGAGGAATATTGTGTTTGAAAAGTCCTCGCAGGTGTTAGAACCGATCCTTCAGATTACCCAAATGAATCTTGAGAAATCATCAACAATAACTAGAGTGTATTCCATTTTAGCTAAACTTATGACTAAGATAGGATTGAAGAAGTCCAAGTGCAATAGTTCTAAGCTTCGGGTTGATGAGTTACACCATTTATTTTTAAAAGATGAACCAACTTACTTCCCAAACTGACATGCTGGACAGACTTTGTCTTTTGAAAAAAGAATTTTGGGCAGATCTTTGACCACATCATTTTACTCATATTTTCAATGGTTTTGAAATTTAAATGATTTAACCTTTTGTGTCATAGCCAGTTCCTTGAAGAGTTGGATGCTAGAAAGCATACCAATTCATTCGGTTTAGTGGTCCAACTGACTTTGTATGTGTTACCACATCTGTCACCTATCATTATAATATATCCAGAAGTATTTGTGACAGCACAATTATGCTTATTGAACTCAACTAAATAATCACGGTCACATACATGACTTATACTGATAAAGTTATATTTGAGATTTTCTATGAGTAATATATCTTCAATGACAATGTTACCGTATATAATCTTACCCTTACCTACAGTTCTACCTTAAGAAGACATTCCTAATGTGTTATTAGTTATAGTAAATTGAGTCAGTTCATCTAGTAGTTTAGTTTCTCCAGTCATGTCTCTTGAACATCCTCTATCCAGGTACCAGACTGACTTCTTAGCTAGTTTGGTTTTGGTGTCTTGCAATCACAAATGAATAAAAAATTTGGTACCCATATCTATTTGGGTCCAGACACGATTAGTCTTTTTGGAACCCAAACTTTGATCAACTTAAATGTCCTTCTATTGGTTAAGTTCCAAATAAGTTGTGATTGAACATGTGTGTTATGTGTTTTGCGTGCAGTAGAAACCACATGTTTATCTTTTCCAACTTCATTGGTCAGACTATATTGTTTTTGAATAGGTTTGAAATTTTAAAAAAAAATTAGGTTTACCTTTCATTGAGCTATGCTTGGCTGAAATGGTTTGAAAGAGCTGCCAGTTAGGGTTAGCATTGGAATTCTCAGGTACATAACCAATGCCAAATTTTCAATTTTTGTTCATATCCTCAATAGGCTTTTCAACTTGATGTATACATTCTTGATGTTCATGTATCATACTGGATCTCACAAAGTGAATATGTTTTCCATTGCATACATTAAGTTTTGGCCGAGTATTGGTTTCAGAAATTCTTTCTTTGTTGCTGAAACTGAGACAGGTTTTTTGTCCAAAATGTTTCTGAAAATCTTTCATTTTAACTAAAATAACTGAATAATTATTCTAGGATGAAACTAGTTTAGTTAGCTTCAAATTTTCAGTTTTAACCATCTGGTTCTCATTCTGTATCATTTCATTCTCTATGTTCAATTTAGCAATCTTTGCCTTTAGACTCAACATTTTACTAGACTGCTCCTAATCTGTTTCAGTCGCGTTGTCTAACAGTTCTTTTTTCTCGGCTTTAATTTCGTCGAATGACATATAAAGTTTTTGGAACTCATTTACCAAATCTTAAAGTTCATTGACAAAGTCTTCTCGTGAAAAATCAATTGAGCTGAAGTCAAATACCTGTTTACTAGTAGATTCCAGCTCAGCATCATTTGACATTAATCACTTTACTTCTTCATCATTACTAGAGCTGTTTGAGTTTTCTGATTAAGATGATCCATAATCCAAATCAGCCCATTTTGATTGGCTCTCTTCAGCTACCATCGCCTTTTGATCATGACTTTTTGAGAATTTCTTTTCATCTTAGATCTTTTTTTGTCAAAAGATCTCTTGCCCTTGTCAGATGATCTGCTGCCATCCTTCTTCAGTTTAGGTCAGTCTGCTATGAAATTGCGAATTTTACCATAGTTGAAACAGGCATTGAAGTCATTAGTTGACCCTTTATTTTGATAAGATCTTTGATTGTAAGTTTGAAAATTTCCTTGATTATTCCTTGGAAATTTCCCCAACTTCTTTATGATATTGACATAGCATCACTAATTAACTGTTCAATCGATATTTTCTTTTGAAACTAATGGTTAAAGTTTCACGACAATTAGGGCTTTAGACAGCTGAGAGATAGACTTATCATATTCCCTTATTTGTAGTTCAAATTCATAGGCTTTTAAGTCTGTAAATAGGACGTGTAGCTCCATCTTGTTCAGATCTTTTGATTCACGCACATACAGTCTTGACGTCCCATTCTTTTGGCAGTCCTCTCATTACTTTGAGAACTATGTACTTCTCGGTTGATGTACGTTTTTCCAAGTGTACTGAGTTCTATTATAATCCCGCTGACTCTTTCATTAAAATCAGACATAGATTTTCCAAGTTTCATCTTAATGTTGTTTTTTCTGTATGGCCATAAAGACCTTTTTTCTTTGGTTTGCACATTTCCTTCGCAGAGCTGAATCTCCTTTTCCTAAATTTCCTTGGCAATTTTGTAGATTTTGATATTGTTGAATGTGTTTTTGTCAAGATTTTTATACAATATATCTTTTGCCACATTATCAAGATTCGCCTTCTTCTTATCCTCATTGATCCATTCGCTCCTTAGTTTTTCAAGCATTCGAGGAGCACCTTCAAAGATCGCTGTAGTTATATAGATTTTAGTATCCTCTTTGGTCTTTCTGTAATGACGAACCACATGCCATTGTCTTGAGCAGCTATATGAGCCTGCATTCTTATTTTCTAGTCGTCGAATTCTTCCTTTGAGAACATGAAAATTTTACTGAATGAAGTCATTGTAATCGAAACTGTTCAGAATCGAGAATATACCTTGCTCTGATACAACTTGTAGGATCGGTTGAATGTTTAGAAAGGGGTGAATAAACACTAAACACAATATGTATGTTTCTTTGTTTAGTTTAGATGGATTGGAAACTAAACTGAATATCCTAGAGTCTATGTCAGTTTGCTAACATATATGTGCGGAAATAGGCTAGACTGATATATTAGAACAAATCACAGAATGAATGGGAAGGGGTAAACTGAAGTATAAAAAAAACAGATACGTTTCTGGATGTTCTGAGAATTGAAGCTCCTACGACACTTCTTCTTCCTCTAGAAAGGTTCGCACTAGAAGACTTTGGATAATACTAGTATTTTGCAAGATCCTGATTCAGTTTGGTCTTAAGCACTGCCAAACTGAAACTCCTAGTATCTCAATTGATTAATAGAAAGTATTCAAACTGTTATAAAAATGTAATACACAAGATACTAAATTAGCATGAAATGATCCTTAAATGATCATATAAAATTCTTTTAAGGTGTGTTTAACTGATTCAGTTTCGCTAATGTATATGAAGGATTATGAAGACTTGATCTTATCAGTGAATGATCGATCATTTCTTGAATTCATCTCATCCTCTATTTATACTATCAGAAATAGATCTTTTCAATCAAAAGTGTGTGGTGGCTTGTTTTTAGTTCATGTCAATGCTTTTATGACAATTAGTTCACTGCTACGATCAATCTGGACTCATTCACTATTGCGATCAGTTTGTTCAGACTGCTTGATGTGGACATCATTTTAGTGTTCTGACATAGACTGATTATGGGTAAAATGAGGTTTGGTAAACTGAAATCCTTTAGACATATTTATTGAGTTTAGAAGCATAACAATTTTGATTAATTGTACTATTTTTTCTTAAATCAGTTTTGTCTTAATATTATTTGTTAACCATCAAAATATATCATATTATTGATCCAACACGTAGCATGACAAGGAGTTGGTGAATATGCAAATATTTTAATTGGCAAAGAAGCGAAAAGTGGGCACATCTTGCGCTGCTTTAATGGTGGGATGTATGTGAAAAAACACAGTTCGAATTTGCTATTAACAAATAATTTTGTTCACGATATATATTTTACTGTTGTTGGGGGAAAATAACGAACAGATCGAAAGGTATCGTTTGTATTGCTATACAATTTAAAATATTATAGTTGTATTATTATAATAAACTATAGATTTTTATAAAATGACGAATATTCCATCTTAGATGATTATGCTATAGAGAGACTTTACCGATATTTAATTTTGTCCAAAATTTCTCATTCCGAATACAAATATTCATGATTTCTAAAATAATCCAATAAAATATTAGAACACAAAATAAAAATAAAATAGATTCTACTTGACTATTTGTCATTTTTTTTACAATCAACTTTTAATCTCAAATTGTGATATTTAAATTACTCTTATTAAATGGTAAATAATTATTTGGTTAGCATATTTTAAAAAATAATTCAACTGATAGTTAACCATGTGAATATGATAGTCAGGAATGGTACACATTATAAAATTTTGTATAGTTTTTGATTATTAATTAGATAAAAATAATGAAATTATATTAAATATGTAATTTGTAGAGATAATATGTGAATTTTGAATTTTTAAATTAGATTAGCTGTTGTAGTTATGAGTAAATTATACGAAAACATTAGCCATCTAAATAAATGAGGTATTTTCGTAAAAATAATTAGTGTAACAAACTCAAACAACTAAGGAAGCCAACATTTATAAACTATATAGATAAATAATACAATGATAATTAAGAACACATATTTCAATCAATTAATTATGTTAATAAAATACAATATTAGTAAATAATACGGCCGACGACACTAATTCCTTTTTTATATAATAATTAATACTTTTGGATCTTTCCTTGTGTGGATGTTTTTGTTGCAAAATCCACGACCAAATATTTTCACAGGTCTCCTGCCCCACAATTCCCGCACGCGTGCATATTATTTATGATTTGAATTTAAAATCACTAAAATGGATGAGTTATATTCATTTAACATTAATATCTTAAGTTATAGACAAGATTTCGAATTTAAAATTCAATTTAAAAAACATTTTCTCAATTAAAAATAATAATGATAAAATTTAAAATCACGAGCCAGTGAGTTATACCTTATATAACATTAAAATCACAAATTTTAAAAAATATCGAGCTCAACACCCAATTATAACAAACATTTCTCCCAACTAAATAAATTCATGATAAATAATGTTATGACATATGTTGGAACAATTAATGTTCGCAATCTTGATTTTGATGTTAAAAAAACTTTTTATTGTGTTTCTAAGGCATTTACTCACGTGTGAAGTTGCGAACATAAGAAGCAAACTGAAACTGAATTTAGCCAAACTGAATTTCAGGCAAGTTTCATTGTTTTGATGATATCTCTCAGCAGGATAATTCAAATGATAATCTGCCAACTGGACTGATCAGAAAACTAAATTTGGAATAAGTCATATTTCACGTCAGTTGGGCAAAATAGGATGTTATCAAGGACTAACTGATCGCTCAATTACCGAACTGATTGCACGAAAACAACAATCAGTTGGGTATGAGTAGTAGCGGTATTTGGGTCATATCTCTCCGCTCGGTTATTGAAATGAAGCGATTCAGTATGCGTTGGAAAGATAACACAATCTTCTACAACTCATATTCAGAAGTCAAAGTCTGAATCGAAGTTTAAGATGCTGATAAATGAAGATAAGACTACTAGTTCTGCACAAATTGAAATCAGCTATCCTGATTTCAGCACACCAGCTGAACTGAACCAAACCAGTTGGACTGAACCAAACTAGCTGAAACTGAACTGAACCAAACCAGTTGAACTGAATCAGATCAGAACTGAACCGAACCAGTTGACCAGACTTGACCAGCTGACCTGTTGAGCAGTTTAAGCTTGGGAAAATGTCCAGCAAGGCGAACTTGACCGTTTCAATTTCAGAAACAGTACATAAATTTTCCAAACGGTCATATTCTTTTATCTAACGTATATATCATTGTTGGAGCCTATAAATACAACATCTTGAAGATCAAACAAGAGATTTTGAATAAGATTCAAAGCATGGAAACTTAGCATGAAGAAATCAGCTAGTTGAGAGCACAACCCCTTGTGTGAGGATACATTTGAGATGTATATTGTAAATGATAAATTTCTCACACACAATCACTCATACATATACAAGAGAGTTGAACTTCAAATATTAGTTGAGGTAGTATTCACACAAAGACGTAAAACAATGTGTTTGTAGTCTTTGCATATGTACATTAAACAATATACTGATCGTGAGGTGCTTCCCGCAATCTTAGTGCTAAGAGTTCTAGTTGGGGGTTGCCCTTCTGGAGTGGGTTTGTACAAGGTGTTGTATAAATCAAAGTCTTCTAGTGGATTCTTCTTAAAGGGAAGAAGAGGTGACGTAGGAGCATTTGAAGTCTCCAAACATCCATAAACAAATTCGTGTCTATTTGTTTATTGCATTTACTTATCATTTCTATTATTTTAAAGATGCATTCTTGAAGCATTTTATGTATTCTTCAAATATCAAAATATTGCAAACAAAATGTTTGATAAAATGCCTCAACCAAAATATTTTTACTCATTCAACTAGCATATTTTTTCAATGCTTTACAAATATTTAATCGATTTCTATGAAGGATTATTTTGAGTATCTTCTGCTTGGTTTGAAAACCAAACTCGATTTAATTCATCGATGTTCAATATTTCAAGAATCGAGCTATTGTAGCTCAACGATTATCCCCTTAACCGATCCCATCAATTGTTATTAGAGCAGGTTGTTTTTAAAAGAGCATTGAAACTGATTTTGATGATTAAAATTCGAAAATTTTAGATTTTTTAAACATATATATGCAAAACTTCATTTTCGTGCAACCTAAAGCGACCGTGGGAAAAGTGACATATCTCCTTGCTCGAGTGTCCAAATGACAAACCGCTTTTTGCGTTGCAAACTAGACTTGTAGAGGATTACAACGGTATAAAATATGTAACCTATTTATGCAATAAAAAATTAGTTTAATCTTTGAAGGCAGAGCATATGTGCTGCGACAGAAATGAGCTATGGAGAAAATTGGTTAGTCACTCCTCTAGTTTTATAAATTTCAAAGTTTCAAAAATATAGAGGGAGAACTCATTATAATTTTAATGGAGAGATAATTTTTAAATATTGAGGGAGAGAAAATTTTGTGCTTAAAATTTTCTGAATATATGACTTTTTCTAGTTTTATAAATTTCAAACTTTCAAAAATATAGGGGGAGAACTCATTATAATTTTAATGAAGAGATTATTTTTAAATATTGAGTGGGAGAAAATTTGTGCTTAAAATGTTCTGAATATATGACTTTTTGATTCACACAAAAAGGAGGAGAATTATATTAGTTGAATCGATTGTTATCCAAGTTTTGTGATCATCAAAAAGGGGAAGATTGTTGGAACATTTCATGTTCGTAATCTTGATTTTGAAATTAGCAAAACTTGTTATTGTATTTCTGTTGGAACATTTCATGTTTGCAATCTTGATTTTGATGTTAACAAAACTTGTTATTTTGTTTCTAATGAATTTACCTAAGTGCGTAAAAGCTGAAACTGATCAATATTATAATTGATCAGTTATCGATTCAAAACTGAAGCTATCGAGACGCAAAACTGAAAGCGTCAACTGATGGCCCAACTGAATCAGCTCAACTGATATATCAAATACCAATTCAACTGATTTTCCAGTTGATAGGTGGTTCAGCAGAAAACCTTCAGAAGTCCGACCAGCTGATGAAGAGCTCAACTGATGAAGAGTCCAACTGACCAGTTCAATTGAAGCAGTGAAATCAGTTCAGCTGAAGAGCCAACTGATTTCACCAAACAAGTTCAAGATCAGTTCAACTAACCAGTCCAGAACATTAGTTAGGAATCAATCAGTTTCAAGAAAACGACAAGCTTATTCAAATGCAATCCAGCTGTGCGCATTGAGGAAAATATTTTGTCCAGTCAAAGGACAATAATGGACGTTGCATCAGAGCTTAAAGACAAAATGTTCCAGAATGTTTGTCGGAAAGTAAAGACACATTCGAGGAACAAATTCAAATTGCAACGAGCATATTTGATGAGTCTTGGTGTACGGTCGCATTGCCTCTATAAATACCAGACCAAGATCATCATTATAAGAATGTGGAAAATACACATGTATGCGGAAAAACAAGAGAGAAGAAGAATAGCACGACCAACTCATATCTGCTTACAGAAGCAATCAGCCCAGATTTGAGAGAACACTTCAAAGTGTTATCAGCTCAGTTTAGGAGCATTTTTCTCTCCGTGTGTGAGCACACTTTCGTGTTGTAATCATATCAGTTCACACGCACAAAAAAATCAATCACATATACAGAAAGTAGAGCTTATTGATAAGTTGAGTGAGTCTTGCACAAAGATAATAAACTTGTGTATGTAGTCTTTTTGACACATAGACGTTAAACAAGTGCTGGCTGGAAGGTGTTTCCTTAAGTATAGGCTAGGAGTTCAGTTAGGCAGTAGTGTAAGTCCTAAGCTGAGTGGGTTTGTATTAAAAGCTTTGTATAAATCAAAGTCTTCTAGTGGATCCTACCCGAGGTGGTAGAAGGGCTGACGTAGAAGCGGTTGAAATCCCGAGCATCCATAAACATATCTTGTGTGCTTAACTGTTTAACTATTATTTTAAAACTGATTTGATCAGTTCGAACTATTATTAGTTCAGTTCTCACTACAACTGAACTGATATACGCAAGAACTGATCCCTCTTATTTCAGTTATTCAGTTTACACAAGTTAAAAGGCTTTCAAACTAATTAGTTTTCTTAATAAAATATTATTTTGAGTATTTTTCTCTTAATTTAACACCAAACTCGATTTAATTCATAGGTGTTTACATTCTTAGAACACGAGCTATTGCAGCTCATTGATAATATTGTGTTTGAAGCATCCTCGCAGGTTTCACAACCGATCCATCAATTTCTAATATATTTACTCACGTGTGGAGTTGCAAACACAAGAAGCAAACTGAAACTGAATTTGGCCAAATTGAATTTCTGACGAGATTTGGTGTTTTGATGATATATCTCAGCTGGATGATGAAACTGACAATCCGCCAACCTGATTGATCAGAAAATTTAATTTGGAATAGATCGTATGTCACGTCAGTTGGGAAAAATCGGATGTTATCAAGGTCTAAATGATCACTGAATTACCGAACTGATTGCACAAAAATAAAAATCAATTAGTTATGAGCAGTTGCGATATTTTGATCATATCTCTCAGTTCGGTTATTGGAATGAAGCAATTGAGTATGCGTTGGAAATATAAGACGATGATCTACAAATCATATTCAGAAGTCAAAGTTTGAATCGAAGCTTAAGATGCTGATAAATGACGATGAAACTACTGGTTTTGCACAAAATGAAATCAGCTTGGCTGATTTCAGCACACCAGCTGAACTGAACCAAACCAGTTGAACTGAACCAGACCAGCTGAAACTGAACTGAACCAGCTGAACTAAACTAGAACAGAACTGAACTTAACTTGACCAGCTGAAATTGAAATAGTTGACCAGTTTAAGATTGGGAAAATGTCAAGTAAGGCGAATTTGACCATTGCAATTTCAGAAACATTACATAAACTTTCTAAACGGTCATATTATTGTATCTAACATATATATCATTGTTGGAGACTATAAATACAACATCTTGAAGATCAAATAAGAGTTTTTGAAGAGGATTCAAAGCATGAGCAGTTAGTATGAAGAAATCAGCTAGTTGAGAGCAAAAGCCCTTGTGTGAGGATACTTTTGGGATATACAGTGTAAAGGATAAATTCTTCACATACAATCACTTACGCTTATACAAGAGAGTTGAACTTCAAATATTAGTTGAGTGAGTCTTCACAGAAAGACGTAAAACAATGTGTTTGTAGTTTTTTGCATATGAGACATTAAACAATATGCTGATTATTAGGTGCTGCCTGCAATCTTGAGTGCTTGGAGTTCTAGTTGGGTGTTGTCCTTCTTGAGTGGTTTTGTACAAGGTGTTGTATAAATCAAAGTCTTCTAATGGATTCTTCCCAAGGGGAAGAAGGGGTGACGTATGAGCATTTGAAGTCTCTGAACATCCACAAACAAATTCGTGTCTATTTGTTTATTTCATTTATTTATCATTTCCATTATTTTAAAGATGCATTCTTGAAAAATTTTGTGTGTTCTTCAATATCAAAATATTGCATGCAAAGTTTTTGATAAAATGCTTCAACCAAAATAGTTTTACTTAATAAACTTGCTTATATTTTATATGTTTTACAAAATGTTTAATCGGTTTCTACGAAGGATTAATTAGAGTGTTTTGCGCTTGTTTTGAAAACCAAACTCGATTTAATTCATTGGTGTTCAATATTTCTAGAACCTAGCTATTGTAGCTCAACGATTATTCCCACTAACCGATCCTATCAACATCTTTAGTTGTGGTGATGTGCTGCTTAAGAAAACCATAACTTTAGTTGAGTTACTGCTTAAGGAAAACAAGAATCGTAGAATTCTGCTAATTTTATTGTTAAGAAAAACTAGTGAAACGTCCTCTACTAATTTTTAATTTTTTTTATAAATCATACACTCGAAAATTACTAATTTAAAATAACTTAACATTTCCATAAATCATAATAATTTAACATTTGAAATCTCAAGCGCATAAAAATCCCTAAATTGTCAACTAACCAAAAATACTACGTCGACCTTTAACAAGATCAACTAACAATAAAATAAAGCATAATATGTCTCTAATAAAATCATTAACAATAATCTTTTAAATCTTTTATCTAACAAGCTAATGCGGAAAATAAATATCCCTCGGATGTGTATTGTCGCACTCGATCCACCCAAGCATCAGCGCCTCCTCATATCATCAAATCCTGCAACATTCAAACCTAGTGAATCTAATGACTCAGCACGTCCTAAACATGAATAGCAAATAATACATATATAATCACAAGCATTAAAAAATTATAATTTTATTTAAAATAGCTTTTATGCATGAATAAATCGTAAATCGTAAAATCATTTAATCGTAAGGCTTTCAATACATTATCATTTTGGGTGAAGTTTGATCATTGAAAGTGACTAGCTTTTATCTTCTGGTCAACTGATCAGTCTTCAGCTCCACATGGCCCATGGGGACAAGCACTAGGCACCGCCATGGAAATACGATCGTCGGGCTCCCTCTAGGCCTTTTTCCTCACGACATTCCCATAAAATTGTAAGTTTAACGTTCCTTCTTAAAACCGATCCCCCACATATCCTCTATCCTTTGTCACCGTCAATTCACATCCTTCAAAATATTTTTCCTTTTCTTTTTAAAGCATAAAATATCAGGACATTCAAAAATAGCATTTTTAACAGTAAAAATTACACAGCTTTGCCATAAATCATAAAATATCATATTTTCATCAAAATAATCATTTTATTTCATTTAACATGCGTTATGACCCTTCGGGACGATGTCAACCTTTTTTTGTATTATTCAAGTGTAAAATGACTGTTTTGTTTCTAGACGTAATATTTCTCAATTTTGACATTTTCTTACTTTTATTGACACAGGCTTATCCCAAATAATTATTTAAGCTTAAATCTAATTTTTAATGTTTTTATTTAACTTAAATTCGAGGCTTTCAATTTAATTCTTTAATTACTAATTCGTGAGACGTTTAATTTTCGAATTTATTCAAGCTTTAATATTTTCTTCCCAAATTTTAAACATAAAATTTTTATTTCCTAAACTACCCTTGTTAGCCACGAACCACCACCGTGGACCCATGGTTCAAACCTTTTTCATTAATTCCGAGTTATTGACCTTTAACAAAAACCATCGAGCCATCTCCCGATTTAATCGAGCCACGCCCGAGCCATCTCAAGCCAAACCATAGCCAACCCACCTAGGACCCTACTGACCAGCTTTGACTCATAGAACCAGCCCCTAAACCACGCCACAGCCTCCTGCATATAAGAACAAGAGCTGCGGTTATCCTAGGAATTTGGCGAGACAAGGACGCTATGACTCGAGTCACCCCCGAGCCCAGACCCTCCCCCAGCCAGCACTGAGCCCCATGCAGTCACGTGAGCCCCCTATGCGATCCAAGGAAGTGTCCTAGCCTTACTGTACTCTTCCTTGGTTGCTGCCCAAGAGTCCTAGCCATGACCCACGTCCAGCACCGGCCCCTATCCAAGCCCTGGCCGAGCCGTGAGCCACCATGCACAAGCCGCCTCTTGAATCAAGTGTGAACCATTCATAAAAACCCCAGGATTTTTGCTAACTCACATGCAGCATTAAATCTTGCTATCCAGCCTTCGTTTCTTCTTAATTTTGTTCATTTTCTATCCATCAATCATCCAATGTTGGCAGCGTACTCGTTTCAAATCATATGACGTTCATATATACGTAAAAATCTTTCAAAACTTTAAGAATAATGACAAAACATTTAGCGATTTAAACTCCAATATTTTTCATGCAAAAATACATAAAACATGCAAATAATATTTTGAATGATGCGTCAAAGGGTTTAGAAAACGTGCCTTTGCGTTTAAACGCTTGAATATTCAATCGTTGGTGAGGGTGCGAAGATGGACGACCAGACGACGAAGAACCCTAGATTTTCTTCCTCTCCTATATTTCGAATTTTGTGGGTGCAAGTGTGTGAAGATTTTGGCTGCTGAATGGTGCAAAAGACCTAGCTTATTATTTTTTTTATAGATTTTAATTTGCATGATAATGAGCTTTGGTTTTGGGCCTCCAAGTATCGGAGCAATTGGGCCTACTCAATTTAATTAAATTGGGCCCAATAACTTTTATCTAATTAAAACATAAAAGTTTATAAAAATTAGTTTCCAAAAATAATAATTTTGATCTTTTAAAAACTGCTTGTTTGCCCAAAACCGACTTCCCGGGTAAAATCGAGCTTGTCTCGTAAAATAATTCGAAATCTAAATTTTTAGAAAATTTTAATCGTTTTTAATCATATTAAAAAGTCTTGAAAATATTTAGTGAAAAATACTTATTCTTATCTTATTCGTATCTGATCTCCTTTCCTCACCCTATTATAGAATATTCAGATAAAATACTTCAATTTCGTGAAATCATGTCATATAAGCATTTAATCATGCAACCAGACCTTTAATCATTTAATATACATCAAGTAAACATTTAAAATTAATTAAATAAAACAATTATGCAAATTTAATTTATTTGCATGCATGTGGTTTACGTAGGTTGGTTTTTCAGACATTACTACAAGAACACTGAAGGATCGTGTCCATGGCACCTTGAGGTGCTTCAAACACAATATTCTCCAAGAGCTGCAATAACTCGTGTTCTAAGAATGATTTCATCGATGAATTAAATCGAGTTTGATTTCAAACCAAGCGAAAAACACTCGAAGTAATCATTCGTTAAGAAACACTGATAAATTTTATATCATGTGTTATTGAATAATTGAAAAGTAAAGGGAATCAGTTGTGATATATATCAGTTCAATTATGATAAAAACTGAAATGACGGATGCTCTAACTGAACAAATCAGTTTGAAAACAGTAGTTAAACAATTAAATAGACAAGATATTTTTATGGATGTTCGGAGACTTTAACTGCTCCTACGTCACCCCTTCTACCACCTCGGGTAGGATCCACTAAAAGACAATGATTTATACAACACCTTGTACAATCCCACCCAGCTTAGAACTTATTCACTGCCTAACTGAACTCCAAGTCTAGACTGAAGGCATCACCTTCCTGTCAACACTTGTTTCACGTCTGTGTGTCAAAGACTACATACACAAGTTTATTGTCTTTGTGGAAGACTATATTTGAGTGGTGGGGTGTTTGTGTGTGTGAACTTATCTCTGAGTACAACACAAAAGTGTTCTCACACACTGAGGAAATTGTGATTCTAATCTAAGTTGATAACATGATGAAGTGTTCACTCTGGATTGATTGTTTCTTTTAAACTGATATGAAATATGTGTGCCCTTTTTCTCTGTATCTTCACACACTCTTATTTTATTGGTCTTCACTGATCTTCTATTTATAGGCGGGAAACTGATCGTACAATGAGACTCAATAATTTTCTCTGTTGCAGCTTGAATGTGTTCCTTGAGATTCGTTTCTCGACTTTCCGACATCTATTCTAGAACATTTTGTCTTTAATCTTTGCTGCAACGTCCTTTACCTTGATATTATAATAACTTTTCCTCAGTGCACACAGCTAGATTACATTGAATTATCTTGTCTTGTTCTGCAAACTTATTGATTCCTAACTGATGTTCTGAGCTAGTCAGTTGAACAGATATTGAACTGGTTTGGTGAAATCAGTTGGCTCGTCAGCTGAACTGATTTCGCTACTTTAGTTGAACTGGTCAGCTGAACTCTTCATCAGTTGAACTCTTCATTAGCTGGTCAGGATTCCGAAGGTCTTCTGCTAAACTACCTTTCAGCTGGATAATCAATTGAACTTATTCAGTTTGGTCGATTAGTTGGCATTTTCAGTTTGCATCTCGATAGCTTCAGTTTTGGCTCGATAACTCATCAGTTCGATGCCTGATCAGTTTCAGCTTCCTGCACACTTAGATAAATCATTAAAAACAAAATAACAAGTTTTGTTATCATCAAAATCAAGAACTATAAAAGCTATTTTTAAAGAAATTATAAAATTTAACTCTAATTATCCCCCTTTGTAAGAATCGAAAACTTTCAAAAAAGATTTAAAAAAAATTTCAGTTCGAGGGATAAGAAAGATCTCCCTCAATAACTGAATTTAAAACCGGGTTAAAGCCGAGTTTAAAACATTTTTCAGTTCGAGGGAAATAAAGCTCCCCCTCACTAATTGAATTGAAAACTCCTCTTTAAAATAATTATATATGCCAAAATTTAGTAGCTTTAATCATTCAAGCTGTTTAGGCAAGAAATCTGGAGATTTCAGTTCAATCATATAGAAATATAATTGGATAAACATGATGTTTATTTAATCAAATTGATTTCTCTTTTATTAAATATTAAGTACATCATCATTTATAAGGCAAAATTGCTACTACAATAGCATATTTTAAACATCATCAAATATCAATCAGTTTATGCATATCAGAACTGGATATATCAACAACTGGTTGCCTTGAACTCTTGAAGTGCTTGCAATGATCTTGAGTCTTCTTGCCAGACAAACAACTAGCTGCCTTAGACATGATCTCTCGGTTGTCAAACTGGTTGGGCTGACTCAAACTGGACTCAGCTGATGTTGAACCGCATTGATCATCTATTTGATCTGATATGGCAGTTAAGCGGCGGCATACTGCTGATGATTAAGCTCCACTTTAATCATCCAACATCTCAACTTAGATGGGCTTTGTCTGTTGATCAGCTTCAACTGGTAGGTTTGCAGCTGAAACCTTGTCTTCCGATCAGTTTTGCTGAATAGCCAACAGGTAGGACTCATACCCCTGCAGGCTGATTAAAGCCCCAAAGCTCGGAGTCGAGAGAAGTGGCTACAATGTTAGTCGTAGAGCCAATCCTCTCTACTCTTTGCAATGAGTGTTAGATAAACATTTTCAAATATTTTTGAAAATAATATAAATTACTTTTAAATAGCTTTTAAAAATATTTTATAGTAAAATAATTTTAGTCAATTTTCAAATGTCCTTCTTAGAATAGCTAGCTCTGATACCAATTGAAGGATCGTGTGCTGGGCACTTTGAGGTGCTTCAAACAAAATATTCTCCAAGAGCTGTAATAGATCGTGTTCTAAGAATGTTTACACCGATGAATTAAATCGAGTTTGGTTTCAAACCAAGCGAAAAATACTCGAAGTAATCCTTCGTTAAGAAACACTGATAAATTTTATATCCTGTGTAACAGAATAACTGAAAAGTAAAGGGAATCAGTTGTGACATATATTAGTTCAGTTATTGTAAAAAATAAACTAACGGATGCTCTAACTAATCAAATCAGTTTGAAAACATTAGTTAAACAATTAAATACATAAGATATGTTTATGGATTTTCGGAGACATCAACTTCTCCTGCGTTACCCCTTCTACCACCTCGGGTAGGATCCACTATAAGACTTTGATTTATACAACACCTTATACAAACCCACCCAGCTTAGGACTTACGCACTGCCTAACTGAACTCCTAGTCTAGACTTAAGGAATCACCTTCCATTCAACACTTGTTTAACATCTGTGTGTCAAAGACTACATACACAAGTTTATTGTCTTTGTGCAAGACTATATTTAAATGGTGGTGTGTGTGTGTGTGTGTGAACTGATCTCTGAGTACAACACAAAATTGTTCTCACACACTGAGGGAATTGTGCTTCTAATCTAAGCTGATAACACGATGAAGTGTTCCCTCTAGGCTGATTGCTTATTGTAAGCTGATATGCAATGTGCGTGTCCTTTTTCTCTATATCTTCACACACTCTTATTTTATTGGTCTTCACTGATCTTCTATTTATAGGCGGGAAACTTATCGTACAGTGAGACTCAATAATTTTATCTGTTGCAACTTGAATGTCTTCTTTGAGATTCGTGTCTCGACTTTCCGACATCTATGCTGGAACATTTTGTCTTTAAGCTTTGTTGCAATGTCCATTATTGTACCTTTGATCGTATAATAACTTTTCCTCAGTGCACACTGCTGGATTGCATTGAATAAGCTTGTCGTGTTTTGCAAACTGATTGATTTCTAACTGATGTTCTAAACTGTTAAGTTGAACTGATCTTGAACTGGTTTGGTGAAATCAGTTGGCTCGTCAGCTGAACTGATTTCGCTGCATTAGTTGAACTGGTCAGTTGAACTCTTCATCAGTTGAACTCTTCATTAGCTTGCCGAGATTCTGAAGGTCTTCTGCTGAACTACCTATCAGCTGGACAATCAGTTGAACTGATTCAGTTTGGTCGATCAGTTGACGTTTTCAGTTTGCGTCTCTATAGCTTCAGTTTTGGCTCGATAACGATCAGTTCGACGCCTGATCAGTTTCAGCTTCCTTTGCACTTAGGTAAACATTAGAAACTAAATAACAAGTTTTGTTATCATTAAAATCAAGATTGCGAACATGAAATGTTCCAACAACACTCATTAAGGAGAAACTCGAGTAGGTATTCAAAATCATACATTAACAAATCTAGATTACGACATTTCATAACCAGAAGCAGTACACTCCGTGCTAGTCTCTTATGATATCATATTAGACTAACATCAAAACATATAATCAGTAATAAGAGACTGATGTAATGTGTTTTTTGTGTATTATTCACCAGAGGATGTCCCTATTTAATACGGTCGTTCTGTACAATAGTACACTTCATTTAATATCATAAATGAACCGTACAAGATCATTCATTACTCATTTTTACAAAGTGTATTCTTGGATTCAGTTACTCTGAACTAGTAAAAGAGTCTTTCTTACTTGAACGTTAAAAGATCAGCTATATAAAGGCTTTTCATCGCAAAATAGCTCTCCAAATCTCTGACTCTGAATTTACTTTGAATAATATTTCAAAAAGACTCGAGCATTTCAAAGCCTCAAAAAAATAGCACATACTTATTGCTTTATTCGATTCAGAAGATCATTTGTGCTATTATTATTCATACTCCTTCATTGTTCCAGTTACTATGAAGTGTGAAGTATTAGTAATTAGCGGAAAAAGCCTTTTCCAGAATAAATCACTTAAAGTGTTGAGTCTTAATACTAAGAGTTTCAGTAGGCAAATGTAAGACATGCTAAAGTGGGTTTGTACAAGTGTCTACCAATCAAAATCTTTTACTGATACCTTCTGGAAATATAAGAATGGGAGACATAAAAGAGTTTTGTCCTTCAAAATTCCAGAAACAAGTCTTGTATCTTATTGTCATATACTGCTTTTAGCTTCACTAAAGTGTTGTGAACTGATTCCGTATTTTCAATGTAGTTTGCTACACTTTCAAAGAACAAGACCAGCTTCTGACTTCTTAAAATATTTCAGAATCACATTTTTCAGAAAAAGAAGAATTTTAATTTTGGGGTGTTTATTTAACCCCCATTCTACATACTTCACTGATCCTAACAAGTGGAATCAAAGTGGGTTTATTTTGTTCTGAAACATCTAATAAAAATATATATGGAATCCTTTAGCAAGATTGCTATATTCTCAAAAGAAGATTTTGATGATTGAAAAATTAGAATGAAAGCTCATCCTACAGCAGAAGATGTTGATATGTCGCATGTCATCACTGGTGGTCCTATTAAAAATCATGAAAGCCAATCCAGCAGTGGTTGATAGAAGGTGTTCCAAAAATACTTGAAAAACACAGAAGTAAGTGGTCTTGGGAAGATAAAAAGAAAGCTAACCTTGATAATGTAGCTACTGATATTATGTATAAAACCCTTGATAGGAACACTTTCAGCAAAATCAATATGTGATTTTGTGCAAAAAAAAATATGGGAGAAGTTGATCCAGATATGTGAAGGAAGTAACCAGACAAAAGAAAATAAATTTATGTACACATGTAGAAGATTGTAGAATATCTAAAAGATTTTGATGAAAGATTCAGTAGCATTATCAACGAATTAGCAGCTCTTGGCAAGGAGTATGTCAATAGAGAGAAATTCCCATAGAATGATATATTAAATACATGGCAATTAGAGAATCAAATAATTTGAGCAAACGGAAGATCCATGACCTGTTTACAAATTTAGAGGCCTATGAGTTTGAATTGGAAGTAAGAAGTGATATAGAGCCTTTGTCAAGTCAGCCAACTAAAGTTCTTATTGATGGTGCTGCTATTATAAATATCTCAACTACTATTGGTGCTAAAACAATGTCTGAAAGGACTGCTGAACAAATCAGCAACGATACCATGTCATCATTTGTCAAGAAATTCTCAAGATTTATGAATAATAGCCACAAAACCTGTCAGGATCCCAATCAGAATTTTAAAAAGAAGTCACCATCTTGTTAAATGACCTGTTTCAAATATGGAAAGACTGGTTATTTTATTGCAAATTGTCCTAAGGCCAAGAAAGATGATTACAAAAAGAAAAAACATAAATGCAATGACAAAAAGTCTCGAAAGGATTGCAAATCAATGATTTCTGAAGAAATAAAAAACAAGTGGGCGTATTCTAGTTCTGGATCTTCTGACTCAGAAATCCAATCCAGTGAAAGTGATGCTGAAGAAGTTTAGTGTCTCTTGGCAGATACTGATTCAACCTTGACTGTTGATGAGGTATTTGATTTTAACTCTGAAAAGTTTATACGTGATGATCTAATGCAAGTGCTGCATGATATGGTCAAAACGTACTCGGAGCTATTTCAATCATTCGAGGAAATAAAATTTGAAACCAGATCTTAACTGATCAAGTCAATAAGTCCACTTGTTTACAAGAGGATAGTTGCAATGATCTTTAAATACGAGGTGATTAATTTAAAGACTGAGAATGAAAGAGTGAATATGATTACCAGACACTACTGATTCGAAATCAGAAACTGTCACTACTTGCAAATGCATGGAATAAGTCTTTTGATACATTATAAAAGACGCAAGATTTACAAAAGCAATCCGGAGACAAAACTTGTCTAGAATTTAGCAGTCATGAAAGCACTTCTGAAACTAGTACTCAGCAAAAACAAAATATATCCAAAGGAAATATATTCATTTTGTTAAATCCAGTACAATATATGAACACAATGAAACTAATGTTCAAGTTGAAAAACCTATAAATCAGATGAACAAAGACATATATTTTGGTCTTGGTTATGTTGAACCCGAGAGGAAAACCCATCTGAACACTGGATCCAGTATAGGATCAGTTTTAGTAGCACAATCCTTGACGAAGGCCAAACACAACTGATATTATAATTGTAGACCAGTTCAGAAGAGATATAAACTGGAAAACATAAACAACATTTGAAAGTGCATTTTATTAAGAATAATATTCATTCTTTTGTTGCACACAAACCTGAGGCTACATGTAAGGCCCGAGAATTCGGTTATCATAATCAGACTTGTTTTGTTGATAATTAAGTTGATTGTATACGCACTGTATTGGACCGGAAGAGACAAAAAAGTAGATGCAAATTTTGGTGTGAGATGAGCTCGGTGCATATGCGCCACCAGATCGGCGCATATGCGCGAAAATTACAGAAGCATCGGCGCACATGCACGAGATAAGGCGCGAATATGCGCGACCCGTCCAGAAACTTTGGCGCATATGCGCGAGATGAAGCGCACATATGCGCGAGTGGTTAAAAGCCGAGACCCGTAGGTCTCGTGCATATGCGCGGATTGTGTCGCGCATATGCGCGAGACGTGTTATGTGAAGGAGTGTGCCACTTGCCTTCATGCATGTAACGTGTATATATATATATATATATATATATATATATATATATGCAAGCATTTCATAAGCAATGAAAAAGGAAAAAACGAAGGAAACTTTGGGGAAATGAGTCTGTGAAGCTTAGGATCGCGATTGTGCAAAATCCGGCCGTCTGATTTTGAATCCGACTTCGGTACTGAGTTCCTATCGACGCAGGCTACAACTAGACGTAAGTTTTGTTACGTTTAGACATGTTTTGAAATTATGATATTGTCAGAATTGAATATGAATCAGATATGATGTTTCTGCTACAGTAGGCATTGTATAATTGAAGTTAGATTAAAGAATAAGACTGGTTATACAATTGTTATGATTTTCAGAGTTGAATTGATTGATATTTGATATCAGAGTTGAGTTATTACTGAATTTAAGTGTACCGATATTGAGATTAGGAATTGTATTGATACTGATTATGAATTCTGGTAGCTCTGTGATGTTGAGATTGACGGGGTTAGCGAGACTGTATCGTTATGCCGTCGAAACATCAGTTGATTTACATTGATCAGATTCAGTAATGATTTCGATTGTATCGTGATATCGTTGATATGAATTAGATTGTACCTTGTTCGGATATGGATCAGATTATATACTGATTTGAGTATTGATCAGAACAGGTTTTGAATCAATTTATATACTGATATTGTATTTATGCGATTGTCATTGCCAGACTGGGTATGGACAGATTGGAATACGAGACTTCGTCTTCATCAGACCGAGAAGAGAAATGTATAAATTGATGTTAATTGGGAGATCGACTTGAGTTAGATTTAACTCGAGTTTCCCTAAACCACATACTTGTATGGTATTGTTTTTATACCTTTTTATTTTAATGCTTATGTTTGTTCTATTGAATTAGAAGTAGAAAGCAGAGAGCTATTGAGTGAGAGTCCCTGACAGAGGGGTTAGATTTTGACAGTATAGTCACTGACCCATTGCACATTGTCGGACTAGGCTTAGTCTTGGTAGATACGCCAAGGCACTGGACGTTTGGTGTATCGATATGCTTAAGATACAGACATTGTTCTTATTGTAGATTATTCGATACAGCTAGACCAAAGTCCAGAAATAAGAACGTACCGCCACCGCGACTGGTAGTAGTAGGTGGGATACTTGTTACGTTCTTATTCATCGGGATCCCTAGATTAGAATGAGAGATGAGTCGAGTCTTAGATATCGAGACTAGAACTTGATTATTGTATTGATATATGTTTCGTAGATTACGATTCAGATATTATTTACAGATTGGTATTGATACATGTTGTTTGATTATGCTACATGTGATAAGATATAATTCATCCTTTTATGTTAATTCAGTTAACTGCATGTATACATTATTTATACTGGGATTTATTCTCACCGGAGTTATCCGGCTGTTGTCTTGTTTGTATGTGTGCATGACAACAGGTGGGACAGGATCGGGGTCAAGAAGACGATGAGAGGAAACAGATTAGAGTGGTGATTCCGGACTTATTGTAGATATGGTTTTAACACTTGGAATCTAGTAGTTGAACCTTAGTCTAGTTTCATGATTATTGTACATTATTGTACTTCTATACTGAGATGTATATTAGTAAATTCCATTACGTTCTGCACTTGCATTTTAAAAAGAAAAATTTTTAAACCCTGTTTATCTGAATTGATAATTAACTCCCAAAGATGATTAAGAAGATGATTAGCGTCTGGGTCCCCACACTACTTGAAGTACAAACCCGTACAAGATTGTACAAATATGGGTTCCTAAGGAAATAATCAATTTTGGGCCCAAATAGATTGGGTGTCAGTTACTAAAATCTCTGCAGGTAAAGAAATGACTTGCTGATATAAGCAATTGAATATGTTTTTAGACAGTGGATGATCGAGACACATGACTGGTCAAGTTAATCCACTTCATAAAAAATCAATTGCAGTAGCCCAAAATCACATTTAGTTATAATTCTAGGAGTAAAACCGCAGATAAGTGTATAATTATTCACAAAATGTTGTTATTAATTATGTGCTAATAGTAGAAAATTTATGTTACACTTTAACAAATATTAGCCTACTTCGTGACAATGGATATTCAGTAAATTCCCAGAAGCACACATTCACATTTAAGATATGGGGTTCTACTATTTTACAAGGTTAATAGAGATTGAAATACCTATAAAGTTAACTGGAATATCCGTCAACCTGATCATCCTACATTTCTGGTGGCATTTCTAAGTGACAAACATTGGCTATGATATAAGCGTTTGAATCATTTGAATTTCATACTATCAACAATCTTAGAAAACAGAACTTTGTTATTGGGTTACCTGATTTTAACTTCATTAAGAATCATATTTGTTCTGCATATCAGTTAGGTAAAAAGGTAAGATCAAGCTTCAAGAACAGAATAAGTAAATCAAAATCAATATGCTTAGAGCTACTACATGTAGACCTCTTCGGACCAATTTTTATAACGATTTTAGGTGGAATGAAGTATACTCTAGTTATTGTTGATGATTTCTCTTGATTTACTTGGGTTACATTTATTAGTGTCAAAGATCATGCTGGTACCTATCTGATCAAGTTTCTAAAACGAGTTCAAAATGAAACATATGCTTTAGTCAACAAAATCATAAACAATCAGGGCATTGAGTTCACTAACAAATGTCTTGAGGTATTTTTAAATGAACATGACATACAACATGAATATTCAGTATCTAGAACTCCCCAACAAAATGGACTAGCTGAAAGAAGAAACAGATGTCTCAAAGAAGCAATAAGGACTATGCTTGCAGATGTAGACATCTCTCGGCACTTTTAGGTAGAAGCAGTCAAAACTGAATTGTAGACGCAAAACAGAACCATGGTAAAAAAAAGACATGGAAAACTCCATATAAAATATGGAAAGAGAGTAAGCTTAATGTGTCTTATTGTCATGTATTCGGATACAAATAATATGTGCATGATAATGACTAAAATCTTTTATCTGCTTTCGATTCAAAATCATATGCTGAAATTTTTCTTGGATATTCAGCGGTTAGTAAAACTTTTAGGATATTTAATAATAGAGCCCTTAATGTTGAAGAATCATTACATTTTGTTTTTGATGAAATTGTTATGATCGTGAAAATTCCGATATTTCTACTTTAAGTAACAGATTAGACATCATTTATCTGGATATAGACAGTGAAGATGAAATACACAAAGAGGAAAAGATTCTCAAAATCTAGGACAAAAAGTTCTCTAGAAGGAACCAGTAATTGAAACTCGTGAGATTCCAGAACATGTCCTAAAAGATCCAGAACATGCTCATGATGCTACATAACAACTTGTTGACCAATCATATCAAGAAACAATATTTTTAATACCTAGTTATAAGTGGAGCAAAACCCATACTTCCTCACTGGTTATTTGTAATCCATCACCACCCCTCATAAATAGAATGCAAATGATAAATGAATATATGCAAGTTGCCTTCAGGTAAGGTCCAAAATGCGATAACGTAATCAAACTATATGCAAATCTAGGATAAATGGAAAATGTTTAATTAAATTGTTTGAATTGCATTTATTGAATTTGATAGGCATGTTTACATGTTTAAAATAGAGATTTATATTAGAAGGCATAAAACTGTGTTTTAAAGGTTATTCAAAACGCGGTCGAGGAACGGAGACCGGGGATCATAAAGGAAAAACATTTTTATTAAATGATTATTTTTAATTATTTAATGTATGGTATATTTTATATGATATTTTCGAAAATGGTGCTTTTAGAGATGTTTTTACGCACCTAGTAGTATTTTAAACCGGTAATCAATTATTGACGAAAGTAAGGATTTTTTGGGAACTCGACTGATATTTTCGAAAACTTTCTAAACGATTTTACCTACACTATAATGGGACTGATGAGCCTATTATAATAAAGCTATTGGGCCTAAACTCCTACACAATTATTTATTTTTAAACCACAAAACACTTCATATTACACAAAAAACCTATTGTTTTCTCCATCAGCACACAAACACACACCACACGTTTTTTAAAGCTATTCACGTGGATTTGAATGAATTTCAGCAAGATCTTCTCTCTCGTCTCTCCGCTAACGTCCCTAGCATCATGGATTGTTTTTTGTGCATGAAACACGCAAAGGCACGCCTTAATCTTCCTAAACTTATCGTTCATACCATATTATGTGTATTTAACATGATTGTATAAAAAATATGATGCACTTTCTTATATTTTCGTTTTTATGGCAAAACATGAACCAAACTTGAGTTTTTATGTTTTTAAATTCATGTTTATGATGCACAAAGGGGCTGCCATGATAGGGATATAGGAAGGGACATTTTGCAACATGTTTAAGGGTCCATCAATGAATATCTAAGGTTTGGACAAGGAGGGTAAGAGGGTTGAACAAAAAATCGGGTTTTAGAGGGCTAGGGTTTTGGTTTGGGTTTCCTTGAAGGGTGTGCTGTTGGCTGCTATTAGGGAATGTCCATGAGTCTTAATGGGGCCGAGTCAGGGTCCTAGATAGGCTAAGGGACGGCTGGTGCAAGGGATAGGGCATGGGACGCTAGGGTGTTAGCTGCGCAAGGCTTGTAGGTGACGGTTTATGGGTTTTCAAGTGTATGGGCTGTAGGGGCTGTTCCAGTAGGTTGTTAAGGCTCGGTCATGGTCCTAGGAAGGTTATATAAGGTTTGGTTGGGACGACTATGAGCTAGGGTCGAAGGAATTGAGGGATTGTTCAAGCTAGGGTTTTTCGAAAATTATGCAGAATTTTTCAACAAGGTTATAGTCTTGTTGAAGGATTCTAAATGGTTTTATTTGGGTTGTACAGGGTATGGTTTGCTGTAAAAAAGTTATGACTTAAGTTTGGTAAGGTTTGGTTAAGTTTTGATTCGATTCGGTTTAAAACGATACGTAGGTTCAAATTTTAAAACGAATTGGTAAATTAGTCGAGGAGCTTAAGTTTACGTCTAAGAAATGTTTATGCGTTCATTTTAAGATATTACGTTAAGTTTTGATAGATTTGTGTGAGGCCCGGGGCCGAAGAGAGCGGGGGTGATCGCCGGTGCCATGAGGTTGCATGGACAATGAGCGGCTCCTGGCAGGATTCCAGGCGAAGGGAACATGATTGTCCGATCTCGCACGGGAATGAGATGGATTCCAAAACTGTTCAGGTATGGGACTGTGTAGTTGAGGAGAGTTTAAAAGATTTGATTGGTACAACTCATATCATGAAGGTACAACTTCTTTTCAGTAGCTCATCACATAAGAAATCCAAATTTAAGCGTGCTTGACTTGGGACAGATTTTGGATGGGTGACCCCCTGGGAAGCTTCTTGGGGTGCGTGTGAGTGACGACATAAGCACACTGGAAAGACTCGTCTTGGTACAGTGAGAACAACAGTCGAATATGAGACGTTACAGTTAGTATCAGAGCCGACCTCTCCTAGTACGGTGTGGTTCGGGGATGAACCAAGCGGAAGCTGGTGGGCATGTGAGGCCCGGGGCCGAAGAGGGCGGGGGGTGATCGCCAGTCCCATGAGGTTGCATTGACAAGGAGCAGCTCCTGGCAGGTTTCTAGGCGAAGTGTAAGGTCCAGGAATTTAATTCACGTAACCTGAATGCATGTAATTTAGGATTTTTATTTAAGTTACGTGTTTAATTATTTTTATGCATTTTATGCATAATTATTGCGTGATAGAATTTATTTCATGAAATTAATTTATTTCATGAAATTTTAAAGGTTCATGCAATAAAGATTTTTAAGTGCATTACGCGTTCGAACGAGGATCGGAGGCCGGGGAATTATCAGGAAAATTATTTTTACTACACGATTAAATTTTATTAATTAATATAAGAAGTTCTAAAGGTATTTCTCAAGAATTGAGCTTTTTTGGGTATTTTTACCCGCCAGAGCATATTTTTAAATGGTATGTAAATTTTATCGAATCAGGGACTTTTTGAGGGTTGGCTACTATTTTCAAGAACTTACCGAACGAAATATTTTTCGGGTGTGTGTTTGGACTTAGTGGGTCTAGTTTTAAGCATATTGGACTTAAAGCTATTTTTAATCTTTTAAATGTTAACTTAGGACCCATTATTTATTATTTAATTAGCTAATTATTACTTAACCACACACTAAACCTAAAAATTTCCTCCACTGAGCCGACACCCTCCCCCCATCTGCATTCCCTCTCGGTTTCAGCACCACCCACAGATGATAAGCTTCGGCAATCACTTGTTCTTGCCACAAAAAATTCTCCGGCTTAATTTCCGACGCTCGTTCTTCGGTTTTCTTGCGAAATATTTACCAGGCACGCATGTTCTTTTTCTTGAGCATAATTCACATTGATAATAGGTGTCAGAGTTGTATGAAAGCATGTAAATCTTTCGATCTATGCATGTGTGTACCTCGGCTCGGTTTATGTTTAAGCAATTCCATGTTTTTCTTTGTTCTCTCACGTTTTTCATAATTATGTGAAAGGGGCTGTCAATTTAGTTATGCTAGAGGGCTGTGCAGGCTGTGTTTAATGATTTTTAGGTGCTGGAGATTCGAGTTTGCCAAGCTCGGAGGGAACTTGTTCGGTCTAGCGTATGTGAGGGTGTTTGAGGACGAGATCAAGAGATTTCGGTTTGACAGCTGTGCATGGATCAGTACCAGTCTTGTAGCCGACTCTCTCGGGTCAGTGGTAGGGCCAGGAGGGGGCTGGTAACAGCTGGTCTTGGTCCAGGAGCATATAGAAGGTGTTTAGTTGGGGGGGGGCTCAGGTAACTTGTTTTTGGAGAGGTTCATCGAGTGCTTGCGTGGGTGGGTTTCTTGGTCAGTAAGGAAGCTAGGTCTGGTCCAGAAGGTCTTGGTGAGTTCGCTCTTGAGTCCAGCAAGGGTGTTTAGGTGTTGTACCCGTTAGCTCGGTAGTTGGGACCAAGAGATTCAAGCTTAGTGCCTAGGAGTTCCAATGAGGATTTGCTGAATTTTTCCAGCCACTGTCCAGGGTCATATTCTAAGGTTTATGGGGTTGGTTTTGATGGTTTTAAGGCTGCAAATGAGTGTAATAGGTGTGGTAAAAAGTTGCGAAAATTTTGGTTAGGTTTCGAGTCTATTCGGGTTAAAGCCGGGACTCCGGTCAAATTTTTAAAACGAATCGGTTAAGCTTTGTATTGGGCTCGATTTTACGTCTAAGAATGATTTTAAATATGTTTTGGGACATTTAAGGAGTTTGGCAAGCTTCGAGTCAATTTTAGAGGTCTAGGGGTAAAACGGTAAATTTTGGGTTTCAAGGGGCAAAATGGTCATTTTGCATCCAGGGATAGATTTTGGTCCTGGCAGCACCCTGAGCACATTTTATCATGTTTTTAATGTTTATGAATCATGTTTATGATTTTTATGAAATTATGATAAATACGATGCATCTTTTGTTTTAAGGAAAAAGTTACGTATATGCATGTTTTATTAAGTGGTGAATATGATGATATTTTTGAAGGATGAGAATATGCTTGTAACTGATGATGTATATGTGTACGATGACATGAGACATGATGAGCTGAGGCCAAGGCTCAGTGGACAGGTAATGTTGTCGCTGATGTCCCCACCGCTCGGTACCGTGGTTACACGTAGATGGATCCATCGATAGAGATGATACGAAAGTCACAACTAATAAACTGAATTCAATTAAATGAAAATGTATACGTATATGATGACATGAGATAACATGTTTTGACACGAGATGATTTTATACGACATGTTTATGATATGTTTTTAATTTCATGAAAGATATGTTGAGCATGATATATTTCACTGTTGTTGCCATGTATATGTATTTGTTATTCCTGGTACAAGTGTGTTGAGTCATTAGACTCACTAGGCGTGTGTGATGCAGGTGAGCTTGAGGATGAGGGGACTGGAGGTGCCGAACTCTGGGAAGGCAGACATGGTGCGGTGACACGACCCAAGGACCGCTTGTTTTCCGCATTTTGATTATGAGATTTGAGAGGAGATGAATATTTT
This sequence comes from Primulina tabacum, assembly GCF_025594145.1. NCBI lineage: Eukaryota > Viridiplantae > Streptophyta > Magnoliopsida > Lamiales > Gesneriaceae > Primulina > Primulina tabacum. Next base: position 34,589,390 of record NC_134559.1, read on the forward strand.
CATACGTTGATGATTTTACGATTTTTACTCGTTTATGTTTACGGTTGATCTTGGATGATTTTGGTTATTTTAACTGTGCTATTTTTATTGTCAAATAATTACGATTATTTTAAAGGTTATTTTGAAAATGTGAGTTTTTAAAAAAAAATATTTCCCCACTTTTAAAATGAGTAGACGTTACAGTTTGCATCAGCTTCTGCCGCTCAGTCTTCAAGCCTCAAGTCTGTAAGCTTTTATGATTTAATAGTTTTAAATGATTTATTGTTATCACCTGCATGTTAACATGATTTAAGTTTTACGATGGTTTACTGTACTTGTTTAACTGATTTTACGATTTAAGTATTTACTATTTTAAAAACTATATTAATTGCATGAGGGGTTACATTTTAAATTGGACTGTATTCAGATATGCCTCCCAAACGTGCTCCAAGTACTGATAGACAGAATGAGATTCCTGGATGAGGCAGAGGACCTCCACCACCACCGCTAGGAGACCCAGCTACCCGAGTACTTCAGGGGATAGCTAGACTTGTGGAGTAGGCCCAGCTAGGCCAACAGGTATCCCATCAACAGACCGATGTGTATGAGCAGTTCCGTCGGCTTAACCCGAGGGAGTTCGGGGGTACGACCGATCCATCCGTGGTAGAGGGATGGATTAGGTCTCTGGAGGTTCATTTCGAGTACTTATAGATGAGGGATGGAGACCGGGCCAGGTGCGCCATTTATTTGCTTAGGGATGACGCGTCCCTTTGGTGGAAGGGAACTACACATGCAGTGGATGTGGCTACTCACACGTGGGCAAGATTTAGATAGATGTTCTTCGGAAAGTATTTCCCAGCTAACGTCAAGGAATGCCGGACGAGGGAGTTCATGAGTCTCTGGCAGGGGGACTTATCTGTGGCGGAATTGATCAGGGGCTGCCATTTTGTGCCTATGATAGCGGGAGATGCCGCCCAGAAGATGAGGCATTTCCTAGATTGACTGAGACCCACTCTTTGCCAAGACATCATGCTCATGAGGCCAGCAGGTTATGATGAGGCCACTGCCCGCGCTTTTCAGGCAGAGCAGGTACTGCGAGACATAGACTACGAGATTCATAGGGAGCGGCAACAGACTCAGTCCAGTTCCCAGCAGCAGAAGAAGCAGTTTATTGGGTCGCCGAGGCAGCAGGGGCAGCAGAGGCCCCAAGGGCAGGTTATGAGGCAACAAAAGCAGCAGCAGAGACCTCCTCGGGCGCCAGGGGCACCTAAGCCAGGTGACAGACAGCCATGCCCTCAGTGCAGTAGGTTCCATTTCGGCGAGTGCAGGTGGGGAACCTTTAAATGCTTAGTGTGCGGTCAAGAGGGCCATAAAGCAGTGGATTTCCCTAGGAACAAGGGCCCCACTACTGGCCGGGCTTATGTGATGCATGCCGAGGAGGCTGAGGCAGAGCCAGACTCGACACTGATTGCCGATAACCCTTTTGTTTAAGATTTTAATTTACTGTACAATTGCATGGATTTGATGCTTGCTTGAAGATTTTTTTTTGGGATTGATAACTTAGAAGGATTTAGGATGCATGCTCTACCTAGTTGAGACTAAGAATGTAACTGTTTGATTGAGAAACAAATTTATCGACCAATGATTTTAGGGGGTCAAGTTGCAATTTTTGAACTTGAAGGGGCTAATTTGTAATTTTTGAATTTTTGGGGAATGATATTTGGGTTAATTTTGTGATTTTTCGAGGATTTTGGGTTAATTGTCGAGAAGAAATTCCTTAAGTTCAACACTATTAGATTTGATGTTATGTTTTGTCGCATGGAGATATATATTGCAGGTGTAGCCACGCATGCATTGCTAGATTCAGGGGCTACGCATTCGTTTATATCTGAATCCTTCGTCAAGAGACCAGGAATCATACCAATAGCGATGGATTCAGGGTTCAGAGTATCTATCCAATCTAGATATCAGATGTTCACTTCTCAGATAGTGAAAAGATTGGAGCTTTATCCTTTAATTATAGAAATATACGATGCACGCAGATTTGATAGTGCTACCACTACCGGAGTTTGACATTAACTTGGGTATGGACTAGCTATCTTCTCATGGAGCAGTCATAGATTTCCGACAGAGGTCAGTGTCTGTCAGACTGCCCAATGAGAAGCCGTTTGTTTTTGAGGCAGCTAGACATCGGCAGATGCCGCACGTCATTTCCTGCTTGTGTGCGAGAAAGCTTATGAGGAGAGGCTGCCAGGCATTTTTTCCAGCATTGTGTCAGTATCTGAGCTAGTCGAGCAGAGGCTAGAGGACGTTCATGTGGTCAGGGAGTGCTTCGGTGTTTTCCCTGACGATGTTTCAGGCATCCCACCAGACAGAGAGGTGGACTTTTCAATTGAGCTCATGCCAGGGACAGTGCCGATATCTAAGGCACCCTACCAGTTAGAACCTACAGAGATGAAGGAGCTCAAGGATCAGATTCAAGATCTGTTAGATAAGGGTTTCATTCGCCCTAGTTTTTCTCCATGGGGCGCACCAGTTCTTTTTGTTAAGAAGAAGGATGGCAGCATGCGACTGTGTATTGATTATAGAGAGCTGAACAGAGTCACAGCTAAGAACAAGTATCCGCTTCTGAGGATTGATTATTTGTTTGGTCAGCTGCAGGGAGCGTCAGTGTTCTCCAAGATAGACATTCGATCTGGATACCACCAGCTGAAAGTGAGGGAGGCCGATGTTCATAAGACGGCCTTCTGGACATTTTACGGGCACTATGAGTTTGTGGTGATGCCCTTCAGACTGACGAAAGAGCCACTGATTTTAATGGATCTCATGAATCGTGTGTTTCAACCATTCTTGGATCAGTTCGTCGTATTCTTCATTGACGATATCCTGATCTATTCAAAGAGGAGGGAGGAGCACAGCCAGCATCTGAGGACAGTGTTACAGACTCTATAGGACAGATGATTGTATGCCAAGTTTAGCAAATGTGAGTTCTGGCTTGACATAGTGGCATTCTTGGGTCACATTGTATCTTAGGATAGCATAAAGGTCGACCCCAGCAAAGTGGAGGCGGTCAGAGATTGGCCATTTTCTAAGAGCGTGTCAGAGATCCGGAGTTTCTTGGGATTGGTAGGCTACTATATGAAGTTCATCCAGGGCTTCTCTTCTATTGCCGTGCCTATGACTGCCCTGACGAAGAAGAATGCCAAGTTTATCTGGGGACCTGAGTGTCAGAAGAGCTTTGACAGACTGAAGCTAGCGTTGACCACTGCACCAGTACTAGCTATGCCATCAGGGCAGGGAGAGTTTGTGGTCTATACAGATGCATCGAAGCTTGATTTGGGCGTAGTTCTGATGCAGCAAGACAGAGTGATAGCTTACGCGTCGAGACAGCTGAAGGTCCATGGGAAGAACTATCCGACTCATGACCTCGAGCTAGCAGCAGTGGTATTCGCCCTGAAGATCTGGAGACACTATCTGTATGGGGAGAAGTGCAGGATTTTTGCAGATCATAAGAGCCTAAAGTACTTCTTCACACAGAAGGAGCTGAATATGCGATAGAGGAGGTGGCTTAAGCTGGTTAAGCATTATGATTGTGACATTAGATACCACCCAGATAAGGCTAATGTGGTTGCAGACGCGTCCAGAAAGCTCGCAGTGATTGCTCATCTGTCAATGCAGAGACCGCTACAGGCTGAGATTCAGAGATTTGAGATTGCAGTTTATGCCAGTGGCGAGGCCCTGAATCTAGCTACTCTGACAGTACAGCCGACTCTGTGAGACAGAATCCGGACAAGGCATATTTCTGACGAGCAGTTACAGAAATGGAGACAGAGGGACGAGGCTAAGGGCCAGAGACTGTATACAGTTGTGGACGGCATAGTTAGATATAGGGACCGCCTATGGGTTCCTGACAGTGATTCCTTTCGAGAAGATATCTTGATCGAGGCCCACAGCAACCCGTACTCCATCGACCCAGGGAGTATGAAGATGTATAAGGATCTACAGACTCTCTATTAGTGGCCTGGAATGAAGCAAGATATTCTGCGATTCATCTCCGAGTGTTTGACTTGTCAGCAGGTCAAAGCAGAGCATCAGAGACCTGCAAGGAAGCTGAGACCGCTCCATATTTCCGAGTGGAAATAGGAGAATATCACTATGGATTTTGTGACAGTGCTTCCCAGGACTACTGGAGGATTTAATGTCATCTGGGTGATTGTTGATCGGCTCACTAAATCAGCTCATTTTTACCGATCAGGAAGAAATTCACCATGACTCAATATGCAGAGCTTTAAATCAGAGATATAGCCAGGCTGCATGGGATTCTAGTGTCCATCGTGTCAGACAGGGATACGAGGTTCACGTCTGCATTCTGGAAGAGTCTCCATCAAGCGTTAGGTACGAAGCTACTGTTCAGTACCGCATTTCATCCTCAGACAGATGGTCAATCAGAGAGGGTGATTCAGATTCTGGAGAACCTACTCCGATCTTGCATGATCGACTTCCAGGGCAACTGGCAGCCGAAGTTACCTCTTGTGGAGTTCACATACAACAACAGTTATCAGGAATCAATAAGTATGGCTCCATATGAGGCACTGTACGGGAGGAAGTGTAGGTCGCCAGTGTATTAGGATGAGGTAGGAGAGAGAGCAAAGTTGGGTCCGGATATTGTCAGACAGACAGCAGATCTAGTGGCCAGGATTCGGGAAAGGATGAAGACTGCACAGAGCCGTCAGAAGAGTTATGCTGATCAGAGGCGGCGAGATCTTGAGTTCGCAGTAGGGGATCAAGTCTTTGTGAAAGTCTCACCGATGAAGGGTGTGATGAGGTTCGGGAAGAAGGGCAAGCTCAGCTCTAGATTCATCGGACCATTCTATATCCTAGAGGGAGTTGGGACACTCGCTTATAGAGAAGCATTACCGCCGAATCTGGCGGGAGTTCATAATGTGTTCCACGTCTCTATGCTGTGGAAGTACATGTTGAATCCTTCCCATGTGCTTAACTATGAGCCACTTCAGCTGACACTGCACCTATCATTCGAGGAGAAACCCTCTCAGATACTGGACAGGCATGATAAGAGACTCCGAAAGAAGGTGATCTAGATGGTCAAGGTCAAGTGGCGGAATCATTCTGAGGAGGAGGCTACTTGGGAGACCGAGACCAAGATGAGGAGTCGCTACCCAGAGTTATTCGGTACGTTTTAATTTCGAGGATGAAATTTTATTTAGGGGTGAGAGTTGTAAGATCCAAGAATTCAATTCACGTAACCTGAATGCATGTAATTTAAGATTTTTTTTAAATTATGTGTTTAATTATTTTTGTGCATTTTATGCATAATTATTGTAAGATAGAATTTATTTCATGAAATTTTAAAGGTTCATACATTAAAGATTTTTAAGTGTATTTCGCGCTCGAACGGGGATCAGAGACCGGGGAATTATCAGGAAAATTTGTTTTATCACACGATTAAATTTTACTAATTAAAATAAGATGTTTTAAAGGTATTTTTCAAGAAATAGGCATTGTTGGGTATTTTTACCCGCCAGAGATTATTTTTCAGCGGTACGTAAATTTTATCGAATCAGGGGACTTTTTAAGGGTCGGCTAATATTTTCAAGAACTTACCAAAAAGAAATATTTTCGGATGTGTGTTTGAACTTAATGGGCCTACTTTTAAGTTTATTGGGCTTAAAACGCTTTTTAAACTTTTAAATGTTAACTTAGGGCCCATTACCTATTATTTAATTAGCTAATTTTTACTTAACCACACACTAAACCTAAAAATTTCCTCCACTCCCCACCAGCTGCATTCCCTCTCGGTTTCAGCACCACCCACGGCTGAGAAGCTTTGGCAATCACTTGTTCTTGCAACAAAAAATTCTCCGACTTAATTCCCGACGCTCGTTCTTTTGTTTTCTTGCGAAATATTTACCAGGCTCACATGTTCTTTTCCTTGAGCATCATTCACGCTGATAATAGGTGTCAGAGTTGTATGAAAGCATGTAAATCTTTCGATCTATGCATGTGGGTACCTCGGCGTCGGTTTATGTTTAAGTAAATGCATGTTTTTCTTTGTTCTCTCACGTTTTTCATATTTATGTGAAAGGGGCTGTCAATTTAGTTATGCTAGAGGGCTGTGCAGTCTGTGTATAATGATTTTTAGGTGCTGGAGATTCGAAATTTGCCAAGCTCGAAGGGAACTTGTTCGGTCTAACGTATGTGAGGGTGTTTGAGGACGAGATCGAGAGATTTCGGTTTGACAGCTGTGCATGGATAATTATCAGTCTTGTAGCCGACTCTCTTGGGTCAGTGGTAGGGCCGGGAAGGGGCTGGGAATAGCTGGTCTTGGTCCAGGAGCATATCGAAGGGGTTTAGTTGAGGGGGGGCTCGGGTAACTTTTTTTTGGAGAGGTTCATCGAGTGCTTGCGTGGGCGGGTTTCATGGTCAGTAAGGCAGCTAGGTCTGGTCCAGGAGGTCTTGGTGAGTTCGGTCTTGAGTCCAGCAAGGGTGTTTAGGTGTTGTACCTGTTACCTCGGTAGTTGGGACCAAGAGATTCAAGCTTAGTGCCTAGGAGTTCCAATGAGGGTTTGCTGAATTTTTCCAGCCACTGTCTAGGGTCATATTCTAAGGTTTGTGGGTTTGGTTTGGATGGTTTTAAGGCTGTAAATGAGTGTAATAGGTGTGGTAAAAAGATGGGAAAATTTTGGTTAGGTTTCGAGTCGATATTAAGGAGTTTGGAAACTTCGGGTCAATTTTACGGGTCCATGGGTAAAACGGTAAATTTTGGGCTTCTAGTGGCAAAATGGTCATTTTGCACCCGGGGTGAGATTTTGGTCCTTGTAGCACCCTGAGCACATTTTATCATGTTTTTAATGTTCATGCATCATTTTTATGATTTTTATGAAATTATGATAAATATGGTGCATGCTTGGTTTTATAGAAAAAGTTACGTATATGCATGTTTTATTAAGTGGTGAATATGATGATATTTTTGAAGGATGAGAACTGGTTGGGACTGACGATGTATATGTGTAAGATGACATGAGATATGATGAGCTGAGGCCAAGGCTCAGTGGACGGGTAATGTTGTCGCTGATGTCCTCGCCTGGTACCGTGGTTACAAGTTGATGGATCCATCGATAGAGCTGATACAAAAGTCACAACAAATGAACTGAATTCAATTAAATGAAAATGTATACGTATATGATGACACGAGATAACATGTTTTGACACGAGATGACATGTTTTGACACGAGATGATTTTACACGACACGTTTATGATATGCTTTTAAGTTCATGAAAGATATGTTGAGTATGATATTTTTCACTGCTGTGTGCCATGCATTTGTATTTGTTATTCCTGGTATAGGTGTGCTGAGTCTTTAGACTCAATAGGCGTGTTTGATGCAGGTGAGCCTGAAGATGAAGGGGACTGGAGGTGCCGAACTCTGAGTAGGCAGACCTGGTGCGGTGACACGACCCGGGAACCGCATGTTTTCCGCATTTTGATTAAGAGATTTTTAAAAGAGATGAATATTTTCATACGTTGATGATTTTATAATTTTTACTCGTTTATGTTTACGGTTGATCTTGGATGATTTTGGTTATTTTAAACTATGTTATTTTTATTTTCAAATAATTACGATTATTTAAAAGTTATTTTGAAAATGCAAGCTTTAAAAAAAATATTTTCGCACTTTTAAAATGAGTGGACGTTACAGAAAGGGAACATTAATGAACCGATCTCGTACCAGAATGAGATGGATTCCAAAACTGTTCAGATATGGGACTGTGCAGTTGAGGAGTGCTTAAAAGATTTAATTGGTACTACTCATATCATGAGGTGAATCTTCTTTTCAGTAGCTAATCACATAAGAACTCCAAAGTGGGTAACCCCCTGAGAAGTTTCTTGGGGTGCGTGTGAATGAGGACATAAGCCCGCTGGAAAGACTCCTCTAGATACAGTGGGACAAGCGTCGAATCCGTGGCCTTACAATTTGGGTCGTCGTTTTAAGGTCTTAGGGAAAATTGAGAAAGATAAGGTTTCAGGGGCAAAATGGTCATTTTACACTTGAATAATGTTAGACGTCCTGGCAGTGCCATAAATGCTGCAATGAATGATAAAATTTTTATTTTGAAAGTTTATGGGATTTTATGATGAAGAACGATAATGTTAAAAAATGTGTAGCATGCTTGATTTAAAAAAATGATATTATTGCATCTATTTTATAAAGTGATGGAAACGAGGAAAAATGTAAGAAGTGATTTAATTGTGATGGTAAGAAAATGTGGATTCGTGAGGGACGAGGCCCAGAAGGAGCCCATTTATGGGAGAAGTCTCCAGAAGGAACCCAACGATCGAATTTCCATCGAAAGAATATGATGATATGTAAGGTCAAGGTTCAGTCGATGGGTGAGAGTGTTACTGATGTCGCCGTCGACTATAGGCCAAGGCACATAACGGAAAAGTGGTTAATATTGCCTCGCCGCGTGGTACCATGGTTACAACTGAGATTGATCAATCGATCGAAGGATGAAAGGATGATCACAATGAATGAACAGAATTCAGCTTAGGGAATGTATATGTATATGTTTATGATGAAATGAAAATGATATGATGAAAGGAAAAAGTTTTAAAGTTTATACATATATATTAGTTGCTATCATGGTTAAATTTTGCTGAGTCATTATACTCACTAGGTGTGATTGATGCAGGTGAGAATAATTTTGATGATAATGGAGGACTTGATGGTTGAATTGGGCTGATGGTGCACATAACCCGATGACCTTTGATAGTTTTTTCGCATTACTCTGATTTTAAAGATTTTATGACGTTTATGATTTTTGGTGCTTTTGAGTGATTTTGAGAGGATTTAAGATGCTTATACTTTATATATGTAAGTATATTTGGTCGAAAGTATTTTAAAAAAAGAAATAAAAAAATTGCTAGTATATTTTAAAGAAAAATGAGTAGTAGACGTTTCACTTCATTTCTCAGATAGAACCAAAGAAGATTGACGAAGCTCTAAGTGATCCAATTTGGATTGAAGCAATTCATGAAAAGCTCAATCAATTAAAAAGAAATGGAGTATGACTTCTGGAACCTAGACCAAATCATTAATCAGTTATTGAAACTTGATGGGTTTTCAAAAATGAGATAAATGAGGAAGGAACAATAGTCAGAAACAAAATATAAGACTAGTGGCTGAAGGATGTAGACAAGAATAATGAATTAACTATTATATAACATTTGCTCCAGTATCAAGACCTAAAACTATCAAAATCTTTTTCTCCTTTGCATCAATCAAGAATTTAAAGTATTTCAAATGGATGTGAAGAGTGTTTTTTTGAATGATCTACTTCAATAAGAAGTTTAAATGGAAAAACTTCCTGGTTTTGCAGATCATTCCATTCAAAATCATGTTTTTAAATTAAATAAAACTTTTTGTGGTCTTAAACAAGCACCAAGAGTACAGTATGACACACTCTCTCTATTTCTTATTAATCATGGCTTTTACTATTGGAACAATTGATAAAACACTATTTAGGTTTGTCAAAAATCAGCATACACTCAGAGTACAAATATATGTTGATGATTTTATTAAGGAGTCAACTAACCTCAAACTCTGTGAGAAATTTTCTTAGATGATGCATGATAAATTTGAAAAGAACATGATAGGAAAACTAAAATTCTTCTAAATTACAAGTTAGACAACTCGAACCTAGAACTTTCATAAACCAGATGAAGTATATCATAAAGCTACAAAAAAGATTTGGCATAGATACATGCACAACAGCCCCAACTCCAATGAGTTCTTCAACTAAACTTGATAAAGATGAAAGGAGAATTTCAGTATAAGTAATCATGTACTGAGGTCTAATTGGTTCTTTATTGTATCTTACTGCTAGCATAACTGAGATAATACTTGTAGTTTGCATTTGTGCTAGATTTCAATCTGATCCTAAATAGTCTCATTATTTTGCTACTAAGCATATATTGAAATATTTAAAGCATATATTTTTGGCTATTCAGATGGAGACTATGCAGGTTGCAAGTTGGACAGAAAAAGTACTAGTAGTTTCTGTTAATTTTTTGGTGATATATTGATCTCTTGGTTTAGTTAAAAGTAGACTTCCATTGCCACCTCTACTGCAGAAGCCGAATATTTAATTGGTGGAAGGTGTTGCTCTCAAATGCTTTGGATTCAACAACAATTAAGAGATTATGGAAGCACTGCTTCTTAGTCACCTATCTTCCGAGACAATATATGTGCAATAGTCATCACTTAAAATCCAGTATTACACTCCAGAACCATCCGTACTGACATCAGATATCATGTGCGGAAGAAAGACATTCACTTGGAACATGTATATACTGATCAACAAGCAGCAGACATCTTACCAAACCATTATCCAAGGCTAAGTTTTGTTATTTCCATAATATTTTAGGCCACGTTGATTTATCTTAAACATCAATTAAGGAAGAATATTGTTTAGTATGACTAAGATTCTATAAAAATTTTATGTATTAAATAAATAATTTGTTATATTGATAAGATAGTGCTTCATCTGAAAATGTGTCATTACTGGAATTTCTCCAGTAATCTCTCTTTTCACTAGACCTTATCATATAATATATCACTTTATGCCATGTGATTATTTTATCATTAACCGACTCTTGGACAACCTACTGATTTTATTTTCAAAAACTTTTCTCGTGCTTTTGTGCAATTGGTCAGCCTGTCAGACCATCTTTCTTAAAATATTGAAACTAACCGCAAAAAAAGTTACACGTATCCTTGTGTTTGTAACTTTGCATCTATTCGTCTTCGAGCCTTCTATAAATGTAACAGTCAAAATCCTTCCAAACCATCAACATGTGAAAAGATGCAAAACGTAAAAACATATCACTCCTGACTCATATACATGAAATGCGGAAAAACGTATAATCCTCGGGTTAACGTACACACGCCTCGGCTCCGCCTACTCAGTCTTCGGCGCCTCCAATCTCCACATCATCATGCTCACTTTCATCATTCACATCTAGTGAATATAAAGACTCAACACACCTGAACCGGGATAACAAGTACATATACATAACATGAAACAGTGAAAGGTTCTGTAATTAAAATACATCACATGATCTTAAAAGCGTAAACTTAAACATAACATGTCAAAGCATAAACGTCTCCATAACATATCTCGTCATATCAACATATATGTGTTCATTTTCTTTTATCGAATTCAGATCATTAGTTGTGACTTTCGTATCAACTCTAATCGATGGATCCATCTACGTATAACCACGGTATCCGACGGCAGCGACATCAGCGATAGTTTTACCCATCCACTGTGACTTGGCCTTACATGTTCATGTTCGTGTTCGTATTTGTCACAACCAAATCCCATTCTTCAAAACATATCATCATATTCATCACTTATAAAAATCATGCTTGTACGCAAATTTCTTTAAAATCAAGCATGCAGCGTATTTTCGTATCTTCATCGAAATTCATGTTCATAATATCATATAAATTTTAAACATTGAATTCTGATGATCAGGGCGCTGCCAGGACTACTAACTCGACCCGGGTGCAAAATGACCATTTTGCCCGAAAAACCTAATTGATCATTTTACCTCTGAACCTCAAAATTTCGACCCGAATCAAACCAAAATTATTAAAACACCTCAAAACACATTTATAATCATTTCCTAGACGTAAGCTCGAGCCCATGCATTAATTTCTATAATCCGTTTAAAAAATTGGACCGAAAACCCTGTTTTAACCCGAACTCAATCAAACTTAAATCATAGTTCAAAGACTCCTAAGCAAACTCCGTATGACCTAATTTAACTGTAAATAACCTTAGTCATATCGACATATCAACACCGAAACGATTCATAAGCGCTAAAACCACTACCCCATCTACACTGGGCTTGCGCCTAGGCGCTGACACTGTGGTGCTACGGCGCTTGGTTACCGCCTAGGTGCCCAGCATCAACGCTGCGGCGCCTAAAGAGCAGAGCGGCGGCGCTAGCCCTACAGATCAAAAATTCCAAACAACATTTGAAGCCAACCTCTACCCCACGTTCAAGTAGCCCGATCCAGGGTCGAACCAACCCTTCCTAGCCCACGTTAAGACCCTCCTGGATCGACCTACCTGTGGTCCCTAGCCCCATGCACGTTTCTCTCAACCCTTCGCACAACCTAGCCGTCCCAAGCCCTAAATCGAGGAAACCTGATCGTACCATCACAAAACCAACTCACGATCTGATCCTAACATCTAAACACCATAATTCAGACGTGTTTGAGTCCTCTACCTCCCCATCCAGGCATCCCCTTCAACCAAGAGACAAAACGTGAGAATCAATTCATAAAAATTGGTTTCCTCTATGAACATGCATATAAAACCCACATAAAACTCGTATTATGGTGTGAAAGACGAGAAAACAGAAGATACAATGAAAGTGAGGCGAGATATGGACACCAGAGGGACATGACAACGTTTCTTAAGAAAATTCTATAGGAATCCGATCACTCCTGCTGTTGGAACTCGTGGAGGGTGCTGGGAAAATGGGGAGGGGCGGCCGAGAGAGTTGAGGGTGGGAATAGGGTTTTAGTGCTAATGGGCCTTTAATGAAAATAGTTAGGAGGAGTAGGAGTTTAGGTTCAAAATATATTAAAATATGCCCATTAAGCCCATAAACACTCCCGAAAAATATTTCGTTTAGGTACATTTTTGAAAATATTGTCCGAAGCCTCAAAAAGTCCTCTGACTCGCTAATTTTTGTGTACCGGTTTAAAATACGATCCGACGAATAAAAATACACAACCAAGTCCCATTTCGAAAAATATCACTTAATTACACGATATATTAAATAATTAAAATTAATTATTTAATAAAAATATTTTTTCTCAATTATCATCGGTCTCCGTTTCTCGTTCGAGCGCGAAATACTTCTAAAGGCCCTAATGTGGGGACCCGGACGCTAATTCATTTCTTAATCGTCTGTGGGAATAATTAAATCAATTATAATAAACAGGGTCTAAATTTTCTTTTTTTTTTAAACATACAAGTGTCAAATGCAGAACGTAATGGAATTCATTCGAATATATACATCGAAAACAAAGTACAAGTCTTGTACCATATGCATTTAAAACTAAGGTTTAACGACTACATATCAAGTGTTCAAACCCTATCTAACATCCAAGTTCGTAGTCTCCACTCTAATCACGATCTCTCTTCATCTCCTCGACCCTAATCCTGTCCCACCAGTTGTCATGCACACATACAAACACGACAACAGCCGGATAACTCCGGTGAGAAATATATCCCAGTATAAATCAACGATACATGCGATCATATAACCAATATAAAGCATGAGACATGTAACACCCCAGATTTGACGACTGTCCTCACTGTACCAAAACGAGTCTTTCCAGCGTGCTTATTTCCTCACTCACACGCACCCCGGAAAACTTCCCAAGAGGTCACCCATCCCAAAATTGCCTCAAGTCAAGCACGCTTAACTTTGGAGTTCTTATGTGATGAGCTACCGAAAAGAAGATGCACCTTCGTGATATGAGTAGTACAAATCAAATCTTTTAAGCTTTCTTCAACTGTACAGTCCACTACATCGAATAGTCTCGGAATCCCTCTCATTCCCATGTGGGTCGGTTCATTCATGTTCCCTCCACCTAGAAGCCTGCTAGGAGCCGTTCATTGTCCGTGCAACTGATGGCACCGGCGATCACCCCCCGCCCTCTTTGGCCTCGGGCCTCACATGCCCACCAGCTTCCGCTTGGTTCGTCCCCGAACAACACCGTACTAAGAGAGGTCGGCTCTGATACCAACTGTAACGCCCCAAATTTGACGACTGTCCTCACTGTACCAAAACGAGTCTTTCCAGCGTGCTTATGTCCTCACTCACACGCACCCCGGAAAACTTCCCAAGAGGTCACCCATCCCAAAATTGCCCCAAGTCAAGCACGCTTAACTTTGGAGTTCTTATGTGATGAGCTACCGAAAAGAAGATGCACCTTCGTGATATGAGTAGTACAAATCAAATCTTTTAAGCCCTCTTCAACTGTACAGTCCATTACATTGAACAGTCTCGGAATCCCTCTCATTCCAGTGTGGGTCGGTTCATTCATGTTCCCTCCACCTAGAAGCCTGCCAGGAGCCGCTCATTATCCGTGCAACTGATGGCACCGGCGATCACCCCCCGACCTCTTCGGCCGCCCCGGGCCTCACAAGACAGATATCAGTAATATGTATCAAAATCTGAAAACATTATTCAATATAAATCTGATAATCAACTCCTGACTCCATATCTCAGACTAAACTCATTCCTAGTCTAGGGATCCCGGTTTCCAGACGTTGGCATACTATATCGAATCTCAGTAATAGAAGTAAATTCACCTCTAATCAAACATCGATATAAACCAAACATCCAGTGTCTTGACCTATCCGTCAAAGATTTTGGCACCTCCGCCAATCACTATCCTGCGACAATGTGCAATGGGCCAGTGATGATTCCATCACCATTTGAACCTTCTATCACAAGACCAATCATCTAATACATGCTTCCTATAAACCAATAGAACAAGCATATTAATCCAAATCAATGTACACAATAACAATCAGTATGTGGTTTAGGGAAACTCAAGTATTTCACCCTCGAGTCTTTCTCCCGGATTGACATTAACTTATACCTTTCTTTAATTGTAGTTCTGACAACGTTCAAGTCCTGAATTTGAAGTCTGTCAATACTCAATCTGGAAATGACAATATCAAGAAGTATAATATCAATATACTGCTCAAATCAATACCGAATCTGATCAATCTGAATCTAACTCAAAATCAACGGCATGACGGAACAATCTGAATATCCCCGTCAATTCAATATCAACAGATATCAATTACCACAACTCATAATCGATACAACACAAATCTGATATCAATCTCAAGCAAATCAACTCTGAAAATAATAACAATTCCATATTGTATCTGTTCTTCAATCCGGTTTCGATTATACAATGTCTAACATGTCGAGAACACCATATATGAATCATATCCAATTTTGGTAATGCCATAATTTTAAATCATAACAAAACTTAAGAAAACTTACGTCCAGTTGTAGCCTGCGTCGATAGGAACACAGTACTGAAGTCGGATTCAAATTCTGACAGGCGGATCTTCCACAATCACAAATCTAAAATGTAAAAAGGCGTAAGGATTTTTTGCAAATTCTCTGAAGCTTTTCTTGATTTCTTCGTTGATTAAATCTGAAGGAATGACCAATATACATATCCACTTGCATAGGTAAGAAACGTGGCTCATCCTTGGTTCAGCACGTCTCGCGCATATGCGCGAGACCTACTGGTCTCAGCACATAACATCTCGGCAGCTCACGCATATGTGCGCCCATCTTCCGCGCATATGCGCGAGGTTCTCTGGAATTGGCATTGGCTTCTCGCACAGCTCGCGCATATGCGCGCCTTCACTCCGCGCATATGCGCGAGGTCTTCTGCCCATTTCGCGCATGTGCACGCATTCTGTCGCGCATGTGCGCGAATGGTACTGTCCTCGCACATTAAATCTCCCATGCAATCTCATCTTCGTGTCTCAAAACGATCCTTCATAATCATATCCAACCATAATCAACAATTACAGATTATCAGAATAAAAATTTCAGGCATTACACCTAATAAATGAAGTCCTAATAAACCATGAAATAAAACACATATCGATCCAATAATCATGTATTTAAAGTTTTAAAATAATTAAACACATATATTAGTAAAACCCTAGATTGCATGCAGTCAAGTTACGTAGTTCAAATTTCTAGACCTTACAACGAATGATGGCATTCAAGCCACCAATGTGGCAATCACTAAGAGCTCGATCTGATTGGCATGAAATAAGGTTGCGAATGTGGCATTCCAAAATCAAGCCCACTAATTTGGCATTCACCATAAGCCCGACCACATGATCAGCAATATTTATGGGATTCTTAGTCTATGGCTGTTTATTTGAGCTAACTCTCTCCAGTTGGCGTCGATAATAATATGTTTTAACTGTCTTCTGAACAGCTCAGATAATCAACATACAAGTTTATTACTTAACCAATCTTGGTAACAAGTCAAAAGGTCTTGGACCTTCATTGATATGTGTCATTTTTACTTGTTCTATTGTATTAGTTTTGTGTGTGTTTGTATTTTGTGTGTGTGTGCATTTCATCTACATTTTGTTCGTTTTAGAATTAATATATGCATTTGATCATGACTCACTAGTACTTGATGAATTTGCAAGTGAAATGGCCGGAAAACTGAAATCGGGGGAGAAGGATACAAGCCACAAGAAAAGGGAGTGAATTTGGCAGAAGAGTTGGAGCTCAGGCGGTAGAATCTTACCGCTTGGGTGCGAAGATGGTTTTCCAGACAGAAGAGTTGGCACCCGGGCGGTAGAATCTTACTGGTCGGGCGCGAGGTGTGCCTTTTTGAAAAGTGGAATACAGAGGAGTCGACGCTCGTGCGTTAGAATCTTACCGCTCGAGCTTTGTCGCCCGAGCGCGAGTGCTTTACCGCTCGAGCGCGAGTGCTACACGAAGAAAGTAAAAATACAGAGGAGTCCGCACTCGGGCGATAGAATCTTACCGCCTGAGCGGGACAAAAATTGAAAAAAAATTTGTGACGATGATTTCTTACCTTCCACGGGATGCTTGCCAAGGGGGCTGCAAAGTTGGCATATAGGGCACAAAAAATAGATATTATTCAGCAGCCACAAAGTGGGGAAAGGAGAAGAAAGCTTGGAGTTGAAGAATTGAAGATTTCCGAGCAACGTTCTTTGTGTTTTCGTCAAGTCTAGTATTTCTAGCTTAAAACTTCTTGTTTAAATATTATTTTGCTTATTTTGATCATGAATTCTAGTAGCTAAATTTCATTATTTGTTGGGATTTAAGGGGATCTTACCCCGAACCCATGTTTAGTTAATTTATTTATCGACTTTTTATTTATTCTTGATTGTGCTATTATTTTCATTGCATTATTAAAGTGTAGATAACTTTAATAATAATCTCATATTGTGAGTTAGTTCAAGAGAATAGCCCATGATAGAAACGAGTAGCATAGTCCGTGGATTTACAATTTACATAGAAATATGAAATCGGATATACGTCGATAGTCATAGTCCAGTAGGTCGAAAGTTAGGGGATTTCACAGAACGACATGCAATTTATCTTTGATAAATTATTAAAGAGATTTAATTACTTCAATGTGTTGAGTTAGTTTGACATAGCTCGAGAGGACGTGTTCAATTGGTTAGAAAATCATGTCAAAAGCGTGGATCATTATCGAATTGAATTAATAAAATTAGCAGGGGCAGGTGAACCGAAATTCCCAACAAATTCATTTTTCGTTGAATCTTGACTCAATCATTTTAGCTTATTTAGTTCAGTATTTATGGCGTGAATCATTTCGTTGAGTTTTATACAAATCATCGTAGTAGTAAGCAATCATTCAAATTATCGGTGCTAAAGCTTTAATAATTAGAAATAATAATTACAAAATACAGTCACTGGAGGAACGATACACGTACTCTTGTATACTATATTATTACTTGACATCGTGCACTTGCGAATATATCGAACTTAAATTTAATTGATTTTTACCAATGATTTTACAGTGCAAGTTTTGATCGATCATTCATCTTGTTTGGTTTTCATATTTACTACTTGGCCAGTTTTTGTTTTAAGTCAAAAGGCCCGGATAGCTTGCGTTCTTATCTCATTACTTAGCCAAATATGGTTTCAATTTTGTGCGAGTCCAGACAGTCATCCAGCTCGGGCTTCTTATCTCATTACTTAGCAAAATATGGTTTCATGTTTATATGAGCTCGGACATCCATCCAGCTATGGTTTCTTAAATCATTACTTAGCCAAATATGGTTCCAAGCTTATATAGGCCCGGGTGGCGATCCAGTTTGGGTTCGTATGTTATCACTTAGCCAAATATGGCTTCAAGTTTAGAAGTTATTGGATGACAATCTTGCCCTGTTTTTTTTTTTTTTTTTTTGTATTTACTTGGCCAAATTATTTGTTTTAGGTCGCATATGCTCGGATTCTTACCTTCTTACTTGACTGAATTCTAGGTTGTAAATTATAAGTGTTCTGGTGGCAGTCGATTAAGCTTTTGGAAGATTACCTAGCAATATTAATAAGATAGAGACTATTACAATCATAAAACGACTTACCATTTATAAAATCAAAATGGTTACTGTAATTCTGAATCCAAAATACTGAATATGGCATACAAATAAAGGAAAATTAAACTAAGGGGCTCTGAGGGTTGGGGTTGGCCACATCTTGGTCCGCATGCCTGGACACCTCACCTTCCTCGGACATATCGTCAAGGGCCTTCTCTGAATCCAGAAATAAGGCCGGTGCTCAGCCTCATAATAGCCATTAGCACGGAATTGAGCCAAGCAATTCTTGAACCCCTCGTCAAAGTAGACTACAGCCCTTCCGGTGCAGAGTCTCTCAAAATCCGAGGATTGAATGAACTCCTCCTTTTTCTGAGCCCATGTGGCATCGGCCTCCTCTTAATGCTTCTCTGCCTCATCCATCAAGCATTGAATCCTCAACTCGGCCTTCTTGAAGTTGTCTTGAGCACTCTCTAGCTAACAACGGAGATTATGAAGCTCAACATCATGCTCTGACTTTATTTCTCGCATCTGCTGGGTCAATTTCCCGTGCCGGGCCAAGATATCGTCTATGCTCTTGGCGTTGACCTAGGCTGTGGTTCGGGGCTTTTTGGCTTAAAGTACGTACTTCCTAGCCCAAGCAATGGTCTGACAAAAAGAGATACAAGTTAGCAATAGAAGACCACAAAGGGGAACGACATAAACAGTAATTTAGGATAGAAAGTTACTTGTATAATCTTGATGGCCATTGACTATTCAACTAAGGAGTCCAGGGCTGATTGAAAGATCCCTAAGTCCACGAAAGAGAATAAATTTTGGATATGCGCCAGAAATGATATGTTTGAGCTGCGGGGGTGGCAGGCCCCCTCCAGAATCATACCGGAGCCGAGCCTCTTCCTTTAATCTAACCTCATCGGCCTTGAATTGCCTCAGTCTTAAAGATTTTTCAGTTTGGGATTCAGGAGGACATGGTCCTTGATCTTCTCCTAAAGGTCCGGATGGTCCAGGCTCGGATATATATGGCCAGGTTGGGCTATGGAGTGTGCGAGCTCAGTTTTTGACACACAAGATCATCTAAATAATCTTTTAATTCTTAAACATAGGATTCATATGAGGAAGACATCTCAACATGAAGACGTAAATAAAATAAACAAATATGGCATACAAAATGCTGGTCAAAAAAGCTCTCGAAAATTTGATAGGGTAACAGCTCGAAAAGAAATAAGGATGAAAATGAAAGGTAGAAGCTCTTATTTATAGCTGGAATAGGGTATCCTGAACCATCCGATCATGATGTAATCAAGGGCCTAGATCTTGCTGGGTAGCTGTACAAATGCCTCGGGAACCGGGTTGTTAGAGAATCTCATACGTTCGTTCATGAACGGTTCTGATCTACATCTAGACTGTCCAAAGTGCCAAGTAAGATCCAACAAACACAAAACAAATACAAGTGGTTGAACAAGAGGGACTCGGATCCGACCAAACTCTTTAGTCTAAACTTCATTCTTCTTTTAGACTAAAGAGATGAAGGTACAATCGACGCTCCCTAAATTGCTATATCTGGTAGATCCAAGATCATCCTAGAATTGGCCCCGACCCAATAAAGCCCAGGCCTCTATATGTATCAAGGGCCCAGCTACCGAGCCCAGAAGTCTGAACCCATATGTCCGAGCCCATGAATCTCTAATAGGGCCGATCTCATCAGCACTGTTTACTAGAAGTCTGAGCTCACTAATGTGTCCGGGAAGTCTGAGTTCTAATGTAGTTAGGAAATATGAAGACACTTTCGTTGATAAATAAGAAACTCTGATATATACGAGATTTGATCAAATCTCATCAATATAAAGCAATATTATTAGCCGCCATCAAGAGTCCTAACTGTTGGGGTCACTGAGTTCTATCGATGATGTTTCTTATTTAAATAAAGTTTTATCTTAACAAGAATATTACTATTATAAAGTAAATAACCTCTTTTGCCTCTATAAATACCAGATATTAACTACGGTTATAAACACTCACAGTCTCTTGCTTACTTAGCACTACTGTATCTCACTCTTGAGTTTTAATCTTTAAATTAACAATGTCTTCAATGTCACTACATCCCACGTCTGGGGAAAAAGTAGAATGAGTACGACCTTAAAAGCCAAAGAGGAGAAAAAATATATCAATAAAAACACATTGGTTAAAATGCAAAATAATATTTACAACACTTCCTCAGTCTTGATTACAAATCATCAACACCTATCCCCACACTGTCAATTTCTGCCGTTTAATCACAAAAACTCAAAACTAAAGTATATTCTATAAATGTACAAGAACTAGGCATGTGGCACGATCCGAGATAAGCCTTTTGTCTAATATAGAGACCCATACACACAAAACATGACCATTATCAAACCAACTCAGCACATGGCTAACTTCTAGGCGTCATTTTCCAGAATGGTTGCAGCAGGGGAGTTCCCAGAAACTGATACAGATGAATAGCACTGATAGAGGCCTTGTCATATTCGTTGGGTCCGTTCTCTTTCCGATCTGCTGCTGCTAAGTTTCCTTTCACCATTTCCTATGGCTCTAGGTGGAGTACAAGGTTGTCCCCAGCGCGAGTTCTGGATTGAATGCGTTTTGGGATCATATTTATGTGAAGCAAGATATGACAGAGCTGTAACAACGTCGGCGATCATGGGTCGTAAATTAGGTTGCTCCTGAGCACACATTGCTGCAACAGCAAGAGCTTGGTACAGTCCCCTTGTCGGATACTGACCTTGGAGTGCTGGATCAGCTCTGTGAAAATTTTCTCCTATCCTTGAAAAGAGGTCTCGCCTAGTAAAAACAAGAAGAGAAATGTAAAAGTTCTAGAGCATTAACAATCATAGATTTTTCTTGAACTCGATTATAAAATTTCATCAAAATGTCAGAAAGTAAAATAAAAAATTACATCATGTGGTCAGTACAATCAACTCAAGTCAACCTTGAAAAAATCCAGCACCCAAACTCTGATCAGCAGTGAAATTAAAGCTTCAGCACAAATGGAAATTTATATCGAGTTACTCAAGTTCAAAAAGTGTGAACTTTTTCTCCAATTATCAATTAAATTCGAGTTTAATGTTCATTGATGCAATGACTAAAATGTCGTTAGGCCTTTATAAATACTGAACCCAGACTAAAAAGTACTCGAGCGGAGCTTTAAACGAGCTCACGAGTGACTAGGGTTTCTTGCACCTATGAACCTGTTAAAATGAGAACTTACCCATGCAACCGGATTGTGTTCTCCACCAGTTTTTGAATTGTCAACAGCTTTCCTGCCTGAAATAATCTCAAGAAGAACTACACCAAAGCTATATGTTAGAGTAGTTGCACGTCGAGCCAAGTGTTGACCAAGTGTTCACAATGAAACTCTATGTATAATGGATCTTTATTTTAATAATATTTGAAATTATTATTTTGGCACATCTTTATCTGTATACCCATGCTAGTTGCATAGATAAAGTCCTTGAATATATGAATAGTAGAAAGAATATGAGATGCTCATATGATGAGTATCATGAAACTCATATTTGGAATACTGTATATTCTAAACAGTTCCTAGTCGATTCAGCCGCCGCTAAGAAGGATATAGGCCGCTCGAGTTCGAACTAGTATCTGCGATGTGAGTACCATGTTACATTGGTAGGGGACATTGTGATGTCCGAGCATGCAGATAGGTGGTCCTTGTAGAGTGCACTGAACAACCCTCCATAAAGGACTTTCCAAGTGGTTCTCACTTATCGAGTGGAAACGTCATAGTTTATGGTTGTACACCATTAGTCCTTATGACCCGGGACAACATTGAGACTCTATGTGCTAGAATTACACTTTGACTTGTTTACCGACTCTCATGGGGTCATCAGGTGGCAAGGTTGGGTGTTCTGTCGAAACATATAGGAGTCGATGCATTGTAGTCGGGGATTCACCGCTTACCTTCGGGTATGGATATCCTATGTGTTCTCATGTATGTGTAGTATGAAATCTCTGATCAGAGTATGGTGGTAATTATGAAATGGGTTTCATAGATTACACCATCGATGCAACTACGACATGACACATAGTATCGATTCATTGACAACTCTCGATATACCAATGGTTGTCGAATCGGTCAGGATATATAAGTTGAAGGGACCGTATTGTACGCTATACATATTTGAATGGTTCTTGCAGGCACTATCATTTGACACCTAGGGAATCATGTAAGCGATGCTGCTAGGCGTTTAACATGATTGGTTGGGTACTATCAGACTTGAGTTCTGACATTCTTGTTATCAAGGAGTTGATAAGTAAGAATGGAGCAATTGGGGTAAGGACATGTTTAGTCCGAATCACATGGAGATGTGAACTCACGGCTAGTTGTATCAATGAACCATTGAGGGCCACACAAGTACTAGCTTTCTAGATCCCGTTGAGAAGTAAAATAGTTCAATGTGTTGAACGGCTTATAAAAGAGTTTATAAGCGTAAATAAAATAGAAGTATGACTTCTATAAGGAGAATGTAACTTTTAATCCTAAATTAAAAGTTGGCCAAACGAGTAATGTATTTGAAAATTGTGATTTTCATATACATTATTATGGACTAAATTAAATTAATTCAAGTGTTGAATTAATTAAACACTAGTGGACCTAGTAGAGTCCAAATAATTAAATTAATTCAAGTGTTGGATTAATTAAACAACATTGGGCCTTGTAGAGCCCAATTAGAAACAATTATTAAACTAGTGGACTTGAGTAATATCAAGTAAAGGTTAAATGGTCTCAAATGTGTTTGAGACAATTTAAATAAAAGTCAATGGGCCTTGTAATTGTTACAAGCCCAAGTAAAATGCATGCTTGGAAGGTGAAGGGTTGGAGAAACCTTTTTGCTTTAACTTTTTCCACAACCAAGAAAATACTCCTCTCCTTTGGCCGATTTTTCATGTTCATTTCTCCTAATTTTTGTTCTTCAATGGTTGGACAAAACACTTACTTCTCAAAGAAAAATCCTCATATTTTTCTAGTGCAAAATATGAGGGGATCTTCCTAGTTGGTGGTGGGCTTGATTTTTTAACAAGGAGTGTTCAAAGGGGAGGCTTGTAGATTGTCATCCTTGAAGAGCTTAGTTGTTTATCAACTAAGTTGGAGCTATCATCAATCTTGAGAGATTGATGGGTAAAAATTCTAAACACCCTATGTATGACATATTGTGTTTTGTATTTGCTACATATCTTAGTAGAGGTGTTCGGTTTTCTTGAAAATAAAATTTTAGACTTCCGTTGCGCATTTGAACACCTTATTCGATCCTCTTTCAAGTGGTATCAGAGCTAAGGATACTATTTCGTGTAGCATATACATAATATTATATTGAGGTCGATTTCTAACCGCATGAGATGAATTTTTGCAACAAAAATCGAGGCCGTCGTGGGGTGTTTTTGGGCAGCAAGTTGGTGCCCATTTCGGGCAGCTCGGGCTGCCCGAGGGGCTGCCTATGAGGGCTGCCCGAACAGCCCCTAGTTTTTAATAAAAAAAAAAATTTTTTTGTTGGTCGGAATCCGGCGACGGTGATGACGACTAGGTTTCTAAAAGTATTTTGGATTATCAAAGTGTCGTGGACCTTGATTTTGTTGGGCCATTAGATGGCTAACATATTTGTGAATTTTAAATAGGTCAAAATGTTTTTTTGATGAAAAATGTGTTTTTGGGCCCTTAAGTTTAAAATTACAAAAGTTGCAAATATTTTCTCATGAAATAAATAATTGAAGTTGGACTTTAGTTATTTATAGTAAATGGTGATTTACAAGAAATTCGGTTATAAATAAATTAATTGGAAAGTACACAAAAGAGTTTGTATACTTTGTTAATTTAGTTTATAATCGTGGCGGTTAGTGATTGGATCAAGATATATAATATTGGATCAATTGATTATTGTGATAATGAATTGATAGTGTATGATATGTGATATTATGCATGATGGATGATCAAAAGCCCAAGCCCAATTTGCTAGGTGTATGCTAGGATATTTTGTGTTGAATGATTGTAATAATTATCAATTTATAAAGTGGGCTTGGTTTATGGCTCGTTCCCACCCCATGAGATGTATCCCTATTTGCCATGGATATTTATTTGTAAATATTAGAATAGTGGAAGATCAAGATTGGAAGATGGTGGCCTTGATGATTATGAAGATCGAAAACATGTAAATATTGAAAGCTTATGTAATAGTTGCATTTGCATCCCTTGCATTTCCCAAGGATTGGACCTAGGCCCGTGCTTAACTCACACGGGCAATTAGTTTTGGGGCGATTGATCATCCTTGTTTTGTTTACTGTTTATAATATATACATGATATGTTATAAATAATGAGTATGTGCGTTATTATTATGATAATAACAAAGTTGCATGAATCCGACAAACATACGATCAAACATGGCGAGCTTTTAAATAAAATTAATGATGAGACCTTTCAAAATTAAAAACCCTCATTTTGAATAAGATTCAAAATTAATATCAAGCCCGAAAAGGGAAATTATAAAGTTGTTTATAATTTCCATGTCTTCCATCGACAATGGGTGCATGATGAACGCTATCCGTGCTCGGTGCTCGGCTCATATTATTGGGGGGGCCCTGGGTGCCGGTGCCGGAAAGCTGTGACATCCATTGACATGGTGATGTGAACTACGTGGAACTCCCATGATTTCGGCTCATATTATTGAGGGAACTCATGGCGACCGTCCATTAAGGTTCAACATCGATGGGTAAGGCTTGACACGTAAAGATGAACGACGTCATATTATTGGGTCCTAATCAAACGTGAGACAAAAGTTTGCGTAGAGGGTTGCATGGAGATGCAATTGGAAACTACCTTTTAGTTATTGTGATTGGCTGATATTATTCGGGATCATAATTCGCTAATTGGACCTTGCGTACCTACTGAGGAAAGGAGTTTCTCGTTTTCACTAGAGGGTAGTAAAAGATGTCAAAACAGTGGGAGTAAAAATTTATGAAGTAAAAGTCCATACGTCATATCTTACTAAATATTTTAAAATAGTCATTAACATTTATTTGTTTTACTTTTCAATACTTTTTTACAATGTCTTTGATTCGCAATCCGCTATCTGTAATACTCGACAAACACGTATTAACCGGACCTAATTACCTCAATTGGCTAAGAAATCTAAAAATCGTCTTGAATTTGGAAAGGATAGCGTATACACTTACTAAGTCGTCCCCTGTTGAGGCTCCGACTGACTGCACTCCTGAAGAATTGCAGACTTACAAGGAATGGTGTGACCAACACTTGAAAGCCAAGTGTTATATGCAGGCTTCTATGAAAGATGAGAAGTCGGTTCTTTATGTGGGCTCTTCATCTGGTACGAAGACTGGTCCACATGGGAAGGGAAAGAAGCGTTCTTTCCAACGTCTCAAGAAGAACGTGCCCTTGAAAAGGCAAGCTCCGAATCCCGTTGTGGCAGCCACACCAGTAAAGGCTGACAAGACTGCTGATATTTGTCATCACTACAAAAGGCCTGGACATTGGAGGCGTAACTGCAAAGAATATCTTGCCCAGAAGAATTCTGGAAACGGTATGTTCTATATTGAAGTAAACATTTCAATTAACTCTACTTCTTGGGTATTGGATACCGGCTGTGGCTCACATCGCTGTAATGATTTACAGAGGATGGGAAGAAGTAGGAGACTTAAAGAAGGTGAGACCTTCTTGAGGTTGGGCAATGGAGCAAGAGTTGCTGCCAAGGCTGTGGGAAATGTTTACTTATTGTTGAACAATGATTTTAAGTTGATTTTGAGAGATGTTTTGTTTGTACCAGATTTGGTGAAAAACATTGTTTCCATTTCTATGAAAGATAAAGATGGATATTCTTGTTTATTTAGCAGAGGTGTTTGCAACATTTACAAGAATGAATGTTTAATTGGTACTGGAGAACTTGAAAACGATCTCTACACCTTAAAATTGAAAGATATTCCACTAAACAATGTATAAGCAATAACAAAAACAAACAAGCGAAAACAAGATACTCTAAATTCGGCACAATTTTGGCATGCTCGATTAGGACATATTTCCCTAAGAAGGATGAACAAGTTAGTGGGAGTGGGCATGTTTGATATGTCTGATATTAATGCTCTCACGACTTGTGAATCATGTCTAAAAGGAAAGATGACCAAAATTTCCTTTAAGGGCCAAGTGGAGCGAGCCAAAGGGTTATTGGATTAGATCCATACCGATGTGTGCGGTCCGCTTAGCATCACCACTAAGCTTGGACATGCCTACTTCATCACCTTTACCGATGACTTTTTGCGGTACGGGTACGTGTATTTGATGAAATACAAGTCTGAAGCCTTTGAAAGGTTCAAAGAATTCAGAAGTGAAGTAGAGAAACAGTTAGGGACAAAGCATCAAGACACTTCGATCGGATCGAGGTGGTGAGTACTTGAGTGCCGAGTTCCAAGAGTATCTTAGGGAGAATGGGATTCTCTCGCAGTGGACTCCGCCCGCTACACCGCAGTTGAATGGTGTTTCGGAGCGTCGTAACCGGACTTTGATGGACATGGTTCGGTCTATGATGGGGTTCACGGAGTTGCCGCCATCCTTTTAGGGATATGCGCTTGAGACAGCGGCACTGTTGTTGAACAATGTCCATTCAAAGGCAGTTGATAAGACACCATATGAGATATGGATGGATAAGCCTCCCAAGTATTCTTATCTTAGAATATGGGGGTGCCCTGCTTATGTGAAGCAGGTAGTGGGAGATAAATTGGATAATCGATCCATTTTATGTTACTTTGTGGGATATCCAAGGAATTCTGTTGGATATTATTTCTATCATCCCCAAGAAACAAAGCTGTTTGTTTCTAGGAATGCAACTTTTTTGGAAAAAGAATTTCTATTGGATAGAAAAGGGGAGATGATATAACTCGAAGAGGTTCGAGAGACACCCACAATTATAGAACCCACACCCGAAAAGCCAAGAGAGGAGATACAAGCTCCTAGAAGATCTGAGAGAGTCTCGAGACCACCTATGAGGTATGGTCTGCTTCTTGAAGAGGGCCATGATGAGCCTAACCATGGATGTGATCCAAGGACCTTCAAGGAATCGTTATCTGATGCAGATTCATCCAAGTGGATTGAAGCACCGGAATCTAAGATGAATTCCATGCATTCGAACCAAGTGTGGAATCTCGTGGATCTACCTGAGGGAATTGTTCCCATAGGGTGTAAATGGATTTACAAGAGGTAACTTGGGGCGGATGGGAATGTATTGACCTTCAAAGCGCGATTGGTAGCAAAAGGATATATTCAAAGACAAGGAGTTGACTTTGAGGAAACCTTTTCTCCAGTTGCAATGTTCAAGTCCATTAGGATATTGCTAGCCATAGCTGCATGGTATGACTTTGAGATATGGCAGATGGATGTCAAGACAGCCTTTCTTAATGGGGATATTAAGGAAGAGATTTACATGTCTCAACCTGAAGGGTTTACATCTGTCAGAAGTGAGCATATGGTATGCAAACTTCAGAGATCTATTTATGGTCTAAAGCAGGCATCTAGGAGTTGGAACCTTAGATTCGATAGTACAATCAAAGAGTTTGGTTTTCCTAAGAATCCTGAGGAACCCTGTGTGTATAAGAAGGTCAGTGGGAGTGCTGTGACATTCCTGGTGCTTTATGTTGATGACATTCTACTCATTGCGAATGATGTAGGAATGTTGCAATCAACCAAGATATGGTTAGAGAGTAAGTTCTCGATGCAGGACTTGGGTGAAGCATCTTTTGTATTGGGAATATAGATCTATAGAGATAGATCAAGAAGATTGCTTGGTCTCACCCGTCCACATACATTGATACCATCGTGAAGAGGTTCTCGATGGATGAGTCCAAGAGAGGACATCTACCAATGTGTCATGGTGTGTTCTTATCCAAGTCTATGTCTCACAAGACTGATGCAGAGATAGCGGCGATGACACGCATTCCGTATGCATTTGCAATTGGTAGCATCATGTATGGGATGATATCTACACGTCCTGACGTGGCTTTCGCACCAAGTGTAGTGAGTAGATATCAATCGAACCCCGGTCTTCCACGTTGGAAAGCTGTGAAAGGCATCCTCAAGTATTTGAGAAAGGACCAATAAATTGTTCTTGGTCTATGGAGGTGGGGAACTGAAATTGGAAGTGTAGAACCCGTAAATTAGACTACGTATAAGCCATGCATAATTCTAGTATTTTAAAATGATTTTATTGCATGAGTATTTAAATGCTTTTCTTTAAAGTTAATTATTTTATGCAGTCGTTTAAATTTTTATCTTTTCAGTAATTCAGTGAGGTCGGACTGGAGTTGGAGTTTCGAGATAAAATTTAAGATTCAGAAAACATTTCCAGAATTTATTTTAGCTAGCAAGTAAGTTAATTTAAGTAATAAGGAGGTTTAGGGATTTATTTAAACAACTTGAGGTGAGTAGAAAGTAAGTTCATTTAAGTTCCAATAATTAAGGGGTTAATTCACTAAATTATTTAAAGGATAGGTAAGGCTTTAAAGAGTTATAAATTTACTAAATAATCAACATTTCCCCTTCATTTTATTGTGTAAATTTCGGCCCCTAGATGATTAAGCAATGCCTTGCCAACTCATCATCTTTGACCCATTCTTTGTTAAGTTTAGCATGCAAACCTTTTTAATTATTGATCAACCTTAATTAATTAATATTAGAGCTTATCCTAACCTAGTCTAGCATGAGAGAATCGGCCACCTCACCTCCATTAACACCCCAACAAATATTTGATATCAAACCATAATTCAAATTTCAAATTTGTAGACTTGGTCTTGCTTTGTTCCCTATATTTTGCACCCATCTCCCTCACTCCCCTAACCAATATTCTCCTCCCCTATCCACCGAAATCAGAGAGCATTTTCAGAGTGTAAACCGTGGGATTCAGAGCTAAAACAAGAGAGGAAAAAAAAATTCAGTAGCAAGCTAGGTAGAAAGCGCTCCACCTCCTCCGCGCCGAATCGTCTTATTCTTTCGTTTTTCTTTCAAAACAAAACCAGGCATGCATATATTCTTCCTTGACTCTTCAATCAAGTCCTACTAGCATTATTTAACATTACATGATCATATTTTGATAGCCAAAAACCGAAATATATCAAGCAATTTTCAGAAAAACAAACATGCAGTTTTCGGATTTCATTGTGCTCCTCACGGGTTTCATTGGTTTTGATGGTTTCAGGTATTGGTTCGATTCCAGGCTCCCAAGGCGACATCTAGACATGTAATAGGATGCATTAGGACCATGTTGGTCCATTCATTTAAACCCATGTTCGCTGGAAAGCAAGAAAATGACAGCAACTCCACCTTTTGTCCATTTGAGTTTTCGAATTTCAGTTTTTTGCTGTCATATAGGAAATGATTCTGATCATGACTGCCACAAGGCCTATAGCCATGGTTAGATCACTTCCCTAGCATGTCTAAGACGTGCCTAAGTCGTCCTTTTGGAGGCTTGGTCCATGGTGAATCAGTTTTTACAAAATAACACAAGAACAGCCCCTCCCCATTTCGGCTTCCTCATGTTTACACCTTATATGTTTCAACAATGGTGGAATGGTGTGGATCTTGATTGGCCTATGGCCCTTAGCCACGGTTCATACCATACCCCAAGATGTCTAGATCATGCCATGGTCAATCAAATGGCCACTGGAACGACGCGAGACAACAAACGAAGCACAACACCACACACGCATACAAGGTGTTCTCGGGTGAACCTTTCGGGTTACTTCTGGAATGGTGCGAATTGTGGCTGGCCTAGGGCCTTTAGCCATGGTTCAAATCATTCTTTGGGATTTTGGTAAGAGTCTCTGGTCGGTGGTTCAAGTCCCAATGGCCGGTAGTCTCGAAAACGACACAAGAAATGCGATTGCACAGCTGCTGTAATTTGACAGCAAGTGGTGCTGTTGTTCTCAGGCGTGTTTCGAATTCTCGGTTGGCTTTTAGCCTATGGCCTTGGACTGGACAGGGCCTCATCGAGTTAGGAAGGTCATGTTTTTGGCCGTTCGTGATTCGGATCATTTTTGAGGTCGTACGAGAATTTACGGTGCGATGTGCCAAATTGACTCTCGAAAGAGCGTTTCATGTTTTGGCCTCCATCCACCTAGATTTCGACCCTCACCATTTTAGGGGTATTACTTCATCATTTTAGGCGTATTTTAATCATGACTACTTGATGTTTCGGTATTGGTTCGGGTTGGTACAGAGTCATGATTAAATACGAAGTAGTAGGCGCAATTGTCTCAGTTTTCGAATTAAATTGCATAGTTTGGTCAAGTAAAAGCTATTGCATATTTTTCATGGCATATGTAGGTTGCAGCGAGCCTGGGAGCGATCCAATCCATTCAGTAAAATTATTGCATGATATTTAATTATGTTGATTAATTATATTACGTGCAAAAATATTCATTTTGAGATTTATGCGATATTGCTTGTGGTCACTTTACTATCATGATTAAACCCGTTCGCCAGTTACCGGTCCGGTCGCCAGTTACCGGTCAGTTCAGTTGTTTCACCCAGTATACTATGGCAGTAGTCTGATCAGACGTACATTATTAAACCCGGTCGCCAGTTACCGGTCAGCTCAGTTCAGTTCAGTTCAGGGACCACTTGCGTAGACCATAATCTCACCAGAAAATTATTACATGCTATTTCAGTACAGGGCTCCAAGCAGCAAACATTTTCACTATGATTTTCAGTTCAGTTATGCACGTATTATAATTGCTCATGACAAGTTATTTTCACATTATGCCTCATGACATGATATTTTTATCCCATGCAAAATTTTACTATTTATTTACTTGTTATTTACGATATATGCATGTTGAGTTTTTAGACTCACTAGACTTGATTGTTGTAGGTACTGATGATGTCGGGACCGAGGGCGGGGACCAGTGAGCCAGCTCGAGTCGGCAGTAATAGGACCCAAGGACCTCAGTTCAGCATTTATTATTATTTGATTGCTCAAACATTTTGATTGTCGTTGGATAAACTTTTACTGTTATTTCGAAAATGTTAATTTCTTCCGCCTGCCATTTTGAACATCAAAATTTATTTATCAGTTCATTTATGAATGAGGCAATTTTAATTATTTAAAAAGAAAATTTTAAATTTTTCCGCAAAGTTTCAAACACGGATTTATAGGCCTCTACAGGAAGGCTATACCGACTCTAGCTTCCAAAGCGATATCGATGACTCGAAGTCAACCTCTGGATTTATATTCATGCTCAATGGTGCTGCTGTCTCTTGAAAGAGTTCCAAGCAAGACAGTACACGGATTCCACCACTGAGGCCGAATATATAGCTGCATCAGATGCAGCAAAGAAGGCTGTTTGGATAAAGAATTTCGTCCAAGAGTTGGACGTCATTCCTAATAGATTTGCTTCTGTCTCGGTGTTGTGTGACAACACGGGAGCTATAGCTCAAGCAAAGGAGCCAAGGTCTCATCAGAAGTCCAAACATGTATTGAGAAAGTACCACATCCTCCGAGAGATTGTGGAAATAGGAGATGTCTCGATTGACCAAGTCGGCTCCGCAGATAATGTTGCTGATCCACTAACTAAGCCTTTACCTGGACCATTATTCGAGAAGCATCGCGAATCGATGGGTTTGAAGCATATGGGTAGTTGGCTCTAGTGCAAGTGGGAGATTGTTAGAGTAGGTGCACGTCGAGCCAAGTGTTGGCCGAGTGTTCACAATGAAACTCTATGTATAAACGATCTTTATTTTAATAATATTTGAAATTATTATTTTGGCACATCTTTATCTGTATGCCCATGCTAGTTGCATAGATAAAGCCCTTGAATATACAAATAGTAGAAAGAATATGAGATGCTCATATGATGAGTATCATGAAACTCATATTTGGAATACTGTATATTCTAAACAGTTCCTAGTCGATTCAGCCGCCGCTAAGAAGGATATAGGCCGCTCGAGTTCGAGACTAGTATATGCGATGTGAGTACCATGTTTCATTGGTAGGGGACATTGTGATGTCCGAGCATGCAGATAGGTGCTCCTTGTAGAGTGCACTGAACAACCCTCCATAAAGGACTTTCCAAGTGGTTCTCACTTATCGAGTGGAAACGTCCTAGTTTATGGTTGTACACCATTAGTCCTTATGACCCGGGACAACATTGAGGCTCTATGTGCTAGAATTACACTTTGACTTGTTTACCAACTCTCATGGGGTCATCAGGTGGCAAGGTTGGGTGTTCTGTCGAAACATATAGGAGTCGATGCATTGTAGTCTGGGATTCACCGCTTACCTTCGGGTATGGATATCCTATGTGTTCTCATTTATGTGTAGTATGAAATCTCTGATCAGAGTATGGTGGTAATTATGAAAGGGGTTTCATAGATTACACCATCGATGCAACTACGACATGACACATAGTATCGATTCATTGACAACTCTCGATATACCAATGATTGTCGGAATCGGTCAGGATATATAAGTTGAAGGGACCGTACTGTACGCTATACATATTTGAATGGTTCTTGCATGCACTATCATTTGATACCTAGGGAATCATGTAAGCGATGCTGCTAGGCGTTTAACATGATTGGTTGGGTACTATCAGACTTGAGTTCTGACATTCTTGTTATCAAGGAGTTGATAAGTAAGAATGAAGCAAGTGGGGTATGCTCATATAAGGACATGTTTAGTCCGAATCACATGGAGATGTGAACCCACGGCTAGTTGTATCAATGAACCATTGAGGATCACACAAGTACTAGCTTTCTAGATCCCGTTGAGAAGTAAAATAGTTCAATGTGTTGAACGGCTTATAAAAGAGTTTATAAGCGTAAATAAAATAGAAGTATGACTTCTATAAGGAGAATGTAACTTTTAATTTGAGGAAGTGTTCCTAAATTAAAATTTGGCCAAACGAGTAATGTATTTGAAAATTGTGATTTTCATATACATTATTATGGACTAAATTAAATTAATTCAAGTGTTGAATTAATTAAACACTAGTGGACCTAGTAGAGTCCAAATAATTAAATTAATTCAAGTGTTGGATTAATTAAACAACATTGGGCCTTGTAGAGCCCAATTAGAAACAATTATTAAACTAGTGGACTTGAGTAATATCAAGTAAAGGTTAAATGGTCTCAAATGTCTTTGAGACAATTTAAATAAAAGTCCATGGGCCTTGTAATTGTTACAAGCCCAAGTAAAATGCATGTTTGGAAGATGAAGGGTTGGAGAAACCTTTTTGCTTTAACTTTTTCCACAACCAAGAAAATACTACTCCCCTTTGGCCGATTTTTCATGTTCATTTCTCCTAATTTTTGTTTTCAATGGTTGGAGAAAACACTTACTTCTCAAAGAAAAATCCTCATATTTTTCTAGTGCAAAATATAAGGGGATCTTCCTAGTTGGTGGTGGGCTTGATTTTTGAACAAGGAGTGTTCAAAGGGGAGGCTTGTAGATTGTCATCCTTGAAGAGCTTAGTTGTTTATCAACTAAGTTGGAGCCATCATCAATCTTGAGAGATTGATAGGTAAAATTTCTAAACACCCTATGTATGACATATTGTGTTTTGTATTTGCTACACATCTTAGTAGAGGTGTTCGGTTTTCTTGAAAATAAAATTTTGAACTTCCGTTGCGCATTTGAACACCTTATTCGATCCTCTTTCACTATAGACTTCTGATTTCAGAGTCAGCTGTCCTGTCATCGCATACTCAGGTGCACAATATCCACATGTACCCATAACCCTCGTGGATACATGTGTGTTATCCCCAACTGGGCGGAGCTTGGCTAACCCAAAGTCGGATAGCTTCGGATGATACCCTTCACCAAGCAAAATATTTGAGCATTTCAGGTCACGGTATATAACAGGAGGGCTAGCTTTGTTATGTAAATACTCCAACCCTTTCGCTGCTCCAGCTGCTATTCTCATCCTTGTGTTCCAATCAAGCTGTGTCCTACCCGGCACTGGATCTGCATAACAAAATTTGCAAGTCTTTAACGATTTATAGCATCATTTTAGGTATAACGTATTGATGAAATAAGATTAATTATGTAACATACCATTTAGATGTTCATCCAAAGATCCCAGAGGCATGTATTCATAAACCAGAAGCCTCTGGTCTCCATCAGCGCAGTAGCCAATTAAATTTACGAGGTTCGGATGATCTAATAGACATAACATCAAAACCTCGACTAGAAACTCTCTGTTTCCCTGAAGCCCATTTCGATCAAGCTGCTTGATTGCAACAACCTAAAATGAATGCAACAGGTCTTTTTAGAAACATGCTAGTTCTTAACCAGCAACAACCCACGACACCAAAGCAAAAGAGAAATAGCCTTCATTAAAGTAAACAATGAGATCGGTTATCTAATCCACGTACTTGATTTGAGCTTCCCAGCTGTCCTTTGTACACTCTACCAAAGCCTCCCTCCCCAAGTAGACAATCACCACGAAAATTTCTGGTAGCAGCTGCCATCTCGCGGAAAGTGAAAATCTTGGCTGCAATTTTATTGGAGGATCCATCCTTAGGGACACTGTCAAATTTACCTGAACACAAATGACATATTATATACTAACAGAATAACTACCGAAGTCGAGGAGGACAAGGGATATTTCTACCTCATACCCATAGGAGAAGGATATAGAAAATCTCACCAAACCACCTACAGTATTTATACATCAATACAGAAATGCAATATTCAAAGAGCAAAATACTTATAAATTTGAGGTGTATACAACGAGAATTCGTCCCTGATATGATAGTTTGTTTGCTAAACATCCAAAACCCCTTCAAAGTTCATCCAATCTGAAAATCCCATCACAAAAATCTTAAAGAAACCTCTAATTCACCAGGGAGATCTGAAAACCAACGAAAAAACAAATTTCAACTCACTCAGAAACAATCAGGCATCGGACCAAAAGGGATGCCACAAAAGAATCAAACTTTTTCAGATATTTCAAGAAAGACAGCATATTTATTCAAGAACCCTTGGACATTATTCGACCAAACACATAAACAAATAACGAGCTAATAAAGATAACTTCTCTCTACAAAGAAATTTCTACTTCAAAAAAAAGAATAAATCCCTTTAAATCAAGAGACTGCACCTGAAGCAGGTCGGATTTGTTCAAGAGACTGATTCTTCTTCCTCTTCTTCGAGTCCAGCTTCGATTTTCCTGCGCAGAGAAACCATCCACCCATTGCTCTTTCTCTCACACACTCACACACGCGCACAAACAGCTGGAGAGAGAAGGAGAAGGTTTGATCAAGTGTGATGACACGACGAAACGAGAATATTCACAGTGCAAATTCTTTTCAAGTTTTATAAAATTAATTTATGAATTTTTTATTTTATTGCAATGATGTTTGATGTCATCTCTATTTCTTTAAGTTTTTTTATATTCATTTTTTTTTATCATAAAGTATTTTGATAAAGTTAGAAACAATAAAAAAAAAATTGCATAATAAAATCTTTCTAACTTGTAACATTCGACTAGTTGGTTCATCCATGTTTTACTAGTTTTTCACTTCATCAAGTTTCGATTTCATTTCTTTTTGTTATACAAATCGGAATATAAATGGCTAGCATTCACCAATATGTCAAAAATTGTAGTATCTCGGGGTTGAATTGAGAATCTAATAGGAGTGAAATCAGTTTCGATCAAATTCAGTTGAATTTGAAAATAATTAAGTCCCAACCTCAGTTAAATTTGAAACGAAACGTTTTAAAATATTTTACATTTTAATAATATGATGAAATTATTAATTGTATATATTAAATTATGCAATTTTTCTATTTTTTTTTAAGATGAAGCAGTAATTAAATTGCAGTGTATTAAATATTACGAAGAACAAAGGATGCAAATTATGTCATATGTCACCTCATCTCAGTCACTTTGTCGGCAATTATTTGTGCTAAATGCACACAATTAAAACACGCTTACAATTGTTGATTGCGAAAACATAATCATAAATCAAATTTTCTAAATTTAGTAATATATATTAGGATGGTTGTCATTCTATCTAATAAAATTATAAATAATACTAACGATATTGTTAGTAATTGCACTTTTTTGTAGTCCATAAAAGTAGAATATTTGAACTTGATTTTGATATTAATATTGTTTTTCATTTTATCAAAATTTATAAGTTACGATAACGATTGAAATCCATTAAATAGTGTAATAATTTAAACATCAAGTGTAGATCACTCTGTTAAAAAAACAATTATTGTACACACATATATTAAATTATTAAATATAAGATGTTAGGAAAACAATCAAAAAAATTTCTACTGACATACTTCTTTTTTATTGTCCTTGTTTAATGAAATATAAACCGTATCCTTCTCTAATGAAATATTAGTAAATAACGTGTGTGTAAAATTATAATAATAATTTATATAAGATATTTTTATTTTATTAAATGTTTAAATTTATCTTTAATTTAATAATAATTGATAGAAATCAGTGAGAGGTCATAGTGCAATTTGAGATAGGTAATATTCAAAATAAGTTGTGGTAATTTTGAGAAAAAATGCAGGTGTAAGAGTAATTTAGGAAATAATAGATGTTGTTCTCTAGGTGACAGAATTTTTATATAATAGTATAGATAAAAGTGGAACATGAGAATTGATAAAGGAAAAAATAATTATTTGAACATAATGACACTATATTACAAAATCTTATATACTTTTTTTAAAAAATAAAATCTAGTATGCTTATATTACAGTTTATATCAAAATTATTATTGTATAAACACATCCACGTGCCATATTATTTATTTATGAAGAGTGAAGTTCTACGGAGACTTCACCAATATTTTTTTATATGAAGTAAACTTTATCCAACTACAAAAGTTCGTGATCTAAAATAACTCAAGGCAAATATTAAACGCAAAAAAAATAAAATAAAATTTATTACAAATATTAAAAACATAAGAGTTATTCAAATAAAAACAAAAGAATAATTTCATAATATATTATTAAATAAATGCTTACTATGTTAGCAAAAAAAAAAATCGCACTCTAAATACACCAACTCGTGCTTCAATACATTGGTTATATATCATAGATTAAGGAAAGAACACTTCCAATTATATACACTCAAATTTTTTTTATAAAAAATTAATGAGAGTATAATGTTATATATTATAATAAAATAATTAAATTTTTATATATAATGAATTTTTTAAAAATAAATTAATAAATAGCAGATTGAGCGTACGCATGATCATCCCTTGTGACAAATTTCCAAACAACTTGACTTATTAGTGCGTGGTCTCTTAGGTTCGAAGTATGTATATAGTTGTGAGGACCGAATATTTTTCTTCTTAATCAACCTTGTAATTAAATATTTTCAAGAAAATTTTAGGATTTTATTGCTATATTTTTGGGTACATATATTTTGAGGAGATATATGGGAATACTTTGAAAATACAATATTAAGTCATTAAATTATGTATATCATGCATATTTTCGAATTCGGGAAATATAGTGCAAGATTGGAAGTTAATATATTAGACCTAGAAGACTAAGGCATAAATATTGCATATTTTCGAAAATCCCTACTAGGATAGATGCCTAGATATCTTGATGCATGAATGCATTGGAACCTACAATAAATTTGGAAGCAAATCCTTACATCTAGGCACCATATTTTCGGATTAATGAAGGGTATTGGGATCAAGAAATAAATCTCTTAACTTAGGTAGCTGAATTTTCGAGAATGACAAGAATATTTGGAGTCAAATATTGTGAGATTTGAGTCAATTTTTGGCATGATTTAGCCACCATATTTAGCTCCATCCTCCTCCCTTATAAATAGTGCATCAACCCTAGCCATTCTCACACCACAATTTCGAGATCCCCTAGCTGCAATTTTCGAAATTTCAGCTGCATTCCCTAGCCAAAACTCTGCACAAAAATCATCCAAGAAATCGAGCCGAAGCGCTGTCCGTGCGAGAACGAGAAGCGAACCAATTCCCGAAGCCAAGCACCTACGTTTTTATCAATAAAAAACACTGTAATTTGGCTGTTTTAAATGTTAAATTTTTGGATTATGCATGTGTTCGGTTTTATGAAAAATTCGGTCGAGCAACGTCCTTCTGTCTCTACGTTTTCATGAATTTTGGTACGTTTATGTGTTGGCACTGTGAGGATTCCATGAAAATGGGTGGAATTCCAAAATATGGCCCTTCACGGTGGGATAGAACCGTCCTATGGCCTTGTCCCCTCAGAGGATTAAAACTTAGGGACTGATATTAGTAAACCATAGAAGGTGGAAAAATCGCAGTGTTGTTATGTTATGAATATGATGTTACGTTACGAAAAGCATAATGTATTTAGGTGTTGTTTTCGAAAATGGAGTAAATATTTTTGTGTTGGGTTCGATACGCCCCCACGTGCTTAGTATTCCAAAATACTCATTCCTTTTACTCTCCGCTCCCAGATAAATCCGAAGAACATGTTGAGGAAGAGGAGTCGGACCAGTTTTGGGGCTGGTAAAATTCGAGACTTCGAGATTTAAGATTAAGTTAAACTTTTCATTCAGTTTTACGTTTCCACATTAGACTATGTCGTTTTTGGGTTTTGGGAGTTGTAAAAACAATTGTTATCTCATTTGAATTATGATATATAAACTGGTTTCGGTTTATACTGTGCTATGAGGCTGGTTGTTTTTTATTGTGAGATTGTTAAAGAACGCCGGTGTCAACCCTGAGTTTCGGGGCGTGACATTAGTTGCTAACCACTTATAATTTTTTATTATGAAAGCTATGGACATATAGATTTTTATCACCTGAAAAAGTTAGGATAGACGTGACAGCTTTTCTAAACGAGGTCTTCCTTCCAACGTAACCAAGGACTCGAGCTATATCTCGCTCCAACATCAATATTAGAAACTTTATCTGCATTTTACCAGCGGTGGATCTATGCAGCATTTAGGTTAGGTTGAGTTAAACAGTTACCATGGGTGATATGCAGCAGTTAGGTTAGGTTGACCCAACACAGATCCACTTATTAAATATGCAAAAAATTTCAACATTTAAAACTTAATTAGTGATAGTGCGAAATTCGATGAAATAATTAAAGATAAAACTCCGATAGAATATAACGGGTAAAAACGAGAATATAACTGATAAAAACGATAAAATCTCAAATTAGTTATATAACCATATCGAAAACAATATCTTCAACAAAGACTGAAAATAAACTGGAACCTCCTCAAAGATCGCACCTCCGCTACTAACCCTGTCTCAACCACCTACCTTGTCCAACCTAAGGCATGCCCCGCCAATGGGCTGCCCGAGATAAAAGCAAAGGCATGAACGATAAATCACACAGTACGTAAATATGAGTATACTATTAGAGTAGATGCCCTGCAAGCCTACTGTTGGCCAGTGATTTTATTGACTCAGTTATAATAAACAATCTTTATTTTAATATAATTCATTATTTCATGGTTTGTTACTTCTTTATATGTATACCCATGTTATCAAGCTTAGATAAAGATCTTGATTATACTTTAATACAAATGAATCGTAATTCGATAATGAAACTCGTTTGTAAACACTGTATGATCTAAATTCGTTCCTAGTCGATTCAGCCACCTAAAACATGGATAAAGGTCGCTTGAGTTCGAGACTAGCATATGTGATGTTGTGTATTGCGTTTCTTGGTAAGAGCATAGAGATGTCTAAACATGCAGATGGGTAGTCATATGATGATTATACCGAACAACTGTAGAACCCGATAAATCAGACTACGTATAAGCCATGCATAATTACTATTATTTAAATTAAAATGATTTTTCATACATGCATGAGTATTTAATTCATTTTAAAAATTTTTAAGTCATGATCATTTATTTTTAAATCGTAAAAGTTTAGTTTTATTATTTCGGTTAAATACGCGAGGCCGGACTGGAGTTGGAGAATTGAGATAAAATTTAATAATAAGAAAATATTCCTAAATTTAATTTAAGCGAAAGAATAAGTTATTTTAATGTAAAAGAATGTTTAAGGATTTATTTAATTAATTAGAGATAAGTAGTAAATAAATTCGTTTATGTTCAATAATTAATTAAAAGCCTAAATTAAAATGTGTGACCAATTGAGATAAGTTAATCTAGGCTTATTTTATTTAAAAAATTGTAACTTAACATGTTAGTAATTTATTTTAAGAATTAGCCATGCATGCAAGAAAATTACTATCCCGAATTAAATTATTAATTCACTAAAATACATAATAAGTGTTTAAAACTTTAAAGAGTTAAAATTCAATAATTAAGAAATATTTCACCCCATTTATTAAGCAATTTCGGCCACCCCATTTAAAAGATTTAATCATGTTTTGGCAACTCTCCATTTATGTCATCCTTCCTTATCTCTTCTTGGTAAGATAATTCCCTCAATTTTAATCTCTAATAATTAACAATTAACCAATATTCTCCCTTGTTTTTGATAAGCAGGAAATCGGCCACCACATCCCTCAAATCCCCCTCAATCCCATTATATCATATCATTTTCCTTATCTCACAAACGCAAAGGATAGCAAGATTTATTTTGCCATTCAAATCTCTTTTTTATTTTGCAACTTCCCCATTCATTCCTAGCTATTCTCCTCCCCCATATTTTCGAAAATTTCAGAGAGAAAAACACTAGCAATAATCGTGAGAAGCTCAAGGAAAAACAAGAAAGAAAAAGAGGGCTCCGTCTACGCCGCGCCGTGTCGTCGTATAGTTTGTTTTCTTTTGTAAACAAATTTCCAGGCATGTATATATGGTTTCTTTGCTCTTCAATCAAGTCATATATCAATTTTTTTAAACCATTACATGTCCTTGATTCATGATAAAACCAAAATGTTGACACCAACAACACAAAAATTCTGCACAGATTTTTCGGCCTCCACTTGTGCTTCACGTTTGGTATTGTTTTTGTGATTTCAGGGGATGGCTCGGTTCCAGGCGTTCAAGGCTGCATCTAGGAATGTTATAGGGCGTGTTAGGGAGGTGTTGGCCCATTGGTTTGAGTCCCTTCGCCACAGCAACACGAAGTGGACAGCAACTCTCCATAGTTGCAAGTTGTGAGTTTCGATTTCTTGTTTGGATTGTCTAAGTTAAAGGTTCGGATCATGGTTGGTCTAAGGCCTTTAACCATGGTTAGAACCCTTCCTTAGCATATCTACGACGTGACCAAGATGACCTTTCATGGCTTGGTTCATGGTCCCATCGGTTTTTAAAACAAACAAGACAAGTGCCACTTCGGTTTTCAATTTTCTGATTTTGTTGTGTGAGTTGGTTTTCGATTTTGAGGAAGTTGGGTGGATCTTGGTTGGCTTCTAGCCCTTAGCCATGGTTCACACAACACCTCATGATGTCTAGATCAAGCCATGGTTGATCATATGGCCATTGGAATGAGACAAGACAGCAAGATGAAGCAAGACATCCCACGCGTGCAGTATGAGTTCTCGGTTGGGGCGTGAGGTTGTCTTGGGTGGTTGCTTGGATTGTGGTTGGCCTAGGGCCCTTAGCCATGGTTCAAGCCAACCCCTAGAACGTTGGTAAGAGGCTCTAATCGGTGGTTCAAGCCCCAATGGCCAATAGCATCGTAAACGAAGCGATGCAAGCACAAGTTCCGCGACTGTAATTGGACAGCAGCTTTGCTGCGGTTCAGAGGTATCGTGCGAGTTCTTGGTTGGCTTTTAGCCAATGGCCTTGGACTGAACAATACCTTATTGAGTTAGGAAGGTCATGTTTTTGGCTGTTTGTGATTTGGTTAATTTTAGAGATCGTACGAGAATTTATGGTGCAATGTGCCAAAGTGACTCTCGAAGGAGCGTTTCACGATTTTGGCCTCCATTCACTATTTTCGTGTATTACAGCCCTTTGGTTATGTTTTCCAGTATTTTATGAGTATTTTAATCATGGCTAAGCGATGGTTCAATGTTGGTTTGAGTTGGTACGAAGCCATGGTTGAATGCTAAGTTTGTTGGGCGTAATTGTCTCATTTTTAGTTCGATTATGAAGTGTTGGTCAAGTTAAGTTTATTTGCATGTTCTCATGTTAGAATTAGGTCGCAGCGAGCCTGGAAACGATCCAACTCATTCGGTAAAACAGGGTTATAATTATATTACGTGCATAAAATATAAAATGTTTATTTTTGAGATATATGCGATATGTCTTGTGGCCACCTTACGCTTATGGGATTGCTTCACCCAGTGACTTACGACCGGTTTACGATTATGTATGGGTACGGATATCCAGTCCAAGGGCTGTGATGATCTCTACCGCCCAGTATACTGTGGTTTAGTCTGATCAGACGTGCATGTGATGTTATGTTATGGGCCACTTGCGTAGAACATTATCTCTACAGAAAATTACGATATGATATGTTATGATAGAGCTCTATCGAGCAAGCTTTTAAGTATGATTTTCAGATATGCACGCCTTTATAATTACTCATGACATGATTTCTCCCTTTGCTTTATGATACGATATTTTTACGTTACACGAAATTTTATGATATATTTACTTGTTATTCACGATATATGCATGCTGAGTCTTTAGACTCACTAGACTTGATTGTTGTAGGTACTGATGAGGTCGGGACCGAGGGCGGGGACCAGTGAGCTAGCTTGGGTCAGCAGTAGTAGGAACCCAAGGACCGCATGCTTCAGTTTATTTATCTTTTTATGCATAAAACTCATTTTCATCATGTTGAATTATTTTAAGTTGTTATTTCGAAAACGATAATTTCTTCCGCTGCTACTTAAAAATTAAATCCATTTATCAGTTTATTTTATGAAGGATGCATGTTACTTATTTTAAAGAGAAATATTTTAAATAATTCCGCAAATTTACAAATACGACATACGGGCCTCGACAGCAACCCTCCCTCGGACTTTTCAAGTGGTTATCATTCATCGAGAGAATAAGTCCATGGTTATGATTATACACCATTAGTCTTTACGACCCGGGACAACACTGAGGCTCTATATGCTAGGGATGTGCTTTGACTCGTTTACCGGCTCCAGGAGAGTCATTAGGTGGCGAGGTTGGGTATAGTTGCGACACATGTAGGAGCCAGTGCATTGTAGTCGGGAATTCACTGCTCACCTACGGGTGTGGATATCCTATGTGATCTGATGAAATAATAGTGCGTGGAATCTGTGGCTAGAGTATGAGATGTACATTGGAAAAGGAGTTCTCCAATGGTACATGCGATGCCACTATTTATATGTA
Source organism: Primulina tabacum (assembly GCF_025594145.1). Taxonomy (NCBI): domain Eukaryota; kingdom Viridiplantae; phylum Streptophyta; class Magnoliopsida; order Lamiales; family Gesneriaceae; genus Primulina; species Primulina tabacum. The sequence goes on from NC_134559.1 coordinate 34,632,852, forward strand.
TAAAATAGTTATCGAATTATTATGCAACCCTCAATGAACCAAAGGTTGCATATTCGATCGGGATATATGAAATGAAGGGACCGTACTGTACGCTAATCATAATCGACTGGTTCTTGCAGGCACTATCAGTGATACCTAGGGAATCATAGGACGATGCTACTAGACACTTTTACCATGGTTCGATGAGTTTAATCAGAAATATGATTTCTGACATTCTCATGATCAACTGTGGATACATAGAATGGGGCAAATAAGGGTAATCCCGAATAAATGATTATTTCTTGAATCACAAGTAGTTGTGAACCCACGGCTAGCTGTATCCCTGAACCATTGATGGTCACACAAGCACTGGATCGTTTGTTACCGTTGAGAGAATAAATTCAAGGTGTTGAATTTATAAAATTTGAGAATTTAATTTACTAAACTCAAAAGTTGAGTTTATTAAATATTAAATTTTTGAAGGTGATAAATTCAAGGAGTTGAATTTATAATTTAAATATTAAATTCAAATATTGAATTTATAATGTATTTAATTTATTAAACTCAAAAGTTGAGTTTATATTACATTAAATTAAATATAGTGGGAAGTTTGTTTAATGGGCTTGTAGGAGTACAAGTCTAACATACTAAATAATTAAAGTTCTTAATGGACTTTGATTAATTAATTAAACTAGTTGGACTAGCCGAATTAATTAATCAACCCATTAAAGTTAATTATGTGTATTAGGTCATGGCTTAATTATAAAAGGGTGTTGAGAGGCCATAACCGTAGCCACCCACTAGACATTAATTTCGAAAAAGCTCTCCTCCTCTCCTCTAAATATTTTCGGCCACCTTTAAGCAATTCTAGGGTTGAGCCGTCTCTCGATTTTTGATCTCCAACGTAAAACTTCTTCCAAATATTCTAGTGCTATTTGGAAGAGGAACAAATCTTCCAGTCGTTGACTTGATAGAAGGTTTGAAGAAGGAGTTTTTGAAGAAAGTTCGTAGGGTATTCATCAAGAGCTATATCCGCTAACCCCGTAATAGTTGGAGCCGTGTGAATATTTCACTAAAGGTATAAAATTCTAACGCCCTATGAATGTTTGATTAAATAAACCTTACGAGTGCCAAAACAAATATATTTTGAATGTCAAAATAAAATAAAAATTTTAAAACTTCCGCTGCGTTTGGGCACGAGAAAACCGAGATCCAACAGTGGTATCAGAGCTAAGGTTTTTTCTAAATCGTATGGTTTAGATATTGAATAATTTGTTTCTAACCACACAAGAAAATTTTTCAGAAAATTGTAGCACCATAAAAATTAATTTTTTTCAGAAATAAAAAAATTTCGGATCTGCCCGGAACTGTTCCGGGAAGACCGAGCGTAGGGCTGGGCGCGCAGCGCGGCGCAGCGTGCGGATCGTCCGCATGTTGCGCGCATCTGTGCAAGCACAGGGCTGCTGCCACTGCCCAAAACATTCGGGCAGCACGGGCGGCTGCCCTAGAGTGTCTCGGGAACCGTGCTGGATGATGGGTTTGAATTGTTTGGGCCTAGGATGCAATTTTTCTGATTTTTTCAGATTTTTGGGAAAAATTGATATTTCTGAAAATTGGTTCAATTTTTCTTTTGTAAAATTAATAATTTTCTTGTAAAATAAATAATTAGAATATGATTTTAATTATTTATTGTAAAATGTGTTTTACAAGAAATCAAATATTATTGATTTAATTGGAAATTAAATAAAGGTGTTTATTTAATTTATTAAATTCTTTAATAATTGTGATGGTTAGTAATAAAATTATTAGATAAATGATTTATCAATTAATTAAATTTGTTTAATTAAATTGATGTTAGTATTTGATATTAAATGCATGAAGGATGATCGAGAGCCTTGACCAATGTGTTAGGTTTATGTTATGATATTTTGCTGTTTTATTCATTTTGTTAATATTTGATATTATTAAAGTGGGCCTGATTTATGGCCCGTTCATCCCATGTGATGTATCCTTTATGTTCGATGGCTATTTAAATGTAATTATTAGAAATAGTGGGAGATCAAGACTAGAAGATGGTGGGTCCGATGCACAAGATGAAGACATGTAAAATATTGGAAGCTTTTGTAATAAGTTGCATTTGCATCCCGGCATTCACCTAGGTTTTGGACCTGGATCCATGTTTGGCTCACATGGATCTAATAGTATTGACGATCGATCATCCTTATTGTGAATGTCATATTATGATATTTGCGATATATAGTAGTATGCATGTATGTATATTATTAAATAATATAGTTGCATGAATCCGGCAAATATACAAACATGGAACGCGATTTTTAAAATAATATGATGAGACAATTTTAAAATTAAAATCCCTCATTTTGAATATGATTCAAAATTCATATGAAACCGAAAAAGTAAAAATTAAAAGAGTTTAATTTTACCTTGCGTTCCATCAACCGTGGTTGCATGTTGATCGCTACCCGCAGACAATGTCTGACTCATATTATTGGAGAGGCTTGGACGCCGAAAAGCTGTGAATTCCACCGGACATATGATGTGAATTGAGTGGAACTCCCATGACTTCGGCTCATATTATTGGGAGAACTCATGGCGATCGTCTACTACAGTTCAATATTGATGGGTTGGTTTGACACGTGAAAATAAACGGCGTCATATTATTGAGTCTTTATTAAACGTGAGGCAAAACACGCGGATGTTGCATAGGGATGCAATTGGATTCTACATTTTAGAAATTATAATTGGATGATATTTTTCAGGATTATAATTTGCTAATTGGACTCTACGTAACCACTAAGGAAATACGATTTTCCTTTTTCATCAGAGGATGGTGGAAATGTCAAAATAGTGGGTGGGAAATTTATAAAATGAAATTCATATTTTATATCTTAGAATTATTTTAAAATTATTAGTAACCATTATCTGTTTTCATTTTCATTATATTTATGATGTCTACTCGTAATCCGCTTTCAATCATTCTCGATCAAAACAAATTGATTGGCCCTAACTATCATGATTGGTTTCGAAATTTAAAGATTGTTCTGAACTCCGAAAGGATTGCGTATATGCTTGATAAGAAGCCACCAAAGGAGGTAGCTCCTGATACCAGTAGAACTGAGTTAACTAAGCTTGAGAAATGGTAGGACCATGATCTTCAAGCTAAGAGCTACATGTTGGCTTCTATGTCGAATGAACTTCAGAGGAGGTTCGAGGAGGCGGTGAATGTTGCTGACATTCACTTTCATCTGAAAGAATTGTATTTTGTACAAACTCGTTCAAAGATACATGCTACTGTTAAAGAACTCATGACTGCACGCTTGGAGAGGGGACTTCGGTCCATGAGCATGTTGTTAGAATGATTGGGCTCATCGAGAAATTGGTGGGACTCAACGTGGTTATTCCTAGTGAGCTCTCGACTGATATTATCTTGCTGTCATTGTCTGCCTCGTTCGATGGATTTGTGGTTAATTTTAATATGAACAAGCTTGAGGCCATCCTTGAAGAGTTGGTCAATATGCTTACTAATTATGAGGCCACAATTAAAAAAGAAAAGCATGTTCTTCTAGTGGTTCTTCGTCTGGTACGAAAAGGGGGAGCCCCAAATAAAGGCAAGAAGCGTTCTGCCCCTTTGAAGAAGAACAAGCCCAACAAGAAGAAATACAAGAAACCAAATCCGGGGCCCACAAAGCCTGACAAGTCAGAACAAGTCTGTTTCCACTGCAACAAGCATGGACATTGGAGGCATAATTGCGCGGAGTTTCTTGCCCAGAAGCGTTCTGGCCATGGTATGTTTTATATTGAAGTTAATGTTTCTATTAATTCCTTTTCTTAGGTATTGGATACCGGATGTGGTTCTCATCTATGCAATGATTTGCAAGTGATGGGAGAAGCAAGAGGCTTAGAGATGGTGAGACCTTTCTAAGACTAGGAAATGGAGCAAGAGTTGCTGCCATTGCCATTGGAGACGTTACTTTAATTTTGGACAATAATTTTAAGTTTTTTTTGAGAGAAGTTTTATTTGTTCCTGAATTAGTTAAAAATATTATTTCTATTTCTATGCTTGATAGGGATAGTTATTCTTGTATCTTTGCTAAAAGTGTTTGCAATTTATACAAGAATGAATGTTTGATTGGAACTGGAGAATTAACAAACGATCTCTATAACTTAAAATTAAAGGATATTCCGTTAAACAATGTCCAAGCGCATACGAAAACAACAACAAACAAAAGAAAAATAGAAGATCCAAATCCCGCACAAATATGACACGCTATACTAGGTCATATTTCCCAAAGAAGGATGCACAAGCTTGTGGGAGAAGGAATGTGTAGAACCCGTAAATCAGTAGACGTATAAGCCATGCATAATTCTAGATTTTTAAATTTAATTGACTTCATTGCATGATTATTTTAAATGCATTTGTTTGAAGTTAATTATTTATTATTTCAGTTCAGCAGTTTGATTTTTAGCATTTCAGTTATTTCAGTGAGGCCGGACTGGAGTTGGAGTTTTGAGATAGAATTTAAGATTTGAGAAATATTTCCAGAAGTTAATTTAGCTAGCAAGTAAGTTCATTTAAGTTAAAAAGAAGTTTAAGGAATTATTTAAGTTAGTTGAGGATTTTAATTTAATTATTTGAGGTGATTAAGAAATGAACTCATTTAAGTTATTAAATTAATGGGTTAGCTCACTAAATTAATTAAAGGATTAGTAAGGCTTTCAAGGATTATTAGTTGACTAGATAACAATATTTCCCCTTCATTTTATTGCAATTTTCGGCCCCCATAGTTGCTAGACAATTTAATTGCCAACTCATCAACCTTTTGACCATTTCTTTGCATGTAAGTTGTAGGATAATTCTAGGATTTTTGGGAGCACAATTTAATTAATTAATGGACATATCCTAGACTAGAAAATAAGCAAAATTTCGGCCACCACCTCCTAGAAGCATCCACCAACTCATTTGATATCAATTCAAAATTCAAATTCAAAAGGGGAGTGGACTTGGTCTTGATATGATCCTATTTTTGTGCACCCTTCTCCTCACCTTCATAACCACTCAATCCCTCTCCCTCTCCACCGAAATACCTCACCATTCAGATCCATTTTCAGTGTAAAAATCGTGAGTCTTAGCTAGAGGGAAGGCAAGAAAAAAAAATCGAGAACTAGAAAGAGCAAGAGAAGCGCTCCACCTCCTCCGTGCCGCGTCGTCGTTGTTTCGTTCGTTTTCTTTCAAAACGAAACCAGGCATGTCTAGATTTCTTTCAAACCTCAATCAAGTCATATTATCATTTATTTTTCAGTACATGATCATGTTTATTCAAGTAAAAATCGAGATCCATGTCAAAACATTTTGAAACCTCACATGCAGAATTTTCGAATTTATTGGCAAGCTTCACGTTTTTCTGAGTTTTGATGGTTTCAGGTATTGGATCGACTCCAGGCTCCCAAGGCGGCTTGTATACATGTAGTAGGATGCATTAGGACCATGTTGGTCCATTCAAACCAGCCCCATGCTTGCTGGAAATTCAGAATGACAGCAAGTTCCCCATAAGTGCAGAAATGTGATTCGAAATTTCAGTTTTGTGTCAAGGGTTGTGGATCTGATCTTGGCTGCCCCAAGGGCCTTTAGCCATGGTTGGATCACTTCCCTAGCATGTCTAAGACGTGACTAAGTTGCCCTTTTGGTGGCTTGGTCCATGGCTCATCGGTTTTTAAATAATCAACAAGAACAGCCCCTTTCCCCATTCGGCCCTTCCATTTTTCAGCATATGGTTCGTTTCTTTTGTGGCTTGGTGTGGATCTTGGTTGGCCTATGGCCCTTAGCCACGGTTCATATCATGCTCCTAGATGTCTAGATCGTGCCATGGTCAATCAAATGGCCACTGGAACGACGCAAGACATCGATCATAGCATAAACACCACACACGCATGCATGTTGCTCTCGGTTGGATCCTTCGGTTAAGATTTGGTGTGATGCGGATTGTGGCTGGCCTAGGGCCCTTAGCCATGGTTCAAATCATTCCTTGGGATGTTGGTAAGAGTCTCTGGTCGGTGGTTCACGCCCCAATGGCCGGTAGCCTCGAAAACGACACAAGGAAAAACAAGTGCGCAGCTGCTGTATTTTTGACAGCAAGTATGCTGCTGTTCAGAAGCGTCGTTTGAGTTCTTGGTTGGCTTTTAGCCCATGGCCTTGGACTGGACAGTGCCTCATTGAGTTGGGAAGGTCATGTTTTTGACCGTTCGTCATTTGGATCATTTTTGAGGTCGTACGAGAATTTACGGTGCAATGTGCCAAATTGACTCTCGAAAGAGCGTTTCGTGTTTTGGCCTCCATTCCACCTAGATTTCGACCCTATCATTTTAGGAACATTATTTTATGATTTTTCAGCGTATTTTAATCATGACTATATGTCGGTTCAGTGTCGGTTCAGGTTGGCTCGGAGTCATGATTAAATGCGAAGTCATTAGGCGTCATAGTCGCATCTTTTGAACGTAAATTGCATAGTTGGTCATGTTTAAGCTATTGCATATTTTTCATGGCACAGTTAGGTTGCAGCGAGCCTGGGAACGATCCAATCCAATCCAGTTGGTAAAATTACAGGAATTTTCATTACGCCAGTTAATTATTTTACGTGCATTAAATAGAAAATGATTATTTTTGAGATTTATGCGATATGGCTTGTGGTTCATTCACTATGTGGGAGTGTTATTTTATACGGTCGCCAGTGACCGATCAGTTCAGTATGGTACCACCCGGTCGCCAGTGACCGGCCAGCTCAGATCAGTTTCAGCCTCCCCGGTAGCCAGTTACCGATCAGTTCAGCTTAGTGCAGTGGCCACAGGCGTAAAACATAATCTCAACAGAAAATTTTACCAGATATTTCAATACAGGCTCCAAGGAGCAAATATTTTTACAGTGATTTCCAGTTCAGTTATGCACGTATTATAATTGCTCAGTACAGATTATTTTCAGTATGCCTCAGGACAGGATATTTTATCTCATGCATATTTTAAATTCAGATTTTTACTCGTTACCTGCGATTTATGCATGCTGAGTCTTTAGGCTCACTAGACTTGATTGTTGTAGGTACTGATGAGGCCAGGGCCGAGGGCGGGGACCAGTGAGCCAGCTTGGGTCGGCAGTAGTGGCACCCGAGGACCTCAGAGCAGCAGTTGTTATTTTCTTCGCAAACAATTTTTATCAGTTGTTGGATTTTTTAAATTGTGATTTTTGGCAAACTTTGATTTTCTTCCGCTGCAATACTTTGAAATATTGAACTTGATTCACCAGTGATATTATGAATGAGGCCATTTAAGTTCTTTTAAAAAGAAAATTTTTAATTTTCCGCAAATTTTCAAGCAAGTAGTTCGAGGGCCTTCTCAGAATGTTTGACTTGTCAGACATAAATTCTCCACTTAATTGTGAGTCTTGTCTAAAAGGAAAAATAACCAAGACTCCATTCAATGGAAACGTGGAACATGCGCATGGTTTATTGGGTTTGATCCACACAGACGTTTGTGGCCTGCTAAGTGTTAGCACAAAATATGGGCAATCCTACTTCATTACCTTTACTGATGACCATTCGAGGTATAGGTACATTTATTTGATGAAACACAAATCTAAAGCATTTGAAAGGTTCAAAGAATTCAGATCTGAAGTAGAAAACCAGCTAGAAAGAAGTATTAAGACACTTCGATCTGATCGAGGTGGAGAATACTTAAGTGCTGAATTTTTGGGTTATCTAAAAGAGAATGAGAATCTCTCACGGTGGACTCCACCAGCAACACCACAATTGAATGGTGTTTCTCAACGTCGAAATCCAACCTTGATGGACATGGTTCGATCCATGATGGGATTCACTGAATTTCCTATATCATTTTGGGGCTTTGCGCTTGAAATTGCGGCGATGTTGTTAAATAATGTCCATACTAAAGCAGTGGATAAAACACCATATGAGATATGGATGGGAAAAACTCCCAAATAATCTTACATGAGAATATAGGATGTCCTGCTTACGTGAAGCAGACAGTGGGAGACAAATTGGATAGTAGATCCATTTTGTGCTACTTTGTAGGATATCCAAAGAATTCTGTTGGATATTATTTCTATCATCCCAATGAAGCAAAAGTGTTTGTTTCAAGAAATGCCATCTTTTTTGGAAAAAGGAATTTCTATTAGATAGAAAAGGCAAGATGATAGAACTTGAAGAAATTCAAGATACTCCCTCAACTATAGAAGTTGAACCCATTTCCCAACAACCAGTAGTTGAAGTACAAGCTCCTAGAAGGTCTGATAGGGTTATTAGACCACCTGCAAGATATATGCTTCTTCATGAACAAAGCCGTGTTGAGCATTGTGTTGGATGTGATCCAATGAATTTCAAAGAAGAAATATCTGATACTGATTCGATGAAATGGCTTAAAGCCATGCAGTCTGAAATGGACTCTATATATTCAAACCAAGTATGGACATTGGTGGATCCACCTGAGGGAATTGTTCCCATGGGATGCAAATGGATCTACAAAAGAAAGCTTGGGGGGGATGGGAAGGTAGTGACCTTCAAAGCAAGACTGGTTGCAAAAGGTTATATTCAAAGGCAAGGAATTGACTATGAGGAAACTTTTTCACTAGTTGCTATATTTAAGTCCATTAGAATACTACTAACCATTGCAGCATAGTATGACTATGAGATATGACAAATGGATGTAAAGACTGCATTTCTCAATGGAGACATCAAAGAAGAAATTTATATGTCTCAACCTGAGGGATACACGTCAGTAGGAATTGAGCATAAGGTATGCAAACTTCAGAGATCAATATATGGTCTCAAGAAGGCGTCAAGGAGTTGGAACCTCAGAGTTGATAGCACTATCAAAGAGTTTGGTTTTGTTAAGAATCCTGAGGAAACATGCGTGTACAAGAAATTTAGTGGTAGTGCAATGACATTCCTAGTACTTTATGTTGATGACATCATGCTCATTGGGAATGAAGTAGGATTACTGCAATCAACTAAAGTATGGTTAGAAAGTAAATTCTCCGTGAAAGACATGGTGAAGCATCCTATGTGTTGGGAATATAAATCTATAGAGATAGAAAAAAAAAGGATGCTAGGACTGACTCAAGCCACTTATATCGATACCATTTTGAAGCGATTCTCTATGGAAGAGTCTAAGAGATAGAGATGATGACACGTATGCCATACTTACCAATGTGTCATGATGTTACTCTATCTAAATCTATGTGTCCCAAAACTGATGAAGAGCTAAAGATGATGACACGTATTTCATATGCGTCAGCCATTGGTAGTATCACGTATGGTATGATATCGACACGTCCCGATGCTGCTTACGCTCTGAGTGTTACAAGCAGATATCAGGCGAACCCTGGTCCAATGCATTGGAAGGCCGTGAAAAATATTCTTAAGTATTTGAGAAGGACTAAGAACTTGTTCATGGTCAATGGGGGTGGTTAATTAAAATTGGAAGGCTACACTGATTCTAGCTTCTAATGTGATGTAGATGATTCGAAATCGTCCTCTGATTTTGTATTCATGCTTAATGGTGCGGCTGTCTCTTCGAAAAGTTCCAAGCAAGACACCGTTGCGGATTCCACCACTGAAGATGAATACATTGCTGCATCTGCTGTAGCCAAAGAGGCAGTTTGGATGAGAAATTTTGTCCAAGAGTTGGGCGTCATTCCTAATGGAGTTGATCCAGTCCCAGTGTAGTGCGACAACACTGGTGCCGTTGCGCAAGCAAAGGAACCAAGGTCTCATCAGCGATCCAAACATGTACTGAGGAAGTTCCACATCATCCGGGAGATTGTGAGAAGCGGAGATATATCGGTCGAAAGAGTCCCCTCTGCAGATAATGTTGCTGATACACTTACAAAGCCCTTGCCAGGACCATTGTTTGAAAAACATAGCGAAGCAATAGTATTAAAGTTTATGGGTAGTTGGCTCTAGGGCAAGTGGGAGATTGTTAGAATAGATGTCCTGCAAGCAAACGGTTGGCTAGAGAATTTATCGACTCAAGTGAAATAAACAATCTTTATTTTAATATAATTCATTATTTCAAGGTTTATTATTTCTTTACCTGTATACCCATGTTATCAAACATAGATAAAGTCCTTGATTATACTTTAATACAAACGAATAGTAATTCGGTGTTGAAACTCATTTGTAAATACTGTATAATCCAAATTCGTTCCTAGTCGATTCAGCCGCCTAAAACATGGATAAAGGTCGCTTGAGATCGATACTAGCATCTGTGATGTTTTGTACCGCGTTTCTTGGTAAGGGCATAGAGATGTCCAAACATGCAGATGGGTAGTCATATGATGATTATACCGAACTACCCTCCCTCGGACTTTCCAAGTGGTTATCATTCATCGAGAGGATAAGTCCGTGGTTATGATTGCACACCATTAGTCCTTACGACCCGGGAAAACATTGAGGCTCTACATGCTAGGGCTATGCTTTGACTCATTTACCGGATCCAGGAGAGTCATGAGGTGGCGAGGTTGGGTACAGTTGCCACACATGTAGGAGCCAGTGCATTGTAGTCGGGAATTAACCGCTCACCTAAGGGTGTTGATATCCTATGTGATCTGATGAAATAATAATGCGTAGAATCTCTGGCCATAGTATGAGATGTACATTGGAGAAGCAGTTCTCCAATGGTACATGCGATGACACTATTTATACGTATCAGATAGTTATCGAATTATTATGCAATCCACGATGAATCAATGGTTGCAGATTCGATCGGGATATATGAGAAGAAGGGACCGTACTGTATGTTAATCACAATCGACTGGTTCTTGCAGGCACTATCAGTGTTACATAGGGAATCATGGGGCGATGCTACTAGACGCTCTTACCTTGTAATAGTTGCATTTGCATCCCTGCATTCACTTAGGTTTGGACCTGGATCCATGTTTGGCTCACATGGAACTAATAGTGTTGGTGATCGATCATCCTTGTTTATTTTTTTTGTCATGTTATGATAGATATGCGATATATATAGTAGTATGCATGTATGTATATTATTAGATAATATAGTTGCATGAATCTGGCGAACATACAAACTCGTGGCACGCGATTTTGAAAGAAAATGATGAGACAATTTTAAAATTAAAATCCCTCATTTTGAATATGATTCAAAATTTATTTCAAACCATAAAAGTAAAAATTAAAAGAGTTCAATTTTTCCTTGCCTACCATCAACCGTGATTGCATGTTGACTGCTACCCGCGGACAGTGTCTAGCTCATATTATTGGGGAGGCCTGGACGCCGAAAAGCTGTGAGTTCTACTGGACATATGATGTGAATTGAGTGGAACTCCCATGACTTCGGCTCATATTATTGGGGAACTAATGGCGACCGTCAACTACAATTCAATATTGATGGGTCGGTTTGACACGCAAAAGTAAACGACGTCATATTATTGGGTCCTTATTAAACGTGAGGCAAAACACGCAGAGGTTGCATAGGGATGCAATTGTATTATACCTTTTAGAAATTCTAATGGGCTGATATTATTCGGGATTATAATTGTCTAATTGGACTCTACGTGCCCACTAAAGAAATACTATTTCCCTTTTTTCATCAGAGGGTGCTGGAAATGTCAAAATAGTATGAGAGACATTTATAAAATAAAAATCCATATTTTATATTTTAAAATTATTTTAAAATAATCAGCAACTATTATTCTTTTTCCATATCCTTATATTTTCGATTTCGTCACGTAATCCATTTTTGTTTTTAACAAGCTAACCGAATCTAATTTTCAAGACTGGCTGGGAAAATTTTTCTGAATTCAGACAAAATGGCATACACACTAATGTCAGTCCTGCTGAACTGACTAAGCATGCAAGATGGTATGACCATAGTATGCTAGCTAAATTGTAACATGCTCGCTTTTATGTCAAATGAACTGTAAAGACAGTTTGAAGAAATGATTAATGCTGCTGACATTCGAATGCACGTGCAAGAGTTTCATGGTGCATTAAACTCATAAAATGATACACACCACTTTCAAGGAGCTCATGACTACACGAATGCAAGATGGGGTTTTTGCCCATGAACGTTGTGTACATATGACTGGGCTTATTGAGAATGTGGTGGGCCTGGAATATGTGATTCCTAACGAGTTACTTGATGACATCAAATTGTTGTCTTTCTCTTCCTCATTTGACGAGGTTATGGTGAACTTCAATTTGAATAACATAGATGATAGCCTTGAAGAGCTACTCAATGCGCTTATGACTCATGAGATTACCATAAAACAGGAAAATGTTGTTTTTCTAATGGGCCCCTCGTCAGGACGAAAATGGCCCACAATGTAAGGGAAAGAAATGTTCTGTCCGTCACAAGAAAAACAAACCCAATAAGAGGCAAACTCTGGAGGACACTTAAAAGGCCTACAAAGCCCGATAAGTCAGAACACATTTATTTCACTGCAAGAAGTCCGGAGATAAGATATTATATGCGCCAAAAATGTTCTGGAAATGATAAGTGAATGTCCAAGTAAATTGGATTTCAACAACAAACAAAAGAAAATTAGATGATCCAAATCCCGCACAAATATGGCACGCTAGATTAGGTCATATTTCCCAAAAAAGGATGCACAAGCTAGTGGGAGAAGGCATGTTTGACTTGTCAAACATAAATTCTCCACCTAATTGTGAGTCTTGTCTAAAAGGAAAAATAACCAAGATTTCATTCAATGGAGACGTGGAACATGCGCATGGTCTACTGGATTTGATCCACACAGACGTTTGTGGCCCGCTAAGTGTTAGCACAAAATATGGGCAATCCTACTTCATTACCTTTACTGATGACCATTCGAGGTATAGGTACATTTATTTGATGAAACACAAATATGAAGCATTTGAAAGGTTCAAAGAATTCAGATTTGAAGTAGAAAACCAGCTAGAAAGAAGTATTAAGACACTTCGATCTGATCGAGGTGGAGAATACTTAAGTGCTGAATTTTTGGGTTATCTAAAAGAGAATGAGATTCTCTCACAGTGGACTCCACCAGCAACACCACAATTGAATGGTGTTTCTGAACGTCGAAATCGAACCTTGATGGACATGGTTCGATCCATGATAGGATTCACTGAATTGCCTATATCGTTTTGGGGCTTTACGCTTGAAACTGCGGTAATGTTATTAAATAATGTCTATACTAAAACAGTTGATAAAACACCATATGAGATATGGATGGGAGAAACTCCCAAATATTCTTACATGAGAATATGGGGATGTCCTGCTTACGTGAAGCAGACAGTGGGAGACAAATTGGGTAGTAGATCCACTTTGTGCTACTTTGTAGGATATCCAAATAATTCTGTTGGATATTATTTCTATCATCCCAATGAAACAAAACTATTTGTCTCAAAAATGCCACCTTTTTTGGAAAAGAAATTTCTATTAAATAAAAAAAAGGTAAGATGATAAAACTTGAAAAATACTCCCTCAACTATAGAAGTTGAACCCATTTCCCAACAACCAGTAGTTGAAGTACAAGCTCCTAGAAGGTCTGACAGGGTTATTAGACCACCTACAAGATATACGCTTCTTCATGAACAAAACCGTGATGAGCATTGTGTTGGATGTGATCCAATGAATTTCAAAGAAGCAATATCTGATACCGATTCAACCAAATGGCCTGAAGCCATGCAGTCTAAAATGGACTCTATGTATTCAAACCAAGTCTGGACATTGGTGGATCCACCTGAGGGAATCGTTACCATAGGATGAAAATGGATCTACAAAAGAAAGCTTGGGGGGATGGGAATGTAGTGACCTTCAAAGCAAGACTGGTTCCAAAAGGTTATACTCAAAGACAAGGAATAGACTATGAGGAAACTTTTTCGTCAGTTGCTATGTTTATGTCCATTAGAATAGTACTAGCCATAGCAGCATGGTATGACTATGAGATATGACAAATGGATGTAAAGACTGCATTCCTCAATGGAGACATCAAAGAAGAAATTTATATGTCTCAACCTGATGGATACACGTAAGTTGGAAGTGAGCATAAGGTATGCAAACTTCAGAGATCAATATATGGTCTCAAGCAGGTGTCAAGGAGTTGGAACCTCAGATTTGATAGCACTATCAAAGAGTTTGGTTTTTCTAAAAATCCTGAGGAACTATGCGTGTACAAGAAAGTTAGTGGGAGTGCAGTGACATTCTTAGTACTTTATGTTGATGATATCCTACTCATTGGGAATGATGTAGGATTACTGCAATCAACTAAAGTATGGTTAGCAAGTAAATTCTCCATGAAAGACATGGGTGAAGCATCCTATATATTGGGAATACAAGATAGGTCAAAGAGGATGCTCGGACTCACCCAAGCCACTTATATCGATACCATTTTGAAGCGATTCTCTATGGAAGAGTCGAAGAGAGGATACTTACCAATGTGTCATGGTGTTACTCTATCTAAATCTATGTGTCCCAAAACTGATGAAGAGATAGAGATGATGACACGTATTCCATATGCGTCAGCCATTGGTAGTATCATGTATGGTATGATATCGACACGTCCCGATGTTGCTTATGCTCTAAGTGTTACAAGCAGATATCAGGCAACCCTGGTTCAATGCATTGAAAGGCCGGGAAAGATATTCTTAAGTACTTGAGAAGGACTAAGAACTTGTTCATGGTCTATGGGGGTGGAGAATTGAAATTGGAAGGCTACACTGATTCTTGCTTCCAATGTGACGTAGATGATTTGAAATCGACCTCTGGCTTTGTATTCATGCTAAATGGTGCGGTTGCTTCTTGGAAAAGTTCCAAGCAAGACACCATTGTGGATTCCACCACTGAAGATGAATACATTGCTACATCTGCTACAACCAAAGAGTTGGATGAGGAATTTTGTCCAAGAGTTAAGCGTTATTCCTAATGGAGTTGATCTAGTCCTCATGTACTGCGAAACACTGGTGCCGTTGCGCAAGAAAAGGAAACAAGGTATTTTCAACGATCCAAACATATACTGAGGAAGTTCTACATCAAACGGGAGATTGTGGGAAGAGGAGACATATTAGTCGAAAAAGTCCCATCTGCAGATAATGTTGCTGATCCACTTACAAAGCCCTTGCCAGGACCATTGTTTGAAAAGCATCGCGAAGCAATGGGATTAATGTTTATGGGTAGTAGGCTTTAGGGCAAGTGGGAGACTGTTAAAGTAGATGCCCTGCAAGCCAACGGTTGGCTAGGGAATTTATTGACTCAAGTGAAATAAACAATCTTTATTTTAATATAATTTCACTTTTCACGGTTTCGTTTTGCTTTATTTGTATACCCATGCAATCAGTATAGATAAAGTCCTTGATTATACTTTAATACTAACGAATCGTAATTTGATGTTGAAACACATTTTTAAACACTGTATAATATAAATTTGTTCCTAGTCGATTCAGCCGCGTAAAACATGGATAAAGGTCGCTTGAGCTCGATACTAGCATCTGTAATGTTGTGAACCGCGTTTCTTGGTAAGGGCATAGAGATGTCCAAACATGCAAATGGGTAGTCATATGATGATTATACCGAACTATCCTCCCTCGGACTTTCCAAGTGGTTATCATTCATCGAGAGGATAAGTCCGTGGTTGTGATTGTACACCATTAGTCCTTATGACCCGAGACAACACTGAGGCTCTACATGCTAGGGCTGTCCTTTGACTCGTTTACCGGCTCTAGGAGAGTCATCAGGTGGCGAGGTTGGGTATAGTTTTCGAAACATATAGGAGCTAGTGCATTGTAGTCGGGGATTCACCGCTCACCTACGGGTGTGGATATCCTATGTGATCTGATGAAATAATAGTGCGTGAAATCTCTGGCCAGAGTATGAGATGTACATTGGAGAAGGAGTTCTCCAATGGTACATGCGATGCCACTATTTATATGTATCATATAGTTATCGAATTATTATGCAACTCTCGATGAACCAATGGTTGCAAGTTCAATCGGGATATATGAGATGAATGGACCGTACTGTACGTTAATCATAATCGACTGGTTCTTGCAGGCACTATCAGTGATACCTAGGGAATCTTGAGACGATGCTACTAGACGCTCTTAACATGCTTCGATGGGTTTAATCAGAAATATGATTTCTGACATTCTCATGATCAATTGTTGATGCATAGAATGTGGAAAATTAGGGTAAGCCCGAATAAAAGGAGTATGTCCTGAATCACAAGGAGTTGGAAACCATAAGCTACATCTCCAACATTTTCCAGAATTTCGAATGGTTCAACGAATCTCAGTGCTAACTTCACCTTGAGATAGAGTCTCATTATTTATCTGATAGGCGAAATCTTCAAGAAATTTGCATAACTATCCTGCCTATGTAAAGGATAATGATCATCAAACCTGTTATCATAACGTATATACATGGTGATTATTACCCTTGAACGTAGTAGGGTCTTGAAAGGTAGCTAAGCAGATAAAATGTGGTTTGAGCCTTCGAGGTCATGGTTTGAAATAGGAAGAAATCCTCTTGATTATTCATCGAACACCATGCCTAGTGGATTTGACAGTTATAGAATTTAATTTTTCTGTTACCACTAACTTCAATGACCACTTTAGAAAACTCGACAATGGCCTCCATGTTTTCATGTTTTTGTGATAAGCTCCACGTTCCCAAGACTTTAGAATTTTTTATTTATATAAAATTTTAAAACATGTGCTTTCTACTTGCATTGCAGATCTTGAGCACCATGCACGAAACTGACATTCAACCTTGAAAGGAAAAATAATCTTTGTTTCCAAAATATAATTTATTGTTTAAAATCACTACAACAAAAACGACATACGACAATGGATTTTATCCGTTGTTGTAGTCTTTTTAAAACTGTTGTAACTAAGGGTGTTGTTGAAAGTCCGTTCAACAACAACGATTTTTAAACGTTGTGGTAGGTAGAATTTGCGACGGTTTCAAAAACCAGCAATCAAGACCGTCCCTAATTTTAGCGACAGTCTTTAAACAAGATTTCCTTTGTTAATTTGTTTGGAAAAAAAAAATTCTTTTAATAATTTAATAAATCTAAAAGAAACTAACAATCGAAAAATTTTAAGTGTTGTGAAGTAGTAAAATCGTGTAAGAGTGGAAAATTTTAATTGTTATGAAGTAGTGAGAAAAATTTTAAGTGTTGTGTGAAGTGATAAAATTGTGTAAGAGAGAAAAATTTAAGTGTTGTGGAGGAAAATGGAGAGAAAATGCGGTTAGCGACGGGTTTTCAAAAACCGTCGCTCATTGAGCGACAGTTTTTCAAAACCCGTCGCATGTGTTAATTATGCGACGGTTTGGCTTTAAACCGTCGCTCAATGTATCGACGGTTTATAAAAAACCGTCGCTAAATTTAGCGACGGGTGTTGTAAAACCGTCGCTAATTTTAAACATGCGACGGTTTTACTCAAAATCGTCTCTAAAATTAGCGACAGTTTATGCAATATCCCAACCTTTTATCATGTTAATCCTTATGGTTTATTATTGTTATGATCATGTTTTATGCTTTACTGGTTGAGATTATGTTGAATGGTTACTGGTTATGGATATGCTTATTGGAATGGTTATTATATGATCATTGTTTATGGTTATTGTTTTGGTATTGTATTCATAGTTGGTGATGATTATGGAAATGAATGTGTAGAATAGAAAGTTGATCTTGAGCCCAAATAGGAAATGGAAGTGCAGAAACGGTATGACAAATGTGGCGGTAGTTGTGGTTTTTAGTATAATGTTTTGTATATTGATCCAATTCATGTGAGACCACTTCCATCAGAAAGACAAGATATATATAAGGTTATAAATTTCATGTTTTGAGTTTCGTTCAAATCATTAGGGAAGACGAGCCAAAAGTGGCCCGAAGTGTGTCGTGTGTATCGTTGTTCTTGCACTGATACATGTTGGGAGAATGAGCATAACTTTTTACTCAGTTCTTCAAATGACATGAAGCCAATTGGAGATGCAAGACAAGACATAATGCTACAACTTTCATGTTTACCACTTTGGCTAATTCGGAAGAAGAAGTATAGTTTTGGCCCTTGGACAGTGGGTACACGGACCCCTACACAGATCCCTACACGGGGTCCGGGTCTTGCCATGTAAAATGAGTGATTTCCAGCGTGTACACGGATCCATTCATGGAGGGGGGCACGGGTTCCGTGTCTATTGCATAGAAAACACGTTTTTGATGTATTGGAAGACTTATTTATGGATGAGTATAGATGCTTCTACCTATTTCCTTCCATTCTTTTCCTTCTCCATCGGTTCTTGCTTTTCTTTCTCAAAGTTTCTCTCCAATATTTCTTTACTTCAAATCAAGTATTTAAGTGAAGTTCTTAAGTTTCTCTACTAAGGTTTCAACCTTCTCTAAGGAATTCAATCAAGGTTACATTAGCAACCATTGTGCTTGTGGTAGTAAGTAGAAGCTTTCTTTCAAGTGCTCACATGATTTTTATATGTACCAAGCCATGTTAATGTTAATTAGCTCCTTCCATTGACGTATAATTGATATGTATATTTTTATATATTCATTGTTCAAGGATTATCATTGAATTCATTGACAAAGGAGCTATTAAGTCATTGTTCCTACCAAGTGTTTGTTAAAATGCCCCAATGAAACTCCTTATTATAAAAGCCAAGGAATGATGGTGATTCATGCATGTCATTGGCCAATCACATGATTATGATTATCTCTCACAGTTTTGATGTATTTATATATCAAAGAGGTACTATCCACAAGTCACAGGTCACATACTATCATTTCCTTTCCTTTAGCTTATGCCATGAGATACTATCCATATTTGCTTGATTATGTAATGTTCATTGAAGATAGTATCGTTCCACTTTCATTGTCATTGCTATAGCCACGTTTTAAGCCAAAGTTATCTATATGTAATTGCTATGTATAATGTTCTACTTACTGAGTTTTATCTCATTCCAGTTATGTCATGTGATGCAGGTGATAAGAAAGATTAAAAAGGGATTGTCCCAAGAAGAAGAAGTCATATGGCATAGAAAAGGGGAAAAAATTTTGAATGTACATTAATTTTCAGTGTTGTATAGTAAGAATTATAGGTATCCTAAATCTTGTATCAAATGAATCTTATTTTGGGGGATGACTTTAAAACTATTTGGTTATAATAATTTGTTATTGTAATGTTGTTAGTTTGAAAATATTTTTTGTATGGAAATGCTATTAGTTTCACCTCTTTTTAATGAAATGCTTCTGCATATGTTATTCATGTAATTTAAATGTCTTGGGGAGTGGGTTGTTTCAGTTTATACAAAACCGTCGCTAAACCTAGCGACGATGTTCGAAAATCCGTCGCTAAATATGGCAACGTTTTCCAAAACCGTTGTTGTTTGTCCAAAAACCACGCTAATCGACTACGATTTCTTAAAAACGTTGTCGATTGTCTAAAAAACACGCTAATATAGAACCGTTGTCATTGACCCTAAAAAAACACTCAAAGACAACGGTTTTATAGAACCGTTGTCATTGACCCTAAAAACCGTTGTCTTTGACCCCAAAAATACAACGGTTTTTAAAAACCGTTGTCTTTGGCCCCCAAAAGACAACGGTTTTCGCTAAAACCGTTGTTAAAAACATACGACAACGGTTTTTCACAAAAACCGTTGTCGTATGTGCTTTGCTGTATGCAGAATTTCTTGTAGTGAATAATTTTTTCCTTCAAATATTTTTCTTTATAGATAAGATTTTGTTAAAAATATTTAGTTAAGCGTTTTGTCTTTCTAGACATGTGATAATCATGATAAGTGTACCGTGTACTACTAAAATACTACTATAAATTTTTTTTGCAAGTTATTTTCGAAAATGATCGTACACATGCATGCAAATAAAACAGACAGTCGTGTATTTTAAAAGGTCATTCAACAATTGAATAAAAACACCACAATTAAATAAATCTAAAAATCACCAAATTCCTGAACTACTGTTTTAAAAGGACTTAACACCTGTAAAAAATTAAAACGTAAAATAAAGATGCAAAACGTATAACACATAATGTATAACCCCTGACTCGTATACAAAAAGTGCGAAAAAATGTAAAGTCCCCGGGTTATCGTGAACACTCCAGCTTCGCCTACTCAGTATTCGGCGCCTCCAGTCTCTACCTCATCATGCTCAACTGCATCAATCACACCTAGTGAGTCTAAAGACTCAACACACATGAACTGTTATAACAAGTACGTATACATAATATGTAATAGTGAAAAGTACTTTAATTAAATTACATTTCATGATCTTAAAACCATGAACTTAAATATAACCTAGCAAAACATAAACGTATCCATAACACATCTCATCATATCAACATATACGTGTTCAATTTCCTTTATTGAATTCAGATCATTAGTTGTGACTTTTCTATCAGTTCTAATCGATGGATCCATCTACGTATAACCGTGGTACCCGGCGGCTAGGACATCAGCGATAGTTTTACCCATCCACTGAGTCTTGGCCTTACAGGTTCATGTTTATATTAGTCACAACCAACTCCCCTCCATCAAAAATATGTCATCGTATTCATCAGTTAAAAAACATCATGAATATACATACTTTTTTCTTAAAAAACCAAGCATGAAACGTATATTTCATATTTTCATAAAAATTCAAATTGATAATAAGCATATACATTTTAAACATTCAATTTTAGTTATCAGGGTGCTGTCAAGACTGCTAACTCGATTCGAGTGTAAAATGACCATTTTGCCCCTGGAAACCCTAATTGACCATTTTGCCCCTAGACCTCAAATTTTCGACCCGAAGCCAACCATACTTATTAAAACATCTCAGAACATATTTATAACCATTTTTTAGACGTAAAGTCAAGCCCATGCCAAAACTTCTATAACTCAGTTAATACTTAGCTCGGAGTCCCCGTTTTAGTCCGTACTTAACCAACTTAAACCATATTTCAAAGGATCATAATCAAACCCTGTATGACCCAATTAAACCATTAACAACCTTGCATAACAACACCCAAAACGAACCATTCTCATCAAAAATCAAACATTCTCAAGTGCAGGACTAGTGCCTCGACACTGGCTGAGTAGCGCTGTGGCGCTTGTAAGCGCCTACGCGCCATGCATTAGTGCTGCGGCGCTACCAGAGCCGAAGCTCAAGTGCTGCAGCGCTAATCCTGCGGGCAAAAACTGAAAAATTTCAACTCAAAGCCAAGCCATCCTACGCTCACCCGGCCCCGATTAGGCTTGAACCAACCCCTCCTAGACCACAATCAGACCTTCTTGCATTGCCCTAGCCAGGATCCTCAAACCCACACTCTTGAATACATGAGACACAACCGAACATCTCAAAACCGAGCCCTATCCACGTCTAGCTTCCTCGATTTGATCCTAGCTCAAAACCAGCGTGGTCGAGCCAATCCAAGTCGTGTCTCAGACCCATCAGGGTCTACTCCATGTCTCGGAATAGCCCTTGCACCTCTGCACCCCTTGAAACAACTGATCAAAGCAAAAACCCTAACCCGAAACATGTATGTCTTCTCGATCCTTACATGAACATGATCCCGCTTCGATCTCAACCTCCTGACGCCAACAATCAGATGTAATTGAGTCCCATACCAATCATTCTAGGTAGCCCCTTCAACCAAAGCCAAAAACGTGAGAAGCATGATAATGAAAATGCGTATTTTCGTGTAGAATTCACGTAAAACCGATGCGTAAGACCATGACCACAATATACCTTGAAAATACATTTTAAAACACATGTTATTATGTGACCAATGCAAAAAGAAGGGAATTGGGCATGTCTTTTCGTATTTACGCTTGAAAACTCAACAACAATTGTTTAGAAGGGGTACCAGAGGGATGGGAAAGAGTTCCTATGAAGGTTTCTTACAAAATTCGACCTCAAATGCTGCTGCTGGATGTGATAGGCTATTGGAATTTTTGAGGGGGTAGCCAAGAGGAAGTGTGGTGTTTAGGGTTTGGGAGGGTAGGGTTAATTATAATAATTAATGTATAATGGGTCTTTAATTAAAAATAATTAGAAGGTGTAGGATTTTAGGCCTAATATATATTAAATTAGGCCCATTAAGCCCAAAACATCCTTGCAAAATATTTCGTTTAAGTACGTATTTGAAAATATTGTCTGAACCCTCAAAAAGTCTTATGACTTGCTAAAATTTGCGTATCTGTTCAAAATATGACTGGATGAGTAAAAATACCTTACAAAGGCCCATTTTTTAAAATTACCCTTATTTACACCATATATTAAATAATTAAAAATAATTATTTAATAAAAAATAATTTTCCTTAACTGTCTTCGATCTCCTTTCCTCGTTCTAAATACTGCTAAAACTCCTATCACATGAAATCTAACAAACCATGAAATAAAACACCTATTCATGTCATGATCATCCATTTAATGCATTAAAAATAATTAAACACATATTTTAGAAAACCCAAGATTGCATGCAGTTATGTTACATAGTTAGAATTTTGTAGACCTTACAATAAGAATCTAATGATATGATATTATTATTTAAAAAGATTTTATTTTATTATGGCTATTATTGTTCATATCTTGTAGGACTCTTGTGGAAATAAACCCTGATGAGAAGGAATCTATAAATAAGACAAAGCAGTTGATGGAAACGACTTTTGCTTGGACGTTTGGTGGCTGCTCACTTTTGCACTCTTGAACACTGTGAAATTATGAGAAAAACAATCCACAAAGAAGTCGGTGCTTTGAAGAGTGTTGTGTTACATGTTGCCGTGATTGTTGAAGTCATCTGTAGACAACACACGTGTTTTAGAAAGCAATTTGTTTTCTCAACGTGTTGAGAAAATTAGTTTTTGTTTAAATTACTAGTGCTGGATTTTGTAAACTGAAATTTTTTTTCTACTGATTATTTTTTCCTGAGGTACCGAGTAAATATTTATACTTGTGTACAATTAATTCTGAGTTATTTTGATTTAAATTATTTATTTGTGTGTTATAATACTCTGATGCGTGTTGTAACTAGGTGTTACAACATATGGGACAACATTTAAATCTGATACACACAACCTTTTTTATTGTTATACTTTATGTTAAACAGAATATACCCATATCAACAAGTGGTATCAGAACGGTCTCTTGATATACTAAGTGTTCATCCGGATTATTTTGTTTAACATTTCCCTTATTTAATGGACGCGTCACTTGCAAATGCAGTACTTCGACCACTTGATTTGGATGGATCCAACTAAATTCTATGGAAGGTAAAAATCAGAATATACATTAAATCCATAGATGAATGAGTGTGCCAACGTGTTGTCAGCGGTTGGAGTCCACCGAAAAGAACAGACGAAGATGGCGATAGCCTAATAAAGCCTGAAAACGAATGGACTCAAGATGAAGTATAGGTTTCGAATCACAATTCAAAGGCCTTGAATTCTATTTTCACCTCAATCGATCTGAATATCTTCATTCTGATTACAAACTGTGTATCGGCTAAGGATGTAACGCCCGAAGACCCGAACACACTAACTACATGCATGCATGAAAATTATTTGAAAAGTTATTTAAATGAATGGTCTAGAACCATGTTTATATATCTGCATGATTTAATGAATTTTTTAACCGAATGTTATGAATATGAACTTTATGTAGTCGAGTATGAGATGTATGTCAAAGGCGAGAGAAGCGTGGACGATTTTGATAAAGTTTCTATTTTTAGAAAGTTATAAATAGAAACTCTAGATTTAGTAAGCCAAAATAGGAAATCGGCAATCTGCTTATAGTAAGGGACAAATTTAATCGGTAACGAACTTTTGCTAGAAAATGAGTAGTTTCGGATGTGCGGTACTAGAAACGAATGGCACAAAATATTTTCTTAATATTGTTGCCGCCGAGAAGAAAAATGATGTGCCGGGTGACTGGAATCCTCTGAGGTCAGCTGAACAGGCTGACAATCGGCAGAAAATGCTGAGCAAAGATGCTGGCCTGAAGAGTGAGGTTGGAAGTCAACTGCAGAAGAATGAGGAAAAAGTTTATGAATAGGAAAAGGCTTTTTGGTGGACTAATTAAGTATTTAATTAATTTTTTATTGGACCTAGATTAGCAATGATTAATTAATTAGGGTCCTTAACCACACCATGCCCACCTAACAACTTTAATAAAAAGAAAACCCTAGCCTACCACCCCCTTATCTACATGCCACCCACACACTTGCAGCACACACTAGGATTCTAGAGGTGGCCGAGACATAGAAGAAAGGAAGGAAGGAGATTCGTGTCCCGTTCGTTTCTCGTCGCGCCGTTGCTTGTATTCTGTAAGCGTAAACTGAAACGTCTCGCTCATTTTAAAACTCTACAGAACATTTTTTTTCAATGCAATGGTCGAACTCATGCCTACAAAAATACATAAAATTCGAAACATGCATTTTGTAAAATCAACCCACTGCTGAATAAAATAACTACAGTAAAAATTATGAAAAGAGCAACCAACCTAAACAATTACCGTTTATAAAATATAACATCAGGCATGTTAAAAACTGTCAAAACCCTCAACAGAATAACATCGTCAACTATTTAAAAAGTCGCTTAAACGTGTTCCCATAAAATCATATATATGCGGAAAAGTACAAGGTCCTCGGGTTCGCATGCGCACATCCGACTCCGCCTACTCAGTCCTCGGCACCTCCAATCTCCTGATCAATGTGCTCACCTACATCATTCACACCTAGTGAATCTTTCAACACACCTGTAACGTTATAACAAATACATATACATAACATGCAACAGTGAAAAATACTGTAATCAACATACATTTCATGGTCTTAAAAGCATAACGTAAACATGTCATATAATAGCATAACGTGTCAAAACATGTCTCATCATATCATCATATACGTATACATTTTATTTAATCGAATCCAGTTCATTAGTTGGGACTTTCGTATCTGCTCTATCGTATCAGCTCTATTCGATTGATCCATCTACGTCTAACCACGGTACCGGGCGGCGGGGACATCAGTGACACTCTCACCCATCAACTTAGTCTTGGCCTATCATATCATCATATCATGTCAATGGAAATACGATCGTCGGGCTCCCTCTGGGCCTTCTACCGTAAACGGGCACCTTCCGAGGCCTTTTCCCTCACGATATCTCCAATCATATCATCGTATACATATATCTTGAGTCACAACCAACTCCCATCCTTCAAAAATATCATCATTTTCATCACTTATCAAAATCATGCATACGTAAATTTTCTTTAAAATCAGATATGCAACGTATTTTCATAATTTCATAAAAATCTAATATGTGATAAATAAAATTTAAAAACATGATAAATTTGTGCCCAGGGCGCTGCCAGGACAAAAATCTCTACTCGGGTGCAAAATGACCATTTTGCCCCTGGAAACCCAAAATGATCGTTTTACCACTGGACCTCTAAATTTTGACCCGAAACTTACCAAACTCCTTAAAACATCCCAAAAAATAATTAAAAGTATTTCTTAGATGTAAACTTGAGTCTGTTTCAAAACTTAATCGATTCGTTTTAAAACTTGGACCGGAGTTCCGGTTTTAACCCGAATCGAACCGAAACTTAACCAAAATTTTCCTAAATCAAACCATGACTCAAACCATCATGACCAGACTCTAACCCACATATTTCAGACCACTTAGGACCTAGAAACAAGCCCCAAATGTTGCTGGAATTCTCCAGAATATGCACACAAATTTTCACAACTTGAGCGACTTTAAGATAAAAATCATATCCCTCTTATTTCTTATCACAAAATTACGAATTTTCTATCAAATTAAAGATAACAGAGAGTGATACAAATCATATATTGAACATATTTCCAGAAAACCAAGCTATAAGTCACAACATTTGAAATAATAGAGGATAATGGGTTTTGTGACACAGAAATTTCACAGCTTGCGCGGATTTACGAAAAAAATAATATATCCCTCGTTTCTTATCAGAAAATTATGAATTTGCTATCGAATCAAAGATAGAAGAGAGTACTAAAAATCATATGTTGAACACATTTCCAGAAAACCAACTTATAAGTTGCAGAATTTGAAATAACAGAGAGTGACAGGTTTTGTGACACGGAAATTTCACAGCTTGTGCAGTTTTACGATAAAAACCATATCTCACTTGTTTCATATCAGAGAATTACGAATTTTCTATCAAATGGAAGATAACAAAGAGTGCTACAAATCATTGTCAAACATATTTCCAGAAGACCAATTTATACGTCGCAGAATTCGAAATAACAGAGGGTGACATGTTTTGTGACACAGAAATTTCACCCGAATACTCAAGATATCGATCGGCCCTCTCCTAAAACCCACAAAGATTCGACTCTTGCCTTATGACACCATCATTTTATACGTGAACAGCCCCTTGCTAACAAAACTCGGCAGCTCACTTACACCAAATCAATAAACGTGAGTTTGTAACAAAAGGAATCACGTTTCATGTCAAAACTTTGCATAATTGAAACCACATGATAGATTGAGGGATTCCTCAAGAAAATACATATATATCAGCATATAATTTGTGCAAATGATGAGAAAAATAGATACATGGCGTGCCTTGATGATTTATGAACGAAAACTCGAAGAATCACGCGTCGAGGAAGCACCGGAGGAGCGGGAAGGTAACTTGCTTGCAAGAAAATGGATGGCTGAAGCTTGCTGAAGGTTTGATGCTGAAATTAACGTGAAAGAGGCTACTGGAGGATGAGGTGGGTGGCCACTCAATATAAAATAGGTTTAGGGTTTTGCTAATTAAGTTTAAGCCATAAAATAATACACTAATGGGTCTTAATTAAAAATTAAAAGGTTAAAAAGGGTTTTGGGCTCATTAATCACTAAAATAAACCCATCAACCCCAATAACAATCTCGAAAAATATTTCGTTTAGGTACGTTTTTGAAATTATCGCACAAGCCCTCAAAAAGTCCTCCGAATCGTTAAAATTTGCATACCGATTAAAAATCTGCTTTGGCGGGGTAAAAATACCCTACAAAGCCCATTTCTTGAAAAATACACTTAAAACAACTTATATCAATAAATAAAAATTAAACATGTAATAAAAATAACTTTTCTGATAATTCTCGGTCTCTGTTCCTCATTCGAGATCGAAATGCAACTAGACACTACTGCGTGAAACTTTAAAATAATCATGAAACGAACCCCACTCATGACATAACCATGCATTAAATACATTAAAATAATTTAATAAAATACAAAAGAAATTTAATAACTTGCATGCATGTGGTTTACGTGACCTTTAAATTTACGGGACGTTACAATCTATCCACCTTAAATCAAATTTCGTCCCAGAAATTCGCTTATCCTTGATAATAAAAAATTTTAGACTCTTAATTCTAGTATCTTAATAATCCACGCTTCCATTGCTCTACTCTGATAAAGCAAGTGTTAAATTGTCCTTATGTCTCCTTAATTCTAATTATTTTGCCTACTGAAATCCTCGTTTGCGAATCACAACTTAAAACAACTTTTGGTGACTTAGTTCTTTTTTTTCTATGTCCTAAATTTTTTGACTTTCTCGCAATTCCTCATACCAGAAATGGATGTCCAAACTTATCGCACCTTAGTTTTCTTATATTATACGCATAATATTGATCGACATATTACATTAGCATTAATGCAGTTCGACTTAAGAAAGCTTAGCACCAAAATTCACTGATCGCTCCTATCTCCGATAATACATTTAAAAATCAAGCCTTATCTCAACCCCATAATAATATTAGCCTAAGATCCTTAAATTAAATTTTTACCTTACGGCACAAACTTACGTAACCTAAATAATTACAAGTACATCCCAAATATCAAATTGTTGCAAATCTTATAATTCGAGTAGCGTTAATCCATAAATACCAATTATACAATATCGATCTTCTTCCTATATTTTAAAGCCCTTCAAGCATCAATTACGTGCTTAAACTATTTCTTTTCTAGTTATAATATAATTGAGGCATAAGACCTTGGACTTTACTCATTGAAACGATGTCATATTCTTACGTATCCTTAATGCTTAACTAATATCAGCGTATAAAACTTAATAAGTTCTCCCAAGGTAGCATTATACTAACTCTAATAAATCAACTTCACTTATAACCTATAGAGTTCTAGAATCCCCATATAAAGATTTTAGATTTCTTACTAGATAAAAATCTTAATATTCGTCCTTTGGTAACCTATGTTGAACATAGCTAATTCCCTTTTGTTTTTATTACACGCAAAATTTTCGTATGAATATTTATCTCCTAAACTTGAAATTCAAGCTTACGCAACCCAAATGGTATTAGATAACATAATTCTCACACACATAATCACTTATTCCCAAATTTCTTAATAACTTCCAAAAATTTCTCAAGACAAGGTATCCACCCCTCTTCTTACATGCATCTATCAAGTAACCTAGCCATTAATCCTACCCACCTTTCCAGAAAAATGTAATCCTAACAAAGATATAATTTTAAATCTTAAGATCAAGATTAAAACTTATGCTACATCAAACCTTAGGCTCCCACAAATAATTTAACATACTGTATAATCTTATAACTTAACTAATTGATCAAATTTATCTTAAATTGTTATCACTCTAAATTCTTAGTTTGTCACAACATTATTTCACTAACACTTTAAATTCTTCAAGTCCAATATTGATTCATCCTACAGTACCATTGATTACCAATCCTTACAACCTTATAACCCACATATCTCAAGGTTCTAAATATCATTTCAAGCATAAATCATCGAAAATTCCTATAACTTAAACTATTCAATTCTCACTTATTACTAAATAAGTCCCCAAATTTCTTAACCATTGCAAGATAATTTCCTAATTTCCTCGAAAATTATCCAATTGGTCCTTAAATTTCGAAAATCCTACAATTTCTCATAAGTTCTTGGCGTTCCTAATTCCATTTTATAGGTTTCTCGCAACATAAAGTTCAATAATTTTAAGCTTATTAATCCCAAACTCAATTCTCATAATCAAATCTTAAATTTCCATCAATGCTTAAGATCCCAAGTTATACATTTTTATACTTTCAGAGATTGTCGTAGTCTTCGAATCATTATTGGTTATATAAAATTCTTGAAAATTAAGCTAACTAGTAACCACAAACCATCAATATTTTATTAGAAAACCTACATGCCCCAAAAGCATTCATAATTTTCAAGATTAGCTTATGACCCATAAGTAGAACATCAGTACTACTAACCCAAAAATTAAAATAGTAAAATGATTTTCAACCTCTATAAAACGCCCAATATTCGAATTCTTAGACATGTCCAATTCCAAACGTAACCAACATGCAATCAAATCTAGTTTTTAAAACATTTAATCTTGAAAACATAAAAACAGCTAAACATGTGCTGTAATACATATATCATGTAAACATGCAGGTGATAACATTAAAACTTTCAAAACATTTAACTTACAGACTTGAGACTTGAAGACTGAGATGCAGAAAGTGGCGGTGGCACATCCCTGTACAGGACCCTTGCTCTGATACCAACTAAAACGTCTCGCTCATTTTAAAATTCTACAGAACATTTATTTTTGCAATGCAATGGTCGAACCCATGCCTAGAAAAATACATAAAATTCAAAACATGCATTTTGTAAAATCAATACACTGCTGAATAAAAAAACTACAGTTAAAATTATGAAAAGAGCAACCAACCTAAACGGTTACCGTTTATAAAATATAACATCAAGCATGTTAAAATTTGTCAAAACCCTCAACACAATAACATCGTCAACCATTTAAAACGTCGCTTAAACGTGTTCCCATAAAATCATATATTTGTGGAAAAGTACAAGGTACTCGAGTTCGCGTGCGCACATCCAACTCCGCCTACTCAGTCCTCGGTACGTCCAATCTCCTGATCAATATGCTCACCTGCATCATTCACAGCTAGTGAGTCTAAAGACTCAACACACCTGTAACGTTATAACAAATACATATACATAACATGCAACAATGAAAAATATTGTAATCAACATACATTTCATGATCTTAAAAGCTTAACGTAAACATATCATATAATAGCATATATAACCCTGTAAAAAAAATGTCTCATCATATCATCGTATACGTATACATTTTCTTTAACCGAATTCATTTCATTAGTTGTGTGGGGACCCGAATCTAATTTGTTTTCTTAATCATGCTTGGGATTAATTGGATCAATTAATTAATTTGGGTCTAAATTTTTTTTAAAGTACATAGGTGCGGAACATATGATAATCAATCTTATTTATTTACTACATCAAGTTTAATATCTACAACCTGATCAACAGTACAAGTCTATTACAAAATAAATCATAACATATTCGTGTTCATCAACTACAATTCATGTTTTGAATAGCAACTCTACTTCTAAGCCCGGATCTCCACTCTAATCTGGATCTCTCATCCTCTTCTCAACCCTGATCATGTCCCACCTGTTGTCATGCTCACATACAAACACAACAACAGCCGGATAACTCCGGTGAGAAACATATTCCCAGTATAAACAACATATACAAGCATTTCATATAAACATATATAAAAGCATAGAACAGCTATCAATAGCATGTATCAAAATATGAAAAACATGAATCGATATAAAACTGTAAATCAAGCTCTTCGACTCTGGAATCTTAACTCGACTTTTATCTAGGGATCCCGGACTTTGGTACATCATATCGAATCTCTACAATAGGAGTCGATCTACTCCTAAACAACATCGATATAAACCAAATGTTCAATGACTTGGCACCTCTGCCGAAGACTAAGCACATCTGCCCAAGACTCTTTCTCGATATCTATCTTCTATTCTCTGCTTTTCTATAAATCAATAGAATAAGTATAAACATTCAAACACTACAGAGGTATTAAAACAATAACAAATAAGTATGTGGTTTTGGGAAACTCAAGTCAAATCTAACTCGAGTCGTTTCTTCCCAGTTTAACATTGATTTATACCTTTCTTTTGTCAATCTGATGAAGTCGAAGTCTTGAATTCGAAGCTTTCAACACTCAATCTGGCAATGGCATTCGAGTAGCACAATATCAATATACAACCCAACCAATACTGGATATAATCAGAACTCAATCTAATTCTGTTTCGACGGCATAACAACACAATCTCGATATACCCAGCAATACAATATCAACAGATACAAATCATAAATCATAATCGATCAATAAACACAATCTGATATTCTCAAATTTGTATAATCTCAATCAAATTCAATCTGAAAATGATAACAATTTCATACAATATCCGTTCTGTGATCCGGTTTCGATTATACGATTACAAAAATCTCAGGAACACATAATATAGATCATATCAGGATTCCTTCAATATATAAATTTCGAACCATGCTAGAAATCAATAAAACTTACATCCTCTTGACGTTCTTGGTGAGAGGAGCACGGAAATATATTCGGATCGAAAATCGAACGGCTAGATTTCACACAATCCCAATTCTAGTACAAGAAGAAGACCTGAAGCTTTCCCTAAAGTTCCTTCGGTTGTCTTGCTGTGTATCTGAAGGAAATGAGGATTGTTATATATACCATGGATGCCAAAGACATGTGGCACATTCCTTTGTGCTACACGTCTCGCGCATATGCGCGACCATCACCGGCGCATATGTGCGAGACCTACTGGTCTCGGCATTCAAGAGTTCCTCTGCTCGCGCATATACAATCATCTTCGCGCATATGCGCGAGACCTACTGTCTCGGAACTTCTTCCTTGTACATGCTCGCATATGCGCGCCCTCTTCTGCCACGCTCGCGCATATGCACGCCTCTTCTCGCGCATATGCGCGAGGTATTCTGTCCTCGCACATATAACATGCTTCCTCAACTCTTGTCTCGGCGCGGTCCTTCTAATCGCAACAATTCATAATTAATAATCTCAGATTAAAAGAATAAAAATCTCGGGCATTACAATTATCCCTCTCTAAGATATGATTTCGTCCCCAAAATCACAGGCAATCAAATCACATACAAGAAGGAGATATACAGAAGCTAAACAGAAAACTTACATCAATGAAATAACTCTGGAAACTTCTGTCTCATATCTGACTCAATTTCCCAAGTTGCTTCTTCAATGCCATGTCGACTCCACTGAACTTTCACAAGCGGAATAGTCTTCGTTCTGAGCTGGTTTTTCTTTACGATCTAGAATCTGGATCGGCTTTTCAAAATAACTCAGAGTTTCATCAAGTTCTACCTTGTCTGGATGAAGAACATGAGAAGCATCAGGAAGATACATCCGCAGCATAGATACATGGAAGACATCATGTATACCAGATAGAGAAGGCAGAATGGCAAGTCGATAGGCACGAGTACCTATCTTCTCCAGAATCTCGTATGGACCGATATAACGAGGAGACAACTTTCCTTTCTTGCCAAATCTGACAATGCCTCTGAAAGGAGAAATCTTCAAAAATACTATGTCTCCCTGCTCAAACTCTAGTGTTCGACGTCTAATATCTGCGTATTTGGCCTGTCTATCTTGAGTTGTCTTCATTCTTTTCTGAATCAGCTTCACTTTCTCAGTCATCTCTCGAATCATATCAGGCCCAATCTCAGGTACCTCAGAAATATCGTCCCAATAAAGAGGGGATCTGCACTTTTTGCCATACAACGCTTCAAATGGAGCCATCTCTATACTCGTCTGATAGTTATTGTTGTATGAAAATTCACAAAGAGGCAAAGAATCTTGCCAACTAGTGCCAAAATCTAGCACTACAGCTTTAAGCATATCCTCCAATGTCTGGATAGTCCGCTCTGACTGTCCGTATGTCTGAGGATGATATGAAGTACTAAGGTGCAATTTAATACCTAGAGCTTGCTGCAGACTGTGCCAAACGTGCGAAGTAAATCGAGGATCACGATCTGATACAATAGACTTCGGCACACCATGCAATCTGACCACTTCTCTGACATAGATCTCTACCATCTGGTCATGTCTGTACGTCATTCTGTACGGAATAAAGCATGCTGATTTTGTCAATCTGTCAATCACGATCCAAATCGCATCACAACCTCGGGAGGAACGTGGTAGCTTTGTCACAAAATCCATAGAAATGTGATCCCATTTCCATTCAGGAATAGATAAGCTATGCAATAGACCTCCTGGTTTCTTTCTTTCTGCACAACAAGACGATTATTCACATATAACACATAATCACGAACCGGATATTCTGATTGATGCCCTGATCTGACCATCAAAATCGAGTTCTGGATATTCTGATCAACCTTCTCCGCTTCTTTAATTCGAAGAATCAAATCTGGTTCAACTTGAATGGCATAGAGTCTCAAAGGTTGACAATCTGTCTCAAATATTAATCCAGAAAGACAGCAATCTTCAATCAAATTCGAAACGCCAATCGTCGATAAGGATAAAGAACATACCTTTCGACTCAGTGCATCAGCTGCTGCATTCAATTTTCCCGGATAATATTTGATTTCACAATCAAAATCTTTCAATAAATCAAGCCATCTTCGTTGTCTCATATTCAATTCTCACTGTGAAAATAGATACATCAAACTCTTGTGATCATAATAAATCTCAAATTTCTCACCGTATAGGTAGTGTCGCCAAATCTTAAATGCAAATACAATGGCAGCCAATGCAAGATCATGAATCGGATAACGAGTCTCATGTGGCTTCAATTGTCTCGAGGCATAGGCAATAAAATGTCCTCGCTGCATCAAAACACAACCCAATCCTCTGTGAGAAACGTCACAATAAACAACAAAATCACCAGTACCTGACGGAATAGTCAACAATGGAGCATTGGTCAATCTCTTCTTCAACTCTAGAAAATTGGATTCACACTCTTCTGATCAAACAAACGGAGCATTCTTCTGAGTCAACTGAGTAATCAGCTTTGCAATACTGGAAAAATCTTGAATGAATCGACGCTAGTACCCTGCTAAACCCATAAAACTGCGTATCTCTGGCACTGATGTCGGTCTAGGCCAACTGATCACTGCCTCAACTTTACTAGGATCAACAGAAATACCATTTCCAGATATAATGTGTCCCAAAAATATCACTTGCTTCAGCCAAAACTCACATTTAGACAGCTTTGCATATAATTTCTCTTTTCTCAGAATTCTCAATACAGTTCTCAAATGCTCAGCATGATCAATCATATTCTTTGAATAAATAAGAATATCATCGATAAAGATAATCACAAAATCATCAAAATACTTCGGAAATATACGGTTCATCAAACCCATAAATACAGCTGGAGCATTGGTAAAACCAAACGGCATGACTATAAACTCATAATGGCCTTACCTGGTTCCAAAAGCTGTCTTCGGTATATCAGAATCTCTGACTCTCTGCTGATGATATCCAGATCTAAGATCGATCTTGGAATAAACAGAAGAACCCTTCAACTGATCAAATAAATTCAAAATACGAGGCAAAGGGTATTTATTCTTTACCGTAGCCTTATTCAGTTGCCGATAGTCAATGCAGAGTCTCATTGAACCGTCCTTCTTTCTGAAAAATAATACTGGAGCACCCCAAGGAGAAACACTAGGTCTGATGTAACCCTTGGCCAGTAAATCATCTAATTGTTCTTTCAACTCTTTCAATTCAATCGGTGCAATTATGTATGGAGTTTTAGAAATAGGAACTGTACCTGGTACCAATTCAATACTGAAGTCTATCTCTCGAATTGGAGGCAAACTCGGAATCTGATCTGGAAAGACGTCAGCAAACTCACATACCACTGGCAAATCTGCCAATGACGGGCTCGATTTCAGTACATCTACTGAATATACAATGAACTCTGCTCTTTTCTGTAATAATCGAGTCATAGACACAACAGATATCAAAGGAATTCTAGCTCTGGAACCCTTACCGTAAAATTTCCATTCATCAGCCATCTCCGGTCTGAATTTCACAATCTTCTGGAAACAATCTACGGTAGCTCTGTACTTGGTCAGCATATCAATACCGATAATGCAGTCAAAATCAGACAAACCGAGTACAATACAATCAATCTCAATCTCATTCCCATCATACTGCAGTATACAACGTTTAACAGATTTCACTGATAAAAGACCTCTCCCCAAAGGTGAAGAGACAGATACTACAGCAGATAATGACTCAACAAGCAAGTCATGTATCATTGCAAATCGCTCAGAAATAAATGTATGGAATGCACCCGTATCAATCAATACATAAGCAGAATAACCACAAAGAGAACAGTTACCTGCAACAACATCATCTTGTGCTTCCTGTGCCTGTTCTTCAGTCAAAGAAAATACTTTGACCTGCTGTCTCGGAGGTTGGCTAACCGTTTGGCTTCCTCCTGGCCTCGGCTGTGACTGAGTAGTCGGTTGTGGCTGGAAGGAGTTAACAGTTGATGATCGTCTATCAGTGTTAGTCACTGATCCAGATGATTATGCTCCCTGGGATCGTTGAGAACCTCGATGTGAACATACTCTGGCAAAGTGTCCCTGCTGTCTACAGATATTGCAATTACCAAATACTCCTTGGCATTGCTCTGTAGGATGTCTCCCTCCACAAGTTCTGCAGTAGACCCCGGTATAACTCTGGATCTGTCGTGAACCACTGGAGCTAGATGAAGTGCTGCCAGACTTCTTAAACTGTTTTCCTCTGGCTTTCAAACTATCTTTCTTTCCACTGCTGCTACTGCCACTACCAAATCTAGGAGGGGGTTGGTGGAATGTAACTGAGGGTTGTTTCTGTTTCGGTGCTGGGGCAACATACGAAGATTCTTTCTGCCTAATTATGTCTGCTTCCGCTCCTTTTTCTCTATTCAAAGCATCAGCAAAGTTATTCGGTCTCCCATTATTTACCAAGGTGAAAATCTCAGGATTCAGTCCGTTAATAAACTGATCAGCAACTGCTTCATCATTCTCAGCAATATGAGGAGCAAATCGCAACAAGGTAGAGAACTTGGCCACATATTCTTCAATATTCAACTGACCCTGTCTCAGATTGGCAAACTCTGCACCCTTGTCTTTCCTGTACGATACTGGGAAAAATCTTTGATAAAACTCAGTCTTAAAGATTTTCCAAGTAATAACTGTACCTCGGTGCTCCAAAGCCCTCTTCGTCATGAGCCACCAATTCTTCGCAACATCATGCAATTGATGCCCAATCAGTCTAACTCTTCTTTCGTCTGTATAATCAAGGGAGTCAAACAACATCTCAATATCATCTAGCCAACTTTCACACTCAATAGAATTCTCTGTGCCCTTCAAAGTCGGCGATTTGAACGACTGAAATCTCTTCAGTAGTGTTTCCATAGGTGTTGATGTGACATCCATCGGATTAGTCGAGGTACTACCCTGTTATGGGATTCTTCGAGGAGGCATATCTGATTATAAAGGATTAGTAACCAAGTATAACAATTCTGTTTCAGTCCTCCTCTGATCATCTTACTGCTGATCAAGAATCGGTTCTGATTTGTTCTTTCAACAACACATGTTTCCAATCAAATCAGATAATCAGGTAAACATGTATTTCAAAGCAGTAAAACATGCTGTCATTACAAAAGCAGGAAAGAAAACTCAATCTACCCCGCTCACTCGCTTCTATCCCAGTCTAAGAAAAGTACAACTCTGCTCTGATACCACCAGTTGTGGGGACCCGAATCTAATTTGTTTTCTTAATCATGCTTGGGATTAATTGGATCAATTAATTAATTTGGGTCTAAATTTTTTTTAAAGTACATAAGTGCGGAACATATGATAATCAATCTTATTTTATTTACAACATCAAGTTTAATATCTACAACCTGATCAACAGTACAAGTCTAGTACAAAATAAAATCATAACATATTCGTATTCATCAACTACAAGTCATGTGTTGAATAGCAACTCTACTTCTAAGCCCGGATCTCCACTCTAATCTGGATCTCTCATCCTCTTCTCAACCCTGATCCTGTCCCACCTATTGTCATGCTCACATACAAACACAACAACAGCCGGATAACTCCGATGAGAAACATATTCCCAGTATAAACAACATATACAAGCATTTCATATAAACATATATAAAAGCATAGAACATCTATCAATAGCATGTATCAAAATTTGAAAAACATGAATCGATATAAAACTGTAAATCAAGCTCTTCGACTCTGGAATCTTAACTCGACTATTATCTAGGGATCCCGGACTTTGGTACATCATATCGAATCTCTACAATAGGAGTCGATCTACTCCTAAACAACATCGATATAAACCAAATGTCCAATGACTTGGTACCTCTGCCGAAGACTAAGCACATCTGCCCAAGACTCTTTCTCGATATCTATCTTCTATTCTCTGCTTTTCGATAAATCAATAGAATAAACATAAACATTCAAAGAATACAAAGGCATTAAAACAATAACAAATAAGTATGTGGTTTTGGGAAACTCAAGTCAAATCTAACCCGAGTCGTTTCTTCTCGGTTTAACATTGATTTATACCTTTCTTTTGTCAATCTGATGAAGTCGAAGTCTTGAATTCGAAGCTTTCAACACTCAATCTGGCAATGGCATTCGGGGAGCACAATATCAATATACAACCTAACCAATACTGGATATAATCAGAACTCAATCTAATTCTGTTTCGACGGCATAACAACACAATCTCGATATACCCAGCAATACAATATCAACAGATACAAATCATAAATCATAATTGATCAATAAACACAATCTGATATTCTCAAATTTGTATAATCTCAATCAAATTCAATCTGAAAATGATAACAATTTCATACAATATCCGTTCTGCGATCCGGTTTCGATTATACGATTACAAAAATCTCAGGAACACATAATATAGATCATATCAGGATTCCTTCAATATATAAATTTCGAACCATGCTAGAAATAAATAAAACTTACATCCTCTTGACGTTCTTGGCGAGAGGAGCACGGGAATATATTCGGATCGAAAATCGAACGGCTAGATTTCACACAATCCCAATTCTAGTACAAGAAGAAGACCTGAAGCTTTCCCTAAAGTTCCTTCGGTTTTCTTGCTGTGTATCTGAAGGAAATGAGGATTGTTATATATATCATGCATGCCAAAGACATGTGGCACATTCCTTTGTGCTGCACGTCTCGCGCATATGCGCGACCATCACCGGCGCATATGCGCGAGACATACTGGTCTCGGCACTTCTTCCTTGTACATGCTCGCGCATATGCGCGCCCTCTTCTCGCGCATATGCGCGCCCTCTTCTGGCACGCTCGCGCATATGCGCGCCCCTTCTCGGGCATATGCGCGAGGTGTTCTGTCCTCGCACGTATAACATGCTTCCTCAACTCTTGTCTCAGCGCGGTCCTTCTAATCGCAACAATTCATAATCAATAATCTCAGATTAAAAGAATAAAAATCTCGCGCATTACAAGTTGTGACTTTCGTATCATCTCTATCGTATCGAATGGATCCATCTAAGTATAACCACGGTACCGGACGACGGGGACATCAGCGACACTCTCACCCGTAAACTGAGCATTGGCATATCATATAGAAATACGATCGTCGGGCTCCCTCTGGCCCTTCTCCCATAAACAGGCTCCCTCTGAGGCCTTTTTCCTCACGATATCTCCAATCATATTATCGTATACATATATCGTCAGTCACAACCAACTCTCATCCTTAAAAAATATCATCATTTTCATCACTTATCAAAATCATGCATATACGTAAATTTTCATTAAAATCAGGCATGTAACGTATTTTCATAAATTCATAAAAATCATAAACGTGATACATAATATTTAAAAACATGATAAATTTGTGCTCAGGACGCTGTCAGGACATAAATCTCGACTCGGGTTTAAAATGACCATTTTGCCCCTGGAAACCGAAAATGACCGTTTTACCCCTGGACCTCTAAATTTCGACCCGTATCTTACCAAACTCCTTAAAACATCCCAAAACATAATTAAAAGTATTTCTTAGATGTAATCTCGAGCCTATTTCAAAACTTAATCGATTCATTTTAAAACTTGGACCGGAGACCCGATTTTAACCTGAATCGAACCCAAACTTAACCAAATTTTTCCCAACTCGAACCATGACTCAAACCTCCATGACCAGCCTCTAACCCACTTATTTCAGACCACTTAGGACCTAGAAACAAGACCCAAAGGTTGCTGGAATTTTCCAGCATATGCACACAAATTTTCACAGCTTCAGCGACTTTGCAATAAAAATCATATCTTCCTCGTTTCTTATCAGAAAATTACAAATTTGCTATCAAATCGAAGATAACAGAGAGTGATACAAATCATATGTTGAACACATTTCCAAAAACCGACCTATAAGTCGCATAATTTGAAATAATAGAGGATGACGGGTTTTGTGATACAGAAATTTCACAGCTTGCGTGGCTTTACGACAAAAATCATATATCCCTCGTTTCTTATCAGAAAATTACGAATTTCTATCGAATCTAAGTTAATAGAGAGTGCTACAAATCATATGTTGAATACATTTCCAGAAAACCAATCTATAAGTCGCAGAATTTGAAATAACAGTAGGTGACGGGTTTTGTGACATAGAAATTTCACCGCTCGTGCGGTTTTACAATAAAAATCTTATTCCCCTTGTTTCTTATCAAATTATGAATTTTCTATCGAATCGAAGATAACAAAAAGTGCTACAAATCATATTTTGAACATATTTCTAGAAAACCAACTTATAAGTCGTAGAATTCGAAATAACAGAGGGTGACGGGTTTTGTGACACGAAAATTTCACCCGAAGACTCAAGATATCGATCGGCCCTCTCCTAAAACCCACAAAGCTTCGACTCCAGCCTTATGACACCATCATTTTCAACGTGAACAGCCTTTTGACAACAAAACTCGGCAGCCCCCTTACACAAAATCAAGAAACGTTAGTTTGTAACAAAAGGAAGCACTTTTCATGTCAAAACTTTGCATAATTGAAACCACATATATATCAACATATTATTGGTGTAAATGTTGAGAAAAAGAGATACATAGCATGCCTTGATGATTTAAGAATGAAAACAAGAAGAATCGCGCGTCGGGGAAGCACCGGAGGAGCGGGAAGGTAAATTGCTTGCAAGAAAATGGAGGGCTGAAGCTTGCTGAAGGTTTGATTCTGAAATTAACGTGAAAGAGACTACTGGAGGATGAGGTGGGCGGCCACTCTATATGAAATAGGTTTAGGGTTTTGCTAATTCAGTTTAAGCCATAAAATAATACACTAATGGGCCATTATTTAAAAATTAAAAGGTTAAAAAGGGTTTTGGGCCCATTAAGCACTAAAATAAACCCATCAAGCCAAATAATACTGTCGAAGAATATTTTGTTTAGGTACATTTTTGAAAATATCGCCCGAGCCCTCAAAAAGTCCTCTGAATCGTTAAAATTTGCGCACCGATTAAAAATATGCTCTGGCGGGTAAAAATACCCAACAAGACCATTTCTTGAAAAATACACTTAAAACAACTTATATTAAAATAAAAATTAAACATATAATCAAAATAATTTTCCTGATAATTCCCGGTCTTCGTTCTTCGTTCGAGTGCGAAATGCAACTAGAAATACTAATGCGTGAAAATTTAAAATAATCATGAAATGAACCCTACTCATGATATAACTATACATTAAATGCATTAAAACAATTTAATAAAATACAAAAAAAATTTAATAATTTGCATGCATGTGGTTTACGTAGACCTTCAAATTTTCGAGACGTTACAATCTATCCCTCTTAAATTTAATTTCGTCCCGAAATTCGCTTATTCTTGATAATAAAAAATTTTAGACTATTAATTCTAGTATCCCAATAATCCACGCTTCCGCTGCGCTACTCTGATAAAGCAAGTGTTAAACTGTCCTTATGTCTCCTCAATTCTAATTATTTTGCCTACTAAAATTCTCGTTTGCGAATCACAACTTATGGTTACTTAATTCTATTTTTTTCTATGTCCTCAAATTTATGACTTTCTCGCAATTCCTTATAATAGAAATGGATGTCCAAACTTATCACACCCTACTTTTCTTATACTATACGCATAATGTTGATCGACCTATTACATTAGCATTTATGGAGTTCGACTTAAGAAGGCTTAGAACCAAAATTCACTAATCGCTCCTATCCCCAGTAATACACTTAAAAGTCAAGACTTATCTCAACCCCATAATAATATTAGCCAAAGATCTTTAAATCAAAATTTTACCTTACGGCACCAAAAACTTACGTAACTTAACTAATTTACAAGTACATCCCAAATATCAAATTGTTGCAAATCTTATAATTCGAGTAGCGTTAATCCATAAAACCCAATTATACAATATCGATCTTCTACCTATATTTTAAAGCCCTTCAAGCATCAATTACGTGCTTAAACTATTTCTTTTCCAGTTACAATATAGTTGAGGCCTAAGACCTTGGATTTTTCTCATTGAAACGATG
Organism: Primulina tabacum; assembly: GCF_025594145.1. Classification (NCBI taxonomy): domain Eukaryota; kingdom Viridiplantae; phylum Streptophyta; class Magnoliopsida; order Lamiales; family Gesneriaceae; genus Primulina; species Primulina tabacum. The sequence goes on from NC_134559.1 coordinate 34,674,359, forward strand.
ACGTATTCTTACGTATTCTTAATGCTTAACTAATATCAGCGTATAAAACTTAATAAGTTCTCCCAAGGTAGCATTAGACTAACTCTAATAAATCAACTTCACTTATAACCCATAGAGTTCTAGAATCACCATATCAAGATTTTAGATTTCTTACTCGATAAAAATCTTAATATTTGTCCTTTGGTAACCTATGTTGAACACAACTAACTCCCTTTTGTTTTTGTTTCACCCAAAATTTTCATATGAATACCTATCTCCTAAACTTGAAGTTCAAGCTTACGCAACACAAATGGTACTAGATAACATAATTCTCACACACATAATCACTTATTCCCAAATTTCTTAATAACTTTCAAAAATTTCTCAAGACAAGGTGTCCACCCCTCTTCTTACATGTGTCTATCAAGTAACCTAACCATCACAGAGAAATGTAATCCTAACAAAGGTATAATTTTAACTCTTAAGATCATGATTAAAACTTATGCTACATCAAACCTTAGGCTCCCAAAAATAATTTAACATACTGTGTAATCTTATTACTTAACTAACTGTTCAACTTTATCTTAAATTGTTATCACTCTAAATTCTTAGTTTGTCACAACATTATTTCACTAACACTTTAAATTCTTCAAGTCCAATATTGATTTATCCTACAGTACCATTGATTACCAATCCTTAAAACCTTATAAACTACATATCTCAAGGTTCTAAATATCCCTTCAAGCCTAAATCATCGAAAATTCCTATCACTTAAACTATTTAATTCTCACTTATTGCTAAATCAGTCCCAAAATTTCTTAACCATTGAAAGATAAATTTCTTAATTTCCTCGAAAATTATCCAATTGGTCCTTAAATTTCAAAAATCCTACAATTGCCCATAAGTTCTTGGCATCCCTAATTCCATTTTATAGGTTTCTCGCAACATAAAGTTCAATAATTTTAAACTTATAAATCCCAAACTTAATTCCCATGATCAAATCTTAAATTTCCTTCAATGCTTAAGATCCCAAGTTATACATTTTATACTTCTAGAGATTGTCTTAGTCTTCGAATCATTATTGGTTATATAAAATCCTCGAAAATTAAGCCAACTAGTAACCACGAACCATCAATATTTTTTTAGAATACCTACACCCAAAAGCATTTATAATTTTCAATATTATCTTATGACCCATAAGTAGAGAATCAGTACAACTAACTCAAAAATTAATATAGTAAAATAATTTTCAACCTCTCTAAACACGCTCAATATTCCAATTCTTAGACATGTCCAATTTCAAACGTAACCAACATGCAATCAAATCTAGTTTTTAAAACATTTAATCTTCAAAACGTAGAAATAGCTAAACATGTACTGTAATACAAATATCATGTAAACATGCAGGTGATAACATTAAAATTTTCAAAACATTTAAAACATGCAAACTTACAGACTTGAGGCTTGAAGACTGAGCAGCAGAAGGTGGCGGTGGCACAACCCTGTACATGACCCTTGCTCTGATACCAATTGAAACGTCTCGCTCATTTTAAAATTCTACAGAACATTTTTTTTGCAATGCAATGGTCGAACCAATGCCTACAAAAATACATAAAATTCGAAACATGCATTTTGTAAAATCAACCACTGCTGAATAAAATAACTACAGTTAAAATTATGAAAAGAGCAACCAACCTAAACAATTATCGTTTATAAAATATTACATCAAGCATGTTAAAATCTGTCAGAACCCTCAACACAATAACATCGTCAACCATTTAAAAAGTCTCTTAAACGTGTTTCCCATAAAATCATATATTTGCGGAAAAGTACAAGGTCCTCGGGTTCGCGTGCCCACATCCAAATCCGCCTACTCAATCCTCGGCACCTTCAATATCCTGATCAATGTGCTCATCTGCATCATTCACACCTAGTGAGTCTTTCAACACACCTCTAACGTTATAACAAATACATATACATAACATGAAACAGTGAAATATACTGTAATCAACATACATTTCACGATCTTAAAAGCATAACGTAAGCATGTCATATAATAGCATAACGTGTCAAAACATGTCTTATCATATCATCATATACGTATACATTTTCTTTAATCGAATTCAGTTTATTAGTTGTGACTTTCGTATCAGCTCTATTCGATTGATCCATCTACGTATAACCACGGTACCGGGCGGCGGGGACATCAGCGACACTCTCACCAGTGTAGTGAGCCTTGGCCTATCATATCATCATATCATGACAATGGAAATACGATCGTCGGGCTTCCTCTGGGCCTTGTCCCGTAAACAGGCTCCTACTGAGGCCTTTTCCCTCACGATATCTCCAATCATATTTTCGTATACATATATCATAAGTCACAACAAACTCACATCCTTCAAAAATATCATCATTTCCATCACTTATCAAAATCATGCATACACGTAAATTTTCTTAGAAATGAGGCGTGCAACGTATTTTCACAATTTCATAAAAATCATATACTTGATACATAACATTTAAAAACATGATAAATTTGTGCTCAGGGCGCTGCAAGGAAAAAAAACATGACTCGGGTGCAAAATGACCATTTTGCCCCTAGAAACCCAAAATGACCGTTTTACCCTTGGACCTCAAAATTTCGACCCGAAGCTTACCAAACTCCTTAAAACATCCCAAAAAGTAATTAAACGTATTTATTAGATTTAAAATCGAGTTTGTTTCAAAACTTAATCGATTCGTTTTAAAACTTGGACTACAGTTTCGGTTTTAACTCGAATCGAAACAAAAGTTAACCAAATTTTTCCTAGCTCGAACCATGACTCAAACCTCCATGACCAGCCTCTAACCCACTTATTTCAGACAACTTAGGACCTAGAAACAAGCCCCAAAGGTTGCTGGAATTCTCCAGCATATGAACACAAATTTTCACAGCTTGAGCGACTTTACAATAAAAATCATATACCCCTCGTTTTTTATCAGAAAATTATGAATTTGCTAAAATCGAAGAGAAGATAACAGAGAGTGATACAAATCATATATTGAACACATTTCCAAAAACCAACCTATAAGTCGCAGAATTTGAAATAATAGAGGATGACGGATTTTGTGATACAGAAATTTCACAGCTTGCGTAGCTTTACGAAAAACATCATATCTCCCTTGTTTCTTATCAGAAATTATGAATTTTCTAAAATCGAAGATAAAGAGAGTGCTACAAATCATATGTTGAACACATTTCCAGAAAACCAACCTATAAGCGGTAGAATTTGAAATAACAGAGGGTGACAGGTTTTGTGACACATAAATTTCACATTTTGTGCGGTTTTACGATAAAAATCATATCTCCCTTGTTTCTTATCAGAAAATTATGAATTTACTATCGAATAGAAGATAACAGAGAGTGCTACAAATCATATGTTGAACTTATTTCCAGAAAACAAAATTTTAAGTCACAGAATTTGAAATAACAGAGAGTGATGGGTTTTGTGACACGGAAATTTCACCCGAAGACTCAAGATATTGATCGGCCCTCTCCTAAAACCCACAAAGCTTCAACTCCTGCCTTATGACACCATCATTTTCAACGTGAACAGCCCCTTGACAACAAAACTCGGCAGCCCCCTTACACCAAATCAAGAAACGTGTGTTTGTAACAAAAGAAAGCACTTTTCATGTCAAAACCTTGCATAATTGAAGCCACATGATAGATGAAGGGAATCCTCAAGCAAGTACATATATATCAGCATATAATTGGTGTAAATTATGAGAAAAAGAGATATATTGTAGAAACCGAAAATTAGATTACGTATAAGCCATGCATAATTGCTACTACTTAAATTAAAAATGAATATTTTATATAAATATGAAGTGTTTGATTTATTTTAATAATTTTAAGTCATGATTATTCATTTTAAAGATAGATGTTTAGTTTTATCTTTTCAGGATAAATACGCGAGGTCGGACCGGAGTTTGGAGATTAGAGATAAGATTAATAATAAGAAAATATTCCTAAATTTAATTTAAGTCAAAAAATAATATAATTTAAAGAAAAAGAATGCCCTTGGGATTTAATAAATTAATTAGAACTAAGTTGATAAATAAGTTCTTTAGGTTAATATTTAATTAAATATTAAAAAATGTGTAAACAAGTAAGGAAGAATTAATATAGGTATAATATATTCAAAAAATTAAATATAGTATGTAAATACTTAAATTATAAACCATGCAATGCCATGCAAGAGATTAGTCTAAATTAATGTGTAAATTCACTAAAATATATATGGGTATTTAAACCTTAAACAATTAAAATGCAAGATTTAAACCATAACATACCATGTAAAATTAGTAGGAAAATTGGTCAACCCTTTTAAAACAAATTCAATTGAGTAAACCTATTCAAGTCACTCCTAAATGGCTTCTATAGTGTATTCATTTTCCACCTTTAAGTCACCAATTATGATTAATTCAAATACCATATTACACCCCATTTCTTCTCAACTCAATTCCCTATCAGATCAACATGTAAAGCATGAAAAATAAGAAACAAAAACCAACGGCAGCAAGGGGAATAAGGAACAATTCAAAACCATTCAAATCCTTCACTTGTAACTCCCATTTTAATGTATGGTATGGCACCTTTAACACTACTTGTAACATTCATTTTCCTTACCTACATATCCTACAACCATATGCTCGAATATATCAGAAGTAAGCAGCTGATAAAAGCGTGAATTAACAGCAACAATGAGAGAATCAGAACAGCTACAGCAAGGTGGAAGAAACAATTCAAATTCTCACTTGTAACTCTCAACTAAATGCACTTCAATACCCATTTAACACCTCCTATAATACTATCTCTATTGTCTAGCAAACACACTCCATTACCTTCGAAATTTCAGAAAAGAACAACAGCTAAAAATCGTGCAACAGCAGCTGAATTAGAAAGAAGGAAACCAACTCCGTTCCGCCGCTCGTGTTCGTCGTGTTGATTTGTTTTTGTCAAAACAAATTCCAGGCATGAATATATTGTTTCTTTGCTCTTCAATCAAGTCCTATAGATATTTTTAAACCATTTTATAACCATGATTCAAGCTAAATCGCGAAATTGACAGCAAGTTTGCCAAGCAAAATCTGTACATATTTTTCCTAAACTCTTTTGTTTTCAACTTCACGGGTTTGCTAATTTTTGTTGATTTCAGGATGTTGCTTCGGTCCCAGGCTGTCAAGGCTTCATATAGGCATGCTTCAGAGGGTGTTAGGGTGTTGATAGTCCATTTGTTTCAGTCCATACACTCAGTATAAAGAATTGACAGCAACAATTCCATTAAGTTACAGATTATGTCAAAATTCTGTCATTTGGTTGTTTGGGATGGGAGTTCGAATCATGGCTGTCCTAGTGACTGTAGCCATGGTTAGAACCCTCACTTATCATGTCTAGGACATGACCAAGGTGTCCTTTCAAAGCCTAGTTCATGGTTCCATCAGATTTTTAAAATAGCAACACAAGCATCATTCGACTCTTTTAGTTTCTGAATTTGGGTGAGTATGGTTTCGGTTTTGGGTGTTATGTGGATTGTGGTTGGCTTGTAGCCCATAGCCATGGTTCATACAACACTTCATCATGTATAGATCGAGCCATGGTTGATAACGTAGTCACTAGAACGATCTAAGATGACAAAACAACTCAATACATTCCACTGCACAGAATTAGTGCTCTCGGTAGAAGCTTGGTATTGTCCTAGAGGTTTGCTTGGGTTGTGGCTAGCTTTTAGGCCTTAGCCATGGTTCAAGCCATGCCTTAGGATGTTGGTAAGAGTCTTGGGCTGATGGTTCAAGCCAAGAGCCATTATTTTCAGTGTTTACTTCACATATACACAAGCTGTCACTGCTGCATTTTTGACAGCAACTGTGAGTTCGGTTCATGAGGTTGGTGTGAGTTCTTGGTTGGCTTTTAGCATATGGCCTTGGACTGGGCACTACCTTAATGAGTTAGGAAAGTCATGTTTTTGGCCGTTCGTGATTTAGTCGAGTTTAGAGGTCGTACGAGAATTTACGGTGGAAGGTGCCAAAAATGACTCTCGAAAGAGTGTTTTATGTTTTTGGATTCCTTTCACCTATTTTCGTGTTTTACAGTTATTATGCATATTTTTCACTATGTTTGGGGTATTTTTAATCATGGTTAAACGTCGGTTTAATGTTGGTTCGAGTTGGTACGAAGCCATGGTTAAAAATCAAGTTGTTGGTCCGAATCGTCTCGTTTTTGGTTCTATTGTTAAAATTTTGTCAAGTTAAGATTCATTGCATATGTCACATGTTAGTAGTAAGTCGCAGAAAGCCTGAAAACGATCCAACTCATCCGGTAAAAATAAGGTTATAATTATATTACGTGCATAAAAATATAAAATATTTATTTTTGAGATATATGCTATATGTCTTGTGGCCACCTTACGTTTATGGGTTTGGAAGTCGGTTGGCGCAACCGAGGACCTCTCCGCCAGGTGACTTACGACCGGTTTATGATTATGTATGGGTACGGACATCCAGTCCAAGGGCTGTGATTGATCTCTACCGCCCAGTATACTGTGGTTTAGTCTGATCAGGCGCTTACGTTATGTTATGGGCCACTTGCTTAGAAACATTATCTCTACCAGAAAAAAAAAATTATGATATGTTATGACAGAGCTCTATTGAGCAAATCTTTTACGTATGATTTTCAGATATGCACGTAGTTATAATTATTCATGATACGATTTTCACCGTACGTCTTACGATACTTTATTTTTACGTTGCATGCGGTTTTACGATATATTTACTTGTTATTCACGATATATAGACTCACTAGACTTGATTGTTGTAGGTATTGATGAGGTCGAGACTGCGGACGGAGACCAGTGAGCGATCTTGGGACAGCAGTAGTAAACCCGAGGACCTCATAATTTAATTTATGCACCTTTTACATTCAAATTTGATTTTAACATGTTGGATATTTTTTTAAATTACTGTTTGAAATACTAAGTTAACTTCCGCTGTTATTTTAAGGTTATGTTATTTACATGTTTATTTTATAAATTGGGCAAGATATTCATTTATTTAGAAAAATTTTAATAATTCCGCAAAATTATGAATACGAAATACGGGCCTCTACAGTTGGTATCAGAGCCTATGAACTTGTAAATGGTTGTACTACTACTGCTCTCGAGAAGCTCATGAAGTCACGTCTTTGGTCTGTAAGTTTGATGATTACACATTTCGTTTAAAGCATGAAATATTTTTACATCATGATTGCATGAAATATTTTATGTCAAGATTACGATTATGCATTATTTATTTAAATTTAAAGAAATAGTGAAATTATGCATGTTCGTTACGTATGGGTTATAATTATGGAACAACATGCCTCCTAGACCCCGTGTTGGACGCCCGAGAGGTGATGATGAGCGCCGTCATGACGACGGTGAGGATCAGAGACAAGGGGAGAACGAGGAGAGAGATTTACCACCAACCCCTCCACCAGACATGAATGCCCAGATGCTAGCTGGGATGACTCAGTTCTTCGCACAGTTTGCGGGGAACAATGCAGTGGGAGCCAGACAGACGGGGCCGGAGGCTATCTACGAGTGGTTCATGAAGATGCGACCGAAGGAATTCTTAGGGACGTCAGATCCTATGGCTGCCGAGGGCTGGATTAAGTTCCTCGAGGTTATCTTTGAGTTTATGGGGCTTGAAGATGGAGATAGGGTTCGATGTGCGACCTATCTGTTCGGAGGAGACGCTCGCCTATGGTGGGAAGGAGCATCGGTGGCTTTGGATTTGACTACTTTGAGCTGGGCGTGCTTCACAGAGGTATTCTACTCTAAATATTTTACTGAAGAGGTGCGTTCGAGGTTGACCATGGAGTTCATGACCCTGAGGCAGGAAGACTTGACTGTTACGGAATTCATCCGTATGTTCGAGAGGGGATGTTATTTTGTACCCCTAATTGCTAACGATGCTGGAGCCAAATTGAGGAATTTTCTGAATGGTCTACGGTCGATCTTACGCCGTAATGTTAGGGTGGCTGGCCCGACTACCTATGATGTTGCTGTTTCCAGAGCTCTAGCGGCAGAGCAAGACCAGAATGATATTGAGCGCGATCCCCAGGGTAAATGACCATTTCAGGCACCACATCGTCCCCCTCAGCAGCAACATCAGGATAAGAGACCTTTCCACGGTCCACCCAGGAACAGAGGGCCGCAGTAGCAACAGCAGGGACAAGCAGTCCCGAGGACAGTGGAGTATCCAGTCTGTGCCAAGTGCTCACGTCGTCATGCTGGGACTTGTATGTATGGTTCGGGAAAGTGTTACAAATGTGGTAGTACTGACCACATATTGAAGAATTGCCCTCAGAAGAATCTGCCTACCCAAGGCAGAGTTTTTGATCTCCATGCTACGGAGACTAACCCGGAGACGATGCTCATGACAGGTATCCTAAATCCTTAAGTTGTATTTGAAGTTTAATGTTTTGGGTTAAGATTTTGAACTTAGAACTTATGATAGGATTGCATGTTCTAATCAGTGTTAGCTACGGGGATTTAGGTTAAAAGAACTTTGACCTTTGCATGTCTATAAGCATAGTTCTTGTAAAACTATTGGGTTTAGCATGATATTCCAATCTTTCAGGGAGAATCTTTATAGCCGGTTCAGCTACGAAAGCCTTGATAGATTCAGGGGCTACTCATTCATTTATTTCAGAAACCTTTGCAAATTCTCTCAAGATCAAGACAATTGGGCTAGACATAGCGTATTCAGTAGCATTACCTTCCAGAGAGGAGATGACAGCTACTAATGTGATCCGAGATATAGACCTCGAACTTCATGGTAAACTTGTGTATGCGGATCTTATCGTTCTGCCGATGCCAGAATTTGATATAATTCTAGAGATGGACTGGCTATTGAGGAACAGATTTTTGATTGATTTCCAGTGGAGATCTGTTCTCGTCCGACCGCCTGGGATGGAACAATTCTTATTCGAACCAGACATGTATTTTAATTTGCCGCGTATAATACCTTATGTCCAAGCTAGGAAACTCATGCACCGAGGGTGCCGAGCATTTTTAGCTACTCTTGTATCTGTTCCCGAGATGCCCAAACAGTCAGCATCCGATGTTCCTATTGTCTGGGACTTTCTAGACGTTTTTCCTAATGACGTCTCTGGTTTACCACCTGTGCGAGAGGTAGAATTTTCTATTGAGCTTATGCCAGGTACCACAGCGATATCGAAAGCACCATACCGATTAGCACCAACAGAGATGGCAGAACTCAAGAAACAGATTCAGGAACTTCTTGACAAGGAGTTCATTCGCCCAAGCTTTTTGCCATGGGGCGCACCGGTCTTATTTGTGAAGAAAAAGGATGGTTCGATGAGGCTCTGCATTGACTACTGGGAGTTGAACAAAGTTACAGTGAAGAACAAATACCCACTCCCGAGGATTAAAGATTTATTTGACCAGTTGCAGGGAGCTTCAGTATTCTCCAAGATTGATCTGCGTTCTGGTTATCATCAGCTGAGAGTGAAAGACGACGATGTTCACAAGACTCATTTTAGGACTCGTTATGGCCACTTCGAGTTCCTTGTGATGCCGTTCGGTTTGACGAATGCGCCAGTGATCTTCATGGATCTCATGAATCGCGTATTTCAGCCATATCTTGATCAGTTTGTGATAGTATTCATAGATGATATTCTCATCTACTCAAAGAATCAAGAGGATCATAGCAAACATCTGACCATAGTATTGCAGACCTTACAAAAGCATAAGCTATTCACGAAGTTCAGCAAATGCGAGTTCTGGTTAGATAAAGTGGCGTTCTTAGGCCACGTCGTTTCTAGCAGTGGGATCGAGGTAGACCCGGTGAAAGTTGCAGCTGTCAGAGATTGAGTTGTGCCACAAAACCCATCAGAGATCCGTAGTTTCCTTGGGCTAGCAGGATACTATCGGAAGTTTATTCGGGGATTCTCCTCCATCGCAGTTCCACTCACATCATTGACAAAGAAGAATGTTAAGTATGTGTGGAGCGAGGAATGTCAGAAGAGCTTCGATACATTGAAGCAAGATCTTATTTCTGCACCAGTGTTGGCCATGCCTTCAGGACCTGGAGATTTTGTTCTGTATACCGATGCTTCGAAACTCGGTTTAGGCGCATTATTGATGCAGCATGGGAAGGTGATAGCATATGCTTCTCGTCAGTTGAAGATTCATGAGAAGATTATCCTACCCATGATCTAGAGTTGGCAGCCGTAGTATTTGCATTGAAAATTTGGAGGCATTATTTGTACGGAGAGAAGTGCCAGATCTTTACCGACCACAAAAGTCTCAAATACTTCTTTACACAGAAAGAGTTGAATATGCGGCAGAGGCGTTGGTTGGAGCTAGTGAAGGACTACGACTGTGACATTAGCTATCATCCTTGCAAAGCTAATGTAGTTGCAGACGCGTTGAGCAGGAAAATCGCAGGGATGGCTCACTTTGTGGTTTCGAGACCTCTTCAGTTTGAGATGCAGAGGTTTGCTCTAGAGACATATCCTCGAGGTAGAGTTCCTCATCTATCTACTTTGACGATTCTGTCTTCTCTTCTAGACCGTATTCGCAGTGGACAGTTAGCAGACGAGCAGTTGGCTAAGTGGAAGCAGAGAGATGAAGCCAAGGGCAGTATCTTGTACACAGTTAGAGACGGCATTGTCAGATATCGAGACAGAATATGGGTTCCTAGCAGCGATTCTATTCGAGCAGATATCCTATCAAAGGCCCACATGTCCCCGTACTCCATTCACCCTGGGAGTACGAAGATGTACAAAGACTTGCAGTTATTGTATTAGTGGCCAGCGATGAAGAAAGACATCAGACGATTTGTATCCGAGTGTCTGACTTGCCAGTTAGTGAAGGCGGAGCATCAGAGACCAGCAAGTTTGCTCAAGCCTCTTCCTATTCCCGAGTGGAAGTGGTGGACTTTGTGACCGGTTTGCCGAAGTCAGGCAGAGGATCAAATGCCATCTGGGTGATTGTAGATCGTCTTACCAAATCAGCGAACTTCTTGCCTATTAAGACGACTTTCACCATGATTCAATATGCGGAGTTGTATATTCGGGAGATAGTCCGAATTCATGGTATTCCGGTTTCTATCGTATCTGACAGAGATCCCAGATTCACTTCCTCATTTTGGAAGAGTTTGCATTCGAATATGGGCACGAAGTTGCTGTTTAGCACAGCTTTCCATCCGTAGACAGATGGGCAGTCAGAGCGAGTTATTCAGATCTTGGAGGATCTTCTCCGTGCTTGTGTGATTGATTTCTCTGGGAGTTGGGAGTCGAACTTGCCATTGGTAGAGTTCACCTACAACAACAGCTTCCAGTTGTCTATTGGTATGGCTCCATATATGGCACTATATGGTCGTAAGTGTAGATCTCCTGTTCATTGGGACGAAGTAGGAGAGAGAGCAGAGTTGGGTCCGGAGATTGTGCAGCAGGCTGCTGATGTAGTAGTCAAGATCCGTGATAGGATGAGGACTGCTCAAAGTAGACAGAAGAGTTATGCGGATCAGAGAAGGAGAGATTTAGAGTTCGCTGTTGGTGACCATGTTTTCGTGAAGATAGCACCGATGAAAGGTGTCATGCGGTTCAGGAAGATTGGAAAGCTCAGTCCGAGATTCATTGGACCATTTGAGATCCTCGATAGAGTTGGGACATTAGCTTATCGGGTTGCTCTTCCGCCGAATCTGGCCGGAGTACACAACGTGTTTCAGGTCTCCATGTTGAGAAAGTATATGGCGAATCCATCGGATGTCTTGAACTTTGAACCGTTACAGCTCACTCCGAACTTGTCTTATGAGGAAAGACCAGTGCAAATCCTAGACAGCCAAGAGAAAAAGTGTAATGCCCGAGATTTTGATTCTGTTAATATGAGATTATTGATTAAGAATTGATATGATTATAGACGGGTTATTCCGAGACCAGATTGGCCAAAGCATATGAAGGGTGCAATTTTTGGACAGAACTAGTGGCGCCCGAGCGGTAGAAAATGACCGCCCGCGCGCCAATGTTCAACAAGAACATGTTCGGGCAGAATATGTGGCGCCCGGGCGGTAGATTGTGACCGCCCGAGCGCCAAGGGAAAGTGCTTGGACAGAGAGTGCCGCGCCCGAGCGGTAAATTACCACCGTCCGAGCGCCGGCTGAAGTTTAAGAAAATGAAACACGTTTCCTTCAGCATGCAACGTGGGAGGTATATATATATACATATATAGACGTATCATTCTTCACAAAACAAAAGAGAGAAACAAAGGAAAAGAACGAGAAAGCTTCAGAGAAACTTCGTGAAAAATCCTTACGCCTTTATATTTCAATCCGCCCGTTAGATTTTGAATCTGACTTTAGTACTGGGTTCCTATCAACGTAGGCTACAACTGGACGTAAGTTTTACTACGTTTTGACATGCTTCGAAATTATGCTATTGTCAGAATTGAATAGGATTCATATATGATGTTCTTGTTATGTTAGACATCATAGAATCGAAGTCAGATTGAGAAACGGACTGATTATGGAATTGTTATGATTTTCTGAGTATATTGATTTGAAATCGGACAGATTTGGATTATGAATGAGTTACAGACTATATCAGATATGAGTTATGATTTGTAATTGATGTCTGTTGATATGGTAGTGACGGGGAGACTGAAATTGTTCCGTTATGCCGATGATTTGAATTAAATCCAGATTAATCAGATTCAGTGTTGAATTGAGAATTGAATATTGATATTATGATTCTCAATATATCGTTTCAGATTTACAGAGACAGTCTTGAGTTCAGAACTGATATTGCTACAGACCGAGACTACAAACGGAAGGTATAAGTCAATGTGGTATTGGGAGATCGACTTGAGACAGTTTAGACTTGAGTTTCCCTAAATCACAAACTTTATTTTATTGCATTGATATTTGCACTGATTTGATTGATATACTTGTTCTCTTGAATTATAGATAGTAGGTATTAGACGAGTAATCTTGTGACAGAAGTGCCTGATAGTGGTGGGATCGCCACGGGCACATTGCACGATGTCACAAGATAGTATAGAAATCTTGGGACAGATGTGCCTGATAGTGGCGGGATCGCCACGGGCACATTGCACGATGTCACAAGATAGGATATTGGCAATGGGGCCACAGTCCATGACGGTTAGGTCAGGACACTGGATGTTTGGTTATATCGACGTGGATAGAACTGGAGTCTTTTCTATTACTGTTGGTCGATATAGGAATACCCACATCTGGAAACCGGGATCCCTAGACTAGGATTGAGTCTAGTCTGAATCGTGGAGTCACGAGCATTGTCGACAGTTTGATATTGATTATGTTTTAGCTTTTGATATATATTGCTGTTATCTATCCATGCTTCTATGTTTATTATATGATTGCATGTTTCGTTGATTTATACTGGGATTATATTCTCACCGGAATTATCCGGCTGTTGTCTTGTTTGTATGTGTACATGACAACAGGTGGGACAGGATCAGGGTCCAGGAGATGAGGAAAGATCGTGATAGAGTGGAGACTTCGGACTTTGATGTATATAGAGTTTTGACACTTGATATTTAGATGTTGAACATTAGTTTTACTGATTGGTAGACGGTACATGACTTGTATTTTATTTTATACTGAGTTGTATATTAGTTTGATTTCACTACATTCCGCATTTTAAAAAGAAAAAAAAATTTATGACCCTAATTACTTGATTAGCAAATTGATCCTGATGACGATAAAGAATTGATTAGCGTCCGGGTCCCCACAAAAAGCTTCGGAACAAAATGGTCAAGCTAGTGAAAGTCAAGTGGCTCAATCATTCGGAGGAGGAAGCTACGTGGGAATCTGAGCCGGAGATGAGGAGTCTTTATCCCGAGTTATTCGGTAAGTTTTAATTTCGGGGACTGAAATTTTTTTAAGGGGGGAGAGTTGTAGAACCCGAAAATCAGATTACGTATAAGCCATGCATAATTGCTACTATTTAAATTAAAAATGAATATTTTATATAAATATGAAGTGTTTGATTTATTTTAATAATTTTAAGTCATGATTATTCATTTTAAAGATAGATGTTTAGTTTTATCTTTTCGGGATAAACACGCGAGGTCGGACCGGAGTTTGGAGATTAGAGATAAGATTAATAATAAGAAAATATTCCTAAATTTAATTTAAATCAAAAAATAATTTAATTTAAAGAAAAAGAATGTCCTTGGGATTTAATAAATTAATTAGAGCTAAGTTGGTAAATAAGTTCTTTAGGTTAATATTTAATTAAAGCTTAAATTAAAATGTGTAAACAAATAAGGATGAATTAATATAGGTATAATATATTCAAGAAATTAAATATAGCATGTAAATACTTAAATTATAAACCATGCAATGCCATGCAAGAGGTTAGTCTAAATTAATGTGTAAATTCACTAAAATGTATATGGGTATTTAAACCTTAAACAATTAAAATGCAAGATTTAAACCATAACATACCATGTAAAATAAGTAGGAAAATTGGTCAACCCTTTTAAAACAAATTCAATTGTGGATTAAACCCATTCAAGTCACTCCTAAATGGCTTCTATAGTGTATTCATTTTCCACCTTTAAGTCATAAACTATGATTAATTCAAATACCATATTACACCCCATTTCTTCTCAACTCAATTCCCTATTAGATCAACGTGTAAATCATGAAAAATAAGAAACAAAAACCAACGGCAGCAAGGGGAATAAGGAACAATTCAAAACCATTCAAATCCTTCACTTGTAACTCCCATTTTAATGTATGCTATGGCACCTTTAACACTACTTGTAACATTCATTTTCCTTACCTACATATCCTACAACCATATGCTTGAATATATCAGAAGTAAGCAGCTGATAAAAGCGTGAATTAACAGCAACAATGAGAGAAACAGAACAGCTACAGCAAGGTGGAAGAAACAATTCAAATTCTCACTTGTAACTCTCAACTAAATGCACTTCAATACCCATTTAACACCTCCTATAATACTCATCTCTATTGTCAAGCAAACACACTCCATTACCTTCGAAATTTCAGAAAAGAACAACAGCTAAAAATCGTGCAACAGCAGCTGAATTAGAAAGAAGGAAACCAACTCCGTTCCGCCGCTCGTGTTCGTCGTGTTGATTTGTTTTTGTCAAAACAAATTCCAGGCATGAATATATTGTTTCTTTGCTCTTCAATCAAGTCCTATAGATATTTTTAAACCATTTTATAACCATGATTCAAGCTAAATCGCGAAATTGACAGCAAGTTTGCCAAGCAAAATCTGTACATATTTTTCCTAAACTCTTTTGTTTTCAACTTCACGGGTTTGCTAATTTTTGTTGATTTCAGGATGTTGCTTCGGTCCCAGGCTGTCAAGGCTTCATATAGGCATGCTTCAGAGGGTGTTAGGGTGTTGATAGTCCATTTGTTTCAGTCCATACACTCAGTATAAAGAATTGACAGCACAATTCCATTATGTTACAGATTATGTCAAAATTCTGTCAATTGGTTTTTTGGGATGGGAGTTCGAATCATGGCTGTCCTAGTGACTGTAGCCATGGTTAGAACCCTCACTTATCATGTCTAGGACGTGACCAAGGCGTCCTTTCAAATCCTAGTTCATGGTTCCATCAGATTTTTAAAATAGCAACACAAGCATCATTCGACTCTTTTAGTTTCTGAATTTGGGTGAGTATGGTTTCGGTTTTGGGTGTTATGTGGATTGTGATTGGCTTGTAGCCCATAGCCATGGTTCATACAACACTTCATCATGTATAGATCGAGCCATGGTTGATAACGTAGTCACTAGAACGATCTAAGATGACAAAACAACTCAATACATTCCACTGCACAGAATTAGTGCTCTCGGTAGAAGCTTGGTATTGTCCTAGAGGTTTGCTTGGGTTGTGGCTAGCTTTTAGGCCTTATCCATGGTTCAAGCCATGCCTTAGGATGTTGGTAAGAGTCTCGGGCCAATGGTTCAAGCCAAGAGCCATTATTTTCAGTGTTTACTTCACATATACACAAGCTGTCACTGCTGCATTTTTGACAGCAACTGTGAGTTCGGTTCATGAGGTTGGTGTGAGTTCTTGGTTGGCTTTTAGCCTATGGCCTTGGACTGGGCACTACCTTAATGAGTTAGGAAAGTCATGTTTTTGGCCGTTCGTGATTTGGTCGAGTTTAGAGGTCGTACGAGAATTTACGGTGAAAGGTGCCAAAAATGACTCTCGAAAGAGTGTTTTATGTTTTTGGATTCCTTTCACCTATTTTCGTGTTTTACAGTTATTATACATATTTTTTCAGTATGTTTGGGGTATTTTTAATCATGGTTAAATGTCGGTTTAATGTTGGTTCGGGTTGGTACGAAGCCATGGTTAAAAATCAAGTTGTTGGTCCGAATCGTCTCGTTTTTGGTTCTATTGTTAAAATTTTGTCAAGTTAAGATTCATTGCATGTGTCACATGTTAGTAGTAAGTCGCAGCAAGCCTGGGAACGATCCAACTCATCCGGTAAAAATAAGGTTATAATTATATTACATGCATAAAAATATAAAATGTTTATTTTTGAGATATATGCTATATGTCTTGTGGCCACCTTACATTTATGGGTTTGGAAGTCAGTAGGCGCAACCGAGGACCTCTCCGCCCGGTGACTTACGATCGGTTTATGATTATGTATGGGTACGGACATCCAGTCCAAGGGCTGTGATTGATCTCTACCGCCCAGTATACTGTGGTTTAGTCTGATCAGGAGCTTACGTTATGTTATGGGCCACTTGCTTAGAGACATTATCTCTACCAGAAAAAAAAATTATGATATGTTATGACAGAGCTCTATTGAGCAAATCTTTTACGTATGATTTTCAGATATGCACGTAGTTATAATTATTCATGATACGATTTTCACCGTACGTCTTACGATACTTTATTTTTACGTTGCATGCGGTTTTACGATATATTTACTTGTTATTCACGATATATAGACTCACTAGACTTGATTGTTGTAGGTATTGATGAGGTCGAGACTGCGGACGGAGACCAGTGAGCGATCTTGGGACAGCAGTAGTAAACCCGAGGACCTCATAATTTAATTTATGCACCTTTTACATTCAAATTTGATTTTAACATGTTGGATATTTTTTTAAATTACTGTTTGAAATACTAAGTTAACTTCCGCTGTTATTTTAAGGTTATGTTATTTACATGTTTATTTTATAAATTGGGCAAGATATTCATTTATTTAGAAAAATTTTAATAATTCCGCAAAATTATGAATACAAAATATGGGCCTCTACATACATGGCATGCGTTGATGATTTATGAACGAAAACTCGAAGAATCGCGCGTCGGCAAAGCACCGGAAAAGCGGGAAGGTAAATTGCTTGCAAGAAAATGGAGGGCTGAAGCTTGCTGAAGGTTTGATTCTGAAATTAACGTGAAAGAGAATACTGGAGGATGAGGTGGGCGGCCACTCAATATAAAATAGGTTTAGGGTTTTGCTAATTCAGTTTAAGCCATAAAATAATACACTAATGGGCCCTTATTTAAAAATTAAAAGGTTAAAAAGGGTTTTGGGCCCATTAAGCACTAAAATAAACCCATCAAGCCCAATAATACCGTCGAAGAATATTTTGTTTTGGTATGTTTTTGAAAATATCGTCAAGCCGTCAAAAAGTCCTCTGAATCGTTAAAATTTGCATACCGATTAAAAATATGCTCTGGCGGGTAAAAATACCCAACAAGACCATTTCTTGAAAAATACACTTAAAACAATTTATATTAAAATAAAAATTAAACATATAATCAAAATTATTTTCCTGATAATTCCCGGTCGCCGTTCTTCGTTCGAGCGCGAAATGCAACTAGAAACACTAATGCGTGAAACTTTAAAATAATCATGAAATGAACCCTACTCATGATATAAGTATGCATTAAATGCATTAAAACAATTTAATAAAATACAAAAGAAATTTAATAACTTGCATGCATGTGGTTTACGTAGACCTTCAAATTTTCGGGATGTTACATAAACAATCAAGGCATGTTTTCAAACCCTTTTTCATGCACCATTCAATGCATATTATTGCATGTATGCTGATTTTGTGTAAAAGGTTTACAAAAATGATTGTTTTTAATCTCATGCATGTGTATCTCTTGTTTCCATTAAGAACTTGCTAACGTTTTGAAAATTGTTGAGAGAAGGATGCAAACCGAGGGTTCCAAGGGCTGGTCTAGACGTTTAGGAAGAGAATTTAAGGGACAAAAGATAAAAAAAGAGCCGCAGGGGGTAGTCCAAACCTGCACACCAAAGGCGTGCATGCCGAGAGGGGAGAAGGGCGCGGCTTGGGCTTCATTGGTCAAGGGGCGGCTGCATGGTGCCTTAGCCATGGCTTGGAGAGTTTGTTTAGGGTCCTATGTAGGTCTTGGTTTGGTTCAGATAGGGCCAGGACGAGCTGGTGAAGCACAAAAGCCGTGACTCCTTAGGGCATGCATGTTGTGCTGTTTTAGTGCGTGGGGATTCTTAGGGCTGAAGGTTTGGTTTAAGGGTTGGTAAAAGGGCTAGGGTCATGTATTAGGGTCCTAGTGAGGGTCTAGTGTGAGCCAAGAGTCAAGCCAATGGCAGCTAGAACCGTTGGAGCGTTTGTTCCTTCCCTGCACAAGAAGATCCATACGACGAGCTAATGTTGTGAAGGGTTTGGAGTGTAGGGCATCTGATCTATGTCCAAAAGGGCCTGATCATGGTCTTATATAGTGTCTAAGGAAGGGGTCTAGGGCTTGGTTCGGGGTCGTTTCGAGCCGTGGTCTGTTTGGGGTCCTAATTTGTCCGAAAGATAAGATATTCACTAAAAAATTTTGATAGATACAAAGAGTTGTACAGTCCCACTTCAGTTATGGACTAAACAATACCAAACTGAAACTTTTAGTTACAAAACAGTTAACAGTACTCAACTGGACTGAAATAATTTAGCACAACTGATCTCTTCCATATCAAGTATAAAAACAATAACAGTTTGTTCTTGTAAGCTCGGAATATAGCCTTGAATGCTATGAATGTATACAATAAGAGTGAGCTTTGATGTTTGAAAAGATTTCAACAAAGTAACAGTATATCAATCGGATTGATTCAGACTCGGAGTTGAGATTCTGATTGTTGTATATTTCTCAGCTGTTGTTCTCTGCTATTTATAGACTTTGCCTCCAATGGTAATATTGAATACGATTTGAAACTTTCTATATGTTGATTGCCACGTCAACATTCTTCTGACAATCGCACACTGCAACTTTTCTGACATGCAACTATCCCACTACTTGTTGCAGTCATCTTTTGTTTAGTTGTTGGTTGAACTTTCATTTCCTTAACTGATGACGTGTATAGCTGAAGGATCAGCTGATAGAATGTAGCTGATAAGCTTACAACTGATTGTCGTAACTGATTAGTTCCAACTGATCAGTCAGTTGTCTGCATTCTTCAGTTTGTTAGTAGTAAATGTTCAGTTCCAACTGATCAGTCAGTTGTCTTCGAAAAACTTCGTTCTTATCTTCAGTTATGGGAAAGTGATAGTTTGCATAATTTAGAGCAATTTATATCAGTCTTCTTGATCAGTTAGTTCAATCTATTAAATGCTCAGTTTGTCAAACTTCCAAAATTCTGTTTCCAACAATTTCCCTCTTTTTGGTGCTTGACAAAACTTAGAAAGTATGAATTGATCAACTGAACTCATTGTAGATAAAATAATCTTTTATTGACAACACTTCCAACGTACAGATTTGTACAAAGAATGAAAGAATAAAAGAATCTTCTAACTAACTAAAAATAATCTTCAAAATCTACCAAATATCTTCAGATGGTTGAGTAGGTCTCTTTGTAGATTAATTCTGCTGATCTTTTCCTTCTTCTTCCCCTTTTTTGTCAAACACATCAAACTTTTTGGATAGCATACGAACATCTGAGGGAAGGTCTGATACTGCATTCATCAGAATTTCTTGCAGCAAATCAATTCTTTTTGAGACAGTGTTTTCCAAAAATTCAAGGCGTCTTGTGACCAAGGCCTGAGTTTTGAAGTGAGCTTCAGCTAACACTCTGTCTTTTCTAACTTCTTCCATTTGGACAAATAGAGAAGTTATATCCTTTGTAATTTGCTGTAGTCTTCCTAGAGTGTGCTCCTTTACAAAGTCAAGCTTCATAGTATGCATAAATTGGGTTGACTTGATATCAGAAATGGAAGTCATTACACTGACAAGGTTTGTCTGAATAGCCTGAATTTCTTCAATCATTGATTCAGTTTCAATTGATATACCAGGTGCAAAGGCCCTCGAACTACTTGCTTGAAAATTTGCGGAAAATTAAATTTTTTTTTTTTTTTTTAAAGAACTTAATGGCCTCGCTCATAAAATCACTGGTGAGACAAGTTCAATATTTCAAAATAATTGCAGCGGAAGAAAATAAAGTTTTCCAAAAATGACAATTTAAAAATATCCATCAACTGATAAAAATTGTTTGCGGAAAAACATAACAACTGCTGCACTGAGGTCCTCGGGTGCCACTACTGCCGACCCAAGCTGGCTCACTGGTCCCCGCCCTCGGCCCTGGCCTCATCAGTACCTACAACAATCAAGTCTAGTGAGCCTAAAGACTCAGCATGCATATATCGCAGGTAACGAGTAAAAATCTGAATTTAAAATATGCATGGGATAAAATATCCTGTCCTGAGGCATACTGAAAATAATCTGTACTGAGCAATTATAATACGTGCATAACTGAACTGGAAATCACTGTAAAAATATTTGCTCCTTGGAGCCTGTACTGAAATATCTGGTAAAATTTTCTGTTGAGATTATGTTTTACGCCTGTGGCCACTGCACTAAGCTGAACTGATCGATAACTGGCTACCGGGGAGGCTGAAACTGAACTGAGCTGGCCGGTCACTGGCGACCGGGTGGTACCATACTGAACTGATCGGTCACTGGCGACCGTATAAAAATAACACTCCCACATAGTGAATGAACCGCAAGCCATATCGCATAAATCTCAAAAATAATCATTTTCTATTTAATGCACGTAAAATAATTAACTGGCATAATGAAAATTCCTGTAATTTTACCAACTGGATTGGATTGGTTCGTTCCCAGGCTCGCTGCAACCTAACTGTGCCATGAAAAATATGCAATAGTTTAAACATGACCAACTATGCAATTTACGTTCAAAAGATGCGACTATGACGCCTAATGACTTCGCATTTAATCATGACTCCGAGCCAACCTGAACCGACACTGAACTGACGTATAGTCATGATTAAAATACGCTGAAAAATCATAAAATAATGCTCCTAAAATGATAGGGTCAAAATCTAGGTGGAATGGAGGCCAAAACACGAAACGCTCTTTCGAGAGTCAATTTGGCACATTGCACCGTAAATTCTCGTACGACCTCAAAAATGATCCAAATGACAAACGGTCAAAAACATGACCTTCCTAACTCAATGAGGCACTGTCCAGTCCAAGGCCATGGGCTAAAAGCCAACCAAGAACTCGAACGAGCCTCTGAACCGACACACCAACTTGCTGTAATTTCCAGCAGCTGCGACCTAGCTTGCATCGCGTCGTTTGCGAGACTTTTGGCCATTGGGGCTTGAACCACCGACCAAAGCCTCTCCACAACGTCCCAAGGAATGATTTGAACCATGGCTAAGGGCCCTAGGCCAGCCACAATTTGCCTCATTCCAGCAACCACCCGAAAGTTCTCACCGAGGGCCCTCATGCGTGCGTGTGTAGTGTTGATGCTATGATCGATGTCTTGCGTCGTTCCAGTGGCCATTTGATTGACCATGGCACGATCTAGACATCTAGGAGCATGATATGAACCGTGGCTAAGGGCCATAGGCCAACCAAGATCCACACCAAGCCAACCAACTCGAAGTACATGTGCTGTCAAAACCAAAGGGGCCGAGAGGGGAGGGGGCTGTTTTCACGTTTTGATTAAAAACCAAGGGGCCATGGACCAAGCCACCAAAAGGGCAACTTAGTCACATCTTAGACATGCTAGGAAAGTGATCCAACCATGGCTAAAGGCCCTTGGGGCAGCCAAGATCAGATCCTTCCTCCTTGACATCCAAACTGAATTTTCGAATCACATTTCTGCACTTATGGGGAACTTGCTGTCATTTCGGTTTTCCAGCAAGTATGGGGCTGGTTTGAATGGACCAACATGGTCCTAATGCATCCTACTACATGTATACAAGCCGCCTTGGGAGCCTGGAGTCGATCCAATACCTGAAACCATCAAAACTCAGAAAAACGTGAAGCTTGTCAAGGGAAGTCGAAAATTCTGCATGTGTGTTCCAAAATATTTTGACATGGATCTCGATTTTTGCTTGCTACAACATGATCATGTATTGAAAAATAAATGATAATATGACTTGATTGAGGTTTGAAAGAAATCTAGACATGCCTGGTTTCTTTTCGAAAGAAAACGAACGAAACAACGACGACGCGGCACGGAGGAGGTGGAGCGCTTCTTGTCTACCTTCCTTGAACTCGATTTTCTTGCCTTTCTCCCTAGCTATGGCTCACGATTTTTACCTCTGAAAAGGGTCTTATTTTCACTCAGATTTCGAAAGAAAGGAGAGGGGGAAAAATGGTTAGGAGGGTGAGGGAAGTGGGTGCAAGATATAAGGAAGGATCAAGACCAAGTCCACTCCCTTTGAATTTGAATTTTGAATTATGGTTTGATATCAAATGAGTTGGTGGATGCTTCTAGGAGGTGGTGGCCGAAATTTATCTTGATTCTAGACTAGGATATGTCCATTTATTTAATTAAATTGTGCTCCCAAAAATCCTAGAATTATCCTACTAATTACATGCAAAGAATTGGTCAAAGTTGATGAGTTGGAAAATGAATCTTCTAGCACTAAGGGTGGCCGAAAAATGCATGATAAAATAAAGGGAAATGTTGATTATCTAGTCAACTAATAATCCTTGAAAGCCTTACTAATCCTTTAAATAATTTAGTGAGCTAACCCCTTAATTTAATAACTTAAATGAATTCATTTCTTAATCACCTCAAATAATTAAATTAAATCTTCAAACCTCCCTTTCTAACTTAAATGAACTTAGTTACTAGCTAAATTAACTTCTGGAAATATTTCTCGAATCTTAAATTCTATCTCAAAACTCCAACTCCGGTCCGGCCTCACTGAAAATACTGAAATGCTAAAAATCATACTACTGAACTGAAATAATAAATAATTAACTTCAAATAAATGCATTTAAAATAATCATGCAATGAAGTCAATTAAAATTAAAAAAAAATCTAGAATTATGCATGGCTTATACGTCTACTGATTTACGGGTTCTACACCAGGAGACATGGCTCCAGAGGTTTCTAGTTCCTGCTCCCTGTTTTCTTGATTGACGATCACCAAGGCCCTGTCATTTGTTTCAGTTTCAAGAGTGACCATTTCTGAAACATCGTCTGGTATAGCTCCCTGATGAAGTTGAGGAGGAGAAGAAAGGTTCGGAACAGCAGTAGAACTTGAAAGCTGAAACAACAGTTGGTTATTCAGTTTGTTGCTCACCTGATTCAGAAATAACTTCTTCAGTTTTTTTCACAACTGAAATCATGGTTGGCTTTCAGCTGGCACCTCTTCAGATTGTAGCTGAGCCTCTTCAGGTATTGTGAGAACAAATTTTTAAATAATGGCAGATGACTGAACTGGGTCTTCAGTACTTGAGATAACTGCTTGTTCAGTCGTGGCAGTCAACTGAACTGGCTCTTCAGTTGTTTGAAGAAAGGCCTGAGAGACTAGTTCTTCAGTTTCTATTTGCTCTTCAACTGCCTATGTAGTAATTAGCTGAACTTCAGTGGCAATTGATTTAATCACTTTGTCGATGTTTGCCAGTGATAATTCAGCATCAGTATAAAGTTTAAGTTCTGCAGTTGAAGATTGAGGAGCAGTAGTTGATGGTTACGCATCCTTTGAAGAAGAATCAGTTACTTGCACAGAAGATTCAGCAACTGGTTCATGGGATGGCTTTTGCGGTTGAACTGATTGTTCAGCTTGCTCGTCTGATGAAAGATCTTGGGAATCTGCTGGAAGAGTCAGTTCTTGATCCAGTTCCCAATGCTTAATATCCATCTACAATGATATAAGATCCGCGTCCAACTTATCATGAACTGCTTTGTCATTAAAGACAGTTGGACTGGTGGGATCATAGTTTTGACGTAGCTGAACAACCATTTGTCTTAACTTCTTTTCTGACCCCTTCTCGTTCTTTCTCTTTTCTTTTTGATAATTTCTGAAGGAGTTGGCTTATATTTATCCCATGTTGCATGCTTAGATACGTGTCTATTTTTCTTAAACTTCGGTCGGCGCTCGGGCGATCGAGAATCACCGTTCGTGCGCGGAATGTTCTGCCCAAGTTCTTGTTTTATTATGCACTGGCGCTCGGGCGGTCATAAACTACCCCCCGGGCGCCGCATCTTCTGACCGAACATAATCCTATTGAACACTGGCGCTCGGGCGGTCCAAAACTTACCGCTCAGGCGCCAGACTCTCTGTCCAAAATCCATTCTTGTGATGCATTGGCGCTCGGGCGGCCCTTTTCTACCGCTCGGGCGCCAACAGTTCTGTACAAAATATACATAAATCACATACCTCATCTGGTCTAGGAATGGCCCGTCTATAATCATATCAGTTCATACTCAATAATCTCAGATTAACAAAATCAAAATCTCGGGCATTACATTTCTCCCCCCTAAGATTCGATTTCGTCCCCGAAATCACATGCAATCAAATCATATCAATAAGAAGGTATAACAGAAGCTAAAAAGAACTCACATCAGTAAAATAACTCTGGGAATCTCTGCCTTATGTCAGACTCAGTTTCCCACGTAGCTTCTTTGATGCCATGACGACTCCACTGAACTTTCACAAGCGGAATAGTATTCGTTCTGAGCTACTTTTCTTTTCGATCGAGAATCTGGATCGGTTTCTCGAAGTAACTCAGTGTCTCGTCAAGCTCGGCCTCGTCTGGCTAAATAATATGTGAAGCATCAGAAAGATATTTCCTCAGTAACAATACATGAAAACATCAGGTATTTCTGATAAAAAAGCCGGTAATACGAGTCGATAGATACGATCTCCTATCTTCTCGAGAATCTCATACGGCTCAACGTAACGTGGAGACAACTTCCTTTTCCTTGTCAAATCTGACAATTCCTCTGAAAGGTGAAATCTTAAAAAATATTCGGTCTCTTGCCTCAAATACCAATGGTCTAGGTCAAACATTGGCATATTTGGTCTGCCTGTCTTGAGTTGCCTTCATTTTCTTTTGAATCACCTTCACTTTTTCTGTCATACCTCTGATCATATCAAGTCCAATATCAGGAATCTCAGAGATATCATCCCAATATAGAGAGAATCTGCATTTCTTACCGTACAACGCTTCGACAGATGTCATCTTAATACTCCTTTGATAGCTACTGTTGTACGAAACTCACGGAGTGACAATGAATCCTGTCAACTAGTGCTAAATCAAGCATTACCGCTCTAAGCATATCTTCCAGTGTCTGAATAGTCCGCTCTGACTATTTATCAGTCTGTGGATGATATACGGTACTCAGATATAACTTCGTACCCAACTCTTGCTGTAGAACCCGTAAATTAGACTACGTATAAGCCATGCATAATTCCAGTATTTTAAATTAAAATGATTTTATTGCATGAGTATTTAAATGCTTTTCTTTAAAGTTAATTATTTTATGCAGTAGTTTAAATTTTTATCTTTTCAGTTAATTCAGTGAGGCCGGACTGGAGTTGGAGTTTTGAGATAGAATTTAAAATTAAGAAATCATTCCCAGAGTTTATTTTAGCTAGCTAATAAGTTGATTTAAGTTAAAAAGGAGGTTTAAGGAATTATTTAAGTAACTTGAGGTGAGTAGAAAATAAGTTCATTTATGTTCCTTAATTGAGGTGTTAATTCACTAAATTATTTAATGGATAGGTAAGGCTCTTAAGGTTTTAAAATTTATCAACTAGACAATATTTCCCCTCAATTAATTGTTGAATTTTCGGCCGCCCTTAGACGAGTAATCAATTCCTTGCCAACTCAACCTTTGACCCTTTTCTTGTTTTATATTAGTAGGATAATCCCTTCATTTTTTTTTTCTAGCACCATTTAATTAATAATCAACCTTATCCTAGCCTTGTTAGCATGTAGAAATCGGCCACACTCATTCTAGATCCCTCCAAAAAAGCATTTGATAACGACCAATTCAAAATTCAAAAAGAGGAGACTTGGTCATACCCTTTGTATCCCTTTATTATTGGATCTCCCTCACTCTCCTAACCATCACTTCCCCTCCCCCCATGACCGAAATTCAGAGAATTTTAGAGTAGAAAATTCGTGAGCCTCATAGCAAGAAGTAGGAGAGGAAATCGAGTAGCAAGCAAGAAAAGAAAACGCTCCATCTCCTCCGCGCCGCGTCGTTGCGTTTCGTTCGTTTCTTTTCAAAACAAAACCAGACATGTATATGTTCTTCTTTGCTCTTCAATCAAGCCATATTAATATTTTGAAACATCATACTCATGATATTTTTAAGGCAAAAACCGAAATATTAATGAACCATTTTCGAAAATGTAGTGCAGAATTTTGTTCTTCTTTCATGCTTCACGGTTTGCTTGTTTTGGTGAGTACAGGTGGATGGTTCGATTCCAGGCTCCCAAGGCTACATCTAGACATGTTCTAGGATGGATTAGGACCACATTGGTCCATTAGTTCAGCCCCCATGCTTGCTGGAAATTGAAATGACAGCAACTCCCCAAACATGTCCCAATTGCATTCGATTTTCTTGTTTGAAGTCAAAGGGAAATGGATCTGATCTTGGCTGCCCTAAGGGCCTATAGCCATGGTTAGAACACTTACCTATCATGTATAAGACGTGACCAAGTCTCCCTTTTGAGGCTTGGTCCATGGTGAAATCGGTTTTCAAATCAAACAACAAGAACAGCCCCTTCGACCTTTTTAAATTATGCATGTGTCCTCTCGGTTTTGGGTGTTGGTGTGGATCTTGGTTGGCTCTTTAGCCCTTAGCCATGGTTCATACCATACCCCATGATGTCGAAATCAAGCCATGGCCAACCATATGGCCACTGGTATGATGCATGACAGCAACAAAACGAAATTTCAGAAACATCACCGTACAGATTTTTGTGTTCTCGGTTGAAGCTTGGTGTTGTCCTAGGTGTTGGATTGGATTGTGGTTGGACTAGGGCCCTTAGCCATGGTTCAAGCCACCCCTTAGGATGTGGGGAAGAGACTTTGGTCGGTGGTTCAAGCCCCCAATGACCAATCATCTCGCAAACGAATCAATGCAAGCGCAAGTGCAGTTGCTGGAATTTTCTGGCAGCAACTTGGTGCTTCGGTTCGGAGGCTCGTTTGAGTTGTTGGTTGGCTTTTAGCCTATGACCTTGGACTGTACAGTGCCTCATTGAGTTAGGAAGGTCATGTTTTTGGCCTTTTGTGATTCAGATCATTTTTGAGGTCGTACGAGAAATTACGGTGCGATGTGGCAAATTGACTCTCGAAAGAGCGTTTCATGTTTTGGCCTCCATTCACCAAAATTTCGGCCCTTTTCATTTTAGGAGCATTATTTCATCAGTTTAAGTGTATTTTAATCATGACTAAATGATGGTTCGGTGTTGGTTCGGGTTGGCTCGGAGTCATGATTAAATACGAAGTCGTTGGGCGTAATTGTCTCGTTTTTGGATTCAATTACAAAGTTTCGCCAAGAAAATCATTTGCATATTTTTCATGTTAAATTTAGGTCGCAGCGAGCCTGGGAACGATCCAATCCATGTGGTAAAATAATACAGGATATTTCATTATGCCATTTAATTATATTACGTGCATAAAAATATAAAATATTCATTTTTGAGATTTATGCGATATTGCTTGTGGTTATTTCATTATCATGGGAGCATTGTATTATCCGGTCGCCAGTTACCGGTCAGTTCAGTTCAGTTATGTACCACCCAGTATATTGTGGCATTAGTGTGATCAGACGTTCATTACTAAAGCCGATCGCCAGTTACCGGTCTGGTCGCCAGTTACCAGTCAGTTCAGTTCAGTGCAGGGGCCACTTGCGTAGACCATAATCTCAACAGAAAATTATTACATGCTATTTCAGTACAGGGCTCCAAGGAGCAAACATTTTCACTATGATTTTCAGTTCAGTTATGCACGTATTATAATTGCTCTTGACAAGTTATTTTCACATTATGCCTCATGACATGATATTTTATCGCATGCAAATATTACTATATTATTTATTCGTTATTTACGATATATGCATGCTGAGTCTTTAGGCTCACTAGACTTGATTGTTGTAGGTACTGATGATGTCGGGGCCGAGAGCGGGGACCAGTGAGCTAGCTTGGGTCGGCAGTAGTGGAACTCGAGGACCTCATTTACAGCACTTGCCATTTTTTTATGCTCAAACATTTTATCATTTGTTGGATACTTTAACTTGTTATTTTGGCGAGTAATAATTTCTTCCGCTGCTATTTTGAACATTTAAACTTGATTTATCAGTTGATTTTGTGAATGAGGAAATTTTGATTATTTTAAAAAGAAAATTTTTAATTTTTTCACAAATTTTCAAACACGAATTTTCGGGCCATTATACTTGCTGTACACTCTGCCAAACGTGCAAAGTCAACCGAAATCACGGTCTGATATAATAAACTTTCGGCACTTCGTGGAATCTGATCATTTCTTTGGCCGAAATCTCAGTAATCTAGTCATATCTGTACGTCTTCATGTACCAACTAGAACCTGAAGACTTGGTCAGTCTGGCACTCCTAACTCAATCAATGCTCAATTTCGGGAGGAATGCGGTAGCTTCATCATGATATCCCTGGAAATGTAATCCCATTTCCATTCAGGAATCGATACGCTATATAACCAATTTCCTGGTTTCTTTCTTTCTATCTTTCTGTATTTACCTGTTGGCAATTCAGACATTTTGATACAAACTCTGCAATATCTGATTTTATCTGTTTTTCTCAAAAACTGTCTTTTCAGATCATTGTACATTTTCTGCCATCAGGATGAACGATGAATCGACTGCTATGTGCTTCTGACAACATATGTCGTTTCCAATCTGAAATATTCGGCACACAAAACGATTATTAACATATAACACACTGTCACAAACCTGTTACTCTGATCGATGCCCTGCTCTGACTGTCGATATAGAATTCTGAAAATTCTGATCAACTTTCTGAACTGCTTTAATTCTCAAAATCAGCTCTGGTTCAGACTGTACAATATAAATTCTTCATTGTCTACTATCTGTTTCAAACACGGATTCAGAACAACAACAATATTCAATCAGATTCGAAACATCACTCATCGATATTGATCTGCTAAACTCATAAAACTGTAATTTCTGACAATGCTATCGGTCTCAGCCAACTGATCACGACTTCAACTGTGCTAAGATCAACCGATATACTATCTTCGGATCTAACATGTTTCGAATACAATCTGTCTCGGCCAAGATTCACATCTCAACAGTTTCTATATACAACATTTCAATTCTCAGAATATTCAATACAATTTCCAAATGTTCGATCTGATCAGTCATATGCTTCAAATATCTCAGGATATCATAGATGAATTAATCATTGAAAAACGAGCATAAAATCATCAAAATACTTCTGAACACGGGGTTCATCAACCCACAAATATAGCTGGGGCATCCCAAATAGAAACACTCAATCAGATGTAACTCTCGGCTAGAAATCTTCTAACTGGTCTTTCAAGTCTTTCAATTCAATCAATACTATTTGTCCAGTATTTCAAAAATAAGAACTGTACCTGGTACGCAGTCAATGCTAAAATCTATCTCTCTGACTGGAAGCAATTCTGAAATCCCATATGAGAAAACATCAGCGATTTCATATACCACTGGCAAATCAGCCAATGATAGGCTCGATTTCAGTAAATCAACTGATAACATAAGGAATCCTTCCGTTCTTTTCCGTAATAATCGAGTCCTCAACATCGTTCATATCCAAAGAATTCTAAATCTAGAATCCTTATCGTAATTTCCGTTCATCAATCATATCTATCTGAATCTTTCAATCTTAGGGAAAAATCAACGGTAGCTTTGTACTTGGTCAACATATCAGTACCGATAATAAAATCGAAATCGGACAACCCAAGTACAATATAATCTAACTCAATCTCATATCTGTCATACTGTAGCATACAAGATCTAACAGATGTCACTGATACAAAACCTCTCCCTAACAGAAAAGAGATCAATACTACAGCATATAATAACTCGATAACCAAAGCATATATCAATGCAATTCATTCAAAAATAATCATATGGAATACATTAGTATCTGTCAATACATATGCAACATAACCATACAGGAAACAATTACCTGCCACTACCTCGTCAGGTGTGTCCTGGCCTTGGTTGTGATTGAGGAGTCGTCGGTGGTTGGAAGGAGTGAACAACCGGTGATTGTCTATCAGGCGGTGCCACCGATCCAGATGGTTCTGCTTCCTGAGATCTTCGGGAACCTCTCTGTAGACATACTCTAGCAAAATGTCCTGGTTGACGACAGACGTTGCAACTACCAAACACACCTCGGCATTGCTCTGTGGAATGTCTTCTTCCACAAGTGCTACAATAAACCCCCGTATAACTCTGGCTAGAACCACTGGAGCTAGATGAACCACTCCCTAACTTCTTAAACTGTTTCTTGTGAGCTTTCAGGAAATCTTTCTTTCCCTCACTACTACTGCCCCTATCAAATCTAGACAGTGATGGCAAGAATTGAGCTGGAGGTTGTTGGTTCTGTGGGTGAGCAACATACGACATTCCTCGCTGTTGAATCAAACTTGCCTCAGCTCCCTTTGCCCTGTTCAAGGCGTCAACAAAATAATGGGGTCGTTCCACATTTACCAATGCAGATATTTCAGGATTCATTCCACTGATGAACTGATCAACTACAGCTTTATCATCCCCAGCCACCTGAGGAGCAAAACGTAGTAAAGTAGAGAATTTTGCCACATATTCTTCAATATTCAGCTGGCCCTGTTTCAAGTTGGCAAACTCTGTACTCTTATCTTGTCGGTACGATACCGGGAGAAATCTTTTATGAAACTCAGCTTTAAAGATTTTCCACGTAATCACTATACCATTCTATTGTAAGGCTTCCTTGGTTGCAATCCACCAACTCTTTGCGACCTCGTGTAACTGGTGCCCAATCAATTTAACTCTACGTTCATCTGGGTAATCAAGTGAATCAAACAGCACTTCAATATCATTCAGCCAACTCTCACAGTCCTCAAAAGTCTCAGTACCCTTCAGAATCGGTGGTTGAAATGACTGAAACCTCTTCAACATTATTTCCATCGGTGTTTCTGACACATCCATCTGATAAACCAAAGTACCACCTGATTCTGGAATTCTTCAAGGAGGTATATCTGATTACCAAAAGAATTAGTAACCAAATATAACAAACCTGTTTCAGTCCTCCTCTGATCATCTTACTTCTGATCAAGAATCGGTTCTGATTCATTTTCAAATAATACATATTTCCAATCACATCAGATAAACAGGTAAATATGTATTATATAAAGCAATACCACATGCTAGCATTCAAAAGCAAGGAAGAAAACCTCATTCTACCCCGCTCACTAGCTCCTATCTCAGGCTAAGGTAACCTACTGCTCTGGAACCTACTGCTCTAATACCACCTGCTGTGGGGACCTGGACGCTAATTCAGTTCTTAATCATCTTTGGGAATAATTAAAACAATTAAATAAACATGGTCTAAATTTTTTTTTAAAATACAAAAGCGGAAACATATGAAATAAATCTTATTTCATTTACAAGATCAGTATCCAGATCCAAGTACAAGTCCTGTACAAAAGTAAATAATAACAACTACTGTTCATTCACTACATGTCATGTGATGCAACAGATCTACTTCTGGGTCCGAATCTCCACGCTAAAATAGTCCTCTCTCGTCCTCGTCCTGACCCTGATCCTGTCCCACCTGTTGTCATGCACACATACAAACAAGACAACAGCCGGATAACTCCGGTGAGAATTATATTCTCATTATAAACCATGTATACATGCATTTCATATAAACAGATAAGTATGAAACAGATATCTATAACATTTATCACAGTCAGAAACATGAATCAATATCAAACTGTAAATCACACTTTGAACATGTATTAAAATCAGAAAACATGAATCAATATCAAGCGGTAAATCTCGCTCTGTGACTCTGAGACTCTAACTCGACTCATTCCTAATCTAGGGATCCCGATCTGAATAAGAACGCAACAATCTCCCACCTACTCTCCCGATCGTGGTGGCGGTACGTTCTTATTACGGACTTTGGTCCTGTCCATATTGAATCTCGCTATAGAAGTTGCTCCATTCCTATGCACTATCAATATGACCAAATGTCCGGTGTCTTGGCATATCCTGCCAAAGACTAGGCCTATCCGCCCTGGCATGTCCTGCCACTTACTCATCACAACACATACTAGACTATACATCCATAGCCTAGACTTATCAAACTTATCAATTGCAAATATCAATGCAATAAGATAAAGTATGTGATTTTGGAAAACTCAAGTCAAATCAAACTCGAGTTGTGCAATCCCGAATCAACATTAATTTATACCTTTCTCTTCTCGGTCTGACGAAGTCGAAGTCTCAAATTCAAATCTGTCCATATCAATCTGACAATGACAATATCGAATAGACACGTTATCAATATACTCCTCAATCAAATCAGTACTGGATATAATCAGAACTCATTCAAATTCTGTTTTAACGGCATAACTGTACAATCTCGAAATACCGACAATACAATATCAGTATATACAATCAACAACTCATCTGATCCAAATCTGAATAATATCAATATACCCAGCAATACAGTATCAATCAGATATCAATCCCAACATCTCATAATCGGTAACAATACAATTCTGATATCAAATCGGTCTAATCACAATCAAATCAACTCTGAAAGTTCATAACAATTACATACGGTATCTGTTCTTCGATCCGGTTTCAATTATACGATGTATACTATGTCAATAACAGCATATATCAACCATATCTGATTCTGGCAATATCATAATTTCAAATCATATCAGAACATAAGAAAACTTACGCCCAATTGAAGTTCTCGTTGATAGGAACATGGTACTGAAGTCGGATTACAAATCAGACGGACGGATTGAAATATGAAGGCGTAAGGATTTCACAATCTTTTCTGACCCCTTCTCGTTCTTTCTCTTTTCTTTTTGATAATTTCTGAAGGAGTTGGCTTATATATATCCCACGTCGCATGCTTGGATACGTGTCTATTTTTCTTAAACTTCGGTCGGCGCTCGGGCGGTCGAGAATCACCGCCCGGGCGCGGAATGTTCTGCCCAAGCTCTTGTTTTATTATGCACTGGCACTCGGGCGGTCATAAACTACCGCCCGGGCGCCGCATCTTCTGACCGAACATAATCCTATTGAACATTGGCGCTCGGGCGGTCAAAAACTACCGCTCGGGCGCCAGACTCTCTGTCCAAAATCCATTCTTGTGATGCATTGGGGCTCGGGCGGCCCTTTTCTACCGCTCGGGCGCCAACAGTTCTGTACAAAATATACATAAATCACATGCCTCACCCAATCTGGTCTCGGAATGGCCCGTCTATAATCATATCAGTTCATACTCAATAATCTCAGATTAACAAAATCAAAATCTCGGGCATTACAACTATCCTCTTGGGTCTTGCAAATGGCGAAGTAGTTGGGCCATGGATAGTGATCAGTGGAGCCTTAACTCCAGTAAGTTTCTTCTTATCACCAGATTCGGTGATGGTCTTATTTTGTTGAGTATCAGGAGGAGGTAACTGAACTTCAGTTGATGATGCAACTGGTATTGCTCTCAACGAAGTAGCCTTGATAGGCCTATTCAGCTCCAAATTGTACCAGCCTATCAGTTGGGATGGTCCTCAGAACAGTTGCTGGTTTTGTCTTCTGAGTTCTGGGCTTCCTAGCGATTTTAGGAGAGGGAGTCTTTTCAGAATCAGTTTCAGTGACAATCGGTTTGCATTTGTTTGTCTTTTTCTAAATTGTCATTTTGGCTTTCTTGACTTATTTGGGAACCCCCTGCGTCTCAATCTCCTTTTTCACTTTGATGAACTATTCAGGAGAGATGTCCAGCCTGAACTTTGGCAGCTGAACATTCTTGAAATTGAAAATTTTGAACTTGGATGACCTCTCAGAGGAGTCACCAACCAGACCCTTGCTTTTCAGCAGATAGTTGAGCTGCATTGCGAATCCCTTTGATTGTTTTGAAGACTGAAACATGTTTTTTAGAAGGTTGAAGATGATACCTTTCCATTGCAGCCTTTTTCCAGTCATGATAGCAGTCATGACTTGAAGTTTCTCTATAGTGAGAGCATCTAAAGATCCAGCTTTGGCAAGTAGCCCTTTGGCCATGATGTCAGCCAGCAACTGGATTTCTGGTTTCAGTTCCTTTTTGGGATCGGAAACCTTGATTTTCCGTCCATCAGCTGATAGGAGAGTCTGCATCTCCTCTACATCAGAAGTTTTCACATCATAGATATTGGCCAGACCATCAGTTGGCAGTTGAAAGATGTTGTTGAAGGAGTCTTCTTCTATTATCATCAACTGATTGTTGACGGTGGTAGTGATGTTGCCGTCATTAGAGATAAATCCATTTGCATAGAGATCCTGAATCTCTTTTGAATAGATTTCTTGGGAAGAAAGTCTCAGAAATGTCTTTAGTCCAGCAGCCTCCAGTTTTAGAAACATATTCTTGATATCATCGTCCTGGACAGTCATGACTGAATCAAAGTTGATTACCATTGCATTCAAAGGTATTGTAGGATGAATCGATATTAGGCTTGAAAATCTAAGCGTTAGCGGATACGTTTGAGATTTTAATGTTGAAATATGATAAGTTGATGAACATTTTCGGTATAAAATAAGGAAAGCAATATAAGATAAGTATGGTCATCTATCTTTTAATATTGGGAATAATAAGAAAATTTGAAATTCGAGGTTATAATAACATAGCACTATGTCATCATGGATCATTTTAAGTTGCGATTCGCAAACGAGGATTTAGAAGATAAATTTAATTGGGATCAAGGAGACGTAAGGACATTCTAGAACTTAAGTTTTATCAGAGTAGCGCAGCGGAAGCGTGTATTATTAGCATAACAGAACTAAGTCTAAACTTTTGATTATCAAGGATAAACGAATTTCAAGGAAGAAATTCAATTTGAGTGGGGAAGATTGTAACGCCCCGAAAATTTGAATGTTCATGTAAACCACATGCATGACAATTTATTAAATTCCTTATGTATTTCAATTAACTGTTTAACTGCATAAATTAATTATGTAGTGCATGTTGACATATTTAAAATATAATTTTCTACATTGTTGCATTAAAATTTATTTTTAAGGGATATTCGAGTTGCGATCGAGGAACGGAGATCAAGGGCTCAAAAATAGAAAATGTTTTTATTTATTTAAAATAAGGATGATGCTTTTTCTTAATTTTGAAAATAAGGAGTTTTGAGGTGATTTTTTATGCCGGGACGTAATTTTTATCGGTGTTGGATTTTCAACAAAAATACGAACGTTTGGACAACCCGGCTAATAAACTCACAAACTTTATTAAACAAAATATTTTAATTGAGCACTTATGGGCTATTTGGGCCTAATTAACTTTCTTAATGGGCCTAAATTTTTGTTAGTATTTTTAATTATTATTTAAGGCCAAAACCCCACCCCATAACCCACATTATCCCACGCCCCACTCTCCAAACTCTTTCAAACTCTTCTTCACTCCAATTCACGGCACACACAAAGGTTTTGAGGGAAAAGCATCAAAGTTCTTCATGGTTTCCAAGCCAACGTCCCCTCGTCGTCGTTCTTCAATTCATCAATGATAAATCGTGGATTAAATATGGAAAGGCACGTCATATTACTTCCTTCAAACATCTATCACACCATGGTATTTATTTAAAAGCATTTTGCATGAAAAACAAGTGCATCATGTCATATTTCGTATAGACATCATGTGTGATTTTTAAAGCTTGTATTTTCATTCAAAACCATGTTTACTATGTTGATAAAGGGGCTGCCATGATTAGGATATGATCAAGTATGATTTGCACAAGTTTTAGAGTCATAGAAAACAACTAAAACGTTGAACAGCATGATAGAATAAAGCTGGATCAGAAACTGTTGCTTGGTGTTTGAAGGGCTCGGGTTCATGGGGTTATGGGGCCTGGCTTGCTCAGGGTTGGGACCAGGGCTGGCTAGATTGTGTTAGGGTCAGGTAAGGAGTCCTAGCCACGCTAGGACTCGAGACCAGGGGCTGGGGTAGGACTCCACCCGAGAGCATCAAGAAGTCGCGCAGGTACAGTATCTTGTGCGGGGAGGAAAGACTCGGCCAGGGGGCTTTGGGCTAGGCTAGGTCGACTCTCTAGGGTCCTAGGAGGGTACATGAGGGGCTGGTTCAAGGGTTGGCTCATTGGCTAAGTGGCTAAGCAAGCAAACAAGAGTCCTTGTCAAATTGGGTTTTCTCGGCTGTGGCATGCAGCTGAAGTTGGAGCTTCAGTTTTGGAGCTTGGGGTTGAGTATTTTGGTTCTAAGGGTCTAGGAGGGTCCCTAGAGGGGCTGGTCATGAGTTGGGGCAGGATGGCTTGACGTGGCTCGAGCCAAACACAGAAAACGTGAGGGAAGTTCCTTGTGCGCGCAGGCTGCTGTTCTACTTCATGCGGCTCGTGCATGGGTTCCAGGGCTTGGGCTGGTCTAGGTTAGGTTTGGGCGTGGTCCAGGGTCAGTTAGGGTCATGGTGGTTCGGTGGTGGCTCAGCTGGAAGTGTCCTAGTTGGGTTAGGAGTCCTAGACATGCTAGGAGACACTCATACACGCATGCATGAAATCGGGCTTAGGGGAAAGGGGTTTTTGTTTGGGACAGAGCTGATTCTATGGGCTGAGCTTGGTCAGTAGGGTTCGTAGATGGGTTGGCTCGAGTTTGGCTTGAGGTGGCTTGGGCGTGGCTCGAGTATTTTGGGAGATGGCTCGGTGTGTTCGATTAGGTGTCAAAAGCAAAAATCAAAGAACTAAAATTGTAACCGTGGGTCCATGGGTGCGGTTCATGGCTCACAAGGGTAGAATAAAGAATAAAAATGTTATGTGTAAAATTTGGGATCAAAATAATGAGTTTTGGATTTATCAGGATTTTGGATTTATCAGGGATTTAATCGACTCACGAAACGTAATTAAATAATTAATTGAAACACCTAGATTTAAGCTTAATAAAATTATGGAAAATTGTATTTAAGCTCAAATAATTATTAAAGTCTAAGTTTTTAATTTGAGAATTTTATATTAAGATTTCTTCTAATTCAGGATTAAAACGCATTAATATGTTATATTTAAAGATTAATTTAAAAGTCATCGAGTTAAGCCAAATAAAAATATGAGAAAATTAATGTAAGCTTAAATAAGTATTTGAGACATGTTAGAGTCAATGAAAATAAGAAAAAGTAAAATTCGAGGATTTTTACTTCTAGGGGTAAAACGGTAATTTTACACCTAAAAAATTAGTAAACTTCATGGCAGTGTCCTGAATGCTGTTTTATATGCTAATATGATTATTTGAAATGTTTATGATTTAATATGTCAAATGTTTATTTTAAATGTTTATGATTTGATATGTCAAAATGGTTATTTTAAATGTTTATGATTTAATATGTTAAAAGTTTATTTGAAACGTTTATAAGTTTTTTATGATTAAATATGTTAAAACGTTTATTTTAAAATGTTTGAGGAACTTTATATGTTAAATGATTATGGAATTGTTATGATTTAATATGTTAAAATGTGTATTATTAATGTTTATGGATTTTTGTACGTTAAAATGCTTATTTTAAATGTTTATGGATTTTTATATGTTAAAAGGTTTATTTAAAATGTTTATGGATTTTAATAAGGAAACGATAACTTTAAAAGATATGTTGCATGCTTGGTTTTAAAGAAAAACGTTATATGCATGTTTAATTTTATAAAGTGATGATAATACAAAACGTTGAAGGAAGTGAAGTAATTGTTACTAATACGATGATATGTTGGAGATATCATGAGGGTGAAGGTCTCAGTGGGAGCCCGATGATCGTATTTCCATTGATACAAATACGATGATATGATTGGAGATGTCGTGAGAGAAAAGACCCCAGAGGGAGCCTGTTTACGGGAGAAGGCCGCAGAGAAGGCCCATATATGGGAGAAGGCCCCAGAGAGAGCCCGTCTACAGGAGAAGGCCCCGGAGGGAGCTTGACGATCGTATTTTCAATGACTTGATATGTTAATACGTAAGGCCAAGGCTCATTTGACGGGTGAGAGTGTCGCTGATATCTCCGCCGCCCAGTACTGTGGTTACATGTAGATGGATCCATCGTCCAATACGAATACGAATAGAGTTACAACTATCAATCTGAATTCAAAGAAAGGAATATGAACATGAATATGAATATGTTGATACAAATATGGATATTGATACGAATACGAATATGAATATGGATTCGAATATGTATATGGTTATGAATATGAATATGTTTATGATGATACAAAAATGTTTATGAAAAATTTATGAAAATTTTTATGTTTAAAGATGATGTATCATTATGAAATTGTTTTTATTTAAAGTTTATGCATCACGAAAAAGTTTACGAAAATGTTCATGTTTAAAGTTTATGTATCTTCATTAAAATGATATTTTAAATACAAGTATTTTCACAGTTGCATGTGTTCTGTATACGTATTACTTGTTATCAAGATTATGGTGTGTTGAATCTTTACACTCACTAGGTGTGATTGATGCAGGTGTGTTGGAACTTTTCAAGTTCGCAATCTTGATTTTGATGATAACAAAACATGTTAATTGTGTTACTAATGATCTACCTTAGTGTGCAGCATCTAGGATCACTCACGAGATGTTTACGTCGCAAAACTAAAGACCCAACTGATTGCACAAAATTAATTAGTCTAACTGGTTACGTCAATTGAGCAGTCCAGCTGATTGTCTACTTGATAGGAGATTCAGCAGGAAAACCACAGAAGCTTGGCCAGCCGAAGGAGTGTTCAACTGATGAAGAAACCCAGCTGATCAGTCCAATTGAACAAGTGTGAAATCAGTTCCACTGACGAGTTAACTGATTTCATCAGCCCAACTGAAAGATCAGTTCAACTGACCAGTTCGAAGCATCAGTTAGAATCTTTCAATTATGAAAGAAGACAAACTCTTTCAAGTGGAATCCAGCTGTACGTGAAGGTAAAAAGCAATTATTCAAGCAAAGGACAATAATGGACGTTGCATCAGTGCATTAAAGACAAAACGTTTCAGAGGGGCAGTCAAAAAGTCGAGACGCAAAGACCAAGAAACGAATTCTAGATGCAACGGATATAATAAATGAGTCTCACTGTACGATCAGTTATACCGCCTATATAAAGAGAAGATTAATGAAGACTCAAAGATATACAACTCAAGAGAAAAAAGAAAAGGGCACGCTTCAAAGTCATAGCAGCTTAAGAGAAGCATTCTGCCCATTCGAGGGAATTCTTTACAGATACATCAGCTTAGATTAGAAGCGTATTTCCCTCAGTGTGTGAGAACATCCTTGTTCAGTTCTCACACACACAAACACTCTCAACCATTCAAAAATAGTCTTGCACAAAGACGTTAAACTTGTGTATGTAGTTTTTATCACGTAGACATTAAAAAATTGTTGACTGGAAGGTGCTGCCTTCAGTATAAGTCTAGGAGTTCAGTTTAGGCAGTGGGTAAGTCCTAGCTGAGTGGGTTTGCACAAGTGTTTGTATATATCAAAGTCTTCTAGTGGATCCTAACCGAGGCGGTAGAAAGAGTGACGTAGGAGCTGTTGAAGTTTCCGAACATCCATAAACATATCTTGTGTATTTAACTGTTTAACTATTGTTTTTAAACTGTTTGGATCAGTTAGAGTATTCATTAGTTCAGTTGTCACCATAACTGAACTGATGAATGGAAAAGCTAATCTGTCCCTTTTCGGTTATTCAGTTTACATAAGATAAAATACTTTCTAATATAACAGTCTTCTTCACGAAGGATTAATTCGAGTTTCTTCCGCTTGGTTTTTAACCAAACTCGATTTAATTCATCAGTGTTAATATTCTTAGAACACGAGCTATTGCAGCTCATTGGAGAATATTTTGTTTGAAGCATCCGAAAGATTGCTCAGCAAACGATACTTCAATTGGTATCAGAGCAGGTTGTTAAAAGAAGAACATTTGAAGAAAACTGTGTTTTAAAATCTTACTTTAAAATAGTGTTAAAAGCTATTTAAAAGTATTTGATATGATTTTCAAAATTATTTGAAAATATTTTATGTCGCTCTTTGGTAAAGGGTTGAGAGGATTGGCTCTGCGACTAATATTGCAGCCACTTCTTTAGACTTTTTACTTAGGGGTTTTTAATTAGCCTGCAGGGGACTGAGAATCATCTGCAAAGATGCACAGCTAAATTGCTCCTTGAACAAGTCTTCAGATGCAAACCTACCAGGTCAGCTGTTCTTCAGATCAAACTCATCCATTCTGGGACGTTGGATGATTAAAATCACCAGCTGCATTCCAGTTGAGCCTAGTCAGAGCCTGCTCGACCAGTTAGTCTGCTACGAAGTCAAGCTCAAGCAGTTTAACTCGTTTCTCTAGCAAAATGAAGTCACAACCAATGCAGCAGTTCAAGCAGTCAAATAACTAGTTGATGGTATTTCCAATTCTGTCGGACAAACCAACTGATAGCTGATGTTGTTTAAAATATGCTACCGTTGTAGTAATCTTTCTTGTTCAACTGATGTATGTACTCAGATGTAAATA
Organism: Primulina tabacum; assembly: GCF_025594145.1. Lineage (NCBI taxonomy): Eukaryota > Viridiplantae > Streptophyta > Magnoliopsida > Lamiales > Gesneriaceae > Primulina > Primulina tabacum. The sequence goes on from NC_134559.1 coordinate 34,715,395, forward strand.
CAAGAAAATCCATTTAAATAAACATCATATTTGTTCAGCTGTGTTTTACTGACTGAATGGATATTTTCAAATCTCTTGTCTACATTGCTTGAATGATTATAATCTCTGAATGAATGACTATATAAATATCTTTCAGATACTGTTTTTTTTTCAGTTTCTGAGGGGGGGCTTCTCGTTTTTCTCTCAATATAAAGTATTATCAACAGTTTTAAAATTCAGTTGTTAAGAAAATTTCTTTCCTTCTCATCAACTGAAAGTAGTTTCTTAATTCTGTCAATCTCTTTTAAAAGGTTTTGACTTAATTTTGGAGATGGAGTTTTCGATTTTTTTATTTCATTAAATTCAGTTATAAAGGGGGACCTTTAATAATATTTGAACTTTCTAACACTTGAACTGAATATATTGTGCTTAACTGCTCAAGTTTTGTAATCATCAAAAAGGGGGAGATTGTTGGAACTTTTCAAGTTCGCAATCTTGATTTTGATGATAACAAAACTTGTTAATTGTGTTACTAATGATCTACCTTAGTGTGCAGTTCGAAGCATCAGTTAGAATCTTTCAGTTATGGATGATGACAAACTATTTCAAGTGAAATCCAGCTGTACGTGAAGGTACAAAGCCATTATCCAATCAAAGGACAATAATGGATGTTGCATCAGTGCATTAAAGACAAAACGTTTCAGAGGGGCAATCAAAAAGTCGAGACACAAAGACCAAGAAACGAATTCAAGATGCAACAGATACAATAAATGAGTCTCACTGTACGATCAGTTATCTCGCCTATATAAAGAGAAGATCAGTGAAGACTCAAAGATATACAACTCAAGAGAAAAAAGAAAATGGCACACTTCAAAGTCATATCAGCTTAAGAGCTTAGATTAGAAGCGTATTTCCCTCAGTGTGTGAGAACATTCTTGTTCAGTTCTCACACACACAAACACTCTCAACCACTCAAAAATAGTCTTGCACAAAGACGTTAAACTTGTGTATGTAGTTTTTATCACATAGACATTAAAGAAGTGTTGACTAGAAGGTGCTGCCTTAAGTCTAAGTCTAGGAGTTCAGTTTAGGCAGTGGGTAAGTCCTAGCTGAGTGAGTTTGTACAAGTGTTTGTATAAATCAAAGTCTTCTAGTGGATCCTACCCGAGGCGGTAGAAGGGGCGACGTAGGAGCAGTTGAAGTCTCCGAACATCCATAAACATATCTTGTGTATTTAACAGTTTAACTATTGTTTTTAAACTGTTTGGATCAGTTAGAATATTCATTAGTTCAGTTGTCACCATAACTGAACTGATGAATGCAAAAGCTAATCTGTCCCTTTTCGGTAGTTTACATAAGATAAAATAATTTCTAATATAACAGTCTTTTTCACGAAGGATTAATTCGAGTTTCTTCCGCTTGGTTTTTAACCAATCTCGATTTAATTTTGTTTGAAGCATAAGAAAGATTGCTCAGCAAACGATCCTTCAAGGTGGTTATGATAATAATTTTAATGGAGGTCTTGATTGTTGACTTGATTGGACTAAAGGTGCACATAACTCGAGGACCGACGATAGTTTTCCGCACTAGTTATGATTCACGATTTTATGTGATTTTAAAGATATTTTTACGACGATTTTTTTATGAGTGGTTTTTGAGAGGTTATATTATGGGCTATATTTTTCGAATAATATTTTTAAGTTTGGTAAAACGTTTGACGATTTGAACTATTTTCCTTTGGATTTTTAAATGTTAGTTTGTTGTTTTATTTTCAAAATGGTGTCAAAGTATTTTAAAGTATATATATGTATATTTTGAATTATGGTGATTAAAAAGAAAAAAAAATTTCTAGTACAAGTTAAGAAAATTAGTAGTGGACGTTTCAGAAGTTTAGTTTGATTAAGTCAATGGCTTTTCAGTTGACTACAGTCTCTTCGTCTTCTTCTATTTCTTCAATATCAGTCTGTCTATAAATAAGAGCAAAGTCATTAGATGATAACAGTTAAACACCGATGGATAGTTCAAGCAGTTCCAACGTCATTATTTCTGCATCAACACTTCGTCGATTGGAAAGTTTGAAGGAAGCTATCGAAGAACTCGTCTTTTTAAAGGTCATGTCTACTTGGACCAAGATACATGAGCTTCAGACCATTCAACATGATGGATTATTTGCTACTGACAAACAAAGGGCAACTGCAAGAAAGTATAAGAGGCATCTTGAAGTCATCCATCTTTCAGATCTTGCCACTGATGAAGGTCTTATTCAGTTGATGCTTATGAAGGAGTGAAATGTGCTGGAAAAGATTCCTTCTTTAGAAAGCTTCAGAAGAATTAACTGTCATCAATTATATAACCGGTTGTCCCTTTGGCAGGATGCCGCTGAAAGGGAATTGAATCGTGTAATTTTGATGAGATTTTATCAATAAAATGGTAGTTTCGATCCATTGCTCTTTCCTTATCTGCATATGAACTAATATCAGTTGACAAACAGTTAACTAATCGAAAAAGACTAACTGAATAGTTATTAACTGATATTTTACTAACTGAATGAAAATTAACAACAACTGACATAACAATATTATCATTTATATAACTAAGAAAAATCAATTAAACCAAGAATATTGCGAAAATGAGAAAACTTAGTCTCTGGTAGAGGTTTGGTGAAGATGTCTGCTGCTTATTGTTTAGTTGATATGTATTCCAGCCTGATTGCTTTCTTCAGAGCATGATCTTTGATGATGTGATACCTGACATCGATATGATTGTTCCTAGAGTGAAGAACTGGATTGTATGTAATTGCAATCGTGCTCGTATTATCACAAAATATTGGTGATTTGTTTGCAATGACTCCATAGTCTTTCAGTTGTTGCTGAATCCAGATCAATTGCGCACAACAGCTTCTAGCAACAAGATTGGAGCACCCGTAAATCAGTAGACGTATAAGCCATGCATAATTCTAGATTTTTAAATTTAATTGACTTCATTGCATGATTATTTTAAATGCATTTATTTGAAGTTAATTATTCATTATTTCAGTTCAGTAGTTTGATTTTTAGCATTTCAGTTATTTCAGTGAGGCCGGACCGGAGTCGGAATTTTGAGGTAGAATTTAAGATTCGAGAAATATTTCCAGAAGTTAATTTAGCTAGCAAGTAAGTTCATTTAAGTTAGTAAGGAAGGTTTGAGGATTTAATTTAATTATTTGAGGTGATTAAGAAATGAACTCATTTAAGTTATTTAATTAAGGGGTTAGCTCACTAAATTATTTAAAGGATTAGTAAGGCTTTCAAGGATTATTAGTTGACTAGATAACCAACACTTCCCACTCATTTTATTAGCTTGATTTCGGCCCCTTGGATTTATTAAGCAATTCATTCCAACTCATCAACTTTGACCAATTCTTTGCATGTAATTAGTAGGATAATTCTACGATTTTTGGGAGCACAATTTAATTAAATAAATGGACATATCCTAGACTAGAAAATAAGCAAAAATCGGCCACTACCTCCTAGAAGCATCCACCAACTCATTTGATATCAAACCATAATTCAAAATTCAAAAATGGGAAGACTTGGTCTTGGATCTTCCTTATATCTTGCACCCACTTCCCTCACCCTCCTAACCATTTTTCCCCCCCTCTCCTTTTCGAAAATTCAGAGTGAATTCACACTCATTTTCAGTAGAAAAATCGTGAGTCTTAGCTAGAGGGAAGGCAAGAAAAATCGAGAGCAAGAAAGGTAGACAAGAAGCGCTCCATCTCCTCCATGCCGCGTCGTCGTCGTTTCGTTCGTTTTCTTTCGAAACGAAACCAGGCATGTCTAGATTTCTTTCAAACCTCAATCAAGTCATATTATCATTTATTTTTCAGTACATGATCATGTTTATTCAAGTAAAAATCGAGATCCATGTCAAAACATTTTGAAACAACACATGCAGAATTTTCGATTTTCCTTGGCAAGCTTCACGGTTTCTTTTGGTTTGTGAGTTTCAGGTATTGGATCGACTCCAGGCTCCCAAGGCGACTTATATACATGTAATAGGATGCATTAGGACCACATTTGTCCATCGGTTTCAGCCCATGCTCGCTGGAAAGCAAGAAATGACAGCAACACCATTTGTGTCCCTTTTTGAGTTCGAAAATTTCAGTTTTTAAGTCAAGGGGTTTGGATCTGATCTTGGCTGCCCTAAGGGCTCTTAGCCATGGTTGGATCACTTCCCTAACATGTCTAAGACGTGACTAAGTCGCCCTTTTGGTGGCTTGGTCCATGGCTCATCGGTTTTTAAATAATCAACAAGAACAGCCCCTTTCCCCATTCGGCCCCTTCCATTTTTCAGCATATGGTTTCGTTTCTTTTGTTGCTTGGTATGGATCTTGGTTGGCCTATGGCCCTTAGCCACGGTTCATATCATGCTCCTAGATGTCTAGATCGTTCCATGGTCAATCAAATGGCCACTGGAACAACGCAAGACATCGATCTAAGCAAAACACTACACACGCATGCACGTTGGCTCTCGGTTAGACCCTTCGGTTGAGTTTTGGTATGATGCGGATTGTGGCTGGCCTAGGGCCCTTAGCCATGGTTCAAATAATTCCTTGGGATGTTGGTAAGAGTCTCTGGTTGGTGGTTCACACCCCTAATGGCCGATAGTCTCGAAACCAACGCAAGTCTTGTAGTTGCGCACCTGCTGGAAATTACAGCATGTTGCTGTGTCGTTTAGAAGGCTCGTTTGAGTTCTTGGTTGGCTTTTAGCCCATGGCCTTGGACTGGAAAGTGCCTCATTGAGTTGGGAAGGTCATGTTTTTGACCGTTCGTCATTCGGATCAATTTCGAGGTCGTACGAGAATTTACGGTGCAATGTGCCAAATTGACTCTCGAAAGAGCGTTTCGTGTTTTGGCCTCCATTCCACCTAGATTTCGACCCTATCATTTTAGGAGCATTATTTTATAATTTTTCAGCATATTTTAATCATGACTATACGTCGGTTCGGTGTCGGTTCAAGTTGGCTCGGAGTCATGATTAAATGCGAAGTCATTAGGCGTCATAGTCGCATCTTTTGAACGTAAATTGCATAGTTGGTCAAGTTTTAGCATTTGCATGTTTTTCATGGCACAGTTAGGTTGCAGCGAGCCTGGGGACGATCCAATCCAATCCAGTTGGTAAAATTACAGGAATTTTCATTACGCCAGTTAATTATTTTACGTGCATTAAATAGAAAATGATTATTTTTGAGATTTATGCAATATGGCTTGTGGTTCATTCACTATGTGGGAGTGTTATTTTATACGGTCGCCAGTGACCGATCAGTTCAGTATGGTACCACTCGGTCACCAGTGACCGGCCAGCTCAGTTCAGGTTCAGCCTCCCCGGTAGCCAGTTACCGATCAGTTCAGCTTAGTGCAGTGGCCACAGGCGTAAAACATAATCTCAACAGAAAATTTTATCAGTTATTTCAATACAGGCTCCAAGGAGCAAACATTTTTACTGTGATTATCAGTTCATTTATGCACGTATTATAATTGCTCAGTACAGATTATTTTCAGTATGACTCAGGACAGGATATGTTAACTCATGCAGATTTTAAATTCAGATTTTTACTCGTTAGATGCGATTTATGCATGCTAAGTCTTTAGGCTCTCTAGACTTGATTGTTGTAGGTACTGATGAGGCCAGGGCCGAGGGCGGGGACCAGTGAGCCAGCTTGGGTCGGCAGTAGTGGCACCCGAGGACCTCAGTGCAGCAGTTGTTATTTTATTCCGCAAACAATTTTTATCAGTCGTTGATAAATTTTTTTAAATTGTTATTGTTGGCAAAACTTTATTTTATTCCGCTGCTATTATTTTAAACATTGAACTTGATTCCCCAGTGATTTTATGAATGAGGCCATTTAAGTTCTTTTAAAAAGAAAAATTTTTAATTTTCCGCAAATTTCAAGCAAGGAGTTTTAGGCCTGCTTCAGTTGTGGAAGTTGCTGTGGATGTTTGCTTCTTGCTGAACCATAAAATTAGTCTGTCTCCAAGAAACTGAGATGATCCACTGGTGCTTTTACGATCTAGCTTACATCCTGCATAATCTGCATCTGAATATCCAACTAAATTGAAAGAAGAATCCTTAGAATACCATAAACCAACATTTTGTGTGCCTTTAAGATATTTTTAGATGCGTTTGAGAGTTGATAAATGCGATTGCTTAGGATTTGCCTGAAATCTAGCATAGATACAAACAACAAATACAATATCAAGACGACTAGCAGTTAGGTACAATAATGAACCTATTAAATCTCTGTAAAGTGTAATCTCAATTGATATTCTCCCTTGATCATTGTCTAGTTTGATTGATGAACTCATGGGAATACTTGCAGTTGAAAATGTTTCCATACCAAATTTCTTAAGCAATTCCTTCGTATATTTGGTCTGACTGAAAAAAGTACCAGTTTCCCGTTGCTTCACTTACAGACCAAGGAAAAATGTCAGTTCACCCATCATACTCATCTCGAATTTTTCCTGCATTAACTTGGCAAATTTTTCACATAATTTGGGGTTATCTGACCCACAAATAATATCATCAACATATATATGCACGAGTAAAATGTGATCAATCTTTGAAAATTTGAACTGAGTCTTGTCAACTGATCCAACAGTAAAATCATGATAAGTTAGGAATTTTGAAAGAGTTTCATACAAATCTCTTGGAGCTTGTTTAAGACCATATAAGGCTTTGTTCAAATGATAAACATGATCAGGAAGATAATGATTAACAAAACCTTGTTGTTGTTCAACATATACTTCTTTCATGTAACTGACCATTCAGAAATACACTCTTCACGTCCATCTGGTAGACTTTAAGTTCTTGAATGAGGCATAAGCAAGGAACATTCTGATTGCTTCCAATCTTGCAATTGTTGCATAAGTTTCATCGTAATCTATTCCTTGTTCTTGCCTATATCCTTGTGCTACAAGCCTCTCTTTGTTGCGCACAACTGAACCATTTTCGTTCAGTTTGTTTATGTATACCCACTTTGTACAAATAATGGTTTTAGAAACTGGTCTTGGAACTAAGTTTCAGACAATGTTATGGGTAAACTGATTTAGCTCTTCTTGCATGACATTTATCCAGTTAGGATCAGCAAGAGCTTCATCAGTTTTCTTAGGTTCCAGTTGGGAAACGAAAGCTGAATGAATAAATAAATTAATCATTTGATTCCGAGTTCTTACCGGATCGATGGATTATCTATCATCAATTCTGGTGGATGTGATTTCTTCCATCTGTATTCAGCATTTGTTGTATCCATCTCAGCAACTGCTTTGGTTGGCAACTGAATATTTTCTTCATCTTCAGTTGCTGCTGTATCAGTTGATAACTGAGTATTATCATTTTGCTCCACCAACTGACTATCATTAACAATTTCTTGTTCAATTGATTCATCCAACAATTCTGGTTCTGGTGTTTGAAGGATATTTCGATTATTGTGACTCTCTTCTTCATTATCATCCTCCAAACTAATATCTGTAAAGCAATCAACTAGCTCAACTAGATCAGTTGGCTTATCAGTTAGCACAGATTCATCAAATACAACATGGATTGATTCTTCTACATTCAAAGTGCATTTGTTAAAAACTCCGTAAGCTTTACTAACTGATGAATACCCAAGAGATATTCCCTCTGCAGATTTAGCATAAAAGGCTTTTAAATGATTTTTTCCATTATCAAAAATAAAACATCTGTAGCCGAATATTTTAAAATAAGAAACCACACTTTGCGTCCATGCCAGATCTTATACGGTGTTTTCAAATGATTTTTATTAATCATTGATCTGTTCTAAGTATAACATACAGTGTTTATTGCTTCTGCCCAAAACCTTTGAGAAATACCAAAATCAGCAAGCATTGTTCTAGCAGCTTCTTTAAGGGTCTGATTTCTTCTCTCAGCTACACCATTTGTGCTAAGGAGTTATTGCTGCTGAGAGCTCATGCTTGATCCCAGCATTTTCTAAAAATTGTGAAAGATTTTGATTGATGCCTTCAGTCCCTCGATCAAACCATATTCGATCAATCCCAACTGATTTTTCATTTAATAATCTTTTGAAAAGCTTAATCATATGTGCAGCAGTTCGGTCTTTGGATTTAAGAAAGATAACCCAAGTAAATCTTGAAAAATTATCCACAACTACTAAGGTGTATTTCATTCCCCCTAAGCTCATGACTGGTATAGGACAAAAGAGATCCATATGTAACAGTTCTAAGAATCGGGAAGATGATTTACAACCCTTGTTTTTAAATGAAGATCTTATTTGCTTACCAAACTGACATGCTGAACAAATTTTATCTTTTGAAAAATATATTTTAGGAAACTGGTTACAAGATCATGGTTAATCAGATAGGCAATAGATTTAAAATTTAGGTGGTTCAACCTCTTATGCCACAACCAATTTTTAGAAGATTTGGAAGAAATAAAACAAACTTGTGCATAAGGTTGATCAGTCCAACTTACTTTGTAGATATTCCCACAAAGATTACCAGTTAGGATGACCTCATCAGTTGATTCTCTAACTGAGTAAGTTTTTCTGTCGAACTGAACTGAGAAATTATTGTTGGATAACTGACTGATGCTAATCAAGTTATACTTCAAATTCCCAACTAGTAAAACATCATTGATAGTAAAATTACAATGGATAAGCTTACCCTTACCTACAGTTTTACTTTTGGATTTGTCTCCAAAAATGATGTTTGGACCAGTGTATTTGATCTGTTGGTATAGCAAATTTGCATCCCCTGTCATATGACGTGAGTATCCACTGTCCAGATACCAAATTGATTCTTTGTTTTTACTAGTCACATGCAATCACACACAATATATAATCTTGGTACCCACAACTATTTGGGTCCTAAACTGATTAGTCCTTCAGGAACCCAGACATGGACCAGTCTAACTGACTTTCCAGTTGATGTGTTCCAAATATTTTTTCTCGGCTTGTGTGTGCATGATAAAGCAATATGAGCTTTAGCCTTGTTCAACTTGTTGTTCAGCCGATATCTTTTCTTAACCGGCTTGCTGTTATAATAATTGGAGTAGCCATTTGAATAGTTCAGGTATTTATTGATGAACCTTTTTGATGACTGACTTTGTGGGTCAGTTGAAATTTTTGGGCTATAACAAATACCGTACCTTCTATCCCTGTTCTTATTTTCAATAGGCTGTACAACTGGTTTACTTGGCTCAGGTTGTTCTTGTACCACAACTGATTTTACAAAGTGGATATATTTCCCTTTGTCCATATTCACTTTTGGCTGAGTTTCACTGGTGGAAGTTTCATCTTCCATGCCTTAATAAGCTCAATTTGCTTTGAATCAACTGCTGAATCATGCTGAATCATAAATTGATTCTTGCTTCTTTCAGCATTCAGCTTAGCAATCTCCAGTTTAAGACTCAACAGATCAACTGATTCATCAGTTTCAATTTTATCGTCTTTGGGATCAGTTTACTTTGCTCTAGCCTTCTCAAAAGATAGGGCAAGCTTGTGATACTCGTTAACCATGTCATGAAGTGTAGAAATAAGTTCATCTCGAGTGAAATCGCTTGAACTAAAGTATAATACCTGTTGACTGGTTGACTCTAGTTCTGTGTCATCAGCCATCCGACACTTGACCTCCTCATCATCATCTTTGGAGCAACTCAGGCTCTCAGGTTCTGAATCATCACTGTCAGATTCTGCTCATTTGGACTTACTTTCCTCTGCTAAAAGCACCTCATGTTTCTTTCTATAAGATTTCTTATCATTCTTAGTCCTTCTCTTGTGCTCGTAAGATTTCTTTCCATTTTCAGTTGAGCCTCGACTGTCCTTCTATGGCTTAGGACAGTCAGAAATAAAGTGACAAGCTTTGCCACAATTGTAGCATGTATTAGGTTCTTCCTTGGAGTTATTTCTCTGGTATTGTCTTTGAATGTTTCCTTGACTTCTTCTCATAAATCTTTCAAACTTCTCGAGAAATAATGACATAGTGTCATTACTTAACTGATCAACAGATTGTCAACTGAACCAGTTGGTTCCAGTTTGACAACAGTTAAGGCAGTTGTAGCAGCTGGTGTAGAAGGTTCCCCTTCTCTGGTTTGAAACTCAAATTTGTAGTCTTTTAAATCAGCAAATAAATCATGGAGTTCAACCTTGTTCAGGTCCTTTGATTCTCGCATTGCCATGGTCTTAACATCTCATTCCTTGGGAAGACCTCTGACTACTTTCATCACCAACTCTTTATTTGAATACACATTTTTGAGTGCATTCAGTTCGTTTACTATGCTGCTGATTCTTTCATTATTCTCATGCATGGATTCTCCAATCTTCATCTTGATATTGTTGAATTTTTGAACATCAACAGATACTTTATTCTCCTTGGTTTGCTCATTGCCTTCGCAGAGCTGAATCAGTTTCTCCCAGATTTTCTTGGCAGTTTTGCACATTTTTATTTTTCTTAAAGTGACTTTATCCAGCGTTTTGTACATGATGCCTTTAGCCACATTGTCTAAGTTGGATTTTTCTCTTGTCTTCGGATGTCCATTCATCTCGGGGTTTTTCAATGCGGTGTGGTGCCCCATCAGTTATGGCAACAGCAGTGTTTGCCTTCAATATTTTCATGGATCCGTCTATAATCACGTACCACATGTCATAATCTTGTGCAGCTAGATGAGCCTGCATTTTGATTTTCCAATCATCGAAATCCTTTCTGGAAAACATTGAAATTTTGTTGAATGAAGACATGGTAATCAGTTTGTATATTGGAATATTCAGGAACAAGATTCAAATGCTCTGATACCACTTGATAGGATCGGGTAAAGGTGAAAGAGGGTTTAGAAGGGGGGGTTGAATAAACACTAACAATTTTTACAACCTTTTCGCTTTTCTTGAGTCATTTTAGTGATAAACTGATACTCGGGAATCTTATCAGTCGTTATCAATCAGTTAACAATAAATGTAAGGAAATAAACTAATTAATAGATAGAATAAAAACTAAAATAAGAAGACACAAGATTTTATGGATGTTCGAAGATTTCAAACACTCCTATATGATATTCACTACAAGACTTTGATCGATACAAAGAGTGGTACAGACCCGCTTCATTTATGGACTTAACAATGCCAAACTGAAACTCTTAGTTATAAAACAGTTAACAGTACTCAACTAGACTGAAATAATTTAGCCCAACTAATCTCTTCAAGATCAAGTACAAAAACAATAACAGTTTGTGCTTGTATGCTCAAAGTATAGCCTTGAATGCAATGCATTTATACAATAAGAGTGAGCTTTGATGTTTACAAAGATTTTAGTAGAGTAACAGTGTATCAATCGGGTTGATTCAGATTCACAATTGAGATTCAGAGTGTTGTATATTTCTCAGCTGCTCTTTTCTGTTATTTATAGGCTTTGCTTCCAATGGTAATATTAAATAAGATTTGAAACTTTCTAACCATTGATTGCCACGTCAACATTCTTCTGACAATCGTACACTGCTACTTTTCTGACATGCGGTTATCCCAATACTTGTTGCAGTCAGCTTTTGTGTAGTTGTTGGTTGAACGTCCTTTTCCTTAACTGATGATGTGTGTAGCTGAAGGATCAGTAGATAGAATGTAGCTGATAAGCTTACAACTGATTGTAGTAAATAATCAGTTCCAACTGATCAATCAGTTGTCTGCATGCTTCAGTTAGGTAGTAGTAACTGTTCAATTCCAACTGATCAGTCAGTTGTCTTCGAAAAACTTCGTTCTCATCTTCAGTTATGGGCAACTGCTAGTTTACATAATTTAGATAAGTTTTTATCAGTCTTTTTGATCATTTAATTCAATCTATTAAACGCTCAGTTTGTCAAGCTTCCGAAATTCAGTTTCAAACTTTTGCTACGAAAACTCTAAAACAAAATGGCATAGCCGAATGCAAGAATAGAACATTACAAGAAATGGCTAAGGTGATGCTGAACTCAAAGAACATTTCAATGTGTTTTTGGGCTGAGGCCCTACACATTGCATGTCACATAAAAACCTGTGTATATTTAAGAAGCGGATCAAGAATGACATCCTATGAGATAATCATGATAAAGAAACCAAATCTTAAATATTTTTATGTTTTTGGTTGTGCTGGCTATGTTTTGAATGATAGAGATAACCTAGCAAAATTTGACTCGAAAAGTCATAAGTGTCTGTTTCTTGGATATGCCACTAATAGTCGTGCTTATCGCATGTTTAATCTTAGAACTAGAACTATTATGTAGTCAATTAATGTTGTTTTTGATGATCATGCAGATCTGGAAAAAAAATTGTCGAGGTTTCCTGTTAGGATCGGTTGGGAGTGAAGAATGTTTAGAATAATGAATTAGTTTAGTGATAAAATGAATTCAAGAATTTTGTTGTCGATGTCAATCAGTTAACTTAATAGAAGTGCAGAAATAACTGAAAGACAGATAGAATTTGTAATGCTCGAGATTCTTATCCTGTTAATCTGAGATTATTTATTATGAATTGATGTGATTATAGAAGGACCACTCCGAGACCAGATTTGATAAAGCATGAGTATTGCATTTTTGGAATACAGCAGACTTCGCGCACATGCGCGGCAGAGAGGCGTGCATATGCGCGAAGGGCCATTGCCGAGGCAGAAGACCTCGCGCATATGCTCGAGCAGGTAGAATTTCCAAGTGCCGAGACAGTAGGTCTCGCGCATATGCACGGGGACAGGGCGCGCATATGCGCGAGAAGTGGAAGTGTTACGCGAAGAGACAGTAGGTCTCGCGCATATGTGCCAATGATGGTCGCGCATATGCGCGAGACGTGCAGCACAAAGGATGAGCCACTTGGTTTCGCAATGCAAATATATTATGTAAATTCCTTCATTTCCTTCAATCTGAGCAGCAAGAATCGAGGAAAACTCAGGGCCAACCTCAAGTTTCCTTGAATCATAGAGTTGTGATTTTGAAAGATCCATCCGTCAAAATTTTAATCCGAGAATAGTATCGTGCTCCTCTCGTGGAAGGCTTCTCAAGGACATAAGTTTTCTTATGTTTCAATATGATTCGAAAATATGATATTGAAGAAATCAATATATGGTTGATATTATCTGTTCCTGAGATTGTTGTAATCGTATAATCGAAACCGGATTGAAGAACGTACACCGTATGAAATTTTTATCATTTTCAGATTGAATTTGATTGAGATTATATAGATTTGAGAATATCAGATTGTGTTTGTTATCGATTATCAGTTATGATTTGTATCTGTTGGTATGGTATTGTCGGTATATCGAGATTGTGCTGTTATGCCGTCGAAACATAATTAGATTGAGTTTTGATTATATCCAGTATTAGTTGAGTTGTATATTGATATTGTACTCCTCAATAATGTCATTGCCAGATTGAGGGTTGACAGCTTCGAATTCAAGACTTCGATTTCGTCAGATCGACAAAAGAAAGGTATAAATCAATTTTAAACCGGGAAGATACGACTCGAGTTAGATTCGACTTGAGTTTCCCAAAACCACATACTTATTTGTTATTGCTTTAATACCTATGTATTCTTTGAATGTTTATGCTTATTCTATTGATTTATAGAAAAGCAGAGAATAGAAGATAGATATCGAGAAAGAGTCTTGGGCAGATGTGCCTAGTCTTTGGCAGAGGTGCCAAGTAATTGGACATTTGGTTTATATCGATGTTGCTTAGGAGTAGATCGACTCCTATTGTAGAGATTCGATATGATGTACCAAAGTCCGGGAACCGGGATCCCTAGATAAGAGTTGAGTCAACATTAAGAGTCAAAGAGTTTGATTTACAATTTTATATCGATTCGTGTGTTTCAGATTATGATACATACTATTGATAACTGTTCTATGCTTTTATATATGTTTATATGAAATGCATGTATATGTTGTTTATACTGGGAATATATTTCTCACCGGAGTTATTCGGCTGTTGTTGTGTTTGTATGTGCGCATGACAACAGGTGGGACAGGATCAGGGTCGAGAAGAGGATGAGAGATTGAGTTTAGAGTGGAGATTCGGACCCAAAAATAGAGTTGATTTTAATCACTTGATATGTAGTGGATGAATATTAGTTTGTTATGATATACTTTTGTACATTACTTGTACTTTGGATCATGTTTGTAGATATTACATTTGATCTTGTGATTTGAATGAGATGAGACCTATTTTGTTATAGAAATTGTACACTTGTTTATAAGGTGTTCAACATTTAAAAAAAAATTATGACCCAGTTTACTTAATTGTTATATTTGATCATAATGATGATTAAGAAGATGAGTTAGCGTCTGGGTCCGCACAACAGGTGGTATCAGAGCAGTAGCTGTACTTTCCTTAGACTGAGACTGACTTAAAAGTGAGTGAGCGGGATAGATTGAGTTTTCTTTCCTGCTTTTGTAATGACAACATGTTTTAATGCTTTGAAATACATGTTTACCTGATTATTTGATTTGATTGGAAACATGTGTTGTCGAAAGAATGAATCAGAACCGATTTTTGATCAGCAGTAAGATGATCGGAGGAGGACTGAAACAGAATTGTTATATTTGGTTGCTAATCCTTTTGATAATCAGATATGTCTCCTCAAAGAATCCCAAACAGGGTAGTACCTCCACGAATCCAATGGATGTTACAGCGACACCCATGGAAACACTGCTGAAGAGATTTCAGTCGTTTAAACCGCCGACTTTGAAGGGCACAGAAAATTCTGTTGATTGTGAGAGTTGGCTAGACGACATTGAGATGCTGTTTGATTCACTTGATTACACAGATGAACGAAGAGTTAGACTGATTGGGCATCAATTGCATGATGTTGCGAAGAATTGGTGGCTCACGACGAAGAGGGCGTTGGAGCACCGAGGTACAATTATTACTTGGAAAATCTTTAAGAATGAATTTTATAAAAGATTTTTCCCAGTATCGTACAGGAAAGACAAGGATGCAGAATTTGCCAATCTGAGACATGGTCAGTTGAATATTGAAGAATATGTGGCCAAGTTCCCTACCTTATTACGATTTGCTCCTCATGTTACTGAGAATGATGAAGCAGTGGCTGCTCAGTTCATCAATGGGCTGAATCCCGAGATCTTTACATTAGTAAATGCGGGGAGACCGAATAACTTTGCTGATGCTTTGAATTGAGCAAAAGGAGCGGAAGCGGGCCTGATTAGGCAGAAAGAAGCTTCGTATGTTGCCCCAGCACCGAAACAGCAACAACCCTCAGTTTCATTCCACCAACCCCCTCCCAGATTTGACAGTGGTGGTAGCAGCAGTGGAAAGAAAGATAATTTGAAAGCCAGAGGAAGACAGTTTAAGTAGTCTGGTAGTAGTTCATCTAGCTCTAGTGGTTCACGACAGAGCCAGAGTTATACCGGGGTCTATTGCAGAACTTGTGGAGGGAGACATCCCACCGAGCAATGTCAAGGAGTATTTGGTAGTTGTAACATCTGCAGACAGCAGGGACACTTTGCTAGAGTCTGTCCACAGCGAGGTTCTCAAAGATCCTAGGGAACATAATCATCTGGATCGGTGGCTTAGACTGCTAGACGATCATCAGCTGTTCACTCTTTCCAGCCATCACCGACTACTCAGTCATAGCCGAGGCCAGGAGAAAGCCAGACTGTTAGCCAGCTCCGAGACAGCAGGCCAGAGTATTTTCTTTGACTGAAGAACAGGCCCAGGAAGCACCAGATGATGTTGTTGCAGGTAACTGTTCTCTTTGTGGTTACTCTGCTTATGTATTGATTGATACGGGTGCATCCCATATTTTTATATCTGAGCGATTTGCATTAATACATGATTTGCCTGTTGAGTCATTATCTGCTGTAATATTCGTCTCTTCACCTTTGGGGAGAGGTCTTATATCAGTAAAATCTGTTAAATATTGTATACTGCAGTATGAGGGGAATGAAATTGAGTTAGATTGTATTGTTCTCGGTGTAGAACCCGTAAATTAGACTACGTATAAGCCATGCATAATTCTAGTATTTTAAATTAAAATGATTTTATTGCATGAGTATTTAAATGCTTTTCCTTAAAATTAATTATTTTATGCAGTAGTTTAATATTTTATTTTTTCAGTCAATTCAGTGAGGCCGGACTGGAGTTGGAGTTTTAAGATAAAATTTAAGATTTAAGAAATCATTCCCAGAGTTTATTTTAGCTAGCTAGTAAGTTGATTTAAGTTAAAAAGGAGGTTTAAGGAATTATTTTAGTAACTTGAGGTGAGTAGGAAATAAGTTCATTTAGGTCCCTTAATTGAGGTGTTAATTCACTAAATTATTTAAAGGATAGGTAAGGCTCTTAAGTTTTAAAATTTACTAACCAAACAATATTTCCCCTCCATTAAATTGTTGAATTTCGGCCACCCTTAAAGGATTAATCATTTCCTTGCCAACTCAACCTTTGACCCATTCCTTGCCATTTCTTAACATGATAACCCCTTAATTTATTTACCACCATTTATTTATTTTTAGATCATTATCCTAGACTAGTTTAGCATGGGAATAATCGGTCATTGCTCATCCATTTCCCTCCCCAACAAATCATTTGATATCAACCAAATTCAAAATTCAAAAGAGAGGAGACTTGGTCTTGCCATCCCACCTATATTGCAACCTTTTCCCCTCACTCTCCTAACCATCACTTCCCCTACCCCATGACCAAAATTCAGAGCATTTCAGAGTAGAAAATTTGTGAGCATCATAGCAAGAAATAGGAGAGAAAACCGAGAAAGAAAGCAAGGTAGCAAAACGCTCCATCTCCTCCGCGCCGCGTCGTTGCATTCGCTCGTTTCTTTTCAAAACGAAACCAGGCATGAATATGTTCTTCCTTGCTCTTCAACCAAGTTGTATTATGAGTTTTAAGCACTGCATGATCATGATCTTTCAATCAAACCGAAATCTTTCCATATTATTTTCGAAATATGAGTGCAGAATTTCGGCTACTCCATTTCATGCTTCACGGGTTGCATTGTTTTGATGGTTTCAGGTATTGGTTCGATTCCAGGCTCCCAAGGCTGCTCCTAGGCATGTACTAGGACATGTTAGGAACACAATTGTCTATTGGTTCGAGTCCCATGCTAGCCGAAATCAAGAAATGACAGCAACTCCCAAGCGTGTCCCTTTTTGCATTCGATTTTCTTTGTTGCTGTCAAAGCTTGATGGATCTGGTCCTGGCTGCCCTAAGGGCTATAGCCATGATTAGAACCTCCCCTTGTGATGTCTAAGACGTGATCAAGTCGCCCTTTTGAGGCTTGGTCCATGGTTGCATCAGTTTTTAAATCAAAGAACAAGAACAGCCCCTTCCCCCTTTCGGCTTCCTCATTTTTCAGCAAGTATAACATTCGGTTTTGAGGAATGGTGTGGATCTTGGTTTGCATATGGCCCTTAGCCACGGTTCATACCATACCTATATATGTCTAGATCATGCCATGGTCAATCAAATGGCCACTGGAACGACACGAGACAGCAAACGAAGCAAAA
This sequence comes from Primulina tabacum, assembly GCF_025594145.1. Classification (NCBI taxonomy): domain Eukaryota; kingdom Viridiplantae; phylum Streptophyta; class Magnoliopsida; order Lamiales; family Gesneriaceae; genus Primulina; species Primulina tabacum. The sequence goes on from NC_134559.1 coordinate 34,732,878, forward strand.
CACCACACGCATGCAAGGGTGCTCTCGGGTGTGTCTTTCGGTTGAGTTATGGTGTGATGCGAATGGTGTCTGGCCTAGGGCCCTTAGCCATGGTTCAAATCATTCCTTAGGATTTTTGTAAGAGGTTTTGGTCGGTAGTTCAAACCCCAATGGCCATTAGCCTTGCAAAGGACGCAAGGAAACCAAAGCACAGCTGCTGTATTTTTGTGGACAGCAACTTGCTGCTTCGGTTCAGTGGCTCGTTCAAGTTCTTGGTTGGCTTTTAGCCTATTACCTTGGACTGAACAGTGCCTCATTGAGTTGGGAAGGTCATGTTTTTGGCCGTTCGTGATTCAGATCATTTTTGAGGTCGTACGAGAAATTACGGTGCGATGTGCCAAATTGACTCTCGAAAGAGCGTTTCATGTTTTGGCCTCCATTCACCAAAATTTCGGCCCTTGTCATTTTAAGAGCATTATTTCATCATTTTAAGTGTATTTTAAACATGACTAAATGAGGGTTCGGTGTTGGTTCGAGTTTGCACGGAGTCATGATTAAATATGAGGTTGTTGGGTGTAATTGTCTCGTTTTTGGATTCAATTACAAAGTTTGGTCAAGAAAATCATTTGCATATTTTTCATTATAAATTTAGGTCGCAGCGAGCCTCTGAACGATCCAATCCATGTGGTAAAATAATACAGGATATTTCATTATGTCATTTAATTATATTACGTGCATAAAAAGATAAAATATTCATTTTTGAGATTTATGCGATATTGCTTGTGGCCATTTCACTATCATGGGATCATTATATTATCCGGTCGTCAGTTACCGGTCAGTTCAGTTATGTACCATCCAGTATACTGTGGCATTAGTCTGATCAGACGTTCATTACTTCACCCGGTCGCCAGTTACCGGTCATGGGAGCATTGTATTATCCGGTCGCCAGTTACCGGTCAATTCAGTTCAGTTCAGTTCAGTGCAGGGGCCACTTGCGTAGACCATAATCTCAACAGAAAATTTATGACATGCTATTTTATTCAGGGCTCCAAGGAGCAAACATTTTCACTGTGATTTTCAGTTCAGTTTTGCACGTATTATAATTGATCATGACAAGTCATTTTCACATTATGCCTCATGACATGATATTTTTACTTCCATGCAATTTTACTTTATTATTTACTCGTTATTTACGATATATGCACGCTGAGTCTTTAAGCTCACTAGAATTGATTGTTGTAGGTACTGATGATGTCGGGGCCGAGGGCAGGGACCAGTGAGCTAGCTTGGGTTGGCAGTAGTGGAACTCGATGACCTCATTTACAGCACTTGCCATTTTTTTTATGCTCAAACATTTTATCAGTTGTTGGATACTTTAACTTGTTATTTTGGCAAGTAATAATTTCTTCCGCTGCTATTTTGAACATTTAAACTTGATTTATCAGTTGATTTTGTGAATGGGGCAATTTTTATTATTTTTAAAAGAAAATTTTAAATTTTTCCGCAAATTTTCAAACACGAATTTTCGGGCCATTATAGCTGGTATCAGAGCAATGGTTCTGTAAAGGGTTGTACTACTACTGACCACGAGAAGCTCACGAAGTCACGTCTTCGGTCTGTAAGTTTTACATTTGTGCATTTTATTCAAAGCATGAATTATTTGACAGCATGTTTTCATGAATTATTTTACGTCCAGATTTATTTTATTGTTCATTATTTAAATTTAAATAAATTATGGAATTATGCATGTTGGTTACGTATGGGTTATGTATGGAACAGTATTCCCCCTAGACGCATTCTCGAGCGCACTAGAAATGAGGAGCCTCGCCAAGAGGACAGGGAGGAGCAGAGGCAGGAGAGAGACTTACCACCTCCACCACCCCTCCACCTGACATGAGTGCCCAGATTCTAGCTGGGATGACTCAGTTCTTTGCACAGTTTGCGGGGAACCAGGCTGTGTCGACCAGGCCGACAAGGCCCGAGGCTGTCTACGAGAGATTCATGAAGATGCGTCTTAAGGAGTTTTCAGGGACGACGGACCCCATGACTGCCGAGGGCTGGATCAAGTCCCTCGAGGTTATCTTCGAGTTCATGGAGCTTGGAGATGCAGATAGAGTCCGATGTGCCACCTATTTATTCGGAGAAGATGCCCGCTTATGGTGGGAAGGAGCATCAGTAGCCCTGAACTTGGCTACACTGAGTTGGGCGCGCTTCACGGAGGTGTTCTACTCCAAATATTTCACTGAGGAGGTGCACACCAGGTTGACCACTGAGTCCATGAGCCTGAGGCAGGGAGATCTGACTGTTACTGAGTTCATCCGTAAGTTTGAGAGGGGTTGTCATTTTGTACCCCTGATCGCGAATGAAGCCAAAGCCAAGTTGATGCATTTCTTGGTTAGTCTACGGCCGGTCTTGCGCCGTGATGTTAGGGTGTCTGACCCTACTACTTATGAGGTCGCTGTCTCCAAAGCTCTAGCCGCAGAGCAGGATCAGCGTGATATCGAGAGAGATCGCCAGGGCAAGCGCCCAGTCAAGGTACCACACCGCCCTCCTCCTCAACAACATCAGCAGCAGAACAAGAGACCTTTTCATGGACCGCCTAGAAACAGGGGTTAGCAGCAGCAGCGGGGACGCCCAGCCCCGAGGACTTTTGAGCACCCAGTTTGCCCTAAGTGCTCACGTCGCCATCCTGGAGCATGTATGTTTGGCTCAGGGAAGTGTTACAAGTGTGGAAGTCCAGACCACATGTTGGTGCAGTGCCCTCAGAGGAATCTGCCTACCCAAGGCAGAGTGTTTGCTCTCCATGCTACGGAGACGAACCCAGATACGATGCTCATGACAGGTACATTTAAAGCTTTAAGTTTACATTTGGGATTTAATGTTTTGGGAATCGGGATTGAGATATTGAACTTATAATTGCGATAGGATTGCATGTTCTACTCAGTATTATTTTCGGGAATTATGTTAGAAGAACTTTGACCTTTGCATGTCTATAAGTTAGTTTTTGTGATTATTGGGTTCAGCTTAGTATTCAAACCTTTCAGGGAGAATATTTATATCTGGTTCCACTACGAAGGCCTTGATAGATTCAGGGGTCACTCACTCATTTATTTCGGAGGTATTTGCTAATTTTCTCAAAGTTAAGACCGTTGGGCTAGATGTAGCCTACTCAGTAGTACTGCCTTCGGGAGAGGAGATGGCAGCCACCAATGTGATCTGAGACATAGATCTTGAGCTCCATGGCAACCTTGTTTATGCGGATCTGATCGTGTTGCCGATGCCAGAGTTTGACATCATCCTAGGGATGGACTGGCTATTGCGGAACAGAGTTTTGATTGACTTCCAGCGGAGATCTATTTTCGTCCGACCGCCTGGAATGACGCAGTTCTTATTCGAGCCGGACAGGTACTTTCCTTTACCGCGCATTATTCCTTATTTCCACGTTAGGAAGCTCATGCATAGAGGGTGTCGGGCATTTTTAGCGACCTTTATATCTGCCCCGAGGCACCCAGTCAGTCAGCTTCAGATGTCTCAGTTGTCAGAGATTTTCTAGACGTTTTTCGGGAAGACGTTTCTGGTATGCCACCCGAGAGAGAGGTGGAGTTTTCTATCGAGCTTATGCAAGGTACGGTTCCGATCTCAAAAGCAGCGTATTGACTAGCACCGACAGAGATGGCAGAGCTTAAGAAGCAGATTCAGGAACTTCTTGACAAGGAGTTCATTCGCCCGAGTTTTTCACCATGGGGCGCGCCAGTCTTATTTGTGAAGAAGAAAGATGGCTCTATGAGGCTTTGTATTGACTACCGGGAGTTGAACAGGGTTACAGTGAAGAACAAGTACCCACTTCCGAGGATCGAGGATTTGTTTGACCAATTGCAGGGAGCTTCGATATTCTCCAAGATAGATCTACGTTCCGATTATTACCAGTTGAGGGTGAGAGATGCTGATGTTTCCAAGACTGCCTTCAGGACTCGTTATGGCCACTATGAGTTCCTTGTGATGCCGTTCGGTCTGACGAATGCGCCAACGATCTTCATGGATCTCATGAATCGCGTATTTCAGCCGTATCTTGACCAGTTTGTGATAGTATTCATAGACGACATTCTCGTCTACTCGAAGAATCAGGAGGATCACAGCAGACATCTGACCACGGTGCTGTAGACCTTACAGAAGCACAAGTTATTCGCAAAGTTCAGTAAGTGCGAATTTTTGTTAGAGAAGGTGGCGTTCTTAGGCCACATTGTTTCTAGCAGTGGTATTGAGGTAGACCCAGCGAAAGTTGCCGCAGTCAGAGATTGGGTTTTGCCGCAGAATGCATTAGAGATCCGCAGTTTTCTTGGGCTAGCAGGATATTATCGGAAGTTCATTAATGGATTCTCCTCTATTGCTGTTCCACTCACATCATTGACCATGAAGAATGCAAAATTTGTGTGGAGCGAGGAGTGTCAGAAGAGCTTCGATACTTTGAAGCAAGCTCTTATCTCAGCACCAGTTTTGGTCATGCCGTCAGGACCCGGAGATTTTGTTTTGTATACTGATGCTTCGAAGCACGGTTTGGGCGCAGTATTGATGCAGCATGGGAAGGTGATAGCATATGCTTCTCGTCAGCTGAAAATCCATGAGAAGAACTACTCTACCCATGATCTAGAAATGGCCGCCGTGGTTTTTACCTTGAAGATTTGGAGGCATTATTTGTATGGGGAGAAGTGCCAGATCTTTACCAACCACAAGAGCCTCAAGTATTTCTTTACGCAAAAGGAGCTGAACATGCGTCAGAGGCGTTGGTTGGAGCTTGTGAAGGATTATGACTGTGACATTAGCTACCACCCGGGTAAAGCTCATGTAGTTGCGGATGCATTGAGCAGAAAAGTCACAGTGATGGCTCATTTGATGATTCAGAGACCTCTTCAGCTTGAGATGCAGAGGTTTGATCTAGAGTCATATCCTCGAGGTAGAGTTTCCCGTCTATCTACCTTGACAATTCAGTCCTCTCTTCTTGACCGTATTCGCAGTGGTCAGTCAGTAGATGAGCAGTTAGCAAAGTGGAAGCAGAGAGATGAGTCCGAGGGCAGTGTCTTGTATTCAGTCAGCGATGTTATTGTGAGATACCGAGACAAAATGTGGGTTCTCGGCAGTGGTTCTATTCGAGCAGATATTCTATCAGAAGCCCACATGTTGCCGTACTCTATTCATCCAGGGAGTACGAAGATGTACCGAGATATGCAGTCATTGTATTGGTGGCCTTGGATGAAGAAAGACATCAGACGGTTTGTATCCGAGTGTCTGACTTGCCAGTTAGTGAAGGCGGAGCATCGGAGACCAGCAGGTTTGCTCAAGCCTCTTCCTATTCCCGAGTGGAAGTGGAAGAATGTTACCATGGACTTTGTGACCGGATTTCCGAAGTCAGTCAGAGGATCAAATGCTATCTGGGTGATTGTAGATCGTCTTACCAAATCAGCGCACTTCTTGCCTATTAAGACGACTTTCACCATGATTCAGCATGCAGAGTTGTATATCCGGGAGATAGTCCGACTTCATGGTATTCCAGTTTCTATCGTATCTGACAGAGATCCTAGATTCACTTCTTCATTTTGGAAGAGTTTGCATTCGACTATGGGTACGAAGTTGCTGTTTAGCATAGCTTTCCATCCGCAGACAGATGGGCAATCTGAGCGAGTTATTCAGATCTTGGAGGATCTTCTCCGTGCTTGTGTGATGGATTTCTCTGGGAGTTGCGAGTCGAACTTGCCATTAGTAGAGTTCACCTACAAAAACAGTTTCCAGTCGTCTATTGGTATGGCTCCGTATGAGGCACTGTATGGCCGCAAGTGTAGATCTCTTGTTCATTGGGATGAAGTAGGAGAGAGAGAAGAGTTGGGTCCGAAGATTATTCAGCAGGCTGCCGATGTAGTAGTCAAGATCCGTGATAGGATGAGGACTGCTCAGAGCCGACAGAAGAGTTATGCAGATCAGAGGAGGAGAGACCTAGAGTTTTCCGTTGGCGATCATGTCTTTGTGAAGGTAGCACCTATGAAGGGTGTCATGCGATTTGGGAAGAAAGGAAAGCTCAGTCCGAGATTCATTGGACCATTTGAGATCCTCTACAGAGTTGGGACGCTAGCTTATCGTGTGGCTCTTCCTTCGAATCTGGCCGGAGTACACAATGTGTTCCACGTCTCTATGCTAAGAAAGTATATGGCGAATCCTTCGCATATCTTGAACTTTGAGCCGTTGCAGCTTACTCCGAACCTATCTTATGAGGAGAGACCAGTGCAGATCTTAGACAAACAGAAGAAGAAGCTTCGGAAAAAGTTGGTTAAGCGAGTCAAGGTCAAATGGCTCAACCATTCAGAGGAGGAAGCTACGTGGGAATCTGAGCTAGAGATGACGAGTCGTTATCCCGAGTTATTTAGTAAGTTTTAATTTCGAGGACGAAATTTCTTTTAAGGGGGGAAGGGTTGTAGAACCCGTAAATTAGACTACGTATAAGCCATGCATAATTCTAGTATTTTAAATTAAAATGATTTTATTGCATGAGTATTTAAATGCTTTTCTTTAAAGTTAATTATTTTATGCAATAGTTTAATTTTTTATTTTTTCAGTTAATTCAGTGAGGCCGGACTGGAGTTGGAGTAAAATTTAAGATTTAAGAAATCATTCCCAGAGTTTATTTTAGCTAGCTAGTAAGTTGATTTAAGTTAAAAAGGAGGTTTAAGGAATTATTTTAGTAACTTGAGGTAAGTAGGAAATAAGTTCATTTAGGTCCCTTAATTGAGGTGTTAATTCACTAAATTATTTAAAGGATAGGTAAGGCTCTTAAGTTTTAAAATTTACTAACCAAACAATATTTTCCCTCCATTAAATTGTTGAATTTCGGCCACCCTTAAAGGATTAATCATTTCCTTGCCAACTCAACCTTTGACCCATTCCTTGCCATTTCTTACCATAATAACCCCTTCATTTATTTACCACCCTTTATTTATTTTTAGATCATTATCCTAGACTAGTTTAGCATGGGAATAATCGGTCATTGCTCATCCATTTCCCTCCCCAACAAATCATTTGATATCAACCAAATTCAAAATTCAAAAGAGAGGAGACTTAGTCTTGCCATCCCACCTATATTGCAACCTTTTCCCCTCACTCTCCTAACCATCACTTCCCCTCCCCCATGACCGAAATACAGAGCATTTCAGAGTAGAAAATCTGTGAGCATCATAGCAAGAAATAGGAGAGAAAACCGAGAAAGAAAGCAAGGTAGCAAAACGCTCCATCTCCTCCGCGCCGCGTCGTTGCGTTCGTTCGTTTCTTTTCAAAACGAAACCAGGCATGCATATGTTCTTCCTTGCTCTTTAATCAAGTTGTATTATGAATTTTAAGCACTGCATGATCATGATCTTTCCATCAAACCGAAATCTTTCCATATTATTTTCGAAATATGAGTGCAGAATTTCGGCTACTCCATTTCATGCTTCACGGGTTGCATTGTTTTGATGGTTTCAGGTATTGGTTCGATTCCAGGCTCCTAAGTCTGCTCCTAGGCATTTACTAGGACATGTTAGGAACACATTTGTCTATTGGTTCGAGTCCCATGCTAGCCGAAATCAAGAAATGACAGCAACTCCCAAGCGTGTCCCTTTTTGCATTCGATTTTCTTTGTTGCTGTCAAAGGTTGATGGATCTGGTCCTGGCTGCCCTAAGGGCTATAGCCATGATTAGAACCTCCCATTGTGATGTCTAAGACATGATCAAGTCTCCCTTTTGAGGCTTGGTCCATGGTTGCATCAGTTTTTAAATCAAAGAACAAGAACAGCCCCTTCCCCCTTTCGGCTTCCTCATTTTTCAGCAAGTATAACATTCGGTTTTGAGGAATGGTGTGGATCTTGGTTGGCCTATGGCCCTTAGCCACGGTTCATACCATACCTATATATGTCTAGATCATGCCATGGTCAATCAAATGGCCACTGGAACGACACGAGACAGCAAACAAAGCAAAACACCACACGCATGCAAGGGTGCTCTCAAGTGTGACTTTCGGTTGAGTTATGGTGTGATGCAAATGGTGTCTGGCCTAGGGCCCTTAGCCATGGTTCAAATCATTCCTTAGGATGTTGGTAAGATGTTCTGGTCGGTAATTGAAACCCCAATGGCCATTAGCCTTGCAAACGACGCAAGGAAACCAAAGCACAGCTGTTGTATTTTTGTGGACAGCAACTTGCTGCTTCAGTTCAGTGGCTCGTTCGAGTTTTTGGTTGGCTTTTAGCCTATGGCCTTGGACTTAAAAGTGCCTCATTGAGTTGGGAAGGTCATGTTTTTGGCCTTTCGTGATTCAGATCATTTTTGAGGTCGTACAAGAAATTACGGTGCGATGTGCCAAATTAACTCTCGAAAGAGCGTTTCATGTTTTGGCCTCCATTCACCAAAATTTCGGCTCTTGTCATTTTAAGAGCATTATTTCATCATTTTAAATGTATTTTAATCATGACTAAATGAGGGTTCGGTGTTGGTTCGAGTTTGCACGGAGTCATGATTAAATATGAGGTCGTTGGGTGTAATTGTCTCGTTTTTGGATTCAATTACAAAGTTTGGTCAAGAAAATCATTTGCATATTTTTCATGATAAATTAAGGTCGCAGCGAGCCTCTGAACGATCCAATCCATGTGGTAAAATAATACAGGATATTTCATTATGCCATTTAATTATATTACGTGCATAAAAAGATAAAATATTCATTTTTGAGATTTATGCGGTATTGCTTGTGGCCATTTCACTATCATGGGAGCATTATATTATCCGGTCGTCAGTTACCGGTCAGTTCAGTTATGTACCATCCAGTATACTGTGGCATTAGTCTGATCAGACGTTCATTACTTCACCCGGTCTCCAGTTACCGGTCATGGGAGCATTGTATTATCCGGTCGCCAGTTACCGGTCAGTTCAGTTCAATTCAGTTCAGTGCAGGGGCCACTTGCGTAGACCATAGTCTCAACAGAAAATTTATGACATGCTATTTTATTCAGGGCTCCAAGGAGCAAACATTTTCACTGTGATTTTCAGTTCAGTTATGCACGTATTATAATTGATCATGACAAGTCTTTTCACATTATGCCTCATGACATGATATTTTTACTTCCATGCAATTTTACTATATTATTTACTCGTTATTTAAGATATATGCATGCTGAGTCTTTAGGCTCACTAGATTTGATTGTTGTAGGTGCTGATGATGTCGGGGCCGAGGGCGGGGACCAGTGAGCTAACTTGGGTTGGCAGTAGTGGAACCCGAGGACCTCATTTACAGCACTTGCCATTTTTTTTATGCTCAAACATTTTATCAGTTGTTGGATACTTTAACTTGTTATTTTGGCGAGTAATAATTTCTTCCGCTGAAAATCCATGACTCGGCTAATCGACGGCCAAACAAACAAGACACCTCCACTAAAATATACCGGCAAAGAGTCTATTTTGAATATTTAAACTTAATTTATCAGTTGATTTTGTGAATGAAGCAATTTTGATTATTTTAAAAAGAAAATTTTAAATATTTCCGCAAATTTTCAAACACGAATTTTCGGGCCATTATACTCGGTTTGTCTGATTTTGACTGCATTATCGGTATTGATATGCCGACCAAGTACAGAGCTACCGTAGATTGTTTCCAGAAAATTGTGAGATTCAGACCTGAGATGGCTGATTAATGGAAATTTTACGGTAAGGGTTCTAGAGCTAGAATTCCTTTGATATCTGTGTTGTCTATGACTCGATTATTACAGAAAAGATCATAAGGATTCCTTGTGTATTTAGTAGATGTACTGAAATCGAGCCCGTCATTGGCAGATTTGCCAGTGGTATGTGAGTTTGCTGATATTTTTCCAGATGAGATTCCGGGTTTGCCTCCAATCCGAGAAATAGACTTCAATATCGAATTGATACCAGGTACAGTTCCTATTTCTAAAACTCCATACAGAATGGCACCGATTGAATTGAAAGAATTGAAAGATCAGTTAGAGGATTTACAGGCCAAGGGTTACATCAGACCTAGTGTTTCTCCTTGGGGTGCTCCAGTAATGTTTGTCAGAAAGAAGGACGGTTCAATGAGAATCTGCATGGACTATAGGCAACTGAACAAGGATGCGATAAAGAATAAATATCCTTTGCCTCGTATAAATGAATTATTTGATCAGTTGCAGGGTTCTTCTGTTTATTCCAAGATCGATCTGAGATCCGGATATCATCAGCTGAGAGTCAGAGATTCTGATATATCAAAGACAGCTTTCAGAACCAGGTATGGCCATTATGAGTTTATAGTCATGCCGTTTGGTTTAACAAATGCTCCAGCTGTATTTATGAGTTTGATGAATCGTATATTTAAGAAGTATCTTGATTCCTTTGTGATTATCTTTATCGATGATATTCTGATTTATTCTAAGAATATGATTGATCATGCTGAGCATCTGAGAACAGTATTGAGAATTCTGAAAACTGAGAAATTATATGCACAGCTGTTTAAATGTGAGTTTTGGCTGAAGCAAGTTGTATTTTTGGGACACATCATATCGGGAGATGATATTTCTGTTGATCCTAGCAAAGTTGAGGCTGTGATCAGTTGGCCTAGACCGACTTCAGTGCCAGAGATACGCAGTTTTATGGGTTTAGCAGGATACTATCGTCGATTTATTAAAGATTTCTCCAGCATTGCTAAGCCGATTATTCAATTGACTCAGAAGAATGCCCCGTTTGATTGGTCAGAAGCGTGTGAATCCAGCTTTCTGGAATTGAAGAAGAGATTGACCAGTGCTCCTGTGTTGATTATTCCGTCAGGTACTGGTGATTTTGTTGTATATTGTGATGCTTCTCATAGAGGATTGGGTTGTGTTTCGATGAAACGAGGACATGTTATTGCCTATGCCTCGAGACAATTGAAGTCACATGAGACTCGCTATCCGATTCATGATCTTGAATTGGCTGCCATCGTATTTGCATTGAAGATTTGGCGACACTACCTATATGTTGAGAAATTTGAGATTTATTCGGATCATAAGAGTTTGAAATATCTCTTTTCACAGTCAGAATTGAATTTGAGACAACGTAGATGGCTTGATTTATTAAAAGATTTTGATTGTGAAATCAAATACTATCCCGAGAAATCTAATACAGCAGCTGATGCACTGAGTCGAAAGGTATGTTCTTTATCCTTATCGACGATTGGTGTTTCAAATTTGATTGAAGATTGATGTCTTTCTGGATTAGTATTTGAGACAGATTGTCAACCTTTGAGACTTTATGTCATTCAAGTTGAACCAGAGTTGATTCGTCGAATTAAAGAAGCGTAGAAAGTTGATCAGAATGTTTAGAACTCGATGTTGATGGTCAGACCAAGGCATCAATCAGAATATCAGGTTCATGATAATGTATTATATGTGAATAATTGTATTGTTGTGCCAAATGTTCCAGATTTGAGACACCAGATCTTGGCAGAGGCACACTGTAGTCGTTTCAGTGTTCATCCTGGTAGCAGAAAAATGTACAATGATCTGAAAAAACAGTTTTTGTGGAAACATATGAAATCAGATATTGCAAAATTTGTTTCCAGATGTTTGAATTGCCAAAAGGTAAAAACAGAAAGAAAGAAACCAGGAGGTTTGTTGCATAGCTTATCTATTCCAGAATGGAAATGGGATCACATTTCTATGGATTTTGTGAAAAAGCTACCACGATCCTCCCGAAGTTGCGATGCGATTTGGGTCGTCATTGACAGATTGACCAAATCAGCATGTTTTATTCCGTACAGAATGACGTACAGACATGACCAGATGGCAGTGATTTATGTCAGAAAAGTGGTCATATTGCATGGTGTGCCGAAGTTTATTGTATCAGATCGTGATCCTCGATTTACTTCACACTTTTGGCACAGTCTGCAACAAGCTCTAGGTACGAAATTGCATTTGAGTACTGCATATCATCCGCAGACCGACGGATAGTCAGAGCGGACTATCCAGACATTGGAGGATATGCTTAGAGCTGTAGTGCTAGATTTTGACACTAGTTGGCAAGATTCTTTGCCACTTTGTGAGTTTTCATACAAAAACAGCTATCAGACGAGTATAGAGATGGCTCCGTTTGAAGCGTTGTATGGCAAGAAGTGCAGATCCCCTCTCTATTGGGATGAAATATCTGAGGTACCTGAACTTGTGCTTGCTATGATTCGAGATATGACTGAGAAAGTGAAGCTGATTCAGAAGAGAATGAAGACAGCTCATGACAGACAGGCCAAATATGCAGATATTAGACGTCGACCTTTAGAGTTTGAACAGGGAGACATAGTATTTTTGAAGATTTCTCCTTTAGAAGCATTGTCAGATTTGACAAGAAAGGAAAGTTATCGCCACGCTATATTGGTCCGTTCGAGATTATTGAGAAGATAGGTACTCATGCCTATCGGCTTGCTTTTCCGCCTTCCCTATCTGGTATACATGATTTCTTTCATGTATCTATGCTGCGGAATTATCTGCCTGATGCTTCTAACGTTCTTCAGCTAGATGAGGCAGAACTTGATGAAACTCTGAGTTATTTTGAAAAGCCGATCCAGATTCTTGATCGTAAAGAAAAACAACTCAGAACGAAGACTATTCCGCTTGTGAAAGTTCAGTGGAGTCGTCATGGCATTGAAGAAGCTACTTGGAAAACTGAATCAAATATGAGACAGAAATTTCCAGAGTTATTGCATTGATGTGAGTTTTCTTATTTAACTTCTGTATATCTCCTTCTTATATGTGATTTGATTGCCTGTGATTTCGGGGACGAAATCAGATCTTAGAGGGGGAGAATTGTAATGCCCGAGATTCTTATCCTGTTAATCTGAGATTATTGATTAGGAATTGATGTAATTATAGAAGGACCACTCCGATACCAGATTTGATAAAGCATGAGTATTGCATTTTTGGACAGCAGACTTCGCGCACATGCGCGGCAGAGAGGCGCGCATCTGCCTCTGCGCGAAGGGCCATTGCCGAGGCAGAAGACCTCGCGCATATGCACGAGACAGGGCACACATATGAGCGAGCAGGTAGAATTTCCAAGTGCCGAGACAGTATGCGCGGGTACAGGGCGCGCATATGCGCAAGAAGTGGAAGTGTTATGCGACGAGACAGTAGGTCTCGCGCATATGAGCCAATGATGGTCGCGCATATGCGCGAGATGTGCAACACAAAGGATGAGCCACTTGGTTTTGCCATGCAAATATATTATGTAAATTCTTTCATTTCCTTCAATCTAAGCAGCAAGAATCGAGAAACTCAGTACCAACCTCAAGTTTCCTTGAATCATAGAGTTGTGATTTTGAAAGATACGTCCGTCAGAATTTCAATCCGAGAATAGTATCATGCTCCTCTCGTGGAAGGCTTCTCAAGGAAGTAAGTTTTCTTATGTTTTGATATGATTCGAAAATATGATGTTGTAGAAATCATGATATGATTGATATTATCTGTTCCTGAGATTGTTGTAATCGTATAATCGAAACCGGATTGAAGAACGGACACCTATTGAATTTGTTATCATTTTCAGATTGAATTTGATTGAGATTATACTGATTTAAGAATATCAGATTGTGTTTGTTATCGATTATGAGTTATGATTTGTATCTGTTGGTATGGTATTGTCGGTATATCGAGATTGTGCCGTTAAGCTGTCGAAATAGAATTAGATTGAGTTCTGATTATATCCAATATTGGTTGGGTTGTATATTGATATTGTACTCCTCAATAATGTCATTGCTAGATTGAGGGTTGACAGCTTCGAATTCAAGACTTCGATTTCGTCAGATCGACAAAAAAAAGGTATAAATCAATGTTAAACCGGGAAGATACGACTCGAGTTAGATTCGACTTGAGTTTCCCAAAACCACATACTTATTTGTTATTGCTTTAATACCTTTGTATTCATTGAATGTTTATGCTTATCCTATTGATTTATAGAAAAGCAGAAAATAGAAGATAGATATCGAGAAAGAGTCTTGGGCAGATGTGCCTAGTCTTTGGCAGAGGTGCCAAGTAATTGGACATTCGGTTTATATCGATGTTGCTTAGGAGTAGATCGACTCCTATTGTAGAGATTCGACATGATGTACCAAAGTCCGGGAACCGGGAACCCTAGATAAGAGTTGAATCAAGATTAAGAGTCAAAGAGTTTGATTTACAATTTTATATCGATTCATGTGTTTCAGATTATGATACATGCTATTGATAACTGTTCTATGCTTTTATATATGTTTATATGAAATGCATGTATATGTTGTTTATACTGGGACTATATTTCTCACCGGAGTTATCCGGCTGTTGTTGTGTTTGTATGTGTGCATGACAACAGGTGAGACAGGATCAGGGTCGAGAAGAGGATGAGAGATTGAGTTTAGAGTGGAGATTTGGACCCAGAAGTAGAGTTGATTTTCATCACTTGATATGTAGTGGATGAATATTAGTTTGTTATGATGTACTTTTGTACAAGACTTGTACTTTGGATCATGTTTGTAGATATTTTTGATCTTGTGATTTGAATGAGATGAGACATATTTTGTTATAGAAATTGTACACTTGTTTATAAGGTGTTCAACATTTAAAAAAAAATTATGACCCAGTTTACTTAATTGTTATATTTGATCTTAATGATGATTAAGAAGATGAATTAGCGTCCGGGTCCCCACAGAATTAAACTGATGAGGAAAAACACAAGATTTGTGGATGTCCAGAGATTTCAAACACTCCTACGTCACCCTTCTATCTCGAAGATTGGATATTCACTGAAAGACTTTGATCTATACAAAGATTTGTACAAACCCACTTCATTTTGGACTTAACACTGCCAAGACTGAAACTCTTAGTATCAATACAATTTATCAGTACTCAACTGATGTGTAACTTCTTAGCAAAACTGATCTCTACAAGATCGAATAATACAACAATGAGTGTTTGTGCTTTAAGCTCAAAGTATAGCCTGAAAGCTATGAATGTGTATATTAAACTTGAGCTTTTGAAAGTTTTTAAACTTGAAAGAATATACACAGAGTTCTTGACTGTATTGCTTGATAACTTGAGCAACTTCGTAACTTGATTACTCTGCTTCAGCTGATCATCTCAGCTATTTATAGGCTTTGCTTCCAACAGTAACAATGAATGCATTTTGAATCTTTATATCCATTGTATAGTCATGTCAACATTCTTCTGACAATCGTACACTGTAGCTTTTCTGAAGTGCGGCGTTCCCACTATACGTTTCAGTCTGCTCTTGTACAATTGTCGGTTTATAACTACGTTCCTTTACTGATGACGTGCCAAACTAATTTATCACTTGACATTAACTGATTGATGTGTAACTGATGAGTCTCAACTGATCAGCCAGTTGACTACACACTATAGTTATCTTAGTTCAGTAGCCTTTGATTATACACGCATTAATCTTCAGTTCAGACAACTATCAGTTTACAAATATTTAGTTCAGTTACTTTCAGTCTTCTTGATCAGTTGTTAAATCTCTTCACGCTCAATTTGTCAAACTCCAAAATTAAGTTTCCAAAAATTTCGTACTTTTAGGTGTTTGACAAAACTTAGAATTTACGAACTGATCAAGCTGAATTCTTCATAGATAAAATAATGTTTTATTGATAACTTTGTCAATGTACAGACTCGTGCAAAGAATGAAATAATAAAAGAATCTTCTACTGACTGAAAATCTGCCAAATTTCTCAACTGAATATAAGGACTGTCTTCTAACTGATCTGGATTTCTTCATTTCTTTGCTCTTTTATCAGCTGGTACTTTATTAGTCGGTTGACTAGGTCTCTTCTTAGATAGCTTCTGTTGTTCTTCTTCCTTTCCCCCCTTTTTGTCAAACTCATCAACCTTGCTGGATAACGTACAGACTTTTGAAGTGACTGCATTCATTATTTATTCTTGCATCAGATCCATTCTCTTTGTCACTACTGTTTCCAAAAATTCAATGCGATTTTTGAACATGTATTGAGTCTGGAAATATGCTTGAACCATCGCTCGGTCTTTCTTTAATTGATCTAGTTGGAGAAATAAGGAAGATATATCCTTTGTAACCTGGTATAGGTTCTTCATTGTATTCTCCTTCATAGAATCAATCTTCATTGTGTTCAGCAATTGGGTTGACTTAATATCAGAAATAGATGAAATCAAATGGAGGAAGTTGGACTGAATGTATTCTATCATGGAATCAGTAGCCATTGGTATCTGAGGAGACAGAGCTTCAGATGATTCTGGTTCTTGCTTCTTGTCTTCTTCATTAAAGATTGTCAAGGCCCTATTTGTTGATTCAGTCACAACTATAACCATTTGTGGAACAATTTCTTCAACTACTTTCTGTTGAAGTTCTTGAGGAGGAGTGGAAATCTAAACAGCAGTTGAGCTGGTAGGCTCTTCAGTTGGTTTATCAGTTGATACATCAGTCGCCACTAAGTGCAATTGAGCTATATCAGCTTCAGCTTGAACCACTTGTTCAATTGTGGCAGGCAACTGATCTGGTTCTTCAATTTCTTGTAAAATAGTCTTTGAGGCTGGTTGTTCAGTTTTGCTCGGGTCTTCAACGGATTCTTCAGATAAAACATTTAGCTGGATATCAGTGGCAACAGATTGTATTACTTCATCGACATTTTCTAGTGATAACTCAGTATCGATATAAAGTTGAAGACCTGCGGGAGGAGATGGAAGAGCAGTAGATGGAGGCTGAGCATCCTTGGAAGAAGGATCGGTTGCTCGCTCAGACTGGTCAGCAACTGTTTCTTGGGATGGCTCTGGATGATGCGCTGAAGGTTCAGCCTGCTCTTCGAAAGATGGACTTTGGGAGGTAGCCAGAATGTAACGATTATGGGCCATTAGGCTGAACCAACATGCAACTGCATGCAAATCTAGGGAATATGAAAAATGAGTAATTAATTGATTTAATTGTTTAATTGATTATGTGACATGCATGATTATAAGTTAAATAGAACTTAATCGTCATTATGCATAAAAATTATATTTTTAAGGGATATTCAAGTTGCGATCGAGGAACGGAGACCGAGGGCTGAAAAACGTAAAATATTTTTATTAAATAATTATTTTTAATTGTTTAAAATATGATTGATGGTTTTTCATATTTTTGAAAATAAGGAGTTTTGAAGTGATTTTATACGCCGGGACGTAAATTTTATCGGTGTTGGTTTTTCAACAAAAATACAAACGTTTTGTCAACCCGGCTAATAAATTCACAAACTTATTTTTAAACTAAACTATTATAATATTTTAATTAATTCCTAATCAAGCACTAGTAGGCCTAATTTTGTGGCTTAATGGGCTTAAGCTTAATCAAAGAATTAATTAGTATAAAATATGTAAATCACCCCAAACCCTACACCATAACACACGCCCAATTTTCTGAAAATTCACAACATATTCACGGCACACACACACACCAAGTTGAGGGAGAAATTTGAACAAGTTCAAGGAAAAACCTTCAAGCCAAGGTCTTGCCGCATTCTTCGCAATAGTCAACGAGAATTCGTGCGTTAAATATGCAAAGGCACGCATACTCTTTTCTTCAATACATCATCACACCATAGTATATTTTTGTGCATGAAAATATGAAAAACAAGTGACACTTTTGAGTATTTTCGTTTTTGCACATATCATGATACTTCAAGCATAGTTTTGATTACCAAAATCATGTTTTTGAATTGATTAAGGGCTGCCATGATGTAAGAATAGATCAAGCTTGTTTTCACGTGAGTTTGGAGTCCTAAAACATGCACACAGCACGCTGCAAATAATCGAACATAAGCTGGAATCAACCTTGGGCCGAAAACGATAATATGTTTCGGTGTTGAGGCATAGGGGCTCGTTTGGGTCTTGGCTTGGGTCAGGGCTTAGCTAGGGTCCGTGAAGGGTCAGGGGTAGAGTCCTAGCTATAACGTTCGAAAAATCAATTTACGTAAACCACATGCATGAAAAATTATTTTAATTGCTTAATTGTTTTATTTAATTGTTTTTAAATAATTGCATGATATTTATTATATAATTAAAATCATGATTGCATAATTAAATGACTATATGACATGATTACATGAAATTAAGGATTTTACCCGAATATTCGATAATAGGTAGGGAAAAAGAGACTGGGGACGACCAAGACAAGAATATGTTTTTATTTAATTAATGGCAAGGCTTTCTTATATGATTTAAAAATGATTTAATTTTTCTAAAAATGTTAGAGTTCGAATTATTTTAATAGTCGAGCTCGAATTTTCCCGGGAATTAGGCCCAATCACCCCTAAGCAAACAAGCCCAAACCTAAGCCCAATTACATGTTAATTAAAATACTTAAATAGTGTTTTAAAGTTTCTTTCACCATAATTCTCCTCTAAAACAGCCGAGAACACCTTGCACACACTCACAGGTATTTTAGAAAATTAGAAGGAGAAGAAAGCTTGTATTCTTCATCGCCCGTTCGTCCTTTCTCGCCGATGATTGAAAATTCGAGCGTTATAAACGCAAAGACACGTTTTCTAAACTCTTTTAATATCATACAAATCATAATATGCTTGATTTAATTGTTTATACACGAAAAATATGATGGTTGGATTATTTTTACGGTAGAGCGTATATTTTCAAAAACACGACGATTTTACATTTATTTGAAAAAAGTTTTGAATCCAACGGACACGCTTCCAATACATGATAAAATATGAATAAAACTTGACCAAAACATGATAATTATTGAAGAAAATAATGCTGGAACCTAGGATTTTTTTTAGAAAACAAGGGCCGAGAGTTGAATGTTTGTGTCCTTGTTGTGGCTCCAAGGGTTCGGTCCTTTGCATGGGGTCTTGGGGCTCAACCAGGGCTAGGGGTTAGGTCCTAAGAATCGTGGTCTAGGGCTAGGATGGGTCCTAGGGCAGCTAGGTGCGTGGGAGTGGTTATGTAAAAGGCCCTAAAATTTTTGCTTGAAAATTTGCGGAAAATTAAAAATTTTCTTTTTAAAAGAACTTAAGTGGCCTCATTCATAAAATCACTGGTGAAACAAGTTCAATATTTCAAAATATTGCAGCGGAAGAAAATAAAGTTGCCAAAAATCACAATTTAAAAAAAATATCCAACGACTGATAAAATGTTTGCGGAATAAAATAACAACTGCTGCTCTGAGGTCTTTGGGCGCCACTACTGCCGACCCAAGCTGGCTCACTGGTCCCCGCCCTTGGCCCTGGCCTCATCAGTACCTACAACAATCAAGTCTAGTGAGCCTAAAGACTCAGCATGCATATATCGCAGGTAACGAGTAAAAATCTGAATTAAAATATGCATGAGATAACATATCCTGTCCTGAGGCATGCTGAAAATAATCTGTATTGAGCAATTATAATACGTGCATAACTGAACTGATAATCACAGAAAAAATGTTTGCTCCTTGGAGCCTGTACTGAAATAACTGGTAAAATTTTCTGTTGAGATTATGGTTTACGCCTGTGGTCCCTGCACTAAGCTGAACTGATCGGTAACTGGCTACCGGGGAGGCTGAAACTGAACTGTGCTGGCCAGTCACTGGCGACCGGGTGGTACCAAACTGAACTGAGCGGTCACTGGCGACCGTATAAAATAACACTCTCACATAGTGAATGAACCACAAGCCATATCGCATAAATCTCAAAATAATCATTTTCTATTTAATGCACGTAAAATAATTAACTGGCATAATGAAAATGTCCCGTAATTTTACCAACTGGATTGGATTGGATCGTTCCCAGGCTCGCTGCAACCTAACTGTGCTATGAAAAATATGCAATAGCTCAAACATGACCAACTACGCAATTTAGTTCAAAAGATGCGACTATGACGCCTAATGACTTCGCATTTAATCATGACTCCGAGCCAACCTGAACCAACACCGAACCGACGTATAGTCATGATTAAAATACGCTAAAAAATCATAAAATAATGCTCCTAAAATGATAGGGTCGAAATCTAGGTGGAATGGAGGCCAAAACACGAAACGCTCTTTCGAGAGTCAATTTGGCACATCGCACCGTAAATTCTCGTACGACCTCAAAAATGATCCAAATGACAAACGGTCAAAAACATGACCTTCCTAACTCAATGAGGCACTGTCCAGTCTAAGGCCATGGGCTAAAAGCCAACCACGAACTCGAACAAGCCACCAAACCGACACAGCAACTTGCTGAAATTTTCCAGCAGCTGCAACCTTGCTTGCATCGCGTCGTTTGCGAGACTTTTGGCCATTGGGGCTTGAACCACCAACCAAATCCTCTCCACAACGTCTCAAGGAATGATTTGAACCATGGCTAAGGGCTTTTGGCCAGCCATAGTTCGCACCATTCCAGCAACAACCGAAAACTCATACCGAGAATGCTTTTGTATGCGTGTGTAGTGTGTTGCTTCGATTGATGTCTCGTGTCATTCCAGTGGCCATTTGATTGACCGTGTCATGATCTAGACATCTAGGGGCATGGTATGAACTGTGGCTAAGGGCCATAGGCCAACCAAGATCCACATCAAACCACACAATTCGAAAAACATGTTGCTGTCAAAAGAAGGGAAACCGAGAGGGGAGGGGCTGTTCTTGTTGTTTATTTAAAAACCGATGAGCCATGGACCAAGCCACCAAAAGGGCGACTTAGTCATGTCTTAGAAATGCTAGGGGAGTGATCCAACCATGGCTAAGAGTCCTTAGGGCAGCCAAGATCAGATCCAACCCCTTGACATAAAAACTGAAATTTTCGAACACATGAGAAGCAATGGGAAAGTTGCTGTCATTCTGAATTTCCAGCGAGCATGGGGTTAAACCAATGGACAAACGTGGTCCTAATGCATCCTATTACATGTATATAGGTTGCCTTGGGAGCCTGGAATCGAACCAATCACCTGAAACAACAAAACTCAGAAAAACATGAATCTTGTCATGAAAGGGCCGAAATCTGCATGCATTATTTTCTGAAAATTCTATGATGTATTTCGGTTTTGCATGATAAAACATGATCATGTACTGAAAAATAATTGATAATATGACTTGATTGAGGTTTGAAAGAAATCTAGACATGCCTGGTTTCGTTTCGAAAGAAAACGAACGAAACGACGACGACGCGGCACGGAGGAGATGGAGCGCTTCTTGTTCTTTCTAGTTCTCGATTTTTCTCCCTTTCTCCCTAGCTATTACTCACGTTTTTTCTACTGAAAAGGGGTCTGATTTCGGTGGGGAGGGAGTGTGATGGAGTGGTTATGAGGGGTGAGGAGGATGGTGCAAGATATAAGGATCATATCAAGACCAAGTCTTCATGCATTTGAATTTTGAATTTGAATTGCAATCAAATGATCTCTTGGGTGATTCTAGAGTATAGTGGCCGATTTTATCATGCCAATCAAGGGTTAGGATAGTGGTCTAGTATTAATTAATTAAGGTGGAAAAATAGCTAAAAGAATTAGCATGCTAATCAACCAAGAATGGGTCAAATGTGAGTTGACAAGTCCTAGTTTGTTCTTCTAGGGGTGTGGCCGAAAATCTACAAATAAAATGAAGGGTAAATATTGCTATCTAGTTGATAATTAATAACTCTTAAAAGCCTCACTAATCCCTCAAATAATTTATTGAATAAAACCCTTAATTAAGTAACTCAAAAGAGCTTATTTTCTACTCACCTCAAGTTGCATAAATTAATCCCCAAATCTCCTTATTAACTTAAATTAACTTACTTGCTAGCTAAATTAACTTCTGGAAATATTTCTCAAATCCTAAATTCTGTCTCAAAACTCCAACTCCAGTCCGGCCTCACTGAAATAACTGAAATGATAAAAATCAAACCACTGCAATGAAATAATAAAATAATTAACTTCAAACAAATGCATTTAAAATAATCATGCAATGAAGTCAACTAAATTTTAAAAATCTAGAATTATGCATGGCTTATACGTCTACTGATTTACGGGTTCTACAATCCTTCCCCCCTTAAAATAAATTTTGTCCTCGAAATTAGAACTCACCGAATAACTCGGGGTATCGATCTCTCATCTCCGGCTCAGACTCCCAAGTAGCTTCCTCCTCAGAATGGTTGAGCCATTTGACTTTGACTCGCTTAACCAACTTGTTCAGAAGTTTCTTCTCCTGCCGGTCTAGGATCTGCACGGGTCTCTCCTCATAAGATAAGTTCGGAGTAAGCTGCAACGGCTCAAAATTCAGCACATGCGAAGGATTTGCCATATACTTCCTCAGCATGGAGACGTGGAACACATTGTGTACTCCGGCCAGATTCGGCGGAAGAGCCACACGATAAGCTAGCGTCCCAACTCTGTCAAGGATCTCAAACGGTCCAATGAATCTCGGACTGAGCTTCCCTTTCTTGCCAAACCTCATGACACCCTTCATAGGTTCCACTTTCACAAAGACATGATCGCCCACTACAAACTCTAAATCTCTCCTCCGCTGATCGGCATAACTCTTATGTCGGCTCTGAGCAGTCCTCATCTTATAACGGATCTTGATTACTACCTCTGCTGCCTGCTGGACAATCTCTGGACCCAACTCTGCTCTCTCTCCTACCTCATCCCAATGAACAGGAGATCTACACTTGCGGCCATACAGTGCTTCATACGGAGCCATACCTATAGACGACTGGAAACTGTTGTTATAGGTGAACTCAACCAGTGGCAAGTTCGACTCCCAACTCCCTGAGAAATCAATGACGCAAGCGCGAAGAAGATCCTCCAAAATCTGAATAACTCGCTCCGACTGCCCATCTGTCTGCGGATGGAAAGCTGTGCTAAACAGCAACTTCGTACCCATAGTCGAATGCAAACTCTTCCAAAACGAGGAAGTAAATCTGGGATCTCTGTCAGATACGATATAAACTGGAATACCATGGAGTCGGACTATCTCTCGGATATACAGCTCTGCATACTGAATCATGGTGAAAGTCGTCTTGATAGGCAAGAAGTGCGCTGATTTGGTGACGATCTACAATCACCCAGATGGCATTCGATCCCCTGGCTGACTTCGGCAATCCGGTCACAAAATCCATGGTAATGTTATCCCACTTCCACTCAGGAATAGGAAGAGGCTTGAGCAAATCTGCTGGTCTCTGATGCTCGGCCTTCACTAACTGACAGGTCAGACACTCGGACACAAACCGTCTGATGTCCTTCTTCATCCCTGGCCACCAATACAATAGTTGCAGATCTTTGTACATCTTCGTACTCCCAGGGTGAATGGAGTATGGGGACGTATGGGCCTCTGATAAGATGTCTGCTCGGATAGAATCACTGCTAGGAACCCATATCCTGTCTCGGTATCTCACAATACCGTCGCTGACTGAATACAAAACACTGCCCTTGGCTTCATCTCTCTTTTTTCACTGTGCCAATTGCTCATCTGCTGACTGACCACTGCGAATACGGTCCAAAAGGGAAGACTGAATGGTCAAGGTAGATAGACGAGGAACTCTACCTCGAGGGTAAGTCTCAAGATCAAACCTCTGCATCTCAATCTGAAGAGGTTTCGGCATCGTCAAATGAGCCATCACTGCGACTTTTCTGCTCAAAGCATCCGCAACTACATTAGCTTTACCCGGGTGGTAGCTAATGTCACAATCGTAGTCTTTCACAAGCTCCAACCAACGCCTCTGACGCATGTTCAGCTCCTTCTGCATAAAGAAATACTTGAGACTCTTATGGTCGGTAAAGATCTGACACTTCTCTCCATACAGGTAGTGCCTCCAAATCTTCAAGGCAAAAACTACGGCCGCTAACTCCAGATCATGGGTATGGTAATTCTTCTCATGGATTTTCAGCTGTCGAGAAGCATACGCTATCACTCTCCCATGCTGCATCAAAACTGCACCTAAACCAAGCTTCGAAGCATCGGTATAAAGGACAAACTCACCTGATCCTGACGGTACAGCCAAAACGGGTGCTGAGATAAGAGCTTGCTTCAAAGTATCGAAGCTCTTTTGACACTCCTCGCTCCACACAAATTTCACATTTTTCTTGATCAGTGCTGTGAGTGGAACGGCAATGGATGAGAATCCCTGAATGAACTTCCTGTAATATCCTGCCAACCCAAGAAAACTGCGAATCTCGGATGCATTCTGAGGCACAACCCAATCTCTGACTGCTGCAACTTTTGCTGGGTCTACCTCAATACCACTGCTGGATACAATGTGGCCTAAGAACGCCACCTTCTCTAACCAGAATTTGCATTTACTGAACTTTGCGAATAATTTGTGCTTCTGCAATGTCTGCAACACTGTGGTCAGATGTCTGCTGTGCTCCTCCCTACTCTTGGAGTAGACGAGAATGTCATCTATGAACACTATCACAAATTGGTCGAGGTATGGCTGAAATACGCGATTCATGAGATCCATGAAGATCGCTGGCGCATTCGTCAGTCCGAACGGCATCACAAGGAACTCGTAGTGGCTATAACGAGTCCTAAAAGCAGTCTTCGAGACATCAGCATCTCTCACCCTCAACTGGTGATAACCGAAACGCAGATCTATCTTGGAGAAAATCGAAGCTCCCTACAACTGGTCAAACAGATCCTCAATCCTCGGCAGTGGGTATTTATTCTTTACTGTAACCCTGTTCAACTCCCGGTAGTCAATGCAAAGCCTCATCGAGCCATCCTTCTTTTTCACAAATAAGACCGGCGCGCCCCATGGAGAAAAGCTCGGGCGAATGAACTCCTTGTCGAGAAGTTCCTGAATCTGCTTCTTAAGCTCTGCCATCTCTGTCGGTGCTAGTCGGTACGGCGCTTTGGATATCGGAGCCGTACCTGGCATAAGCTCAATGGAAAACTCCACCTCTCTCTCGGGTGGCATACCAGAGACATCTTCGGGAAAAACGTCTAAGAAATCTCTGACAATCGGAACATCTGAGGCTGACTGGCTGGGTTCCTCGGGGACAGATAAAAAGGTCGCTAGAAATGCCCGACACCCTCTATGCATGAGCTTCCTGGCCTGAACATAAGGAATAATGCGCGGTAACAGAAAGTACCTGTCCGGCTCAAATAAGAACTGCTCCATTCCAGGCGGTAGGACAAGAACAGATCTCCGCTCGAAGTCTATCAACACTCTGTTCCTCAATAGTCAGTCCATCCCTAGGATGATGTCAAATTTCGGCATCGGTAGCACAATCAGATCCGCATAAACAAGATTACCGTGAAGCTCAAGGTCCATATCTCGGATAACATTGGTAGCTGCCATCTCCTCGCATGATGGCAACACCACTGAAAAGGCTGTATCTAGCTCAATGGTCTGGATCTTGAGAAAGTTTGCAAAGACCTCCGAAATAAACGAGTGAGTGGCCCCTGAATCTATCAAGGCCTTGGTAGCGGAACCAGATATAAAAATTCTCCCTGAAAGAGCGGAGCTCTAAGTTGAATCCAGTAGTTACAAGAACTAAACTTATATACATGCAAAGGTCAAGGTTCTTCTAGCTTAATTTCCCTCAAAATAAATCTGAGTAGAGCATGCAATCCTATAACAGTTCTAAGTTCAAATCTAAATCCCGATTCCCAAAAAACGGAAATTCAAATAATAACTTAAAGTTTAAAGGTACGTGTCAACAACATAGTCTCCGGGTTGGTTTCCGCGGCATGGAGAGCAAAAACCCTGCCCTGAGTAGGCAGATTCCTCTGAGGGCACTGCAGCAACATGTGGTCTGGACTGCCGCACTTAAAAAACTTTCCTGAGCCAGCCATGCATGCTCCAGGATGGTGACGTGAGCACCTGGGACAGACGGGGTGCTCCTGAGTCCTCGGGGCTGGGCATCCCCGCTGCTACTGCTGGCCTCGGTTCCTATGCGGTCCATGAAAAGGCCTCCTGTTCTGCTGCTGATGCTGATGAGGAGGAGGGCGGTGTGGTGCCTGGACTGGGCGCTTGCCCTGGCGATCCCTCTTGATATCCCGCAGATCCTGCTCTGCGGCTAAGGCCTTGGAGACGGCAATCTCATAAGTAGCAGGGTCAGATACCCTAACATCCCGGCGCAAGATCGGCCGTAAACCCACCAAGAAGTGCATCAGCTTGGCTCTGGCATCATTCGCGATCAGGGGCACAAAGTGACAGCCCCTCTCGAACTTACGGATGAACTCCGTAACCGTCATATCCCCCTGCCTCAGACTCATGAACTCGGTGGTCAGCCTGGTGCGAACCTCCTCAGCAAAATACTTGGAGTAGAAAACTTCCGTAAAGCGGGGCCATGAAAGTGTAGCCAAAGTCAAGGCTACCGAAGCTCCTTCCCACCATAAGCGGGCGTCTCCAGTGAACAGGTAGGTGGCACATCGGACTCGGTCTGCGTCCCTCTGCTCCATAAACTCAAAGATGACCTCGAGGGATTTGATCCATCCCTCGGCAATCATGGGGTCAGACGTCCCAGAGAATTCCTTCGGACGCATCTTCATGAATCGCTCATAAACAGCCTCAGGCCCTGTCGGCCTGGCTGCGGCTGCGGCTATGGCTACGGCTGCGGCATTGTCCCCCGCAAACTGTGCAAAGAACTGTGCCATCCCAGCTAACATCTGGGCACTCATGTCCGGTGGGGGTGGTGGAGGAGGTGGTAGGTCTCCCTCCGGTCTACGCTCCTCCCTGTCCTCTCGGCGAGGCTCCTCCTCTCTGTTGCGCTCTAAAATGCGTCTAGGGGGCATACTGTTCCAACATAACCCATACGTAACTAACATGCATAATTCCATAATTTATTTTAAATGAACACTGAAATACTGAAAATCTGGAAGCATGCTGACAAAATAATTCATGCTTTAACTAAAATGCCGAACAAAATGCTGAACTGAAAAACTTACAGACCGAAGACGTGGCTTCGTGAGCTTCTCGCGGTCAGTAGTAGTGAAACCCAATACAGAACCACTGCTCTGATACCAATTGTAAAAGGCCCTAAAACTTCTTGCTTGAAAATTTGCGAAAAATTAAAAATTTTCTTTTTAAAAGAACTTAAGTGGCTTCATTCATAAAATCACTGGTGAAACAAGTTCAATATTTCAAAATATTGCAGCGGAAGAAAATAAAGTTTGCCAAAAATACAATTTAAAAAAAATATCCAACGACTGATAAAATGTTTGCGGAATAAAATAACAACTGCTGCTCTGAGGTCCTCGGGCGCCACTACTACCGACCCAAGCTGGCTCACTGGTCCCCGCTCTCGGCCCTGGCCTCATCAGTACCTACAACAATTAAGTCTAGTGAGCCTAAAGACTCAGCATGCATATATCGCAGGTAACGAGTAAAAATCTGAATTAAAATATGCATGAGATAACATATCCTGTCCTGAGGCATGCTGAAAATAATCTGTACTGAGCAATTATAATACGTGCATAACTGAACTGATAATCACAGAAAAAAAATGTTTGCTCCTTGGAGCCTGTACTGAAATAAATGGTAAAATTTTTTTTTGAGATTATGTTTTACGCCTGTGGCCCCTGCACTAAGCTGAACTGATCGGTAACTGGCTACCGGGGAGGCTGAAACTAAACTGTGCTGGCCGGTCACTGGCGACCGGGTGGTACCAAACTGAACTGAGCGGTCACTGGCAACCGTATAAAATAACACTCCCACATAGTGAATGAACCACAAGCCATATCTCATAAATCTCAAAATAATCATTTTCTATTTAATGCACGTAAAATAATTAACTGGCATAATGAAAATGTCACGTAATTTTACCAACTGGATTGGATTGGATCGTTCTCAGGCTCGCTGCAACCTAACTGTGCTTTGAAAAATATGCAATAGCTCAAACATGACCAACTACGCAATTTAGTTCAAAAGATGCGACTATGACGCCTAATGACTTCGCATTTAATCATGACTCCGAGCCAACCTGAACCGACACCGAACCGACGTATAGTCAAGATTAAAATATGCTGAAAAATCATAAAATAATGCTCCTAAAATGATAGGGTCGAAATCTAGGTGGAATGGAGGCCAAAACACGAAACGCTCTTTCGAGAGTCAATTTGGCACATCGCACCGTAAATTCTCGTACGACCTCAAAAATGATCCAAATGACAAACGGTCAAAAACATGACCTTCCTAACTCAATGAGGCACTGTCCAGTCCAAGGCCATGGGCTAAAAGCCAACCAAGAACTCGAACGAGCCACCGAACCGACACAGCAACTTGCTGAAATTTTCCAGCAGCTGCAACCTTGCTTGCATCGCGTCGTTTGCAAGACTTTTGGCCATTGGGGCTTGAACCACCGACCAAATCCTCTCCACAACATCCCAAGGAATGATTCGAACCATGGCTAAGGGCTTTTGGCCAGCCATAGTTCGCACCATTCCAGCAACAACCGAAAACTCATACCGAGAATGCTTTTGTATGCGTGTGTAGTGTGTTGCTTTGATTGATGTCTCGCGTCGTTCCAGTGGCCATTTGATTGACCATGGCACGATCTAGACATCTAGGGGCATGGTATGAACCGTGGCTAAGGGCCATAGGCCAACCAAGATCCACATCAAACCACACAATTCGAAAAACATGTTGCTGTCAAAAGAAGGGAAACCGAGAGGGGAGGGGCTGTTCTTGTTGTTTATTTAAAAACCGATGAGCCATGGACCAAGCCACCAAAAGGGCAACTTAGTCACGTCTTAGAAATGCTATGGGAGTGATCCAACCATGGCTAAGAGCCCTTAGGGCAGCCAAGATCAGATCCAACCCCTATACATAAAAACTGAAATTTTCGAACACATGAGAAGCAATGGGAAAGTTGCTGTCATTCTGAATTTCCAGCGAGCATGGGGTTAAACCAATGGACAAACATGGTCCTAATGCATCCTATTACATGTATATAGGTTGCCTTGGGAGCCTGGAATCGATCCAATCACCTGAAACAACAAAACTCAGAAAAACGTGAATCTTGTCATGAAAGGGCCGAAATCTGCATGCATTATTTTCTGAAAATTCTATGATGTATTTCGGTTTTGCATGATAAAACATGATCATGTACTGAAAAATAATTGATAATATGACTTGATTGAGGTTTGAAAGAAATCTAGACATGCCTGGTTTCGTTTCGAAAGAAAACGAACGAAACGACGACGACGCGGCACGGAGGAGATGGAGCGCTTCTTGTTCTTTCTAGTTCTCGATTTTTCTCCCTTTCTCCCTAGCTATTACTCACGTTTTTTCTACTGAAAAGGGGTCTGATTTAGGTGGGGAGGGAGTGTGATGGAGTGGTTATGAGGGGTGAGGAGGATGGTGCAAGATATAAGGATCATATCAAGACCAAGTCTTCATGCATTTGAATTTTGAATTTGAATTGCTATCAAATGATCTCTTGGGTGATTCTAGAGTATAGTGGCCGATTTTATCATGCCAATCAAGGGTTAGGATAGTGGTCTAGTATTAATTAATTAAGGTGGAAAAATAGCTAAAAGAATTAGCATGCTAATCAACCAAGAATGGGTCAAAGGTGAGTTGGCAAGTCCTAGTTTGTTCTTCTAGGGGTGTGGCCGAAAATCTACAAATAAAATGAAGGGGAAATATTGCTATCTAGTTGATAATTAATAACTCTTAAAAGCCTCACTAATCCCTCAAATAATTTATTGGATAAAACCCTTAATTAAGTAACTCAAAAGAGCTTATTTTCTACTCACCTCAAGTTGCATAAATAAATCCCCAAATCTCCTTATTAACTTAAATTAACTTACTTGCTAGCTAAATTAACTTCTGGAAATATTTCTCAAATCCTAAATTCTGTCTCAAAACTCCAACTCCAGTCCGGCCTCACTGAAATAACTGAAATGATAAAAATCAAACCACTGCAATGAAATAATAAAATAATTAACTTCAAACAAATGCATTTAAAATAATCATGCAATGAAGTCAACTAAATTTTAAAAATCTAGAATTATGCATGGCTTATACGTCTACTGATTTACGGGTTCTACAGGTTAGGGAAGAGTCCTAGTGAACTAGGACTCTCCCCCATGCGTTGTGCGATGGAGATTCTCCAGATGGGTTGAGAGGCTCACGGTTTAGGGTGGGCTCCGGCTAGGTAAACCAGTAGGGGCTAGGGACAATGGTTCAGGGCTAGGATGGCGCCTGGTGCAGCCAGGGCTCGTGGTGGCTCGAGGGAGATGAGGGCCGAGACCTTAGGAACAAGGGGAAGCTAGCGCGCAGGTAATTTCTGGTGTTGCCAAGAGTTGCAGGGGGTGGCTCGGTTTGGGGCTGTGCTAGGTCCACCAAGGTCCTAGGGTGATGGGCAGGGGTCGAGCCAGGGTCTGGAGCGGCTGGGTGCACTGTGGCTCGAGCCAAACGAGGGAACGTGAGGGAACTCCAAGGTGGCGCGCAGATTGTTTTCCTGATTCAGAAGCTTCGTGCTTGGGCTCCAGGGGCTGGGTTGGTCTGGGCTGGGTCTCTACGTGGTTCAAGGTCAGGTATGGTCATAACATGGCTAGGGCTCAAGGGGAGTGGCTAGGGAAGAGTCCACTTGAGCAAGGACTCTTCCCGAGCGTGCAAGGGGGGTGGCCGAGAATTCCAGGGGCTGTGGCTCGGTTTGGGCTAGGCTAGGTGGTCTATCAGGGTCCCAGGGAGATGGTCCAGGGTTGTGGTAGGGGCTGGAGTGGCTTCGGCCGCTGCTGGCTCGAACAAACATGGAGGAAGCAACTCGCGCACCAGGGAGAGAATTCTTGCGCGGCTGCTGTCTTCTGATCCAGGGGGTTCGCTACTGGGGATGGGTGGCTCATGGTAGGTTCATCAGGGTCCTATGGTCATGGGAAGGGGTTAGGCCAGGGGCTGGAGTGGTGTGGTTCGCTGCTGGCTCGAGAAGAAGTGGTGAGCGTGAGATAGAAAGGGAACGCACACGCAGTTTTATGATTCAGGTGCTTCGTAGCTTGGGTTCTTGTGGCTGGGCTTGTCTGGGCTGGGTCTGGGCGTTGTCCAAGAAAGGTTAGGGTCGTGTGGGCTCGGTGGTGGCTCAACTGGAAGGGTCCTAGACTAGATAGGAGTCCTTTTGCACCATGGAGACTCACGCGCAGACATGTAGAATTCAGGCCAAGTTTCAGGTGAGTTTGAGCAAGTTAGGTTCATGTTCTTTGGGCCGGTCTTGGTCAGGAGGGTGCCTAGGTGGGTTTGCTAGAGTTTGGCTCAAGGTGGCTCGAGCGTGGCTTGGTTAATTTGGGAGATGGCTCGGTGTGTTCGTTTATGTGTCAATTTCGAAAATTTAAGGAAGAAATTTCGAACCATGGGTCCAACAGGGTGGCTCATGATTTGGAAGGGTAGTTTAAATACTAAAAATGTTATGTTTAATATTTTGGATCAAAATAATGAGTTTTGAATTTATCCGGGATTTTATCGCCGCACGAAACGTTAATTAAAGGATTAATTGAATAGCCTAGTTTTAAGCTTTATAAAATTATGAAAAATTATATTTAAGCTTAAATAATTATTTAGAATAATTCCATGTCATTAAATTGAGAAAAAGATAAATTCGAGAATTTTTACGTCCAGTGGCAAAACAATAATTTTACGCTTTGGAAAATACGAAAACGCTTGGCAGCGTCCCGAAGGCTCAGAATGCTTATAAAATGATATTTTAAGATTTATTATGATGATTTTGATGATAATATGTATTTTTATGATTTATGGTAAAGTTGTGCAATTTATATTGTTTAATATGCTATTTTTGGAGATTTTTAAAGAAAAGGAAAAATATTTTTGAGGGATGTGAAATGATTGTGACAAAAGATATGATATATGATTTTGTGGGGATGACGTGAGGGCCAAGGCCCCAGAGGGAACCCATATACGGGCCAAGGCCCCAGAGGGACCCTGTTTACGGGCCAAGACCCCAGAGGGACCCCGTGTATAGGAAAAGGCCCCAGAGGGACTTCGACGATCGTATTTCCACGGTGGAGCCTAGTGCACACCCCCGTGGACTATGTGGAGCTAAGACTGCAGTCGACCAAAGGATAAAAGCTAGTCACTTTCAAAGATCAAACTTCACCAAAAATGATATATGAGTGAAAGCTTATGATAAAAATGATTCTTATGATATATGATTTATGATGATATTTTTATGATATAAGATTTATGATGAGAATTAAAGTTATTTTTAAAATGATTTATTTATGATGAAAGCTTATTTTTAAATGATTTTTAAAGGGTTATTTATGCTTAAAAGTTATTTTAAAATGATTTTATGATGTATGATTTAATTATGCTTAAATGATTTTTAATGGTTCATTTATGATTAAAAGATTATTTTCAATAAAAATACGATTTTAATGCATGTGAATGTATATGTATTATTTGTTATCCATGTTTAGAACGTGATGAGTTCTTTAGACTCGCTAGTTTTGTATGATGCAGGTTTAGATGATTTATGGGAGGTGCTGACGCTTAAGTGGATCGAGTGAAGTAGTACACACCCGTGGGCCTTTATGTTTCCACACTAGCTAGATAGATAAATAATTTAAAGATTATGTTAATGATTTTTATTAGAGATATTTTTATGCTTAATTTTATCCTTAGCCGATCTTTTTAAAGATCGATTTAGGAATTTTGGTTAGTCGACGATTTAGGATTTTATTTTATGCATTTGAGATTTAAATTGTTAAATTATTATGATTCATGATTATGTTAAATTATTTTATTAGAATTTATGATTTAAGATTAGAAAAAAAAATCAAGGTCGTTTAAGTTGGTATCAGAGCCAGGTTTCAATCCTGGGACCTGTGGGTTATGGGCCCACCACATTTCAGTTGGTATCAGAGCCATACTAGGACTCGAGTCATGGGATAGGGAAGGAGTCCTAGCTTGCTAGGACTCCCACCCTAGAGAGGAGAAATATTGTGCGCAGGGTTCATAGCTTGCGCAGGGTTAAGTGGCTCGGTCTGGGGACTTCGGACTGTGGTAGGGTGTGACCTTAGGGTCCTAGGTGAGTGCACAAAATGATGGTTCAGGGGTGGCTCGGTCGGCTAGGGTCCTAGGCACCAAAAACGTAAGGATCATGCACTAAGAGTTCTCGGCCAGCTTAGGTGTGTGGTTGGGGAGCTTCGGTTCGAGTCTAGAGGCCTGGTCTGTGGGTTCCAAGGGTTCAAGAGGGTGTCCTAAGGGGTTGGTCAGGGTTTGGTTCGACATGGTTCGAGGGTTGTTGGATCCCGGTTTTCTCGTGCCCAAACGCAGGCGAAGTTTAAAAATTTTTATTTTATTTTGACAATCAAAATATGTTTTGCTTTGGACGCTCGTATGATTTTAACAAAAATATTCATAGGATGTTAGAAAATTATACCTTTGGTGAATAGATCACGTGGTTCCAACTAATCCGGTGTAAACGGATTAGCTCTTGATAAATCCCTACGAACTTTCTTCAAGGGAGCCCTTGTTTGATCCTCCTATCAAGTCCACGACTGGATGGTATGTTCCTCTTCCAAATTGCACTAGAAAATTTGGAAGAGATTTTACGTTGGAGACTAAAACAAGAGGCGGCTCAACCTTTGAAAAGACAGATCAAGGAGGCCGAAAATATTTGGAGGAGGAAGAGGCTGATTTTCGAAAATAGCTTATGATGGTTGGCTAGGGTTTTGACTTGCATACACTATTTATAATTAAGTCATAGCCTAATTAAATAATTAACATTAATGGGATTGATTTAATTAATTGGGCTAGTCCAACTAGTTTAATTAATTTAATCAAAGTCCATTAAAACTTTAATTATTTAGTATGTTGGACTTGTACTCCTACAAGCCCATTAAACATACTTACCACCAATTTTAATTTAATAATTAGTAAACTCAACTTTGAGTTTAATAAATTAAATCCATTATAAATTCAACTACTTGAATTTTATCACATCCAAAATTTAATATTTAATAAACCCAACTTTTGAGTTTAATAAATTAAATTCTCAAATTTTATAAATTTAACTCCTTTAATTTATTCTCTCTAAAATTAATTATCATAAATTCAACTATTTGAATTTACTATATTATAATGTAAATTCAACATCTTGAATTTATTGTCTCTCAACGGGAACAAACGATCCAGTACTTGTGTGACCCTCAATGGTTCAGGGATACAGCTAGCTGTGGGTTCACAACTCTTTGTGATTCAGAATAATATTTATTCTTGTTCGGGCTTACACTAGTTAGCCCCATTCTTTTCATCAACACCTTGATTAAGAATGTCAGAACTCATTTCTGATTGCACCCATCGGATCATGGTAAAACGTCTAGTAGCATCGCCCCATGATCCCCTAGGTATCACTGATAGTGCCTGCAAGGACTAGTTGATTATGATTAACGTACAGTACGGTCCCTTCATCTCAAATATCCCGATCGAATCTGCAACCATTGGTTCATCGAGGGTTGTATATTAATTCGATAACTATGTGATAACTATAAATTGTGGCATCGCATGTACGGTTGGAGAACTCCTTCTCTAACGTACATCTCATACTCTGGCCAGAGATTCCACGCACTATAATTTCATCAGATCACATAGGATATCAACACCCGCAGGTGAGCGGTGAATCCCCGACTACAATGCACTGGCTCATATATGTGTCGCAGCTGTACCCAACCTCGCCACCTGATGACTCTCCTGGAGCCGGTAAACGAGTCAAAGCACAGCCCTAGCATATAGAGCCTCAGTGTTGTCCCGGGTCGTAAGGACTAATGGTGTACAATCATAACCACGGACTTATCATCTCGATGAATGATAACCACTTGAAAAGTCCGAGGGAGGATTGTTCGTTATAATCATCATATGACTACCCATCTGCATGTTTGGACATCTCCATGCCCTTACCAAGAAACGCAGTACACAACATTACATATGCTAGTCTCGAGCTCAAGCGACCTTTATCCCTGTTTTAGGCGGCTGAATCGACTAGGAACGAATTTAGAATATGCAGTGTTTACAAATAAGTTTCAACATCGAATTACGATCCATTTGTATTAAAGCATAATCAAGGACTTTATCTATGCTGTTTGCATGGGTATACAGATAAAGTATAACAAGACCATAAAAAGTTAAATTATATTAAAATAAAAATTGTTTATTACACTTGAGCCAATAAATTCCTTAGACAACCGTTGGATTGCAGGGCATCTACTCTAACAAGGGTGGCCTGAGAAAATCGAAAGATGGCTCGGGGTGAACTGTCAAGGGTCAAGTTAGGATTTTTAGAATTAAAATAAATCGAAACCCAGCTTGCAGGGGTCGAGTTGTGGTTCACAAGGGCTAAAATAATATCAAAATACTAGGTTTTAAATTTAGGAATTTTATATTATAGTTTGGGATTTTTCGGGATTAAAACGCCTTCAAAACGTCTAATTACGAATTAATTAAAAAGTCTAGTATGTAAGCTAAATAAAATTTTGGGAAATTTAATTTAGGCTTAAATAATTACTTGGGACATGTTAGAGTCAATGAAATTAAGAAAAGTCAAAAATGGGAAGTTTTACGTCTAGGGGTAAAACGGTCTTTTTACTCCTAAAAATTAGAAAACGTCATAGCAGTGCTCTAATTGATGTCTTATGTGTTAATATGATTATTTTAAAGTTCATGGTTATGTATATGTTAAAATGTCATTTTTAAAATGTTTATGGATTTTTATGATTTAACGTGAGCATTTAAAAGACATGTTGCATGCTTGGTTTCAAAATAAAACGATATTATGCATGTTTTTATTAAGTGATGGGAATACGACATGTTGAAGGACGTGAAGGTATTGTGACTAATACGATGACATGTTGGAAATATCGTGAGGGTTATGGTCTCAGTGGGAGCCCGACGATCGTGTTTTCATATATACTAATAAGAATACAAATACGTTGATATGTTGATATGTTGGCCATGGACTCAGTTGACCGGTGAGAGTGTTATTGATGTCTCCGCCGCCCAGTACTGTGGTTTTTATGTAGATGGATCCATCGCCCAATACGATTAAGAATACGAGTCACAATCACTATCTGAATTCAACAAACACGAATATGTTGATATGAATATGAATATGTTGGCAAGAATATGAATACGTTGATATGAATATGAATATGTTGATATGAAAATGTTTATGTTTAAAGTTTATGCATGATCATGAAAATGTTATTTTAAGTACGAATATTTTTCACTGTTGCTTGTGGTTTTATACGTATTATTTGTTATCAAGAATATGATGTGTTGAATCTTTAGACTCACTAGGTGTGTATGATACAGGTGATATTAATAATTATGATATTTGGAGGTCTTGATGGTTGACTTTGCTGGATTGAAGGTGCACAAAACCCAAAGACCAGCGTTTTTATTTTCGGCATTTAAGTTTATGGATTACATTAAAGAATTTACGATTATTTATTTAGGTTTTGAGAGATTTTGAGAGGTTTAGTATGAGCTACACTTTTCAACATTTATTGTTTTTAGGTTTGGTAAAACGATTAACGATTTCATGTTTTGACTATTTCCTTTGGATTTTCAATTACTAGTTGGATGTTTTATTTTAAAATGGTGCAAGGCATTTTCAAAGTATTTATATATGTATATGTAATGGCCGAAATTTTGAGAGCTATAAAAAAAATTCTAGTATTTTTTAAGAAAATGATTAAGCAGACGTTTCACGGAATCACCATGTCTTGTCCCATTTCTCAATTTTTGATCTTCATCTGCAGTGATCCTCCTCTCTAGTGCTTGAGAAATCATGGCAGCTTTGACTACCTTTAGGACTATAATTTCCAAAGCGATGAATTTGTCCAAAACTTATTTCTTTTTCAATCGCTTGGAAAAAACTTCGGTCCTAAATCTCACCGATTCATTGTATGTTTTCAACTTTGATTTAGAAAACTCATTTACCTCTTCCCATATTAAGTCGATGTGAGTCTAAATCGGGTTGGTCGGTCTGGGCTCTTCAATTATCTTTCCCTTACCTTTCGGGTCGATGATGACATGAGAAATACTCAGTCCTGACATTGTTGAATCCATTTTTTCACGTATCACCACTCCCTTGCGTCTGGAAAAAGGTAGTGTAGTTGGGCCGGTGATAGTGATCAGTGGTGCTTTCACTCAAACTTGTTTTTGTTTATCACAAGATTCGGTGATAATCTTCTTTGATGGAGCCATTAGAGGCGGTAACTGACTTTCAGTTGATGATGCAACTGGAACTACCCTGATTGGTATGGAACTGATAGGCTGTTCAGAACCAGTTTTCTTTAATCTCTCAGCTGGGACAGCTTCGACAGCAACAGTTGTTTTGGTACTTTGGGACCTTGACTTCTTTATAATTTTCGAAGATGGACTCTCCTCTACTTCAGTTTGACTGACAATCAGTTTCCTCTTGATTGCCTTTTTCTGAGCCAAGCCCTTGGTCATCTTGACGGATTTGGGAGTTTCCTGCGTCCCAATCTCCTTCTTGACTTTAACAAACTGCTCAGGAGACATGTCTAGCTTGGTTTTTGGTTGCTAAACATTCTTGGCAGTGAAGACCTTGAATTTGGATGACTTTTCAGTAGAGTCATCCACCAAGCCTTCGTTTTTCAAGAGGTAGCTGAGTGGCACAACAAAACCTTTGGACTTTTTGGATGACTGAAACAAGTTCTTGAACATGGTGAAGATGATAGCTGACCAGTTCAGTCTTGTTTCAACCATGATGGCAGTCATCACTTGAAATTTTTCAAGGGTAAGGGTAGCAAATGAGTCTGCCTTGACGAGTACACCCTTGGCCACAATATCAGCCAGTAACTGAATCTCTGGCTTCAGTTCCTTCTTTGGATCAGAAACTTTGATTTTCCGTCTATCATCAGATAGAAGAGTCTGCATCTCCTCAACTTCAGAAGCCTTCACTTCAGAAAACTGAGCTAAGCCATGAGAAGGTAGTTGGAAGAGATTGCTAAAGGAGTCTTCTTCAACGATCAGAAACCGACTGTTGACGGTTGTTCTGATTTTACCGTCAGCAGAAATGAAGCTATTAGCATAAAGATCCTGAATCTCCTTGGGATAAATTTCTTGAGTTGATAATCCCAGAAATTGCTTCATTCCAGCTGCTTCAAGCTTGAGAAAGACATTTCGATCATCTTTGTCCTTAACAGAGAGGACTGAGTTGAAGTCAATAGCCATTGCATAAAGGATGTATGCAGGGATTTGGCTTGCCATTGCTGAAAATTTGGATGTTTGCGAAGAAGAAAACCTCTGTGTGTTTGATTTGCTCTGAGAATGAAATGCTCGTAAATAAACTGAAATGAGGCGGGTTGATTTCTTTTGTTGGTGACTGTTCGAATTTTTGGACATGTGTCAGTCCAAAATGAATTGATGTTAAAACGTGTGTATGTCGATTGTAATCGTGAATAGAAAATTCTTGGACTTTGTGGGACCACGAATTCAATTACTATTCAATGAAAAACATGCATAATTTTAACAGTCCCATCATTGAATATAGAATACTTATCGATTAATTAGTCAACTTATATGATAAGATCAGTTAGGTCAATAACTGATGAATCAGTTGAGAACTGAATCAGTTCAGTTGAGGACCAACTGACTATTGTCTTATCAGTTAACCAATTTATTATCGATATTCCCCCTAAATAGATGCATATAAGTAAAGAGAGTAAGAGAATCTCATCCTCGAAG
The DNA here is from genome assembly GCF_025594145.1 of Primulina tabacum. NCBI lineage: Eukaryota > Viridiplantae > Streptophyta > Magnoliopsida > Lamiales > Gesneriaceae > Primulina > Primulina tabacum. The sequence goes on from NC_134559.1 coordinate 34,771,483, forward strand.
AATTAATTGCATTCGTTTGACAGATGTCTCTTCATCTTTTTTGTTTCTTCAATTAGAGTCTGTCTATAAATAAGATCAACTTCATCAGATACAGAATATTTACGCAAATAATAACAATTAAGCACATATAGATAGATCAAGCAGTTCCAACAATCATAATCCTGCAACAAGACTTCACGCGTGGAGAGTTGGAAGAAAGAAATCGAAGATTTTTTTTTTTGAAAAATTGATGTCCATCTGGATGAAGATACATGTCTTGCAGACCATCCAACAAGATATATTAGTTGCTACTGATAAACAGAGTGCAACTGAAATCAAATATAAGAGACGTCTCGACGTCATTCACACTTCAGACCTTGTAACTGATTAAGGTCTTTATTACTTGATGCTTATCAAGGAACAGATAGTGCTAGGAAGAATTGCTTCCACAACGGACTACTGAAGAATTGCCTGCAGTGAGATGTCTAGTTGGATGTCCCTTTGGCTAGAAGCCATTGAAAGGGAACTGAATCTTGTATTAATAGAAAGATATTATCAATAAGATTTCAATTCTGATTCATTGTTATTTTCTTTCTACACACTAACTGATAACAATTTACTAACTGACACTACAAACAGACATAAGATTATGAAAATAAAATCAAGACAAATCAATTAAACCAAAAATATTTCGAAAGTAAGAAACTTAGTCTAGGGTAATGGTTTGGTGAAGATGTTAGCTGCTTATTGTTCAGCTGATATATACTCCATCCTTATTGCCTTCTTGAGAACATGGTCTCTAATGAAATGATGTCTGAATTCAATGTGTTTCGTTCTGGTGTGAAGTACTGGATTGTATGTAATTGCAATCATGCTTGTATTATCACAGAAAATAGGTGATTCTTCTGCAATGACTCCATAATCTTTCAGTTGTTGCTTCCAGAGCAGTTGAGCGCACCAGCTTCTAGCAGCTAGATATTCTACTTCAGTTGTGGAAGTTGCTATGGATGTTTGCTTCTTGCTGAACCATGAAATCAGTCTGTCTTCTAGAAACTGACATGACCCACTGGTGCTTTTTCGATAAAGCTTGCATCCTGCATAATCTGTATCTGAATAGCCAACTAAATTGAAAGATGAGTCTTTAGCATACCATAAGCCCATATTTTGGGTGCCTTTAAGATATTTCAATATGCGTTCAGCAGCTGAGAAATGCGATTGCTTAGGATCTGCCTGAAATCTAGCACACATGCAAACAGAAAATACAATATCAGGATGACAAGCAATTAGGTATAATAAAGAAGCTATTAAAAGTCTGTAGAGTACCATCTCCGCGGATATTCTCCCTTCATCTTTGTCTAATTTAATCGATGAGCTCATGGGAGTATTTGCAGCTGAACATGTCTCCATGCCAAATTTCTTAAGCAGTTCCTTCGTGTATTTAGTTTGACTGCTAAAAGTACCAGTTTTCAGTTGCTTCACTTTCAGACCAAAAAAGAACGTCAGTTCACCCATCACACTCATCTCAAATTTTTCCTACATTAACTTGGCAAATTTCTCACGTAATTTTTGGTTCGCTGACCAAAAATTAATATCAACATATATTTGCACAAGTAAAATATGATCATTCTTTGAAAATTTAAACAAAGTCTTATCAACTGATCCAACAGTAAAATCATGATCAGTTAGAAATTTTGAAAGTTTTTCATACTAAGCTCTTGGAGCTTGTTTAAGATCATACAAAGCTTTGCTCAAGTAATAAACATGATCAAGAAGAGAATGATTAACAAAACCCGGTGGTTGTTCAACATATATTTTTTCCTGTAGCTGACCATTCAGGAATGCACTCTTGACATCCATTTGGTAGACTTTGAAGTCTTTGAATGAGGCATAAGCAAGGAACATTCTAATTGCTTCCAATCTTGCAACTGGTGCATATGTCTCATCATAATCAATTCCTTCTTCTTGCCTATATCTTTGTGCTACAAGTCTCGCTTTATTGCGCACAACTCAACCTTCTTCGTTCAGTTTGTTCGTATAGACCCACTTAGTACCTATAATGGTTTGAGAAACTGGTCTTGGAAATAAATTTCAAACTTTGCTATGGGTAAATGATTTATCTCTTCTTGCATAGCATTTATTCAGTTAGGATCAGCAAGAGCTTCATCAATTTTGTTTGATTCTAGTTGGGAAACGAAATATGAATGAATAAATAAATTAATCATTTGATTCCGAGTTCATACCAGATCAGATGGATTACATATTATCAATTCTGGTGGATGTGATTTCTTCCATTTGTATTCCGCATTGGTTAGATTGATGTCAGCAATTGTTTCAGTTGGTAACTGAATGTTCTCTTCTGTTCCATTTGCTGCTGCCTTAGTTGGTATTTGATTGTCATCGTTTTGTTCCACCGACTGATTATTAGGAACATTTTCTTGTTCAACTAATTGATCCAGCATTTCTAGTTCTAGTGTTTGAAGGAGATTTCGATTGATATGAGCTTCTTCTTTACTATCATCCTCCAAACTTATATCTGTAAAGCAATCAGCTAGCTCAACTGAATCATTCTAACTGACCTATCATTTGCTGTGTTCCAAATTATTTTTCCCGGCTTGTGTGTGTTAGGTGTGTGATACGTGGATGAAACAGTATGATTTTTAGCCTTTTTCAACTTCTTGTTTACCCGATATCTCTGTTGAACTGGCTTACAGTTGTAATAATTGTAATAGCATCCTTAGAGTTTTGATTCTTGTAGCTGAACCTTTTAGGTGACCAGCTCTTTGAATCAGTTGAGCTCTTCGGGCTATAACCAATTCCAAATTGTTTAGCTTTGTTCATATTTTCAATCGGTTGAACAATATGTTTACTTGGTTCAAAGATTTCATGTGCCACAGTTGATTTCACTAAAGTAATGTGCTTTCCTTTGTGCTCTTTCAACTTGGGCATCACTTACAGAGGTTTCTTCAATTCTATTGAAGCCTAAACCAGTTCTATCTGATGACTTATTCCAAGTTTGAATCAGATCAGTTTGTTTTGAAATTTCATTTTTCAACTGATGAATCAAGGATTGGCTCTCGATCATGTCAGCCTTTTGCTTTGCAATCTCCCTTTTTAGACTCAACAATTCAACTGACTCATCAGTTTCATTTTTGTTGTCTATGGGATCAGTTTGCTCAGCTTTGATTTTTCAAATTAGCGAGCATGTTTGTGATACTCATTTACCATGTCATGCAAAGTGTCAATGAGTTCTTCTCGTATAAAATCAATAGAGCTGAAGTCAAATACATGTTCACTTGTAGACTCCAGTTCTGCCTCATTTGCTATTAAGCATTTGAATTCTTCTTCATCATCACTAGAGCTGACTGAGCTTTCTGAATCTGACTTTTTACTGTAAGTCTCTGCCCATTTAGATTTGCTCTCTTCAGCTATTAGTACTTCATGTTTCTTCTTGAATGATCTTTTAGCATTCCTATCTTTTATCTTGTATCCAACTGATTTCTTGCCTTTATCAGTTAAATGTCTGTTGTCCTTCTTTGGTTTTGGACAGTCAGCAATGAAATGACCTTGCTTTCCATATTTGTAGCAAGAATTTGGTTCTGCCTTAGAATTGATCTTCTGATAGTTTTGTTGGTAAGAACCTGGATTTCTCCTCATGAACTTTTTAAACTTTTTCATAAATAATGATATTGCGTCATTACTTAACTGATCTGCAGTTTTCTCAGTTGAACCAAATGGTTCCAGCATTAAGTGTCATTGTAGCTGCTTGTGTTGAAAGTTCTCCTTCTCTTGTTTGCAACTCAAACTCATAAGATATTAGATCAAAAAATAAATCGTGTAGTTCGACCTTATTCAGGTCCTTTGATTCTCTTATGGCCATGGTCTTAACATTCCACTCTTTGGGAAGACCTCGGACCACCTTCAACGCGACTTCTTTGTCTGAATACACTTCCTAAGTGCATTCAGTTCATTTGTGATGCTGCTGACTCTCTCATCATATTTGTTCATAGATTCTCCAGTCTTCATTTTAATATTGTCGAATTTCTGAACAACAACTGAGAGTTTTTTTTCTTTAGTCTGTTCATTGCCCTCGCACATCTAAATTAATTTCTCTCATAATTCTTTTGCTGTTTTTAGAGCTTGATCTTACTGAATGTAACCTTATCCAAGGTTTTATACAAAATATCTTTAGCCACATTATCTAAATTGGCTTTCTTCTTATCTTCATTTGTCCATTCTTCACGTGCAGGTTTCTCGATGCGATGAGGAGCACCATCAGTTATGGCAACTGTTGTATTTCCTTTTAGTATTTTCATTGGTCCATCGGTTATGGCGTACCACATATCATCATCTTGTGCAGCTAGATGAGCCTGCATTCTTATCTTCCAATCATCAAAATCTTCTATGGAGAACATTGGAATTTAATTGAAAGAAGACACGGTATTTAGATGTAAAGATGGAAATATTCAGGAACAAGATTCAACTGCTCTGATACCACTTGTTAGGATTGGTTGGGAGTGAAAAATTGTTTAGAATGGGGGGTTGAATAAAAAATTGACAGTTTTCACAACTTATTCAAATAATGAATCAGTTTAGTGATAAATTGAATTCAAGAATTGTAACGTACCGTATTTTTAAACATACTTAAAATTTGATGAAAATAAATTTTTTTCTTAAATAAGTAATCATCTTTCAAAATGCCATACAAATAAAATGTTTGACAAAATATTTGGAATGTAAACAAGCTTACAACAAATACTTGTTTAAAAATCATAAAGTAATTCGTTAAAATTAGAGCATGAGTTCATAATGCTTAAAAATTTTCTTGAAATTTAAGCGGTCCTCGGGTTAGTCCACCACATAGTTCGAGCCAATTCACTGATCCCCACCTCTCGTCTCCTCATACTCGTCCTCACTTGCATTAATCAAGTCTAGTGAGTCTAAAGACTCAACATGTATAAACTGAGAATATCAAGTAACATATATTAAAACAAATTGCATTTTAAAGTGGCATATACGTAACTTAACTTTGAACACACTTACATAAACATAGACGTGCCATTGATTCAAAAATATTTTTATAAACGTACTTGCATCATACATATTTAAACATGCATATCATATCATTTTGCGTAGAGATATGTTTCAAAGCAAGTGACCCATAACATAGTGCGCCTGATCAGACTAAACTACAGTACTGGGCTGGTAGGGATGTCCACTACCACATACATAAGATCCCCGATCATATTTTACCGGGTGGATTTGTCCCTGGTCATACTTTAACGCTTTCAAATCCTGATCAAAACACGGTCATACTTTACCGGGGTTGAGAGGTCTCCAGACACGTTCTCCGGCTTCCAAACCCGTTAATATTTGGTCACAAGACAATTCGCATACCTAAAAAACATAAAAAAATTTCTTTTTGCACGTCGAACATACTTACATAGCGTTGAGGGCGTCGTTGGAATGCTCTGGACATGCTACTCTAACCACAACAGCAAAGATTTAGGAGATTCCAACGAAGCCTGCAACCAAAACTTGAGAAATCATGAAGAACATGCACAAATTTTCACAACTTGAGCTGTTTTATGATATAAATCATATCTCTCTCATTTCGTATCAGAAAATTACGAATTTACTATCGATAGAAGTTACACAGAGTGCTACAAATCAAATGTTGAAAACATTTTCAGAATACGAACTTATAAGTCGCAGAATTCGAAATAACAGAGGGTGACGGGCTTTAGAACACAGAATTTTCACAGCTTGTGTGGTTTTACAATAAAAATCATATCTCCATTTTGTTGCAGAATTCGAAATAACAGAGGGTGATGAGTTTTGTAACACAGAAATTTCACAGCTTATGCGGTTTTACGATAAAAATCATATCTCCCTCGTTCATTATTAGAAAATCACGAATTTGATATAAAATCAAAGATATCAAAAATTAATACGTTTTATATGTTAAAAGTTTTTCCAGAAAACCGATCGAAAATTTTCAGGATTCGATATGACAACAGATTCGGTTTTTGATATCTAAAAATTGTTCCAAAATCGTTCCAAGCATTATTGCTCAAACTTTGCATAACATATACGGATTTTTACACAAAATATGCATCAAAATAATTACTATGACAAGATCGATGCGGAAAAATGAAAGATTATACATGCCTTTGATGCGAGGCTCGATCCGGGACGACTTGTGGCATGATTTTTGTTCGAAAAACCAAAAAAATCTTCAGAAATTTGGCAAGGGGAAAGTGTGGCTGCTGCTGAATTCTATGAATCTTAGTTTTCTCAACTTGAACGTGTATGTGTGTGTAAATATATGTGTGTGTGTGGTGAGTTTAAAATGTTAATTAGGGGGTTAATTATTTAAATAATAATACTAATAACTAATTAATATGCTAAATAAAATCCTAATCCCCCAGAAATTACTATCACCCCTTTTTTTAATTATAAAATACACTTGGTCAAATTTTCAAGATTTAAAATCCCCAACTATTCAAATTAGTATTTTTGAAAAGTTTAAAATCTCAAAATCACCTAATAAATTAAATTAGACTTTGAAATCCTAAATCTTTCATAAATCATTTAGAATATCAATTTTATTGACTTGAAATAAAATACCACATTTTCATAAGTCACCTAAATCGTCACCGGTCTCTTTTCCCGATCTCGCATCGAATATTCGTCTGAAACATATAATTTAAGAAAATATTTTAACGTGCATCAAATAAACATGTAATAATTTAAAATAATGCAAAATCATAAATCATATATCGTTAAAAATCATTTTAAAATTAAATAAGTAATTTAACAATTTAAATAAATGCATGGATTTCCCAACTTCGCATGGGGTGGTCAAAACAGCAAGAATCGGCCACTGGAGGATAACAATATGGTAAGCAACCGATGTATAGACTTGAGTTTAAGAATGAGAAGTCTACTTTGGAGCAAATTATGTCTAAATTTATCTCATCCACCGAAACTAGACTACAAAACAATGATGCATCGATAAATGGGTTACAAAATCATATATGATAGTTAGCTAAGATGATTGCTGGTAGAGATCCAGGCACCTTGCCAAGCAACACCGAGATTAATCCTAAAGAGAAAGTGAATGCCATTGAGTTAAGGAGTGGGAGAAATTTAGAATCAGAGGAGGACACAAGCAAGAGGAACAGGTCGAAACACCCAAGGGTAAGTCTTCTAACTCTACACCTGCACTCACTACACAATTTAGAATAGTTATTCCTCCGCCTTTTCCGGCAGCATTGAAAAAGCTAAAATTGATGCGCAATTCGGTAAGTTCCTTGAAGTATTTAAGAAATTACACATTAATATTTATTTTACTTATTCTTTGATGCAAATGCCTAGTTATGCTAATTTTTTGAAGGACATCTTAGCAAATAAAAGGAAGTTGAAATACCATATGATGGTAAACTTAACTGAAAACTGCTCTGCAATGGAGCAAAACAAGATCCCATCAATACTCAAGGATCCAGGGAGTTTTTCTATTCTTTGCATGATTGATGATGTTGTTTTTCATAAATATTTGTGTGATCTTGGTGCAAGTATTAACCTTATGCCTTTTTTTATATGTAGGTAACTTGGATTGGAGAGCCTAAGCTAACGAGGATGTCTTTATAATTAGCAGACAGATCTGTCAAATATCCACGAGGAGTCATAGAGGATGTATTAGTAAAAGTGGGAAGTCTATATTTCCTAAAAAACATTTGTGGTGCTTGACATGGAAGAGGATAGAGATATGCCTTTGATTTTAGGGAGACTGTTCCTAGCAACGGCATGGCCATGATTGATGTGCAAGAAGGGAAGTTGAGATTGAGTGTGAGAGAGGAGGAAATCAATTTTAATGTTTTCAAGGCTCTTAAGCACACAGTGTACACTAATGATTGTTTTATAGTTGATTCTTTGGATTCACTTGTGTGTCATTTTGTGCAGGATGCTATGAAAGATCCATTGGAAGCCACTCTCACCACTGAATTGAATGAGGATGAACTTGATGAAGAAAAATATGAAAGAGTGGCATAGTTTAACGCCAACCATCCATGGAAGAAACCAGTAAGGATGAAATTGGAGGATTTGGGAGATCAAAGAGACTTGACCACTTAGAATTCAAGCATTGAGGAATCGCCGAAACGTTAGCTCAAATCACTGCCTCCGCACCTTAAGTACGTGTACTTAGAGCGTACAAAGATAGAACCCAAAAAGTACATCACGCCGAGAGAATTCAAAGAAGGTGAAGCGGTGCTGCTGTACAACTCCAAGTTGAGCCTGTTTCCTGGCAAACTAAAATCAAGGTGGACTGGCCCATACATGATTACCAGGGCGTTCCTCTCGGGAGGCATGACTTTGACAGATGAGAGGAATGAGCCGTTCACAGTCAATGCTCAACGATTGAAGCACTATTTGGGTAGTACAACGGAGCAACAAATTGGAGTCGCTCGATTCCAAAACCACCCGAATTGAGGGAAACCTACAGTCTAGCTCTTGACTATAAGTTGAGAACTAATTTCTTTCCCTTCCTAATCATTTTTTTTTATTTTTCCATTTAGTGAGTAGAGTTTTTGAGATAGACTTTTGTTTTTAGTTTATTATTCCTCCGCTGCAATTTCAGTATGGCTATCAACAACACGTGGATGCACCTGGGATACCACCGCCGGAACACGATGAGGACGAGCATTGATTAGGGAGTTCACTATTTCCCCTTCTTTTCATTTTTATTTTCTGCTTCATTATGTTTTTTGTTATCATTATTATTTCAATCTGTCATTTATATTGAATTTGTTTCTGTGTTATGCATCCATGTGTCGTTTATGTGTTTTAGTATTTTGTGCAAGGGGAACATTGCACACACTTAGTGTGAGGGGGTCGAGGGTCGTTTGTGTATTGTATGTGTTGTCAATTTTTAGTAAAACAAGTAGGTTGGTAGCTGATGATGATTTTGGGCTTGATGAATGACATGTTTCTTAGTCTTGTCACTCGTTATTAATACCCCATCTAGTAAAAGCGTGCACTTTGGCTTGAACACTAGAATATTTTTATGCACAAATAGTGGGTTTTGGTAGTTGTATGAATGATAGTCGAGTTTAAAAATTTGTGGGGGAAACTGGAGAAACATGAGGTGCGAGTATAACTTGAATGAATGTCTGTGGAAAGGAGTAACTGACCAGTAGCATGAACCCGAGTAGAAAACCTTAGTAAACTTGGAATAACCTTCTTCCCAATCGTGCATAGAACCTGAAAATTCGTCCCTAGGCCAAATAAATGAACATGCCTTATATTCAGAGGCTGGGGAGTACACATGAGAAAATTATGCACTTATTCAATAAAAAAAATGTGAAAAACAAAAGGGGATGTCAGGTGTGGGGTAGCCAAAAAGGTATGAAATCCTATCCCGAGGCAGAAAAGATTGAGATGTACGTCGTTGAGGAATGTCGGATGAAAATTCTGAAAAGTGCATAATGAAAATGATCGGTGTACTCCCAATCCTTTTGGACCACTTGAGCACATGTTGAAATTAACCCCCCTAAATTTCGTTTTGAAACCATGAAATTCTACAATTTGTGTTCACTTGTCGGTCACGACTAGAAACGGAGCTCGGGAGAGTGAAAACTTGCGTTTAATTGTTGATTTGGCGACTCACATGATTTTCGAGTAAAACTATCTGAAGCACAAACTAGTAGAACTCACAACATACAGAAACACATTTTCGATTCAAAATAAAATGCTATGTGGTGCTGTAAAAAGGGTGTTAATGGATGTTGTAATGTGACTAAAGAGGTGTATTTCAAAAACCCATACCAATTTGTTGTTCCGCCATCAATTTGGTTGTTTTAGTACTTTTATTTGATGTCTTATTTTGTGTCTTAGTTGTAGTCTATGACCTATTTGGCTTGAGGGCAATCAAAAGGTCAGTGTGAGGGGGTTGATAATTGGTGTTTTTACGTGTTTTATTGCATAAGTTTTTTGTGTGTTTGCATTATGTGTGCGTGCATTTCATATACATCTTGTTGGTTTTAGAATTAGAATATGCATGTGATCGTGTCTAACTTGTAACTGATGAATTTGCAGGTTAAATGACCGGAGAACTGAAATCCGGACAGAAATCTGCAAGCCACAAGAAACTGGAGATTACTTGGCAGAAAGATCTGCGCTCGGGTAGCAAAATCTTACTGCTCAAGCGCGAGGAGGGATTCCCAGACAGAGGAGTTGGTGCCCGGACGGTAGAATCTTACCGCTCGGGCACGAGATTTTCCTTTCAAAAACTGAATTACAGAAGACTCAGCTCATGGACGGTAGATTATTACCGCTCGAGCGCGAGTGCAGGACCTTAGAAGCAGAATTATAGAATAGTCGATGCTCGAGCGGTAGAATCTTACCGCCCAAGCGGTACTAAATTTGGAAAAAAATATTGAAGATGATTTCTTGCCTTCCAAGGGTATGTTTCCAAGTGTGGTTGTGCAAAGCAAACCTATGGACGAAAATTCAAAGATTTTTTCAGCAGGCACAAAGTTGGGAAAAGAGAAAAGGCTTGGAGAAAGCTTGGAGTTGAAGATTTCAAGATTTTCGGGCAACGTTCTTCGCGTTTTCGTCACGTCTAGTATTTCTAATTAAATTCTTCTTGTTTTAATATTGTTTTTCTTAATTTGATCATGAATTCAAGTAGCTACTTTCGTTATTAGTTGGGATTTAAGGGGATCCTACCCTTAAAATGAGTTTAGTTAATTAATCTATCAAATTTTGATTTATTTTTTATTGTGCTATTATTTTCATTGCGTTGTGGAAGCGTAGCTAACATTAATAACGATTTCATATTGCGAGTGAGTTCGAGAGAATAGCCCTTGATATGAACGAGTAGCATAATCCGTGGATTTACAATTTACATAGAAAGATGAAGTCGGATACACGTCAATAATCATAGTCTGGTAGGTCAAAAGCTAGGGGATTTCATAGAACGACATGAAATTCACCTTTGATAAATAATGAAAGAGATTTAATTACTTCACTGCATTGAATTATTTTGGAATAGCTTGAGAGGGCGTGTTCAATTGGATAGGAAATCCCGTCGAAAGCGTAGATTATTGTCGAACGAATTAAGTAAATTAGCGCACGGCAGATGAACCGAGATTCCCAACAAATTCATTTCTCATTGAATCTTAAATCAATCATTTTAGCTTTTTTTTTTTATCATTTAATTTTTGAATCATTTTGTTAAGCCTATTTAATCATCGTAGTAGTAAACAATCATCCAATTATCATTGCTAAAGGCTTAACAACTCAGAATAACAATTGCGAAGCACAGTCTCTAGAGTAACGATACTCGTACTCTCGTACACTATATTATTACTTGACATCGTGCACTTGCGATTATTTCGAGCTTGAATATTATTAATTTTTACTGAGGATTTTATAGTACAAGTTTTGCTCGATCATCTTGTTGCCTGCTACCATGATTATATATAGATTGATCAATCTAACAACAGCTGATACTAAAGTCACAACTAATTATCTGAATTCAATAAAGAAAAATTTATACGTTTACGATGACATGATATGAATGCGTTTATGTTAATGTTCATGTTTTTTAAGATCATGAAAGTTATTTTAATTGCAATATTTTTCACTATTGCATGATATGTATTCATACTTTTTTAAAACGGTTCACGTGTGTTGAATCTCTAGACTCACTAGCTGTGATTGATGCAGTGATCATGTTGATGAGGAGATTGGAGGTGCTGAGGACTGAGTGGACTGACCTGGGGTGCAAGGAAAACCCGAGGACCTCGTATTTTTCCGCATTACATGAGTTTAAGAGGACATGTTTAAACAATTTAAAAAGGTTGATGATTTTACTGTGTTGAGGGTTTTTTTTGAAAATTTTATTATGTTTGGTATTTCACTTTTAACAGTAAAAGTTTCAGTCGTTTACACTTTTAAGGTTTTTAACTGCAGCTATTTTATTCAGTAGTTGGATTGTTTTGTAAAATGCATGGTTCAAAATTTATACGTATTTTTGTGTATAGATATTCGACCGAGACTGTTAGAGTAGGTGCCCGTCGAGCCAAGTGTTGGCCGAGTGTTCACAATGAAACTCTATGTATAAGCAATCTTTATTTTAATAATATTTGAAATTATTGTTTTGGCAAATCTTTATCTGTATACCCATGCTAGTTGCATAGATAAAGCCCTTGAATATACAAATAGTAGAAAGAATATGAGATGCTCATATGATGAGTATCATGAAACTCATATTTGGAATACTGTATATTCTAAACAGTTCCTAGTCGATTCAACCGCCGGTAAGAAGGATATAGGCCGCTAGAGTTCGAGACTAGTATCTGCAATGTGAGCACCATGTTTCATTGGTAGGGGACATTGTGATGTCCGAGCATGCAGATAGGTGCTCCTGGTAGAGTGCACTGAACAACCCTCCATAAAGGACTTTCCAAGTGGTTCTCATTTATCGAGTGGAAAAGTCCTGGTTTATGGTTGTACACCATTAGTCCTTATGACCCGGGACAACATTGAGACTCTATGTGCTAGAATTACACTTTGACTTGTTTACCGACTCTGATGGGTCATCAGGTGGCAAGGTTGGGTGTTCTGTCGAAACATATAGGAGTCGATGCATTGTATTCGGGGATTCACCGCTTACCTTCGGGTATGGATATCATATGTGTTATCATGTGTATGTAGGTTGAAATCTCTGATCAGAGTATGGTGGTAATTATGAAAGGGGTTTCATAGATTACACCATCGATGCAACTACGACATGACACATAGTATCGATTCATTGACAACTCTCGATAAACCAATGGTTGTTGAATCGGTCGGGATATATGAGTTGAAGAGACCGTACTGTACGCTAACCATAATTGAATGGTTCTTGCAGGCACTATCATTTGATACCTAGGGAATCATGTAAGCGATGCTGCTAGGCATTTAACATGATTGGTTGGGTACTATCAGACTTGAGTTCTGACGTTCTTGTTATCAAAGTGTTGATAAGTAAGAATGGAGCAATTGGGGTATGCTCAAATAAGGACATGTTTAGTCCGAATCACATGGAGATGTGAACCCACGGCTAGTTGTATCAATAAACCATTGAGGGCCACAGAAGTACTAGCTTTCTAGATCCCGTTGAGAAGAGAAATAGTTCAATGTGTTGAACGGCTTATAAAGGAGTTTATAAGCGTAAGAAAAAAATTAGAAGTATGACTTCTATAAAGGAGAAAATAGTTCAATATGTTGAACGACTTATAAATGAGTTTATAAGCGTAAAGAAAAATAGAAGTATGACTTCTATGAGAGAAATGTAAATTTTAATTTATGGAAGTGTTCCTAAATTAAAAGTTGGCCAAGTGAATAATGTATTTGAAAATTGTGATTTTCATAAACATTATTATGGACTAAATTAAATTAATTCAAATGTTGAATTAATTAAACACTAGTGGACCTAGTAGAGTCCAAATAATTAAATTAATTCAAGTGTTGAATTAATTAAATCATATTAAGTCTTGTAGAGCTCAATTTAAATAAATTATTTAACTAGTGGACTTGAGTAAATTAAAGTAAATTTTAATTAATCTCAAAAATGTTTGAGATAATTAAATTAAGTCCATGGGTTTTTAATTTGTTAAAAACCATATAATATATGCATGAATGGGAGGTGAAGAGTTGGAGACTACTTTTTGGGTTACCAAGGCTTGGCATGCAAAAGTTGGTCTCTACTTTTTCACAAACCAAGACAACTCATTCACTCCTCCCTCCCCACAAGCATGGCCGAAATTTGTGGGATTTTCTCTCCAAGTTTTTCCTCTTCTTTTCTTCTTCAAGTGTTGAGGAAAGAAAATTCTTCTCTTTGAAAAATCCTCTTAGTTTTCTAGTGCAAATTAAGAGGGGATTTACCTAGTTGGTGGTGGGCCTAATTTTGGAGGTTGGAAGCTTGAAGATTTTTCATCCATTCAAGAGCCAAGTTGTTTACAACTTGGTTGGTGCCATCATCAATCTCTTGAGATTGATAGGTATATCTCTCTAAACACACTATGAATGTCATTTTTGTGTTTTATTATATTTGCTACACACTATAAGGGGTGGCCGAAAATTTCTTGTAAAAATTCGATTTTTAAACTTCCGTTGCGCTTCCGGTCACCATAACCGATCTCCTTTCAAGTGGTATCCAAGCTATGGTTACGATTTTGTGTAGCAATTACAAGATATTATGTTGAGATCGATTTCTAACCGCATGAGTGTATTTTTGCAACCAAAAACCGAGGCTTATTGTGGGGAACTTCGGGCAGCAACATGCTGCCCGAGGGGCTGCCCATTTCGGGCAGCTAGGGCAGCCCCTCGGGCTGCCCGAACAGCCCCATTAAAAAAATTAAAAAAAAAAATTTTTGCCGGAATCCGGCGACGGCGATGACGACTAGGGTTTCCAAAAGTATTTAGGATTATCAAAGTGTCATGGGCCTTGAGTTGTTGGGCCATTGGATGGCTAACATATTTGCAAATTTTAAATGGGCCAAAATGTTTTTGGTGAAAAATAAGTTTTTAAGCCCTTAAGTTTAAAATTACAAAAGTTGCAAATTTTTCTCATAAAATAGATAATTGAAGTTGGACTTTAATTATTTATAGTAAATTGTGATTTATAAGAAATTCGGTTATAAATAAATTAATTGGAAAGTAGACAAAGGTGTTTGTATACTTTGTTAATTTAGTTTATAATCGTGGCGGTTAGTGATTGGATCAAGATACATAATATTGGATCAATTAATTATTGTGATAATTAATTGATAGTGTATGATATGTGATATTGTGCATGAAGGATAATCAAAAGCCCAAGCCCAATTTGCTAGGTGTATGCTAGGATATTTTGTGTTGAATGATTGTAATATTTATCAAATTTAAATTGGGCTTGGTTTATGGCCCGTTCCCACCCCATGAGATGTATCGCTATTTGCCATGGATATTTATTTGTAAATATTAGTATAGTGGATGATCAAGATTGGAAGATGGTGGCCATGATGATTATGAAGATCGAAGACATGTAAATATTGGAAGCTTATGTAATAGTTGCATTTGCATCCCGTGCATTTCCCTAGGATTGGACCTAGGCCCATGTTTAGCTCACACGGTCCGTTAGTATTGGGGCGATTGATCATCCTTGTTTTGTTTACTGTTTATAATATATGCATGATATGTTATAAATAATGAGTATGTGCGTTATTATTATGATAATAACAAAGTTGCATGAATCCGGCAAACATACGATCAAACATGGCGAGCTTTTAAATAAAATTAATGATGAGACCTTTCAAAATTAAAAACTCTCATTTTGAATAAGATTCAAAATTAATATCAAGCCCGAAAAGGGGAATTATAAATTTGTTTATAATTTTCTTGTCTTCCATCGACAATGGGTGCATGATGAACGCTACCCGTACTCGGGGCTCGGCTCATATTATTGGGAGAGTTCTGGGTGCCGGAAAGTTGTGACATCCACTGACATGGTGATGTGAACTACGTGGAACTCCCATGATTTCGGCTCATATTATTTGGGGAACTCATGGCGACCGTCCATTAAGGTTCAACATCGATGGGTAAGGCTTGACATGTGAAGATGAACGATGTCATATTATTGGGTCCTAATCAAACGTGAGACAAAAGTTTACGTAGAGGGTTGCATTGTGATGCAATTTGGAAACTACCTTTTAGGAATTGTGATTGGCTTATATTATTCGGGATCATAATTCGCTAATTGGACCTTACGTACCTACTGAGGAAAGGAGTTTTCCGTTTTCACTAGAGGGTAGTGAAAGATGTCAAAACAGTGGGAGCAAATATTTATGAAGTAAAAGTCCAAACTTCATATCTTACTAAATATTTTAAAATAGTCATCAACATTTATTTGTTTTTACTTTTCAGTACAAATTGACAATGTCTTCGATTCGCAATCCGATATCCGTAATACTCGACAAACACATATTAACTGGACCTAATTACCTCACTTGGCTAAGAAACCTAAAAATCGTCTTGAATTCGGAAAGGGTAGCATATACACTGAATGAGTCGCCCCCTGTTGAGGCTCCGACTGACTGAACTCCTGAGGAATTGCAGGCTTACAAGGAATGGTGTGACCATGACTTGATAGCCAGGTGTTATATGCTGACTTCTATGAATGATGAGCTGCAGAGGCGTTTTGAGGATGCAAAGAGTGCTGCTGACATTCATTTGCATCTCAAGGAGCTCTTTGGTGAGCAAACACGGCCTCTTAGGCATGCTACCGTCAAGGAGCTGATCACTTTGCGCATGCAAGATGGGGCCTCGGTCCATGAGCATGGCCTGAAGTCGATTGGGCTCGTGGACAAGCTCGTTAGCATGGATCTGATCTTGCCTTCGGAGTTGACCACCGACGTGTTGCTGTTATCATTGCCTAGCTCATTTGATCCTTTTATGGTGAACTTCAACATGAACAAGATGGAGCCGACCCTTGAGGAGTTGGTGAATATGCTTGTTACATTTGAATCAACCATCAAGAAAGAGAATTTGGTTCTTTATGTGGGTTCTTCATCTGGTACGAAGATTGATCCACATGGGAATGGAAAGAAGCGTTCTTTCCAACGTCCCAAGAAGAACGTGCCCTTGATGAGGCAATCTCCGAATCCCGTTGAGGCAGCCAGACCAGTTAAGACTGACAAGACTGATGATGTATGTCATCACTGCAAGAAGCCTGGACATTGGAGGCGTAACTGCAGGGAATATCTTGCCCAGAAGAGTTCTGGAAATGGTATGTTCTAAATTGAAGTAAACATTTCAATTAACTCTACTTCTTGGGTATTAGATACCGGTTATGGTTCACATCTCTGTAATGATTTACAGGTGATGGGAAGAAGTAGGAAGCTTAAGGAAGGTGTGACCTTCTAGAGGATGAGCAATGGAGCAAGAGTTGCTGCCAAAGCTATTGGAGATGTTTACTTGCTTATGAACAATTATTTTAAGTTAATTTTAAGAGATGTTTTGTTTGTACCGGATTTGGTAAAAAAAATTGTTTCCATTTCTATGTTGATAAAGATGGATATTCTTGTTTATTTAGCAAATGTGTTTGCAACATTTACAAGAATGAATGTTTGATTGGTACTAGAGAACTTGAAAACGATCTCTATAACTTAAAATTGAAAGATATTCCATTAAATGTCCATTCAAAGGTAGACACCATATGAGATATGGATGGGTAAGCCATCCAAATATTCTTGTCTTAGAATATGGGGGTGCCCTGCTTATGTGAAGCACGTAGTGGGAGATAAATTGGATAGTCGATCCATTTTATGTTACTTTGTGGGATATCCAAAGAATTCGGTTGGATACTACTTCTATCATCCTAAAGAAACAAAGGTGTTTGTTTCTAGGATTGCAACCTTTTTGGAAAAGGAATTTCTATTGGATAGGAAAAGGGGAGATGATAGAACTCGAAAACGTTCGAGAGACACCCACAGTTATAGAACCCACACCCGAAGAGCCAAGAGAGGAGATACAAGCTCCTAGAAGATCCGAGAGAGTCTCGAGACCACCTATGAGGTATGGTCTGCTTCTTGAAGAGGGCCATGATGAGCCTATCCATGGATGTGATCCAAGGACCTTCAAGGAAGCGTTATATGATGCCGATTCATCCAAATGGCTTGAAGCTATGGAATCTGAGATGAATTCCATGCATTCGAACCAAGTGTGGAATCTCGTGGATCCACCTGAGGGAATTATTCCCATAGGGTGTAAATGGATTTACAAGAGGAAACTTGGGGCGGATGGGAAGGTATTGACCTTCAAGGCGCGATTGGTGGCAAAAGGATATACTCAAAGACAAGGAGTTGACTTTGAGGAAACCTTTTCTCCAGTTGCAATGTTCAAGTCCATAAGGATTTTGCTAGCCATAGCTGCATGGTATGACTATGAGATATGGCAGATGGATGTTAAGACATCCTTTCTTAATGGGGATATTAAGGAAGAGATTTACATGTCTCAACCCGAAGGGTTTACATCTATCGGAAGTGAGCATATGGTATGCAAACTTCAAAGATCTATTTATGGTCTAAAACATGCATCTAGGAGTTGGAACCTCAGATTCGACAGTACAATCAAATAGTTTGGTTTTGATAAGAATCATGAGGAACCCTGTGTATAAGAAGGTCAGTGGGAGTGTAGTGACATTCCTGGTGTTTTATGTTGATGACATTCTAATCATTGGGAATGATGTAGGAATGTTTCAATCAACTAAGATATGGTTAGCGAGTAAGTTCTCGATACAGGACTTGGGTGAAGCATCTTTTGTATTGGGAATACAGATCTATAGAGATAGATCAAGAAGATTGCTTGGTCTCACCCAGTCCACATACATTGATACCATCGTGAAGCAGTTCTCGATGGATGAGTCCAAGAGAGGACATCTACCAATGTGTCATGGCGTGTCCCTATCCAAGTCTATGTCTCCCAAGACCAATGCAGAGATAGCGGCGATGACAAGCATTCCTTATGCATCTGCGATTGGTAGCATCATGTATGGGATGATATCTACACGTCCTGACGTGGCTTTCGAACTAAGTGTAGTGAGTAGATATCAATCGAACCCTGGTCTTCCACACTGGAAAGCTGTGAAAGACATCCTCAAGTAGTTGAGAAGGACCAATAAATTGTTCTTGGTCTATGGGGTGGAGAACTGAAATTGGAAGGCTATACCGGCTCTAACTTCCAAAGCGATATCGATGACTCGAAGTCAACCTCTGGGTTTGTATTCATGCTCAATGGTGCTGCTGTCTCTTGGAAGAGTTCCAAGCAAGACAATACTGCGGATTCCAGCACAGAGGCCGAATACATTGCTACATCAGACGCAGCAAGGGAGGCTGTTTGGATAAGGAATTTCGTCTAAGAGTTGGACGTCATTCCTAATGGAGTTGCTCCTCACCCGGTGTTGTGTGACAACACGGGAGCTTTAGCTCAAGCAAAGGAGCCAAGGTCTCATCAGAAGTCCAAACATGTATTGAGAAAGTATCACATCCTCGGAGAAATTGTGGAAAGAGGAAGAAGTGTCTTTTGACATAGTCGGCTCTGCAGATAATGTTGCTGATCCACTAGCTAAGCCTTTACCTGGACCATTATTCGAGATGCATCGCGAATCAATGGGTTTGAAGCATATGGGTAGTTGGCTCTAGTGCAAGTGGGAGATTGTTAGAGTAGGTGCCCGTCGAGCCAAGTGTTGGCCGAGTGTTCACAATGAAACTCTATGTATAAGCAATCTTTATTTTAATAATATTTGAAATTATTGTTTTGGCAAATCTTTATCTGTATACCCATGCTAGTTGCATAGATAAAGCCCTTGAATATACAAATAGTAGAAAGAATATGAGATGCTCATATGATGAGTATCATGAAACTCATATTTGGAATACTGTATATTCTAAACAGTTCCTAATCGATTCAGCCGCCGGTAAGAAGGATATAGGCCGCTAGAGTTCGAGACTAGTATCTGCAATGTGAGTACCATGTTTCATTGGTAGGGGACATTGTGATGTCCGAGCATGCAGATAGGTGCTCCTGGTAGAGTGCACTGAACAACCCTCCATAAAGGACTTTCCAAGTGGTTCTCATTTATCGAGTGGAAAAGTCCTGGTTTATGGTTGTACACCATTAGTCCTTATGACCCGGGACAACATTGAGACTCTATGTGCTAGAATTACACTTTGACTTGTTTACCGACTCTCATGGGGTCATCAGGTGGCAAGGTTGGGTGTTCTGTCGAAACATATAGGAGTCGATGCATTGTAGTCGGGGATTCACCGCTTACCTTCGGGTATGGATATCCTATGTGTTATCATGTGTATGTAGGTTGAAATCTCTGATCAGAGTATGGTGGTAATTATGAAAGGGGTTTCATAGATTACACCATCGATGCAACTATGACATGACACATAGTATCGATTCATTGACAACTCTCGATAAACCAATGGTTGTTGAATCGGTCGTGATATATGAGTTGAAGAGACCGTACTGTACGCTAACCATAATTGAATGGTTCTTGCAGGCACTATCATTTGATACCTAGGGAATCATGTAAGCGATGCTGCTAGGCGTTTAACATGATTGGTTGGGTACTATCAGACTTGAGTTCTGACGTTCTTGTTATCAAAGTGTTGATAAGTAAGAATGGAGCAATTGGGGTATGCTCAAATAAGGACATGTTTAGTCCGAATCACATGGAGATGTGAACCCACGGCTAGTTGTATCAATGAACC
The DNA here is from genome assembly GCF_025594145.1 of Primulina tabacum. Classification (NCBI taxonomy): domain Eukaryota; kingdom Viridiplantae; phylum Streptophyta; class Magnoliopsida; order Lamiales; family Gesneriaceae; genus Primulina; species Primulina tabacum. The sequence continues at coordinate 34,791,765 of NC_134559.1, forward strand.
ATTGAGGACCACAGAAGTACTAGCTTTCTAGATCCCGTTGAGAAGAGAAATAGTTCAATGTGTTGAACGGCTTATAAAGGAGTTTATAAGCGTAAGAAAAAAATTAGAAGTATGACTTCTATAAAGGAGAAAATAGTTCAATGTGTTGAACGGCTTATAAATGAGTTTATAAGCGTAAAGAAAAATAGAAGTATGACTTCGATGAGAGAAATGTAAATTTTAATTTATGGAAGTGTTCCTAAATTAAAAGTTGGCCAAGTGAATAATGTATTTGAAAATTGTGATTTTCATAAACATTATTATGGACTAAATTAAATTAATTCAAATGTTGAATTAATTAAACACTAGTGGACCTAGTAGAGTCCAAATAATTAAATTAATTCAAGTGTTGAATTAATTAAATCATATTGAGTCTTGTAGAGCTCAATTTAAATAAATTATTTAACTAGTGGACTTGAGTAAATTCAAGTAAATTTTAATTAATATCAAAAATGTTTGAGATAATTAAATTAAGTCCATGGGTTTTTAATTTGTTAAAAACCATATAATATATGCATGAATGGGAGGTGAAGAGTTGGAGACTACTTTTTGGGTTACCAAGGCTTGGCATGCAAAAGTTGGTCTCTACTTTTTCACAAACCAAGACAACTCATTCACTCCTCCCTCCCCACAAGCATGGCCGAAATTTGTGGTATTTTCTCTCCAAATTTTTCCTCTTCTTTTCTTCTTCAGGTGTTGAGGAAAGAAAATTCTTCTCTTTGAAAAATCCTCTTAGTTTTCTAGTGCAAATTAAGAGGGGATTTACCTAGTTGGTGGTGGGCCTAATTTTGGAGGTTGGAAGCTTGAAGATTTGTCATCCATTCAAGAGTCAAGTTGTTTGCAACTTGGTTGGTGCCATCATCAATCTCTTGAGATTGATAGGTATATCTCTCTAAACACACTATAAATGTCATTTTTGTGTTTTATTGTATTTGCTACACATTATAAGGGGTGGCCGAAAATTTCTTGTAAAAATTCGATTTTTAAACTTCCGTTGCTCTTCCGGTCACCGTAACCGATCCCCTTTCAGAGACTTGGGGAATTTTTAAAAAAATTCAGTAGTTTAGTAGTAAACGTTTCACTATGAGTCCCGCTCAAACACAAAAACATCTCAAATTTTGTGTCACTGAATTTTTTGTGCATGGTGCAAGATGCGGTGTCTATTATAATAGGTTTGATGTATGAATAACTCTACATGTACAAATTGAACTACTACTATCTTAAGCAAATAATCGAGGAGTGGTGTGAAGGTGTAATACAAAATAGAAAAATGGAGAATGATCAATGTTTTTATAAGAGAACCGAGGCCTGAAAGCATACGACTCGAAAAAATTGCAAAACACTTGAAAGAAAACAATGTTGATTGCCTTTCCGTTGATCTTTGAGGTGTTAGAGTAGATGTCATTATTGAATTAGTTGTAATTACAAGTCTTTATTTTAATATAATTCACATTTCATGGTCTCATTTTAATGTATCTGTAAACCCATGCAATTGACATAGATAAAATCATTGATTATACTTTAAGACAAATGAAAAGTAACTCGATCTTGAAAGTAATTTGTAAATACTGTATATTCTAAATTCATCCCTAGTCGATTCAACCGCCTATAAACAAGGATAAATGTCGCTTAAGCTTGAGACTAGTATCCGTGATGTTGTGTATTGTGTTTCATGGTAAGAGCATAGAGATGTTCAATCATGCATATGAGTTATCATATGAGTATTGTACTGAACAGTCCCTCGGACTTTGCAAGTGGTTATCATTCATCGTGTGAAAAAGTCAATAGTTGTGATTGTACATCATTAGTCCTTACGACCTGAGACAACACTGAGGCTCTACATACTAGGATTGTGCTTTGACTCTTTTACCAACTCCACGAGGGTCACAAGGTGGTGAGGTTGGGTGCAATTGCGACATGTATAGGAGTCAGTGCATTGTAGTCAAGAATTGACCGCTCACCTACGGGTGTGGATATTCCATGTGATCTAACGAATAAGTAGTGCTTGCAATCTCTGCCAGAGTGTACAATGTACATTAGGAACAAGGGTTCTCTTGTTGTACATGCGATGACACTATGACTATTTCATGAATATATCACATAGCTATCAAATCTAATATGCAACCCTCGATAAACCAATCGTCGCAGATTGGATCGGGATAAATGAGATGAAAGGACCGTACTGTACGTTAATCATAATCGACTGGTTCTTGCAAGTACTAACGGCAATACCTAGGGAATCATGGGGCGATGCTGCTAGATGTTCTTATCATGGTTCAATGGGTTTAATCAAAAATTTATTTGTGACATTCTCATGATCAAATTTTGATGCATGGAATGGGGAAAATTAGGGTAAGCTCGAATAAAGGAACATGTCCTTAATTACAAAGAGTTATGAACTCACGGTTAGCTGTATCCCTGAACCGTTGAGGGTCATACAAGCACTGGATCATTTGTTCTCATTGAGAGAATAAATTCAAGGATATTAGGTTAATGGTTTAATATTAAGGAAGGTTGCCACAAACCCTAGCCTCCAAGCCTTGCAATTTTCGAAATTCTCTCCTCCCCTCAATCTCCAAAATTTTGGCCACCCAGAAATAAGGGTTTGAGCCATCTTTTTATTTTTATCTCAAACGCTAAAATACTTCTAAATTTCTAGTGCAATTTAGAAGAGCTACAAGCGATCCAGTCGTGAACCGGATTAGGAAGATTTAAGAAAGGAGTTCAAGAAGATTTTTCATAGAGAATACTACAAGAGCTATATCCGCTATTCCCAGAATAGTTTGTGTCGAGTGGTAAATTCACTAGAGCTAAACTTACTAACACCCTATGAATGTTTTTATCATTTAAATCATACGAGTGTCCAAAGGCATTATTTGAATGCCAAATAATTTTAAAAAAAACTTTCGATGCGTTTTAGACATGAGAAAACAGATTACCTTTCAATGATATCAAAACCAGGTTTTCTTTATCGTATGGTTTAATATTGACTAATTTATTTATAACCACATAAAATTTTTCAGAAAATGGATGCACCATTAAAATTTTGATTTAAATCAGAAAACAAAAACAAAAAAAATTTCGATATGGCCGGAGCTGTTTTAGGCGGACCGTGCGCTTGCGCGCAGGGCGTGCTCGCTTGGGCTTGATCTGATCGGGAAGCGGGCGGACAGTGCGGATGGGCAGCGCGAGAACATCTTGGACATCGTGCTGGTTCATGGGCTTGAATTGTTCAGGCCTAGGGTGCGATTTTCTGATTTTACAAAATTTTGGATAAATTGACATTTTATAAAAATTTGTTCAATTTTTCCTTAAAATCAAATTTTGATAGAATAATAATTTTCTTGTAATATAAATAATTAGAATATGATTTTAATTATTTAGCGTAAGAATAAATTTTACAAGAAATAAATTATTATTGAATAAAAGGTGTTTATTTATTTTATTAATTTTTTAATAATTGTGTTGATTAGTAATAAAATTACTAGATGCATTATTTAATAAATTAATTAAATTTGTTGAATTAATTTATTTTAATATGTAATATTAAATGCATGAAGGATAATCGAGAGCCTTGACCAATGTGATGGTATTAGGATATTTTACTGTTTTAATTCATTTGTTAATATTTGATATTATTAAAGTTGTACTAGTTTATTACTCGTTTCCACCTCATGAGATGTATCTCTTATGTGCCATGAATATTTAAATGTAATTATTAGAATTAGTGGGAGATCAAGAGTGTAATATGGTGGGCTCGATGCACAAGATGAAGACATGTAAAATGTTTGAAGCTCTTGTAATAAGTTTCATTTGCATCCATGTATTCATCTAGGTTATAGACCTGGATCCATGTCTGACTCACATGGATCTAATAGTGTTGATGAACGATCATCTTTATTTATGGTTGAATTTCATAATATGATATATATATATATATATATATATATATAGTAGTATGCATATATGTATATTATTGAATAATATATTTGCATGAATCCGACAAACATACAAACTCATGGCACACAATTTTAAATTAAAATATGAGAAAATTTTAAAATTAAAATATCTCATTTTGAATAAAATTTAAAATTTATATCAAACCGCAAAATGAAAATGTAAATAGTTTAATTTATTTTTGCCTTCCATCAACCATGGTTGCATGTTGAAAGCTACCCACGATCAGGTCTCATATTATTGGGGAGACATGGACGTCGGAAATATGTGGCTTCCACTAGAAATTTTTTGGAAACTTAATTTCAATTCTGTGACAAACTGAAACTAGGAATCTTGTCAGTCAATGACAATCAGTTTAACTGATAACAGTTGCGGAAATAAACTGACTAAAAGATAAAATAAATAACTGAAATAGTAACACATATATTTATGGATGCTCGGAGACTGAAATAACACCTACGTCACCCCTTCTATCACAAGGATAGAGTATGCACTAAAAGACTTTGATCGATACAAAACTTGTACAGACCCACTTCAGTTTGGACTTAACACTGTCAAAACTGAAATTCTTAGTTTACTAAATATCTCACAGTTCCTCCACCGAACTTAGCATAACTGATCTAGTTAAAATCAAATAAACAATAAAACGATTTGTGCTTGTAAGCTCGAAAGGTAGCCTCAAATGCTACAGATAAATCAGATAAGTGTGAGCTTTTCGATTCTTGAGTAAGAGCTATAAATTTATCAGGGTAACAGCAAGCTTGAAAGAATAGATAGATCGATTGGTTATGGTTTGTTATTTCTTTATCTATATACCCATGTTATCAAACATAGATAAAGACCTTGATTATACTTTAATACAAATGAATCGTAATTCGATGTTGAAACTCGTTTGTAAACACTGTGTGATCTAAATTCTTTCCTAGTCGATTCAGCCGCCTAAAATATGGATAAAGGTCTCTTGAGTTCGAGACTAGCATCTGTGATGTTGTGTACTGTGTTTCTTGGTAAGGGCATATAGATGTCCAAACATGCAGATGGGTAGTCATAAGATGATTATAACGAACAACCCTCCCTCGGACTTTCCAAGTGGTTATCATTCATCGAGAGGATAAGTCAGTGATTATGATTGTACACCATTAGTCCTTACGACCCGAGACAACACTGAGGCTCTATATGCTAGGGCTGTGCTTTGACTCGTTTACCGGCTCCAGGAGAGTCATCAGGTGGCGAAGTTGGGTAGAGTTACGACACATATAGGAGCCAGTGCATTGTAGTCGGGGATTAACCGCTCACCTGCGGGTGTGGATATCCTATGTGATCTGATGAAATTATAGTGCGTGGAATCTCTGACCAGAGTATGAGATGTACGTTAGAGAAGGAGTTCTCCAACCATACATGTGATGCCACTATTTATAGTTATCACATAGTTATCGAATTAATATGCAACCCTCCGTGAACCAATGGTTGCATATTCGATCGGGATATATGAGATGAAGGGACCGTACTGTATGCTAATCATAATCGACTGGTTCTTGCAGGCACTATCAGTGATACCTAGGAATCTTGGGGCGATGCTACTAGACGCTCTTACCATGGTTCGATGGGTTTAATCAGAAATATGATTTCTGACATTCTCATGATCAATTGTTGATACATAGAATGGGGCAAATAAGGGTAAGCCCGCATAAAAGATTATATCCTAAATCACAAGGAGTTGTGAACTCACGGCTAGCTGTATCCCTGAACCATTAAGGGTCACACAATCAGTGGATCGTTTGTTCCCGTTGAGAGAAAATAAATTCAAAAGTTAAATTTATATTATATAGTAAATTAAAGGAAGTGAATTTATGATAATTAAATTTTGGGAGAATAGATTCAAGGAGTTGGATTTGTAAAATTTGAGAATTTAATTTATAAAACTCAAAAGTTGGGTTTATTAAATATTAAATTTTGTAGGTGATAAATTTAAGAAGTTGAATTTATAATTTAAATAATAAATTAAAATGTTGAATTTATAATTGATTTAATTTATTAAACTCATAAGTTGAGTTTATTAAATTAAAATTGGTGGGAAGTATGTTTAATGGGCTTGTAGGAGTACAAGTCCAACGTACTAAATAATTAAAGTTCTTAATGGACTTTGATTAATTAATTAAACTAGTTGGATTAGCCCAATTAATTAATCAAGCCCATTAATGTTAATTAAAAAGCTCGTATATTATTTTATGGTAATTAGGTTATCACTCAATTATAAATAATGGTTGATGAGCTCCTAGCCTCCATGAGACATAATTTTCGAAATTCAACCTCCTTCATCCTCAAATATTTTCGGCCACTTCCCTTTGCAAAGAGGGTTGAGCCGCTTCTCATATTTTAATCTCCAATGTTAAAACTTCTTCCAAATTTTCTAGTGCAATTTGGAAGATGATCAAACGATCTAGCCGTGGACTTGATAGGAAGATTAAAGAAAGCAGATCTGAAGAACATTCGTAGGGATTCACGAAGAGCTATCTCCGCTAACCCCGAAATAGTTGGAGCCACGTGATTTATTCACCAAAGGTGTAACGATTTTAACGCCCTATGAATGTTGATTCAATAAACCATACAAGTGCCCAAATAAAACCTATTTTGATAGTCAAAATAAAATATAAAATTTTTAAAACTTCCGCTGCGTTTGGAGGCGTAGAAAACCGAGATCCAACACATTATTCATGTGAACATGTATCTCATTTGTGATAGTTATTCTCGTATAGTGATTCTATTAGGGTCGCTAAGTCGTACACTTTCGATATACGATAAGACATTGGGAGGTACCGCAATGGTGGGGACCAAGGCTACGATGACTAGGATACTTGATATCTAGCATCGAGATGAGTGTGTGTGCTACTCAGCGGATTTGATCCCAGATGGTACTGCTCAATCAAGGATCTTAGTTTGAGCAGGATTGATATAGTTAACCCAGTTCCTACTCACATCATTTGCATGTGTATGTAAGTTTGTATACTCATACCTTTCATACTGGACGTTAGTCACTCACGTCTTTGGTATTATATTGGACACCCCGTCGACATGGCAGCCTTAGGTTGGACAAGGCAAGAGGCTCGAGGCAAGGTTAGAGTCGGAGCCAGTGACTGATTATAGAGGTTATTTGTTTCTGTTTCTATTGTTTTCTATTGAGTTTTTAGATATTGTTCGATCTAGTTGTATAATATTGATTTTCGTTTTGTGATCGGTTGTATTCTGTTAGATGGTTTATCGATTTTACCGTTTGTTTAAGTTTCCGCAATTATTCTCTGATTAATTTTTTCAGTTTAAATTAATTTCATGCTTAAGTTCGGTCTAGCTAGTAGGTGATCTGGGTCAGGTCGTTATATTACATGAATGTGATATATTCATATTTTAAATTTATTTTCACTGATATTTAATATTAAAAAATAAAGATCTCAAAATATTATATTTTTTGAAATTCTTAAAGATGATTATCAAAATAGAAATTTTTTTAAAAATTAGTTTTTATAATATTGTTTAATAATAAAATGAGATATGATCAATTAAAACATTCAAAAGTGTTGATAAAGATGAAAAATATTTATTAATTATTATAGATATAGATAAATAAAAATATTGACTAAATTAGATTTTTATAATATTTGTTTATTAAATAAATATTTTTGTAATTTTATAAAGGTATTTTGTTTATCACAAATTATACCATGAATTGGGCCGGACCTTCTATGAGGCCAAGGAGGTCATTCCCTCAGGGCCCGATCTTTGAAAGGGCCCAACATTTATATTTTGAGTTGGCGGCCTACCGAAAGAAAAAAATTGGTCAAATATTAAATAAATGTTATGTTTATTTTGTGAATCCAATTCAACCTGGATAACGGCTTTCCATTTTATCCAGTCCTATCGATTTTTACATTCATCAAATGATTTTGGTTCATGATCATCATTGTTATTTATGATGTCAAATGCCATATTGTAAGAAAATATCTCATCAATTTCTTTTATATTTTTTCGGTTCCATATTTTTCCAGTATTAATATAATTGATAAAGATTTCACGATTCTCGTCAGTTTGTGGTGCTGAAGGAACATATTTATCAACATGTATTTCTATTGGAATATGATTCTCTATTTTGTGATCATCATGTTTCTCTATGCTTTTTCTTTTTCGAGGATTTTTATCCTTGGAACCTATTGGTCTTCCACGCTTCAGGCGTTTAATGACATCATGAGTGTCTTCAATTTGTTTCTTTGGAATTTCAATTCAAGCAGGGGCATTTACAGCATGTATATATGATTTAGTTACCCCTTTTGTGTCTGCAAATGCATCTGGTATCCGATTTGCAATTCTTTGCAAGTGCACAATTTGCTGTACATCTTTTTCAAATTGTTTAGTTCTTGGATCCAGATGTAACAATGATGATGTATACCATGTAATTTTCTTTTCGATATTTTTCTTTTCTCCCTCTAACATTGAGAAGATTTACTCATTAAAATGACAATCAGCAAAACGTGCTGTAAACACGTAGCCTGTCTGAGGTTCAAGATATCGAATTATTGATGGGCTATCATAACCAACATAAATTCCGATCTTTCTTTGAGGTCCCATTTTTGTTCGTTGAGGTGGTGCAATAGGCATATATATCATACATCCAAAAATTCTCAGATGAGAAATATCTGGTTCTTTACCAAATGCAAGCTGCAATGGGGAGTATTATTAATATGTACTTGGTCTGATGCGAATTAATTCAGCAGCATGTAAAATTGCATGACCCCATATAGAAACAGGGAGTTTTGTTTTCATAATCATTGGTCTAGCAATCAGTTGTAGACGTTTAATCAATGATTCAGCTAATCCATTTTGTGTATGTACATGAGTCACTGGATGCTCAACAGTGATTCTCATTGACATACAATAATTATTGAAAGTCTGGGAAGTAAATTCACCAGCATTATCAAGTCTAATTTTCTTGATTGTATGATCGGGAAATTAATTCTGCAATTTTATTATTTGAGCAAGTAATCTTGCAAATGCCACATTTCGGGTTGATAATAAATATACATGTGACCATCTGCTGGAGGCATCGATCAATATCATAAAATATCTAAGTGGTCCACATGGTGGATGAATTGGCCCACAAATATCACCCTGAATACGTTCGAGAAACATAGGTGATTCATTTTTTATTTTAGCTATGGTCTTATAATAAGTTTTCCAAGAGAACATGCTTCACACATTAAGAGACCTATTTATAGAATTTCTTTGAAAATAATCCAAAAATAAATGCATCATTACATACATTATCACACACTAATTTTGAATATTTACAACTCTTATTTTCAACATTCAATTTTCTTATTTTCAATATTCAAATATTACAACTCATTTTTTTCAACATTTATGATATTCTTTTATATTGGAAAATGATGCAACTTACTGTACTCTGTTTTTTTAGTAACATAGGTACGTTAATTAAGATTTGAAAAATATATCATGTTTTTTAAATAAATTATCTAAAAATATAATAAATAATTAGTCGTAAGATTTTTATGTTTTCAATAATTTTTTAAAAATGTGTAAAATAAAAAAACTGTAAATAGAAAAAAATATATTATCAGTTATCGTTTATTGAGATCGATTATATTTGGATTATTGGATTTTTAGTTAATGATGTAAAATAATCTATTTATATCAATTTGACAATAAATTTTGGATGGAATAATGCCTGAAACCGATAAAGTGATCCCAAACTGATTACTTATATTAATAATAGTATAGATAGTATAAAAACTTATTTTATTAAGTTTATAGTTAATCCATAATTACAAGATCTTGAAGGATCGAGTGTGCTAGTTCTTTCGAAGGCATTTCGAACACTATATTCTCCAATAAGCTGCAATATCTCGTGTTCTAAGAATATTAACACCGATGAATTAAATCGAGTTTGGTTAAAACCAAGCGGAAGAAATTCGAAGTAATCCTTCGTGAAGAAAACTGTTATATTAGAAAACATTTTAACTTATGTAAACTGAATAACCGAAAAAGGGTAGATTGGTTTTTGCATTCATCAGTTCAGTTATGGTGACAACTGATTTGACGGATACTCTAACTGATCCAAACAGTTTGAAAACAATAGTCAATCAGTTAAATACACAAGATATGTTTATGGATGTTCGGAGACTTCAACTGCTCCTACGTCACCCCTTCTACCGCCTCGGGTAAGACCACTAGAAGACTTTGATTTATACAAACACTTGTACAAATCCTCTCAGCTAGGACTTACATTACTGCCTAAACTGAACTCCTAGCTACGACTGAAGACAGCACCTTCCAGCCAACACTTCTTTAACGTCTATGTGTCAAAGACTACATACACAAGTTTAACGTCTTTGTGCAAGACTGTATTTGAGTGGTTGAGAGTGTTTGTGTGTGAGAACTGAACAAGGATGTTCCAATACACCGAGAGAAATAAGTTTCTTTTTGCTCACTCTCCTTCTTATTGAGTCTTCACTGCTCTTCTCTTTATATAGGCGGGAAAACTGAACGTACAGTGAGACTCATTTTTTGTATCTGTTGCACCTTGAATTCATTTCTTGGACTGTGTCTCGACTTTTCAACTGCCCTTCTGAAACTTTTTGTCTTTAATGCTCTGATTCAACGCCCATTATTGTCCTTTGACTAAACAATGGCTTTGTATCTTCACGTACAGCTGGACTCCACTGAAAGAGTTTGTCTTCATCCATAACTGAAAGATTCTGACTGATGCTTCGAATTGGTCAGTTGAACTGATCTTCAGCTGGGCTGGTGAAATCAGTTGAGTCGTCAGTTGAACTGATTTCACTTTTGTTCAGTTGAACTGATCAGCTGGGTTTCTTCATCAGTTGAGCACTCCTTCAACTGGCCAGGCTTCTGAGGTTCTCCTGCTGAACCACCTATCAACTGGACAATCAGCTGGACTGCTCAATTGATATAACAGTTAAACTGATTCAGTTTATGCGATCAGTTAGGTCTTCAGCTTGCGATGTAAACAGCTCGTGAGTGATCCTAGATGCTGCACACTAAGATAGATTATTAGTAACACAAATTAACAAGTTTTGTTATCATCAAAATCAAGATTGCGAACTTGAAAAGTTCCAACAGATCTTATCAACTTTTCAAGATTTAAAAAATACACACATCGTCTTTACAAAACTAAAAATATTTATACTATTAATTAAAATTAAATATCTCATACTAATCAACCTTTTGGTATGTTGGTGAAAGTTTTTCATAATTCTAAAAATGTCATATATCCATTCAATTTCATATTTTGTGAATCTCTTTTCATTCTCTCTTATATTAAATCATTTGTATTTCAAAAATTGATGAATTTTATTCTATTTGTTTTAAAAAAATTCTTTTTTTAGGATGACATGTGTCGCATGTGTCACGATGTATTAATATTTAATATCATTGAATCATTATTTTTCTTAAAAAATCACACACAATCCAATAATTACAAACCATAAAAAATTATCATAAAGATTTTCAATATCTATACAATAATTAAAGTAGAGAGGGGTGAAGCCTAATTGAAAATCACAGTTGTATAATCATTCAGAGTAGGTCTCTTGTGAGACGGTCTCACGGATCTTTATCTGTGAGACGGTTCAACCATATCGATATTCACAATAAAAATTAATACTTTCACCATAAAAAGTAATATTTTTTTTATGGATGACCCAAATAAGAGATCCGTCTCACAAATACGACACGTAAGACCGTCTCACACAAGTTTTTGCCTTTCATCTATACATGCAATATATATTAATAAGGTTATGGGGTTTGGAATAATTAACTTATTTGAAATTTATCTATAAATATAATATATTATCTAAAATGAGTAAATATCTTTATCTAAAATTTTAAATATTTAATTTATCGTATCTCTACCTGTATATCTCTATGCTGTATTAAGTGTGAGGATGAGTGATTTATAAGGATATTATTACCTCAATGTTTTTAAAAAACTTTCCATTTCTTTCCTTTTATTTTGGTTTTTCCCTAATTTCTTTGGCCTTTTTCCCCTCAAATTTTTGTATTTACTATAGGCTTTTTGTATTATTTTTTTTTACTTACCATTTATTTTTTTAGTTTTTAGTTAAAAAATGAATCATACAATCACACAACATATGCATCCGAGTACTAATATTTATAATTTGGGTATGTCTCATATGAGACGGTTTGACTCGAGTCATATTTACATTTAAAATAATACTTTTGACATAAAAAATTATAATTTTTCATAGATCGAGTATAGTAAAATATGTCTCACAAAATTGACCGGTGAAACCGTAACATATGAGTTTTTTATGTTATAATGCATCTATAATTAACATATCTTTATCTATTTTAAAATTTTCCAAATACTAAATAATTTTTTATCTTTATCTAAAATGTCGAAGAAGAGACATCAAAGAAAGCTATAGTTGGACAAAATTCGGCTGCCCAAGTAGAGTCAGACGCTCGAGTGTGTAGTTTCTAATTTGTCGCTACTATTGAAAAAAAGCCGAGTGGCAAGTAGAACCAGACGCCCGAGTGTGTAGTCTCTGATTCGTGACAAACAAGGTCAGTCTCTCAAACTGATCATGACATTGGACATTAAATGTTATGGGCCACCTTAGCACTCTGCATCGTAGCACCATTGGATGGCTCCCAGTACTTGATCGGACATGGCCTATTACCATCCCTACCAACGTACGAACTCCAACTATCAACATATCATCAACGCATAGTAGTCACTTGTAATACAGGTCCACTAAAAAGTCCAAATATCAATAGTAATAAGGGGTGTATTCAATGTAGGAGATTTATTGACTTTTAATGACTTTTATATTATATATTTAAAAAGTCTAGATGTATTCAACTTAGACTTTTACATACACTATAGAAGTCTAGTGGTATTCAAAATATACTTTCATATAGTTTTAAAAAGTCAAGTGGTATTCAACATTGACTTTTAAAAACTATATAAAAGTCTATAGGTATTCAAAATTTCAATAGACTTTTAATAACTTCATGAAATTAATCAACATACAAACATTAAAATCTAAGGTACAACTATAAATTGTCAAAAATTTTATTTGGTTCAACTCAAAGATTTAGATGGATTTTTAAAACTTCTAACTCATTCACAAGCTATTTATTTCTCTCTCTGACGCTTCACATAATCTCTTTTCTTATCTTCTCTCCTTTCATCTATCTCTATCACTCTTTCAAATTTTAGAAGTGTATCTCTATATATATTTTCATCTTTCCTTTTTTAATTTTTCATTTTTTGGTTGATTGTTCATTTAATAATTTTTTATTTTAATATCATAGAAAATCTTGAATTTCATAATTATTTTGTGATTTTTAATTTATGATTTATACAAATTAATGTAATATGCGGTAATAATAAAAGATGATCCAAAAAAATATTGCTTAATTCTTAATAATTGAATAGCCTTGCAACAACCATGATTTTTAAAATTCTTTTTAGCGTTTTAAATTTCAATTAATATGTAAGCTATGATATTTTTATACAAAATTATATCCACACAAATATTCTTTTGACATGTATATTATCAATTTAAAAACAAATTTACAAATTAATCAATTGATGTATTTTAAAAAAATTTACAAGCATACATACAAACTCACATATATATACATATAAGGATTAAATGATTTAACTTTTAAATAAGTAAATTCATTTATTAATATAAATATTGAAAAACTATTTTAAACTGAATATGTTATATATGTTAATTAATTATTGGTTCAAAGAAATTAATAAAAATAATATGTTATAATTAAGTACAAATTTTTTAAATTCTTTAAAAAAAATTTGAAAAATTTATAAAAATCTTGCAAAAAAGTCTACATGAATTCACATAAATAGGTTTATAAATATGTGAGATTCTGTAAAAGTCAATAAAAATCTATCAAATCCATAAAAATTTATCATTTGAAAAAGTCATTAAAAATCATCAAAACTATGAATTGAATACATCTCACTAATATAAACAAGTGTAAGTATAGTTTTAAAAAATCCTCACTCTCTTCCTTTTCGTTGTGTTTTTGTTTCTATCCACATCTCATAAGATTGCTTTACGAACTTCAAATATATATTAGCAAAATTAATCTCAATCTTAAATAGTGGTGTTTGTGTACATGAACTGAGCTTCCAACTCGCATCCAAGTCGAGCAGATTTTCCGATCAAAATCGATTGCTTGTTGAGCAAATTCTATAAACGATTTCATTTCTTAACCAACGGTGTGAACGAATGGTGCTTCCAACTCGTATATCTAAGTCGAGGATTTTTTTCCATTAAAATTTAATTGATTTTTGAGAAAATTTTTATAAATGATCTAATTCAATCTTTAACCAACGCAGTACAAGAACTGAGCTTCCAAAATTTTTATGCTCATATGTCACAAGTGTTTGAAAAAACATATATTGATCTGAGATAAAACTTGAGCTCAAATAAAACAGTTTCGGAGTCAACGTGGCTCATCTTATCCTATTCCTTCATCCCAACAGAAGAAAAAATAATATTTTCACACAACCACGATAGTAGGTCTCTTGTGAGACGGTCTCACGAATCTTTATCTGTGAGACGGGTCAACCCTACCGATATTCACAATAAAAAGTAATACTCTTATCATAAAAAATAATATTTTTTCATGGATGACCCAAATAAGAGATCTGTCTCACAAAATACGACCTTTGAGACCGTCTCACATAAGTTTTTGTCTTTCCACAAATGTCATTCAACTTAAAAAAATCCTAAATTTAATTTAAAATAATAAAAAAAATTTCATCATACAATGTCATCATGTAATTTTTATTCCTTACAATTACAATGATCACATTTATTATTATCACTAGTACTTGAGTGCACGTGTTCCGTGTTTATATAATATGGGTTTTTAATAGAAAAAATAAATGGTAAAAAAAATTCAAAAACGACGTTTTCATAAATAATAATCCACCAAAAGGAAAAAAAAGATAATTTCGTAATTAAATAACCATTAATTAAAGAGTTAAAAAATAGAGGATGTCATACTAACAAACCAACCCTTCACACTTAATCTATAATAGATAGAAATAGAGATAGACATTGAGGTTATTATTATTTTAAAATGAATAATCCATTCTTTTCTTCTACTGCTGGCCCCTACATCCCCGACTTTCAGTTTCCTTTTGTCCCACATCGTTCAACGTAGGTAATTGAAGAGTACTATGAGTTATAAAGGAAACGCAAATCCATAAGCATGGATTACTTCATCCTATACCTACCCCTGCTTGCAGGGGTACATCTAAGGATTGAAATTTTTTCTGGCCCAATTTTTTTTTTTAATTTTTTTTTCTATGAAGTGGAATCTCAATCATTTATATGGGGTGTGGACACTGCCCCCACACCCAGGATCGAACGAACCGATAAGCACACAGCGAACTATTCTTTCGCCTTTTACTAAAGAATAATGTGTGCTTGTCTGCTATAAAGAGCGGTATACGCTACTTTTTGGAGGGGTTATTCATACGTGGAATACCCTATCAATTGTTGTGTCATAAGTTTTTTTGTGTTTGAAACACATCATGAGTTATAAAAATTTTATTTGGTATTCTAAAAAATTTGTACGGTTAAAAAAATATTTAATCAGCAGAAATTATAAATATTTTATTTGGCATTCTAAAAAATTTTGTATGGTTATAACAAAATTTAATCATTTATTCTATTTAACATATATATCTTTAGTGAATTAATTGAAACCAAATATTCTGGAATTGGTGTAAATAGCTAGTAATTTTTATGAATAATCTTCTTAAAATCTTCTTTCTTCAAATACAAGTACGTGACTGGAATATTTGTTCCTTCTCTAAATTGCAATAGAAAGTATAGAATATATTTAACATTTGTGATCAAAAATTATTGACGGCTCAAACCAAAAACCCTTCTTGAGGTGGCCGATTTTTTTAGAGAAATTGAGAGGGTATTTCAAAAATCATCAAGTGGAGGCCAGGGTGTGTGTCTCCTACTTAAATCATGAGCCCTTGACCTATTTTCTCTAATTATAGGTTTATGGTTATTTAATTAATATTAATGAGATTAGTTTATTAATTTAACTAATCCAACTAGATTAATTAATTATACTATTAAAATCCATTAAAAACTTAATTATTTAGCATGTACAAGCTCATTATACATAATTCTCATAACATTTAATTTAATATTTTATAAACTCAACCTTTGAGTTTAATATTTTTAAACTTTCAATTTTCATAAATTCAAAATTTATTCTCTCAAATTTTAATTATCATAAGTTCAACTCATTTAATTTACTTTGTAATCATTTTCTGATTAAACTCATCGAATTATGGTAAGAGAGTCTAGTAGCATCACCCCATCTGATTAACATACAGTGCGGTCCCTTCATCACATAAATCCCGATCGAATCTGCAACCATTGGTTCATCGAGGGTTGCATATTAGATTTAATAGCTATGCGATACAATCATGCATGAAATATTCATAGTGTCATCGCATTCACAACTAGAGAATCTTTGTCCCTAATGACATCTCATACTCTAGCAAGAGATTTCATGCAATACTATTTCGTTAGATCACATAGGATATCTGCACCCGTAGATGAGCGGTGAATTCCCGACTACAATGCAATGACTCCTACACATGTCGCAATTGCACCCAACCTTGCCACCTTGTGACCCTCGCGGAGTCGGTAAACGAGTCAAAACAAAATCCTAGTATGTAGAGCCTCACTGTTGTCTCGGGTCGTAAGGACTAATGATGTACAATCACAACCACAAACTTTTTCTCTCAATGAATGATACACAATTGGAAATTCCGAGGGAGGGTTGTTCAATACAATCATCATATGATTATACATCTGCATGATTAGATATATATATGTCCTTACCATGAAACACGGTATACAACATCACAAATGCTAGTCTCAAGCTCAAGCGACATTTATCCTTGTTTATAGGCGACTGAATCGACTAGGAACGAATTTAAAATATATTGTGTTTACAAATGAGTTTCAAGATCGAAGTACGATTCATTTGTATTAAAATATAATCAAGTCCTTTATCTATGTCGATTGTATGAGTATACAGATAAAGTAAAACGAAATCATGAAATGTAAACTATATTAAAATAAAAATTGTTTATTACAAATAAGTCAATAAATTCCTTAGCCAGCTGTTGGCTTACAAGACATCTACTCTAACAATTCCTCACTTGTCCTAAGCCAACTACTCATAAACTTTAATCCAATTGTTTCTCGACGCTTCCAAAACAATGGTCCTGACAAGGGCTTTGTAAGTGGATCAGCAATGTTATCTGAAGAGACGACTCTCTCGATTGAAATATTTCTTTTTCCCATAATCTCCCGGATGATTTGGAATTTCCTCAGTATATGTTTGGATCGCTGATGAAACCTTGGTTCCTTTGCTTGTGCAATGGCACCAGTGTTGTCGCTGTACATCGGGACTGGATCAACTCTATTAGGAATAACACCCAACTCTTGGACGGAAATTCCTCATCCAAACTGCCTCTTTGGCTGCAGTAGATGCAGTAATGTATTCAGCTTCAGTGGTGGAATCTACAACGGTGTCTTGCTTGGAACTCTTCCAAGAGACAGCCGCATCATTGAGCATGAATACAAAACCAGATGTTGATTCCGGATCATCTCCGTCATTTTGGAAGATATAAATAATGTAGCCTTCCAATTTTAATTATCCACCCCCATAGACTATGAACAAGTTCCTAGTCCTCCTTAGGTACTTAAGAATTTCTTTCACAGCCTTCCAATGCATTGGACCGTGGTTCACCTGATATCTGCTTATAACACTCAGAGCGTAAGCAACATCAGGGCGTGTTGATATCATACCATACATGATAATACCAGTGGCTGACGCATATGGAATACATGTCATCATCTCTATCTCTTCATCAATTTGGGGCACATTGCTTTAGATATAGTAACACCGTGACACATTGGTAAGTATTCTCTCTTGGACTCTTCCATAGAGAATCTTTTCAGAATGATATCGATATAAGTGATTTGGGTGAGCCTCAACATCCTCTTTTACCAATCTCAATATATTTGTATTCTCAATACGTAAGATGCTTCACAGATGTCTTTCGTAAAGAATTTATTTGCTAACCATACTTTAGTTGACTGCAATAATCCTTTATCATTCCCAATTAGTAGGATATCTTCAACATAAAGTACAAAGAATTTCATTGCACTCTCACTAACTTTCTTGTACACACATGGTTCCTCAGGATTCTTAGCAAAACCAAATTTCTTGACAGTGTTGTCAAATCTGAGGTTCCAACTTATTGACGCTTGCTGAGACCATATATTGATCTATGAAGTTTGCATACATTATGCTCACTTTCTACTGATGTGCATCCCTCCGGTTGAGATATATAAATATCTTCGTTAATGTCTCCCATCCACCCCAAGCTTTCTTTTGTAGATCCATTTGTATCCTATGTGAATGATTCCATCAGGTGGATCCACTAATGTCCAGACTTGGTTCGAATACATAGAGTCCATTTAAGACTGCATGGATTCAAGCCAATTGGATGAATCAGTATAAGATATTTCTTCTTTGAAGTTCATTGGATCACATCCATCACAAAGCTCATCATGGCCTTGTTCAAAGTGTATATCTAGCAAGTGGTCTAATAATCCTATCAGACCTTCTAGGTGTGCATACTTCAACTATTGGCTGTTGGGAATTACGTTTAACTTCTATTGTTGCGGGAGTATCTTGAATTTCTTCAAGTTCTATCATCTCACATTTTTTTATCTAATAGAAATTCCTTCTCTAGGAATGTGGCATTTCTTGAAATAAATACTTTTGCTTCCTTGGGATGATAGAAATAATATCCAATAGAATTCTTTGGATATCCCACAAAGTAGCACAAAATGAATCGACTATCTAATTTGTCTTTTACTGTCTGCTTTGCGTAAGCAGGACGCACACATATTCTTAAGTACTAATATTTAGTAGTTTTTCCCATCCATATATCATATGGTATTTTATTCACTGCTTTTGTATGGATATTATTCAACAACATTACCGCAGTTCAAACGCAAAGCCCAAAACGATGTAGGCAATTCCGTGAATCCAATCATAGATCGAACCATGTCCATCAAAGTTTGATTATGATGTTAAGAAACACCATTCAATTATGGTGTCGCTGGTGGAGTCCACTGTGAGAGAATCCCATTTTCTTTTAGATAATCCAAGAATTCAGTCCTCAAGTTTCTCCATCTCGATTAGATCAAAATGCCTTAATAGTCCTTTCTAATTGTTTTTCTACTTCTAATCTAAATTCGTTGATCTTTTTAAATGTTCAGATTTGTGTCTCATCAAATAGACATAAAAATACCTCGAATAGCCATCAGTAAAGGTAATGAAGTGGGATTGCCCATATTTTGTGCTAACACTTAGCGGGTCACAAACGTCTGTGTGGATCAAATCCAGTAGACCATGTGCACATTCCACATTTCCATTGAATGGAATCTTGGTTATTTTACATTTTTGACATGATTTACAAGTAGGTAGAGAATTTATATCTGAAAGCCAAACATGTCTTCTCCCATTAGTTTGTACATCTTTCTTTGGGAAAAATGACCACTCTAGCGTGTCATATTTGTGCGAGAATTGGATCATCTAATTTTCTTTTGCTTCTTGTTGTTTTTATATGTTCTTGGATATTGTTCAACGTAATATATTTTAATTTTAAGTTATAGAGATCAATCATTAATTCGCCGCTTCCTATCAAACATTCATTCTTGTAAATATTGCAAACACCTTTAGCAAAAAAACAAGAATAATCATGTCTATCAAGCATAGAAATAGAAATAATGTTTTTAACCAACTCATGAACATTTAAAACGTCTCTCAAAAGTAACTTAAAATTATTGTTTAAAATAAAAGTAACATCTCCAATGTCAGTTGCAGCAACCCTTGCTCCATTCCATAATCAAGAAATGTCTCGCCATTTCTAAGTCTCCTGCTTTTCCCATCACCTGCAAATCATTGCATAGACGAGGAACACATATGGTATCTGATACCCCATGGAAGACAGGCCCATCAAGGGCCCTATTATCCCTGGCACATCCATAGCCCAAGTGGAAAACAAGCCCATCAAGGGCCTAGGTATTCTCCTATAAATACCATGTTTGAGCATATGATTATTCATTCACTATATTGTTTTCAGCAGCACCCTTAGCTGCTCCCCCCATATATCCTCAGTCACTGACTCGAGCGTCGGAGGGGCTACGCCAGGACACCCTCCTGGCCCCCTTTAACGGTCTTTTTCGTGATTTCAGGCTCAGGACAATTTCAAAATCCTGCGTCTGTACTAGTGACACTTGCTGGGAGCGGACCCTAAATTTCCCGTGAGTATCACTTGGCGCCGACTGTGGGAAAATTTGAGTTAAGACGTAGAGATGGTAGGCAAGAGAGGGAGTAGAAGAGCTACCTCAGCATCATCGCGTCCTCAGAGGGGACCCGAATAATCTCATGTTGAGACAAGACAGGAACAACCGCATCTTGAGACGGGACAAGAACAACCTCGTCAAGAGACAAGAGCTAAGCAGCCCCTTCATGAGACAAGGGTCGAGCAAACCCGTCCCAATGAGAATGTGGAGAACTTGACCCTGGAACAGTTGGGCCAATTTATCACCCGGATAGTGGATGAGGCAATGAAGAGGAATCAAGAGTTTATGTTTGCAGAAGAGCAGGCCGCTCGCCAGGAGCAAGAGGAGAATGTGAAGGGCCACCAGAGCCGGGTTGAAGAGACGCATCCCCTCCAAAGTGGGGAGATTAGTGAGATGGGGGAGATGTGGAAGGAGATATGGAGGTTGAGGGAGCAGGTAGGAAGCAGAGCGCCGGCCCCCAAGAAAGGAAGTCCTTTTTCGCTTGCCATTCTGGAAGAAGGACTTCCCCCGAATTTCCGACAACCGAATGTTGGAGAATATGATGGACATTCCGACCCCAAAGAGCATTTGGGGAGATTTGAGAATGCGGCTTTGTTGCATCAGTATACAGATGGAGTGAAATGCCGGGTGTTCTTGGGCACGTTGGTGAGGTCAGCCCAGCAGTGGTTTAACACCTTGCAGCCTAACTCCATATGTTTTTTTGAGGACTTTTCAGTCGATTTCTTGCACCGGTTCGCCTAGTAGCAAGAGCAACAGAAAAATTATTTGAGCCTGTTCGTGATGAAATAGCAAGAGTCTGAGACTTTGCGAGAATTTGTCCTGCGTTTTAACAATGCAGCGCTGGAGATACCAGCGGCTACCCCGGACATCATGATAAATGCCTGTAACGACCCGAAAAAGTAAGAGTCTGAGACTTTGGTTCTATTGTTAATTTTTTTTTTTTTGTCAAGTTAAGATTTATTGCATGTGTCACATATTAGTAGTAAGTCGCAGCAAGCCTGGGAGCAATCCAACTCATCCGGTAAAAATAAGGTTATAATTATATTACGTGCATAAAAATATAAAATGTTTATTTTTGAGATATATGCTATATGCTTGTGGCCACCTTATGCTTATGGGTTTGGAAGTCGGTAGGCGCAACCGAGGACCTCTCCGCCCGGTGACTTACGACCGGTTTATGATTATGTATGGGTACAGACATCCAGTCCAAGGGCTGTGATTGATCTCTACCGCCCAGTATACTGTGGTTTAGTCTGATCAGGCGCTTACGTTATATTATGGGCCACTTGCTTAGAAACATTATCTCTACCAGAAAATTATGATATGACATGACAGAGCTCTATTGAGCAAAGCTTTTACGTATGATTTTCAGATATGCACGTAGTTATAATTATTCATGATGCTATTTTCACCGTACGCTTTACGATACTTTATTTTTACGTTGCATGCGATTTTATGATATATTTACTTGTTATTCACGATATATACATGTTGAGTCTTTAGACTCACTAGACTTGATTGTTGTAGGTATTGATGAGGTCGGGACCGCGGACGGAGACCAGTGAGCGATCTTGGGACAGCAGTAGTAAACCCGAGGACCTCATGATTTAATCTATGCACCTTTTATTATTCAAACTCAGTTTTAATATGTTGGATTATTTTTAAGTTGATGTTTACGTTGAATTATTTTTAAATTGTTGGTTGAAAACAATATTTGCTTCCGCTGTTATTTTAAAGTTAAAATTATTTACATATTTACTTTAATTAAATGGGTCAAGATAATTCTTTATTTAGAAAAATTTTTATAATTCCGCAAAAATTATGAATACGAAATACGGGCCTTGACAGTGCCTTTACCCAAGGCCTGAGAGGAGGGGAGTTTTTTAAGTCGCTGGTCAAGAAGCCTTCGTCGAGCTATGATGATCTGTTGGCTCGAGCTGAGAAGTATATAAACTTGGAGGATGCCCAACGGTACAGAAGGATGGAGAACCGGCCCGGAGGAAGTAGAGTTGATGGAGTGGAGAAAGGGGGAAGGAAGAGGGGTGCGGGGGAAAGAGAGGAGGACAGAACTAGAAGTAGAGGACAATTCTCGTCACATGTTCCTCTCAATAGGAATCGTGATAAATTGATGGAGGTAAGGGAGCTAGAGGGAAGGTGGGAGAAGTCGCAGAGAGCGGAGGGCAGAGTTAGGATGCCTCCGATGGACAGACGAGAGGGATCCTCATCCGGGGGTCGACCAAAACCTCGCCTGTCTCCTACGCGGGTTCGAGGTCCTCCTTGGATCAACCAGAGGGTCGGAGAGCCGAGAAGAGAAGGGCAGGGTCAGGATGCTCCTGGGGAACCTGTCGAACCGAGGAGGAGAGCAGATGAAGATAACCACCCCACGAGAGGAATGATTCACATGATCTCGGGGGGTGCTACTGATGGAGACTCTGGGCGAGCTCGGAAGGCACATGGAAAAGGTTGGAGAAATTTGAGATATCTAGGGGTGAAGACTTACCACAAGATCCCATCATCGGCTTTGGACCGGAAGACCTCCGAGGCGTTGTGACTCCACATAACGATGCCTTGGTGGTGACGGCCACCATTGCCAACTATGATGTGGCGAGGATATTTATTGATAATGGAAGCTCCGTAAACGTCTTGTTCAAGAGCACGTTGGATCAAATGAAGCTAGAAGGATTCGAGTTTGAGCCGGTCTCCACCCCGCTGTATGGGTTTGCAGGACACGCCATCCCGCCTTTGGGTCAGATTGTGCTTCCCCTATCCTTGGGAACTGATCCTCAGCGGGTAACAAAGATGATAGCGTTCACCGTGGTGGATACTTTTTCAGCGTATAATGGAATTCTAGGACGGCCAGCCCTGAAGGATTTCAGAGCCGTAGCTTCCACTTATCATCAGAAGCTTAAGTTTCCTGTGGGAAGAGGAGTTAGAGTCTTGTGCGGGGACCAAAAAGTCGCGCGTCGGTGTTATGAAGGGGTAGTGAGGGGGGAGGAAAAAAGATCACGTGTGGAGCTTAACATGATTGGGAAAGGAAGAAGTGGGTAACTTTGTCCTATTGAGGTACAAGAGGAGCAGAAATGAAAGTTGGAGAATGCGCCGGGCAAGGCTCTTAAGAGGCTCGGGAACGCTTACCACCTTAGAGAATATTTATCTTTACTTGAATTTTGCTGTATTTCATTTCTGAATTTGTCTTGTATTATCAGTGGAAATTTAATAAAGTCAAGTTCTTATATTAAGTTCGTGGATGTTGTTGTATTGTGAGGATGAAATGAATTAAATTTTCCTGCTAAGGCATCGCCTAGCAGAGGATCAGAGTTGGGAAAGAGAAAAATTTTATTTTCCTGCTATGACATCGCCTAGTAGAGGAGTTAGAGGGCGGGGGTGGTAAATTTTTATTTTCCTGCTAAGGCCCGACCTAGCAGAGGAGTTAGAGGGTGGAGGTGTCGAATTTTTATTTTCCTGCTAAGGCATCACCTAGTAGAGGAGTTAGAGGGCGGGGGTAGTGAATTTTTATTTTCCTGCTAAGGCCCGACCTAGCATAGGAGTTAGAGGGTGGAGGTGTTGAATTTTTATTTTCCTGCTAAGGCATCGCCTAGCAGAGGAGTTAGAGGGCGGGGGTGGTGAATTTTTATTTTCCTGCTAAGGCATCGCCTAGCAGAGGAGTTAGAGGGCGGAGGTGTTGAATTTTTATTTTCCTGCTAAGGCCCGGCTTAGCAGAGGAGTTAGAGGGTGGATGTGGTGAATTTTTATTTTCCTGCTAAGGCCCGGCCTAGCAGAGGAATTAGAGGGCGGGGGTGGTGAATTTTTAATTTCTTGCTAAGGCCCGGCTTAGCAGAGGAGTTAGAGGGTGGAGGTGGTGAATTTTTATTTTCCTGCTAAGGCATCGCCTAGCAGAGGAGTTAGAGGGCGGATGTGTTGAATTTTTATTTTCCTACTAAGGCCTGGCTTAGCAGAGGAGTTACGAGATGATGAAGCGAGAGTTTTATTTTCCTGTTAAGACATCGCCTAGCAGTGGAGTTAGAGGGTGGGGAGGATGAAGTTTTATTTTTCCTGCTAAGGACTATTTTAGCAGAGGAATCAAGAACACGGGGAAGTGAGAATTATTTTCCTTCAAAAGCTTAGTAGAGGAGCAAAGTGGAGTAGAGAAAAAATTAAATTTTCCTGCTATGACATCGCCTAGCAGAGGAGCAAAGTGGAGGAGGAGAATTAAATTTTATTTTTCCTACTAAGGCATCGCCTAGTAAAGGAGCAGAGTGGAGTAGAGACAAAATTAAATTTTCCTGCTATGACATCGCCTAGCAGAGGAGCAGAGTGGAGGAGGAGAATTAAATTTTATTTTTCCTACTAATACATCGCCTAGCAGAGGAGCAGAGTTAGGAAGGAGAAAAGAAATCTTTATTTTCCTGCTAAGGTATCACCTACTAGAGGAGTTAGAGGGTGGAGGTGTTGAATCTTTATTTTCCTGCTAAGGTATCACCTAGCAGAGGAGTTAGAGGGTGGAGGTGTTGAATCTTTATTTTCCTGCTAAGGTATCACCTAGCAGAGGAGTTAGAGGGTGGAGGTATTGAATCTTTATTTTCTTGTTAGAACATCGCCTAGTAGAAGAGAAGGAGAGTTGGATATTTTATTAGCCCTGGTGGTTTAATAACATCAAAGATAAACTTGTGAGAAGCAGTAAATTCAAATGCAAAATACTCAAAGGACAGAACCGCAAGAACGAACAAGTGAGGAACCCGAGGCGGAAGTGCGAGCACTCGGCTGGGGCTGGGCGAGCGTGCGGAGGAGCTATGGCGAGCGGGCTGGGCGATCGCGCTGTGGGCGCGCTCGGCTGGGGCGAGGCGAGCGGCAGGTATGGGCGTGCGGCGAGCTGGGCAGTGGGGCGAGAGGCGAGAGGTAGTGCGTCATGTGGGGCTGTGGGGCGAGGGGCGAGCTGGGCAGAGGGGCGAGCTAGGCAGAGAGGCGGGGGGCGAGGCGAGCGGCAGGTATGGGCGTGCGGTGAGCGGGGCAGGGGCAGCGAGGCGAGCTGGGCAGAGGGGCGAGCTAGGCAGAGGGGCGAGGGGCGAGCTAGGCAGAGGGGCGAGGGGCGAGGGGCGAGGCGCGAGGGGTAGCGCGCCGTGCGGGGCTGTGGGGCGAGTGGCGAGCTGGGCAGAGGGGCTACGCCAGGACACCCGCCTGGCCCCCTTTAACGGTCTTTTTCGTGATTTCAGGCTCAGGACAATTTCAAAACCCTGCGTCTGTACTAGTGACACTTGCTGGGAGCGGACCCTAAATTTCCCGTGAGTATCAGTATCCAATACCCAAGAAGAGGAATTAATTGAGACATTTTACTTCAATAAAAACATACCATGGCCAGAACTAGGGATGTAATCGAGTCGAGCCGAGCTGAACTCTTGAATGTTTGAGCTTGGTTCGTTTATAATCGAGCCGAGATCGAGCTTTATTTAACGAATATATGCATGGCTCACGAGCTTATTCAAGACTTTATCGAGCCTAAACAAGCTTAATAAATATGAATTATACATTTAAATTTTCATTAAATTAATTAAAAAGTAAATTATATATTTAAAGAAAAATATATTATTCTTATTAAAATTTGTAAATTTATTATAATAAATAAATTTAATAGATTTTTCTATATATTTCATAAATAATATGCAAAATCAATAAATCAAATATCAAAACTATTATTTTTTCATCTAAAAGATTACTCATGAACTTACCAACGAACATGTTCACGAGCTAACGAGCCGAATACTGTAAAGCTTGAGTTTGGTTTGTTTATCTTAACGAGCCTCATTAAACGAGCCAAAACGAGCTTTTATCGAATCGAGCTTCGAATAGCTCACAAACGGTTTGGTTCGTTTACATCCCTAGCCAGAACGCTTCTGGGCAAGATACTCTGTGCAGTTATGCCTCCAATGTCTAGACGTGTTCCAGTGGAAACAGATATGTTCTGACTTTTCGGGCTTCTTGGGCCCAGAGTGGGTTTCTTGTATGGCTTCTTGTTGGGTTTGTTATTCTTCAGTAGGGCAGAACGCTTCTTCCCTCTATTTTGGGATCCTTTTTTCTTACCGGACGACTAGCCCACTAGAAGAACAAGTTTTTCCTTTGTGATTGTGGCCTCATAGGTGGTAAGCAAGTTGACCAACTCTTCAAGGGTGACCTCAAGCTTGTTCATATTAAAATTGACCACAAATCTATCGAACGAGGGGGGTAGTGACAGCAAGAGAATATTAGTCGAGAGCTCACTAGGAATAACCACGTCGAGTCCCATTAGCTTCTAAATGAGCTCAATCATTCTAACACCATGTTCATGGACCGAAGTCTCATATCGCAAGCAGTGTAGTCATGAGTTCTTTAACAGTAGTATGTCTTTTTGAGCAAATTTTTACACCATAAATTTCTTTCAGATGAAGGTGAATAGACATTCAGTGCCTCCTCAAATCTCATTTGAAGTTCATTCGACATAGAAGCTAACATGTAGCTTTTAGCTTGAAGATCATGGTCTCACAACTTCTCAAGCTTAGCCAATTCAGTCTTATTGACGTCCTGAAGGCGCTTCACTCAGTGGCTTCTTATCAAGCTCATACGCAATCTTTTCCGAGTTCAAAACGATCTTTAAATTTCGAAATCAATCATTATAGTTAGAGGCAGTCAACTTGTTTTGATCGAGAATGAATGAAATCGGGTTAAGAGTCGTCATCGTAAATATACTGAAAACGAAAACAGATAATGATTACTGATTATTTTAAAATAATTTTAAGATATAAAATATGATTTTTATTTTATAAATTTCTATCCCACTATTTTGATATTTCCACCACCCTCTTATGAAAAGAAAATCGGATTTTCTTAGTGGACATGTAAAGCCCAATTAGACAATTATCATCCCGAATAAATATAAGCTAATTATAATTTTTAAAAGGTAGAATCCAATTGCATCCCTATGCAACCTCTCTGTGTTTCGCCTTACGTTTAATAAGAACCCAATAATATGACGCCATTTATTTTTACGTGTCAAACCGACCCATGAATATTGAATTGTAGTGGACGATTGCCCTGAGTTTCCTCAATAATATGAGTCGAAGTCATGTGAGTTCCACTCAATTCACATCATATGTGTAGAACCCGTTAAATCAGACTGCGTATAAGCCATGCATAATTACTATTATTTAAATTAAAATGATTTTTATGCATGAGGGTTTAAATTCATTCTTTTTAAATTTGTTGAGTTATGATTATTTATTTTACGCAGAGGTTTAGTTTTATCTTTTCGGTTAAATAAGCGAGGTCGGACTGGAGTTGGAGTATTGAGATAAAATTTAATAGTAAGAAAATATTCCTAAATTTAATTTAAGCAAAAGAATAAATTATTTTAATGTAAAAGAATGTTTAAGGATTTATTCACTTAATTGGAGTTAAGTAGTAAATAAATTCTTTTATGTCCAATACTTAATTAAAAGCATAAATTAAAATGTGCAACCAATTGTGATAAATTAATCTAAGCCTATTTTATTCAAGAAAATATTACCCTTACATGTTAGTAAATTTAATTTAAGAATTAGCCATGCATGCAAGAAAATTACTATCCTAAATCAATTTATTAATTCACTAAAATACATACTAAGTGTTTAAAACTTTAAGGAGTTAAAATTCAATAATTAAGCAATATTTTTCCTCCTTTATCTAGCAAGATTTCGGCCACCCCATTGTAGACTTAATTTTGCTTGGCAACCCTACATTTTTTATTCTTTTCTTAACCCTTCATGGTAGAATAATTCCCTCAATTTTTAATCACCAATAATTAATGATTTAAGCAATATTCTCCCTTGCTTTTGATAATCAAATTTTGGCCATCCCCTCCCTCAAATTTCCCTCAATCCCTTGATAGCACATTTCATTCCATATCTCACTAGCAACTAAGATGGAATGAATTGAATTGCCATTCTACCACCCCATTTAATTAGTAGACTTCCCATTCTTTTCCCTAGCAATTTTCCCCTCCTCTCATTTGAATATTCAGTAGCAAATCAGCAGAAAAATCGAGAGAAGCACAAGAGAAAATAAGAGAGAAAACAAGAAAGAAAGGAACTCCGTCTCCGTCGCGCCGTGTCGTCGTATAGTTTGTTTTCTTTTCAAACAAATTTCCAGGCATGTTTATATTGTTCTTTACTCTTCAATCAAGTCATATAAATATTTTAAAACATCACATGTACATGATTTAAAAGGCAAAAACCGAAAATATGACAACAACTTGAACAAAATTCTGCACAGATTTTTCGGCCATCCCTTCATGCTTCACGGGTGAATTGTTTTTGTGATTTCAGGGTGTGGCTCGGTTCCAGGCGCTCAAAGCTGCATATAGACACGTACTAGGGTGTGTTAAGATCATGTTGGTTTGGTTCGTTGGTTCCAGCCCATGCACGTTAGAAAGAGACTTGACTGCAACTTTCCCCATAGTTGCAATATGTGTCTCGATTTTTGTTGTTTGGATGCCTTAAGTTGGGGTTTGGATTGTGGTTGGCCTAGGACCTGTAGCCATGGTTAGAACCCTTCCCTAGCATGCCTAGGACGTTACCAAGTCAGCCTTTAGAGCTTGGTTCATGGTTCCATCGATTTTTGAAACAAAACAACACAAGTGTCCCTCGGTTTCTTTTCCTGTTTTGGGTGAGTGAGTTTCGATTTTATGGTGTTGGGTGGATCTTGGTTAGCTTCTAGACCTTAGCCATGGTTCACACAATACCTCATGATGTCTAGATCGAGCCATGGTTGATCAAATGACTACTAGAACGACCCGAGACAGCAAGCAATCCAAACCATCGCACAACACAGAATTTGTTTGGCATTCTCGGTTTCAAGCGTTGGGTTGTCTTGGGTGTTGCTTGGATTGTGCTTGGCCTAGGGCCCTTAGCCATGGTTCAAGCCACACCCTAGGATGTTGGGAAGAGGCTCTGGTCAGTGGTTCAAGCCCCAATGGCCAATAGCCTTGTAAACGAAGCGATGCAAGCACAAGTGCCGTGACTGTAATTGGACTGCAGCTTTGTCATCGGTTCAGAGGTCATGTACGAGTTCTTGGTTGGCTTTTAGCCTATGGCCTTGGACTGGAGAGTACCTCAACAAGTTAGGAAGGTCACATTTTTGGTTGTTTGTGATTTGGTTAAGTTTAGAAGTCATACGAGAATTTACGGTGCAATGTGCCAAAGTGACTCTCGAAAGAGCGTTTCACGATTTTGGCCTCCATTCACTATTTTCGTGTATTAAAGCCCTATGGTTATGTTTTCCAGTATTTTTGGAGTATTTTAATCATGGCTAAGCGTTGGTTCCATGTTGGTTCTGGTTGGTACGAAGCCATGGTTGAATACTAAGTTTGTTTGGCGTAATTGTCTCGTTTCTAGTTCGATTATGAAGTGTTGGTCATGTTAAGTTTATTTGCATGTTCTCATGTTAGAAATAGGTCGCAGCGAGCCTGGGAACGATCCAACCCATTCGGTAAAACAGGGTTATAATTATATTACGTGCATAAAATATAAAATGTTTATTTTTGAGATATATGCGATATGTCTTGTGGCCACTTTACGCTTATGGGATTTCTTCACCTGGTGACTTACGACCAGTTTACGATTATGTATGGGTACGGATATCCAGTCCAAGAGCTGTGATGATCTCTACCGCCCAGTATACTGTGGTTTAGTCTGATCAGACGTGCATGTTATGTTATGTTATGTTATGGGCCACTTGCGTAGAACATTATCTCTACAGAAAATTACGATATAATATGTTATGACAGAGCTCTATCGAGCAAACTTTTACGTATGATTTTCATATATGCACGTAATTATAATTATCCATGGTATGATCTTTTTACCTTACGCTTTACGATACGATATTTTTATGTTACGTGAAATTTTATGATATATTTACTTGTTATTCACGATATATGCATGTTGAGTCTTTAGACTCACTAGACTTGATTGTTGTAGGTACTGATGATGTCGAGGCTGAGGGCGGGGACTAGTGAGCTAGCTTGGGTCGGCAGTAGTAGGGACCCGAGGACCTCATTTTTATCATTTACTATTTATGCTCAAACTCAGTTTTTACTTTGACGAATTATTTTTAAGTTGTGGTTTGAAAACAATATTTGCTTCCGCTGTTACATTAAACATTATCTTTTTATCAGTTTATTTTATGAATGAGGCATGTTATTTATTTAAAAAGAAATTTTTTTAATAATTTCGCAAATTTTCAAATACGAAATACGGGCCTCTACAATATGTCTGGTGGAAGTCACACCTTTCGAGCATTCAGGCATCCTCAATAATATGAGATAGACACTGATCATGCATAACGTTCATCATGCAACCACGGTTGATAGAAGGAAATAATAAATTAAACTCTTTTAATTTTTACTTTTGGGGTTTGATATAAAATTTGAATCTTATTCCAAATGAAGGATTTTAATTTGAAAATTGTCTCATCATTTTAATTTAAAATCGTGTGTGATGAGTTTGTATGTTTGCAGGATTTATGCAACTGTATTATTTAATAATATACACACATGCATACTACTATATATATATATCTCATAATATGACATTCAACAACAAAAATTAATAAGGATGAACGATCACCAACACTATTAGATCCATGTGAACGAGACATGGATCCAGACCCATAACTTAGGTGCATCACTTATTAAAATAAGTAAATGTTTTTTTAGTTGATATATTCACTAATAGTGGTAACACAAAAATCTCAGAACTAATTTTGTTAGATGAATCTCTTATAATATTTGATCAATAAAAAAATATATTTTTGTTAAAATTATTATTTTTCAATTTAAATATAAATCGATCAATTTTTCTCACGAATATATTAGTTCTCACACAGACATACTTGTATTAAAAAAAATATGATACAAGATAAGAAGATTTCATTTAAATATTAGTCTTGAATGGTGTTTGCATGGTGTGAAGGCCCAAGAAAGCCCAAACACAATCTGGTGACATAATAGCCTTACACGTGTTCCCCAAGCTGCCCGCAAGATGATATACAATAACATGGCCGTAACATGGCATGTAATTTACACGGAACAATTTTTCTACATATTTTGTATTTCGTAAATTGTTATTATTTAATTCCCAGAAAAAAAAACACCCATTTTCTTCTTCTCACTCTGTTTTTTCACCATCACCATCGTCATCATAATCGCCAGAAATCACGAATTTTATAACGCTGGCGAGATTAGTTTTCCGGTGACCTTTTGCAGGTAAAAGTGAGACAGAGCGCGTGTGAAGGGAAAGATTTCCGGGTTTTTGATATGTTTGTCGGTGCTTGGATTCTA
Organism: Primulina tabacum; assembly: GCF_025594145.1. Classification (NCBI taxonomy): domain Eukaryota; kingdom Viridiplantae; phylum Streptophyta; class Magnoliopsida; order Lamiales; family Gesneriaceae; genus Primulina; species Primulina tabacum. Next base: position 34,823,625 of record NC_134559.1, read on the forward strand.
GCTTTTGTATTTATTGGCTTGCTTTTGGTTATGGGTTTTTCTTTCTTTGCGTTTAAAGATTGGTGCTTTTTGAATGGTTGATTGAATCTGATGTACTCTGTTGCATGATCGATGTTTAGTTGGGTGCAATTTTCCATGGGTGTTGTTGAACATTGACGTGGTTTTATTCTTCGGTTTTGTGCTGTTGTTGTTTCTGTGTTTTGGTTTCATCTGTTTCTTAAGTTCTGGGTATTCTAAAAATATTCTGTTCATTTTCGGGTTGTTTGGTTTTTTGCTGGTATAGTGGTGTATATGGGATGATGTTTGATTACTTGACTTTGTCTGTTGTTATGGTTTTTTACTGTTTTTTTTTGTGAGACGGGTTGATTGAAAATTGATATCTTTATGTGCAGTAGTGTTGGATTTTTGAATGGAAAACAGAGGTCAGAAGAGAACTGAAACAGTGGATGAATTGCCAGCCGACAAGAGAGCGTGCAGTTCATTTGAGTTCCGTCCGAGTACCTCAAACTCGTCTGCCCAAACACCAATGAGCTCTGCTCATGAAGCCCATGATGCTGAAATGGAAACATCGTCTTCCACTTCTGGGTCAACAAGATCAGAGGTTGACGGAGAGAAGGAATCAACTAATGGCTCGTGTGATTCAGATAGTAGTCTCCGTGATTATTATAGGCATCAATCAACCAGTGATCACACTAAATTTAAGAAAGTGCTGTCGAGTTTGAGTGAGCAGTTTGAAGAATCAGTACAGTTGGCTCTACTCACCGAGCTTTGCGAATTGCTATCCTTTTGTAGTGATAGTTCTTTATCGAGCCTAATGGCAGACTCTTTTTCCCCATTACTCGTCAAGCTGGCGAGACATGAGGGCAATCCTGATATAATTCTCTTGTCAATAAGGGCGATAACTTATTTGTGTGATGCTAATCCTCGATCCTCTGGTTTTCTTGTGAGGCATGATGCTGTCCCTACTCTTTGTCAAAGATTAATGGCTATTGAATACTTGGACGTTGCAGAGCAAGTAAGCTGCTGAAACTTTATGTGTTTAGAATATAATCGTAAAACACTGGCTCGTGTAAGCTTGTGAATTTTTGTCTATGTAATTTGTAAATGGTTTCTTACGTTCATCTATGTTCCCAATGTAGTGTTTGCAAGCTTTGAAGAAAATTTCACGTGAGCAACCTCTTGCTTGCTTGCAATCTGGTGCAATCATGGCTGTTTTGAGTTATATTGATTTCTTCTCAACAAGCGTGCAGGTATTTAGTAGCTGTTTAGGCAAAACATTTTACAATAGTGTGTCAATATGGCGCTATGCCATTTAAGACTTATCCTTCTTTCCTTCTGTTTTCTCGTATCTTAGAGGATTGCGCTTTCAACTGTGGTCAATATATGTAAGAAACAAAATTCTGAATCTCCTTCACTTTTCATGGAGGCAGTTCCAATTTTGTGTAATCTTCTACAGTATGAGGATAGACAGGTATACATTTGAAAATGAATCATCTTTGAACGATAACTGCATGAAAATCGCTTATTAGCGTTTTCTAATAATCAATTTATCTCCCTTTTTAGCTTGTTGAAAGTGTGGCCACTTGCTTGATTAGAATAGTTGAGCAAGTCTATCATTCTCCAGATATGCTTGATGAAATTTGTAGGCATGGGCTGGTACAGCGTGCAGTACATCTCATTGGCTTAAATAGTCGCACTACCCTTTGCCAATTGACAAATACAGTAAGCAAAAATTTTGAACCCAATGTTGAGAAATATTACTGCAGCGAAAGATTTCATTTGTAATTTCTTTATGAGTTATAATTCTTTTAAATGACTTGCAGGGCTTAATTGGATTAATTGCCAAGATGGCTGCTGGCTCTACTATTGCATTTAAGGCACTTCTTGAGCTAAATATAAGCAGCACAGTGAAGGACATGCTATCCTCTTGTGATCTGTCTCATGGAACACACTCTATTCCCATGTTGGATGGACATTACAGTCAGGTATGCGGTTGTGATGTTTCAATGCCAGATTATCGCTAAAATATAGCTTAATTTGAGCAATATTTACTGTATTCTTCGCTACGACTAAGCAGGGATCTTTATCTTTTGTTCACAATTCAAAAGTAACATGCTGTCACCTATAGTTTGGATATTTAAATTGAGCATTAGCGAATCTATGTATTTGGAATTTAATCACTCTATTAATGGATAATTAGAGTTCGTTTGCAATTTCAATACCAGTTGATTCAAGCTTTCTTGTTATTTAGTAAAGAATTATTTGGTAGAAGTCCATCTAAGTCTGTCCGCTTGTGCTTTATCTTTGCCACTTACTCGGGTCTATGTTTCTTAGATACATGAAGTTTTGAAGTTATCGAATGAGCTTCTCCCGGCAGTTTGTATAGAACAGGATGGTCAACTAAAGTCAGACAAGGAGGATTTTCTTTTGAGCCATCCCGATGTTCTCCCCAAGTTTGGAGTTGATTTACTTCCTATATTGATTCGGGTTGGTTCTTTCATAAGTGATTACCTTGAGTTGTTCCTAGTTTTCCCTTCCTAGTCTTTCACCTGCCTGTTTTATTTTTAAGCAGGTGGTGAGTTCTGGCGTCAATCTGATTTTATCTTACGGCTGTCTCTCTGTTATCTATAAGTTAGTTCATTTCAGCACATCTGAGATGCTTCAAAGTTTGCTACAAACTGCTACATTTTCAAGGTGAAATAGTTTCTTTTCTACTTGGCGATATTTTTTGTCAATGTTTATCTATTTTAATCTGAACATTGCATCCTCTTGTGTGGACCAACAGCTTTTTGGCTGGAGTATTTGCGAGAAAGGATCATCATGTAATATTATTGGCTCTTCAAATTGTTGATACTTTAATGCTCAAGCTTCCACATGTTTTCTTGAATTCCTTTATGAAGGAAGGTGTCCTGTTTGCCATCTTGGAACTGATTTCTCCAGATAAAGATTTGAAACTCTTTCCAGTTTTTGATGGCATGTGCCTGGAAACTAATGGAGCGCAAAAATCAGCTTTCCGAGAAGTATACAGATGCCTGTGTTATGCATTTGATAAGGGTCAGTCTTCAAAATCTCCAGAAAATGGATGCTGCAAGCTTCAGGAAGACACTGTACATAATCTTGCTAGGCATATTTGGAGTACATTCTTTGAAACTGAATCGATGAACCGTGAGAAAGGTGTCACTGATATTCTTCAGAAGCTCAGAAATTTATCAAGTGCATTAACAACCCTGTTAAGTAACTCCCAGGAGGATGCTACTTGCAGTCAACTGGAAGAAGAGATTTATGGTGTATTGCATCAAATAGTCTCAGAGCTTAATGAGAAAGACTCCATTTCCACTTTTGAGTTGGTTGAGAGTGGGGTTATTAAAGCACTAGTTACCTACGTATCAAATGGGATGCATCTTGTAGGACAAGAAACCAATGATACAGCTAATCTATGTTACCGTACTGAAAAAAGGTTTGAGGTGTTTGGACGACTACTATTGTCATGCACTGATCCAGCTTTGGAGAAATTCCCCCTTTTGACAATTGTACGAAGATTACAAAGTGCTCTGTCTTCCGTTGAAAATTTCCCTGTTATCTTAAATCATGCATCTAAGCTGAGAAACTCTTATGCTACTGTTCCATATGGGCGTTGCACTTCATATCCAAGTCTCAAAGTTCAGTTTGAGAGGGAAAAGGGGGAGATCTCTCTTCGCGATTACTCTGAAGATATTGTGAATGTTGACCCTTTCTTGCCTCTGGATGTAATTGAAGGATATTTGCGGCCTAGAGTTTGTAACACTGACCCCAAGAATTCGACTGTGTGGTCAAAGGATTTAAAGGAGAATGATAGTGCAAGTTCTCATTCACCATCGTACTCGAGTGATTCAATATACAAATTTGCTGATGGTATCTTGTCTACAGAAATGGTTGTTGATGTTCATAAACCACAGGTTTATTCTTTTTTTAGCTGAAGGATTATGGATACGCTTACATCTTATAATTTCTTCGTGGAAAATGAAATTCAGTTATATTTCTCAACCTTTCCCTTAATTAGACACGAGTATACATCTGATTTGTTCTTTCTTCTTTACAGGATGGAAGGTGGGATATATTGTTGCCTTCACCCAGAGATACAGCAAGTACAGCAAGTTCTGGACGAGAAATTCTGGATGCAGAGAAAATAACTGGCGTCGATATGGTATGGTGCCTTCTTCTTCGTCATTGCTTCATGTTTGTGTTTATTATCTGTAATTGATATATATTTGTGAAACATCCCTTCCTTTTTAACTTTAAAATATAAAAAATACTACTAATTTTTTTTATAACATTTTCTTCTAAATTTCGAAACCATCCAACATAAATAAACTAATATTTAAAAAACTTAAATGCATAAAAATCCATAAATCGTTAATCATAAAGCGTAAGTCGACTTGAAATAATCCAACAATTTGAGCTTCAAAATCAAACATAAAATTTCCGTAAAATAATCATCAAAATTTTCTTAAACTTTAAATACTAAGCTAATGCGGAAAATAGATATTTGTCCATCAAGAGTGTACTGTCGGACCCGATCCATTCAAACATAGTGAGTTTAATGACTCATCACGTTCTAACCACACGTACCAAATAATAAATATACAGGTACATGCATTTAAAAATCATGCTTTTATTTAAAATAAGTTGGCATAAAACTTGTAAGTGTAAATAAATCATAAATCATTAAACCATAAAGTCTTTCATCATCGTATATAATTTTGGGTGAAGTTTGATCCTTGAAAGTGACTATCCTTTATCATTCATCCTCTAGTTGACTGATCAGTCTATATACACCAAGTACCTGGGCGCGGGGCATCAGCAAGTCTCGTCACTGGGCCGTGGCCAAATACGAAAATACGATCGTTGGGCTCCTTCTAGGGCCTTCTCCCGTAAACGGGCTCCTTCTGGGCTTTTTGCCTCACGATGTTCCCACTTGTAAGTTCACTGTTCCTTCTTAAAACGGATCCCCCACATATCATCTATGTCACGGTCAATTCACCTCGTTTAAAATTTTTTTCTTTTCTTTTATTATGAAATATCGTATCCTTAAAAATCGTAAAATTGCATTTTTCGGGAAAATCGTTTAGCCTTAGCATATATCGTAAATATATCATATTTTTATCATAAACATTTTAAAATATCATTTAGCATGTATTATGATTCTTCGGAATACTGCCAGACCTTTCGAACTACCCGGGACGTAAAATGACCGTTTTATCCCTGGACCTCGAACTTCTTAATTTTGACCTTTTCTTGCTTTTGTTGATTCGAGCCTATCCCATAGCATCTTATAAGTTTAAATTTGACTTCTAATATTTTTCTTAGACGTAAATCTGAGCTTTTCGATTTAATTACTTAATAGCTAAACCGTAAAACGTTTCGAACCCGAATTATTTCAAAACTTAATATTTTCTTCCTAATCTTAAACTTTTCATCTCTAAACTACCCCCGTGAGTCATGAACCATCCCCCGTGAACCATGGTTCGAGCCTTATCTCTTCCCTAAACCATATTCGAACCCTTATTCCCAAATCAAGCCATCGCACCCAAAACTCTCGAGCCACCTTCAACCAGCCCCTAGCCAAACCAACTCCAGCCCCTTAGACACCCTCTTAGAACCCTACTGGACCGCTCACGCACCAGCTCTCGCGCCCAGCCCACCATGCGCCGTCTTTCTCCCTTTCGTTCCCCAAAACCGTGCGCCCTAGGCCCCAACCGAGCCCTCAACACTTACCTATCGTTCTACCCTTGTTTCCAACAACACTAGGACTCTCTAGGACCATGAATCGACCCAACACAGGGCCTTGATCACTGCTGGACAGCCTGCACGCAGCCTCCCCTCGCAAGTGCCTAAACCGAACTCAACACATGCAATAATCTTAACCAAGGCTCGGCACTTTCCACTCTCGTTCCAGCCCTTTTCTATCCTACATGGGACTCACTTTAGGACTTTTAAACATCATCCCCCTTCCCCTTAATGGCAGCGAGTCCCTAGGAAGTAGGAATTATAACGCGACTCAAACGTGCATTAAAAACTTCGAAACGTTAAAATAAATTACTCAAAACGTCAATAAAACTTGATCATCATGTTTTTCATTCAAAATATCATAAACGTGCATAATATGGTTTGAATGGTGCAAAAAGAAAGGTTTAGAACGGGTCTTTGCGTTTAAAACGTGTCCTTTGCATTTAAAACGCTCGAAATACGAATATTGAAGCATAGGAACGTTGGTGACGAACGGAGGACTATTTCTTACCCTTTTTCTACAAATTTTTTCTGGTCAAAACCCCACCGAAAACCCACCTTGAGATGCAAGGGAGTCGGGTGATCGTTGTTGGATGAAAGAACGAAGAAGAACTAAAGAGGAAAAAAAATCAAAACTCCCTTTGCTAGCCTTCCTTGTTTCGGCCGTTCCTTGAACCTTACGTGACTGTGCGTGTGCGTGTAGGTGTGTGTGTGTTTAGGTTTAGGTTTAATTTTAAAAAACAAAAAGGCTTTTAAGTATTTAATTAATGAGCTTAATTAACCCTAGTTATTAATTAATAATTTAGGCCCATTAAGATTTATAAAATCATTAGGCCTCAAATTAAAAGATTTAAAAATATATATTTCTAAAAAAATCTCTTATAAAATACATAATTCTCTTGCTCCCACTAATTAATTTAAATTTGACCTTAAAAATGCTGAAATTCTTAAATTGTTTAAAATAAATATTTTCTTAACTAAAAATAAAAATTTAGCTTTAAAATTTTTAACGCCTTAATTGTCTCCGATCCTCCATCCCCGGCCAACCACGATATTCACATGAAAATCTTTAAATTATGCAATCGAACAAAATTACACAATTAATCATTTAGTCACTCGAAATATATCATTCATGTATCCAAAATCATTTGATTAAAATATTTTAGCAATTTAATAATTTTAATGCATGTGGTCTACGTTGACTGATTTTCGGGTGTTACAATTTGTCTTTGTTATCTTTAACCATTTTTTCCGTTTCTTTGGTCTCCCATTTAGCTATTCTTGTAGAAAATAGTTGTACTTCGGTTTCTCTTCTTCATGTCGAAGTCTGTCTGATTCTTTTCTCCCTGATATTTAATCACTTTAAGGCTTTGTCTCATATGGTTCTATCTGATCATGTAAAAGGCTGGTTTTCAGCAAGAGGTGGATAATAATCTTCAAAAGGATGATGCCGTAAAAACAGATCAACCAAGACGCAGTAACAGCGAAGATACTTCACAGAAGTTATATTTTTGTTTAGAAGGGCAGCAACTGGACTGTAAATTGACACTGTATCAGTCTATACTCAAACAGCAAAATGAACTAGAACATGATATTATACCGAGTGCAAGTTTGTGGACTCGTATTTATAAAATAACTTATAAAAGTTCATTTTGCCAGCCATCTTCATGTAATTCAGGACCAGTTTTTTCTGAAGTTGATGTGGGGAAATTGCGGTCAGATGATGACATATTATTCCTTCTGAGGAGCTTGGAAAGAATAAACAGAATGAGACTTCACCAGATGTCTTGTCATAGAATGCACGTGTTTGCTGAAGGAAGAACGGGTGATTTGGATAAGTTTGATGTAGCGGTTTATGATGTTTCCCAAAATGAATTTGTCAACAGTAAGTTGAGCGAAAAACTAGAACAGCAGATGCGAGATCCTATGGCTGTTTCTGTTGGGGGTATGCCTGCATGGTGTACCCAGTTAATGGCTTGGTACCCATTTTTATTTGCTTTTGAAGTAAAGTGTAAATATTTCCATATTGCGGCACTTGGCAAATCACCAGCTCAAATTCTTCCATCATCTCAAACTTATGATGGACGTTCTAGTGGCAGGCAGCAAAATCACGGGAATTTTCCACGCAAGAAGTTTTTGGTTAACAGGAATACAATTCTAGAATCTGCTGCTCGCATGATGGAACTCAATGCCCATCAAAAGGTTCTTCTTGAAGTGGAATATAATGAGGAGGTTGGTACTGGTCTTGGTCCAACTCTGGAATTCTACACACTGGTATGCCACGAGTTTCAGAGAAATGGCTTGGGAATGTGGAGAGAAGACCATGTTGACTGCGTGAATGCTGCAGAGGCTGAGAATCCTGGATTTCTGGATTCTCCTGTTGGACTCTTCCCCCGACCTTGGTCACCTTCATTGAGTACAGAAAGTAGCACACCATTTTCAGAAGTGATTAAAAAGTTCAGACTTTTGGGTCAAATAGTTGCAAAAGCACTTGAAGATGGAAGAGTTTTAGATCTTCCATTTTCTGATGCTTTCTATAAACTTGTTCTGGACAAGGTATGCTAGTTTTGGTGTTGACAAATGACATGTATGGTTAATGATACATATAACAGTGTATTTGATGCATTCTCTTTTATATAGGAACTTACTGTGCATGACATCCGGTCAATTGATCCTTTATTAGGAAAGGCTTTATTAGAGTTTCAGGGTATGGTTAATGATACATATAACAGTGTATTTGATGCATTCTCTTTTATATAGGAACTTACTGTGCATGACATCCGGTCATTTGATCCTTCATTAGGAAAGGCTTTATTAGAGTTTCAGGCTGTAGTAGAAAGGAAGAGGTGTTTGAGATCCCTTTCTGAAGAAGAATCACAAGATCCTAGCGTAGGCGTGTGTTTGCGGAGCATAAAAATTGAGGATCTCTGCCTTGATTTTACTCTTCCAGGGTATCCAGATTATGATCTTGTCTCTGCACCTGATTCAAAGATGGTTAGATTTTCCACTGTCATTCTTCTTTGCCTAAAAATTTGGTTGATAAAATTGGATGCATTCATTATATTTTAAATTGATATTATAGGTAAATCTGGACAACATAGAGGAATATATTACCCTCATAGTTGATGCTACAACAAAGTCTGGAGTTTCTAGACAAGTGGAATCATTTAAGTCAGGTTTTGATCAGGTTTGTTATCTGTCCATCATGAATGGTCGTTTGCCTTATTTTGTGAGATGCACTTTGAATATTTCCTTCTCTTTTTTTCGTTATGTGCTATTCACGAGAAATATTGTGTTGATTTTGTTGATGAATCTTTTGCACTTATGAAGTGGCAATGCTTCAATTTTTGTTCTATGTAGGAAGATCTTGGAGTGTAATATATATATAAAATATGTTATCCAAAATATTTGCAACTTGAGTAAGCTTTGTGATAATAGAACACCCTTTTAGAATACCCTTTTCCACCCGCTGACATACAAAGATACTCGGTACATCTGTGATGAGTTTAGTTGTTCCTGCCATTATCGGTAAATGATCTGTGTATTGCTTCTTTAGTTTAAAATTGTCTCTCCCCGGATTTTAAAGAGCATCCTTTCATATCTTTGCAAGATCCCTTTTTTGTGGACTTGATTTTTCATGATATGATATATTAATGAGTTTCTAATATTTGCTTCTCTCCATCTTCTGCAATGGGTTTCAGGTCTTATCTGTCCAGCATCTTAAAGTTTTCACCGAAGAAGAGTTGGAACGCTTACTGTGCGGAGAACATGTACTATGGAATGTATGTATTGCTAACAAATCTAGCTTCCCCGTGAATGTCATACTTGTCCTGGTCTCCAAATGATCTTTATATATTCTATTCCTTTGAGACAGTCGGACGAGCTTTTGGATTACATTAAATTCGACCATGGATACACTATCAGTAGTCCCCCAGTTGTCAATGTTAGTACGGTGGAATCTCTTGATTTCAGATCTTATCAATCCTTCATTTGAGCTAACAAGTATCCTTTTCAACTATCAGTTACTTGAAATCATGCGAGAGTTTGACCGTGAGCAGCAACGAGCATTCTTGCAGTTCGTGACTGGTGCGCCCCGCCTTCCCACTGGTGGATTGGCTTCTCTCAACCCGAAACTGACTATAGTTCGGAAGGTCGGAACTAAGACATCCCTCGTGTGCAAGCATACACCTTTCTCCACTAGACTGTATTTACTAACATTCTGTTTTTTTTTACTTTCTTGACAGCATTGTGGCAAGTGGATAGACGCAGACTTACCCAGTGTGATGACCTGTGCAAATTATCTGAAGCTCCCAGCTTACTCAACGAAAGTCGACCTCGTTCTTTCTATTCTATCCGCGATACCATTTCTTCTTTCTTTCCTGGATCAAACCGGCTAACTTTCGCTTGTACTTCATGCAGGAAGTTATGAAAGAGAAGCTGCTATACGCCATAACTGAAGGGCAAGGATCATTCCACCTTTCGTAATCTTCTTCTTTTCGAGGAAACAGGTATGTATATATCTATAGGGGAAAGCATGTGAATATGGGATTAGGGTAGCTGGTTGAAAAAATTGTGGAGCAAATTGAATGATTGGAGGAAAGAGAGCTGATTGAAGTATACCTGTGAAGATGGGTAGGCATGGTTGATGTATGGTCGTTTTCTATTTCTTTACAAAGATTGTTTAGATTTTAACTTTATTATATCCATTAATAATTATTCTTCATTCAAGTTTACATGATTCAAATATAATAATATGCATCTGTGCGCATTAAATATTACTAGGTAGGAGCACCTCAAGAATAGCACCTCAATTCTTGAGGTGTCTTACCCCGGTTTGTAGTACAACATATTTGTGTTTATATTTTTATCCAGAGTAAATAACCAGGTGTTCGTATTTGTGTAGGTCTTATTTAATAATTTAATTTTAAAAGCTAGAAATATTATGAGCATATCGATTTTTTATTTTCTTTTATATTTATAATCATACAGTTAGTATTTCAAGTTGGCACTGTGTTTAATAAAGTAAAAAATATGAAAAACTAGTCTTGTCCTTTCCAACTAGAAGCTAGTAACTTTGTTGTTGATCTTTCCTCTTCCCAACCGGTTGCTCAGCTTGGTCGGCTGCTAAGCTCAACTGGTTTGGAACGCACGTACTGTGTTGCTCATCTCCTTCTAAACTTAAAGGAAGTCGATTCTATGCCGTAAAGGTAAAAGAAGCGGGTGCCAAATCACTAACCAGGGGGTGGTCTTCATCAAGCCATTTCTGTAGTAACAGATGCAAGTATGCGCTAGCTATGATATAGACAAACAATCAGGAGAGAAGATAAAGTGGCTAAAGCTACTATCTCTCTACGTTTACCAACCCTCCCTTGCTCACTTGAGTTGAATTGAAAGGAATTTATAAAAGTGAAAATAGTTAAGAAAGAGATTGAGTTGGTGTTCAAATGGGAGAATTTTAAGAACATGTCTCAAATTAGATATAAAGTATTTGTTCATTTTAAAATCTAATCAGGGATCTACTCCATAAATAAGTTGTGAGGCCCGGGGCCGAAGAGGGCGGGGGTGATCGTCGTGTCATGAGGTTGCAGGGACAATGAGCGGCTCTTGGCAGGCTTCTAGGCGAAGGGAACATTAATGAACCGATCATACATTGGAAGGAGAAGGATTCCGAAAACTGCTCAGGTATGAGACTGTGTAGTTGAGGAGGGCTTAAAGATTTGATAGGTACTACTCATATAAAAAATGTGCATCTTCTTTTTGGCAGCTCATTACATAAGAACTTTAAAGTTAAGTCTGCTTGCCTTGGGGTAATTCTAGGATGGGTGACCCCTGGGAAGTTTTTTAACGTACGTGTGAGTGAGGACATAAGCACGCTGGAAAGACTCGTCTTGGTACAGTGAGTACAGTCGTCGAATCTGGGGTATTACAGTTGGTATCAGAGCCGATCTCTCTTAGTACGGTGTGATTCGGGGACGAACCAAGCGGAAGCTGGTGGGCATGTGGGGCCGGGGGCCGAAGAGGCTGAGGGTGATCGTCGGTGCCATGAGGTTGCACGGACAACGAGCGGCTCTTCGCAGTCTTCTAGGCGAAGAGAACATGAATGAATCGATCTAACACCGGAAGGAGAGGGATTTCCGAAAACTGTTCAGGTATGGGACTGTGCAGTTGAAGAGGACTTAAAGATTTGAGAGATATTATTCATATCAAGAAGGTGTATCTTATTTTTGGTAGCTCTCATAAGAACTCCAAAGTTAAGCGTGCTTGACTTGGGGGGTAATTCTAGTATGGTGACTCCTTGGGAAGTTTTATAAGATGCGTGTGAGTGAGGATATAAACACGCTGAAAAGACTCGTCTTGGTACAGTGAGAATAGTCGTCGAATATGGGCGTTATATAAGTTATTATAAATTTCGAAAATAGAGTGTCCAATTAAATCATGTAGTGGTTGTAAGTGTGTTAAACTTAATGACATGGTTGACGCTAATGGATTTACGAACGTGGTAATTTTAGCTTAAATATTAGTTGTAGTTTGAGCTATTAAACAATGGATAAGAGCACTTAAAATCTTAGTGTAATCAAAGAAATTTGAAAACTTGTAATGTGGACATGATTTCAATAGATTTAACATTTTTTTACTTGAGAATTTAGTTGACGCATTTATGAATTTTGTAACTTCGAGTTTTTAAGACATTTAAACATGTGATTTAATTTAATTCTTAAGATATTTAAACATGTGATTTAATTTAATTCACAAGACAAGTGAATAGATGACTACAACGAGTGACTAATAAAAGAAATTAAAGTATATGAATAGAAATTGTTTGGAACTCATGTTAAGAAGAAAGAGCTTGTCAGTAATATGTAAGAACTCGTATTGAGAAGAAAGAGCATGTCAGTAATTTGTAAGAAAAAGAAATTAATAGGGAGGTGATTGATGTACTATGAAGAAAATAAAAAATAAATACACAGAGTAACGAAGTGGGGAGCAGTTTTCATATACGTTGATTTGATCAAGCATAAACTAAAACTTATAATGCGTTTACACACATGGACTATGACTAAGCTTTTTCGATACTATAAGATAAATGTTTTATTATTCATTTAAATTACATGGTTGTTTTGATGGAGATCGTTGGTATTTAGGGTTGTCTTAATGTCTGTTGCATAGTCTAGAAGGAGCAACAACTTTGATTCCATGTTAAGCACTCTTCATAAGATGATAGCTCATACTGTGTTGGAGTAAAATAATCCTATTAGTTCTTCAAATTCTTTCATAAATAGATAGTTGTATTGACATTGTCTACAATTGATATATGTACAATAATGATTGTTTTACATTGAATTTGGTTTATATATTGAATCTGTAGTTAGCAAAGGATGGATATTGAGAAATTATAACATAACAAGTATGTTAAGCTTTAGGTAATTAAACATATAAGTATATACAAGGTAAGATAGAGAGTGTCAAGTGAATTTTCATATATTATATGAAATGTGTTGAGTTATAGATAATTTATAATAAATGGTTTGGTTATTTTTGTCGATTGCAATGAAAGCGTATTAGTCAATTGTACATGTTGACAGGCGACAAATTACAAAAAAACCTGAGTCACCACAGTGTTTGGTGTATTTTTGACACACGTGATGTTCAAAAAAAGGTAGTAATCATTTGTTTGTGTCATGTGTCAATGAAATGAACATTGTTTTAAACAATAGAACAGTTTTGAAAACGTACGTATGTTTTCGTAATGAAAAGAATTTATGCACTTAGCTAAATTTAAAAATAACAATACATGTTGATTTAATAAGAAAGGGATGGATGATAGACTACGAACTTAGGAAGAAGCAACAAATAATATAATTATATAAATATTTTATATAAAGAATGCAACGGTAATTAGTTATGAATAGAGGGGAAAGAAGATATTATTGTCATGTATTTTAGGAAAACAAAGTATTTTAGAAGGAAACAAACATGTCAATATGAATTTATATCATCTGGTCGAATAGTGTAATGTTTATTTATGTGTAGAGACAATTATGGACTATAGTTTAAGGAATATTAATTGATATTTTTATGTTATAGGAAGCATTAATTAGAAAGATTGAAAAAGTTGGTAAATTTTATATATAATCAGTAATAATATATAAAATATAAGGTAGATTTTTGAGCTAATAGTTTTAATATAATATTACATATATGAAAATTATAGATTTATTTAGTTTGTATAATTTGAAGATTTGAAATTGGGAAAGTTGCACACCTACGCGCACGCACACACACATATATGATATTCTGCGAAAAGTTTGTTGATTTATCCAAAAACTGATTTAGCTAACTACGTAGAATATCATTATTATTATTTATTGTCTAGAGCTAAATTCATTTTAAGTATAGTCGTTTTTACATTTTCTCATGACCTTAGTAATGCAATTATTATCTCGGCTTGAAATTACGCGTAAAGAAATAAGTATTAAAAGACAAGAAGGTGTTTGTGGAGGTAGAAATAACAAAAATACATGTTGATTTTAAATAAAAATTGAAGTTACGAAGTTGTCTTATATTTAACATGAAATATATGTCTGAGTTAAAACCTTTATTCGATGACAATAATATACGTGGGTTATCACAAATTTGCAAATAGAGTATCAATATTGAATGAATGATAACAAGTATAAGATTCCATGTTTAACTATATTTATGTTGGTTGATTTATGAACGTCTTAGTTTTTTCGACATTTGAAAATATCAATTGTGATTTAATCTATTGGATATTAAAGCTAATTGAAACATCCCATAATAAAATAACTAATACTACTTAAAATTTGCTGAAAATATAAATTTTTCTAATTTAAATAGTAAACATCCCTTCTGAATTTAAATAAAATAATCGATTAAATTTTTGAAAATAATCAAAGCATAAAATATTTTCATGGCATAAAAAAATATCATTCATCACTACTGTAAAAGCATTATCCAAAACGAGCATTTGAAAATACGCTTTTGTCAACAAAATTTTGAATAAATAAAAATCAAGTAAAAATTTTAACGTGCATAAAATTCTTTCATAACAATAACGGTCCTCGAGTTTGCACTGCACACTTTATTGCTGGTCAGCACCTCCTGTCTCCTCAAAAACATCAAAATCTGCATCGATCAAGTCTAGTAAGCCTAAAGACTCAATACGCATAAACCATGAATAACAAATAATACTTAATAAAATCACATGCATTTGAAAGTAACGTGTACGAAATAACTGCTGAAAACATACACAAACATAGACGTGCCACAACTGCATAAACATTTTCATAAAAGTGCTTCCATCATAACATACATAATAATACTTAATTTTGCGTAGAAATATGTTCAAAGCAAGTGTCCTGTCATAAATCGCATGATCAGACTAAATCATAGTATTGGGCTGGTAGGGATCACCATAGCCTTTCGACCGGATGTCAACTCCCACATACATAAATCCTCGGTCATACTTTACAGGGTGGAGAGGTCCTCAGTCATGCTTTACCACTTTCCAATCCCATAATCATAAATCTCCTGGCATACTTTACCCGTGGCCACAAGACAAATCACATGCCTCTAAAATAAAATATATTTTTTTTGCACATCAATCATACTTACAACGTCGTGGGCTTCGTTGGAACGCTCTGGACATGCTGTCCCAACCGCAGCAGCAAAGATCCAGAAGATCCCAACGAAGCCTGCAACCAAAAACTTGAGACAACGTGAAGAAGATGCACAAATTTTTACATCTTGAGCTGTTTTACGATAAAAATCATATCTCTCATTTCTTATCAAAAAATTACGAATTTTCTATCGAATCGAAGGTAACACAGAGTGCTACAAATCATATTTTGAAAAGTTTCCAGAGAACCAACCTATATATCGCAGAATCCGAAATAACATAGGGTAACGGATTTTGTGACATAGAAATTTCACAGCTGGTGCGGTTTTACGATACAAATAATATCTCCCTCGTTTCTTATCAGATAATTACGAATTTGTTATCGAATCGAAGGTAACACAGAGTGCTACAAATCATATGTTGAATATATTTCCAGAAAACCAACCTATAAGTCGCATAATTTCGAAATAACAGAGGATGACGGGTTTTGTGACACAAAAATTTCATAGCTTATGCGGTTTTATGAAAAAAATCATATCTACTTCGTTTCTTATCAGAAAATTACAAATTTGCTATCCTATCGAAGGTAACACAGAGTGCTACAAATCATATGTTGAACATGTTACCAGAAAACCAACATATAAGCCGCAGAATTTGAAATAACAAAGGGTGACGGGTTTTGTGAAAAATAAATTTCACTGCTTGTGTTGTTTTACGACAAAAATCATATCTCCCTCGTTTCGTATCAGAAAATTACGAATTTCATATCGAATCGAAGGTAACACAGAGTGCTACAAATCATATATTGAACACATTTCCAGAAAATCAACTTATAAGTCGCAGAATCCGAAATAAAAGAAGGTGACGGGTTTTGTGACAAAGAAATTTCACAGCTTGTGCGATTTTACGACAAAAATCATATTTCATCGTTTCTTATTAGAAAATCACGAATTTGCTATCGAATCGAAGGTAACACAGAGTGATAAAAATCATATGTTGAACACGTTTCTAGAAAACCAACTTATAAATCGCAAAATTCGAAGTAACAGAGGTTGACGGGTTTTATAACACATAAATTTTATAGCTTGTGCGGTTTTACGATAAAAATCATATCTCCCTCGTTTCGTATCAGAAAATTACGAATTTGCTATCGCATCGAATATAACACTGAGTGCTACAAATCATATGTTGAATACGTTTCAAGAAAATCAACCTATAAGTCGCAGAATTCGAAATAACAGAGGGTGAAAGGTTTTGTGACACATAAATTTTTCAGAAACCGTTTAAACCATAATATATCGAACTTTGCATATAACGAACAAATTTTCATGCATAAAATACATAATATTATGAGATCGATGCATAAAAGAAAAGTTTATACATGCATTTACGTCTAAACGCTCGAATAAACGAATACCGACGCGAGGGTACGTGGAGGATGAACGGAGGACGATTCCTTGACGTTTTTCTTGACAAAAACTCACAAAAATCTCCAGAATATTGCTAGGATGAGTACTCAAGAGGCTGCTGCTCCAGGGAGGCACAACCCTAGCTTTTTCCTCCAAAAGTAACGTGTATGTGTGTGTGCATTGGTGTGTGTGTTTAGGTGTAGGTGTGTGCGCGCGCGTTGGTTAAAGTCATTAGGGTTAGGAAAAGTCTAATAAAATAAATTAATAAGCTAAACTCATACTAATTTAATTATTTAGACCCACTCAAAATAGCTAAATGAAGTACTTAAAATCTTAATTTAACTTAAATACTAATTAAATAATTTAATTAAGGTATAAAATTCATTATAAAAATATTTCACCCAATTTAATGATTATATCATCAAATTTCAAATTTACATTTAAAGCGCTTAAAATTTTATAAATCATCTAATAATTTAAATTGAACTTTAAAATGTTAAAATTCATCCATCATTTAAAATAACTAATTTTCTTGGTTTAAAATAAAAATATAACATTTAATTTTATCTCCTTAATTGTCTTTGGTCTCATATCCCTGGCCAAGTATCGAATATTCGCTTGAAAAACTCAAACTCAAGAAATTCATTTAAATCTCATAAAAATAAAAATATAAATATTTAAAATAAATTAAACATGTTGAATTCATCATTTAATTCTTTTAAATCAATTAAATTAATTAACCTATTAAATTATGCATCATTTAAATCTCATAAAAATAAACATATAAATATTTAAAATAAATTAAACATGTTGAATTCATCATTTAATTATTTTAAATCAATTAAATTAATTAACCTATTAAATTATACATGCAATTTACGTGTACTGATTTTTGGGCACTACAATTCCGCCCCCTTAAAAAAATTTCGTATTCGAAATTCGTATATTAATCTTGTTAATAAAAAGCATAGGCTCACTTATTCATTTCATACTTAATCCAATTGACTATAAAATTTTTTGTCGATCTATCACGCTTTTGTTGTATACTCTGATAAGACATCTTCTATTTTTATGCATTTATACAAAATTTCTCGATCTCAAAAATCAAAGATTTAACTAATTCAAGATCATCTATCAATTATAAATTCTAAAATACCCTAAGTTATTCTAACCTCCAAAAATTTAAATAATTAGTCAATTTTACCTTGAGTCGCCATAATCGTATGTTTAATTCACCCAAAATATATTTATGTTGTTAAATCCAATATCGATCCGTAGTCATCATATCATATCCATGAGTGTAGGAAATAAAACACTTTAATAACTGTTGCTTAACTAAACTTCATTTCTATATATGCTAAATATATAGTTCTTGACACTATCATAAACTTTCTTAATTCCAAAGCACTAAAGTACTTAAATGATTCAAGATACCGAGTCACAATTTCATATAATGATTTTGTTTTAAATCTCGCTATAAAATCGAACACTTATATGTAACCTCGAAACTCAAGATAATGTCAAATAACATTACATTTACTAAAATCTTAAAACACTAGGGAGGAAAAAAATTAATCCACCTTCCAATATAATTACTAATTTCATGATCATTTTGGCTAAATCTTATATTAAATTTCTCATGGGTAAATCATGATATGAAAGTAGGTTATTGTGGTTAATTTTTTTTTTACCCAAACTTTGAGATTTTTCTCATCATTCTTAGTAGCGTATGAATAACCAATATTTATTATGCTACTCTTTCCTCGATACTTATCAATATTTTGTGACTTACCTTACATAAGGTAGTTGTTTACTTGTTATGCCAGAAATAAGAGTAATTTTTTAACCTCAATATATTATTTCTTAAATTTATTACAGTCAAGATAATCCAAGGTTCTACATATCCAATTTAAACGCTAAGCATTCTTAAAATCTAAACTTATTCATAAGGTTAATTATTGACCCAAAAAAATACTTTCTATATTAGAACATGAAAAATTGATTATAAAATTTTGTCCAGAGATTTTCAAATACCAACTTTCATAAAGAATTTATTATTCCCAAGTCAAATTTTCTCTTAAGTCGTAAGTTTAATTCAACTTATTCATTTAGAATTATGTTCCCCATCTAAATTCTTAAGTAATACTAACTCATAAAATCTAAAAGAAATCTAATGAAAATCACAAAAGAGATCATAAAATTCTACTAACCACAAGAATACGCGTAAGTGTTTATTTTCTACGTATGAATTTAATCGAGGGTTAAAGCTAGAATTTCCAATTTGAACGAACATCTTAATAAAACACTTAAATCCCTTAAGAAAATAGTAACACCATTATATATAGTTTACAATATACCAATATAAATACCCAATTGACTTTATTAAATATTTGTTTTTTAAAAGAAACTTAAAATCTGTTATGTTAATATCATCATCATTTCATTAATCAATGAAACTTTAGTTTCATCTAATTCTATAAATCTCATAGTCCATATAACCTAGCATCTATAAAATCATATATTATTTACTTAATAAAAGTTACTACAAAATTCCAATGCATATTTCTAATAACTCCCATAATACAAAATAAATGTCTCATGACAACAACTATACTTTTAATCACCAATTAAAACCTGGATTCAAATTTTCATAATCTCCAAAATAAATATTTTATGACACTATCAATTATTTCTTAATAACTTAAGACAATTCTCCAAATGTCCTCGTCTTTATAAGGTTTAGCGACCAAATTCTAAAATAGAGGTTTCTGGACCATAGAAATCATAGCAATCCCAAGTGTCAATCAATTTAACATAATTTATAATTATTTTACCTGATTCCAAAATTCGCAATTAACTCATATAATAATCCTGACATAATATTTTCTCAAAATCATATAAACTGAAATTTACAAAAATTATACGAACTTCTGTATTCTTAGTTTGTATTCAATGATTTTTCATAGCATTAATTCAATAGTTTTATGTCTAATAAATCCAATTTATAGATGAGTCTTTGTGCATATATTAAACTTTATTCTTTTATCCCAATATTTTTAAGCCTAAAAAAATATCACTTCAAAGGTCTATAATGACAAATCTCAAATAAGTCATTCTAGTGCTAAATTTTTACTTTCTCTGCAAAGTCATGAGTCTAATGTTCTAACATAAGCAAATTTCATTTATCGTTTCTCTACTTCCGTCATCTGATACTTTAAATGTCTTGCTAAAATTTTAAAAATCTAAAATATAGACTCCCCATACTTTCAAAATAATAGTAATCGTTGAACCAAAATTCTTATGTTTTACACGAAAACCCAAAATAAAAATATTGTTGATTAAATCTTATTTTTAACACTTTTGTCTTTTGTTTTTCACGACATATGATTATTCCACATGTAATAAAATTTTAAATCTCTATACTCCATAATAATACCCAAAATTATTAATTTGACAAATGTTACATCCTAATCAAAATCATTAAATACCAATATTTCGAAATAACCTTAAAAAATTCCTCGATCGTCTTCATTTCTTATAAAATATAGCATCTATTTTTTTTTAATACCATATTGGTTTAATTGCAAATACCATAATTCTTAAAAGACTTTTATGAAAAAATATTATTACACTCCCAAAACATTACAACTATTCAATTTCTTATATCAATCTCCAAAATAATCTATTAATCAATCATATACTATTAGTATTTAACAAAACTCTACTCTACTCTAACAAACCTATAAGATTAACTCTTAAGGTCATAGCCAAAACTTATTTCATAGACTAGACATAAAAACTCTATACAATACTATGGTGTCAAACTAGAATCCAATCACAAACACATGCTTGTAAAATTTACTTTTTCATCCCAAATTTCATGACCTATGTGAATCAAAACTTAAATTCACAAAATATGCTAACTTAAACATCAAATCCCATAAACTTAATTTGATAACTTGATAATATGAATTATTACCTCATACCAAAGTTCATTCAAATTCATTTTCAAAACTGACTCAAAGAAATATTTTTCCAAATAACATAACTGCTGCACTCGATTCACTCAAGCGTCAGCGCCTTCTCAAATCATCAAATCATGTATCATACAAACCTAGTGAGTCTAATGACTCAACACGTTCTAAACATGAATAACAAATAATACATATACGTTCACATGCATTTAAAAATCATACTTTTATTTAAAATAGCCTTTGGAGCATAAATAAACCATTTAAAATTATTTTTACAATAAATAAATCATATATCGTAAAATCATTTAATCTTAAAGCTTTCAATCCTTTATTATTTTAGGTGAAGTTTGATCCTTGAAAGTTACTAGCTTTTATCTTTTTTTGACTGATCAGTCTTTAGCTCCACGTGGCCCATGGGGGTGGGCACTAGGCAACACCGTGGGAATACGCTCGTCGGGGTCCTCTGGGGCCTTGTCCCTCACGATATCCCCACAAAATAGTAAGTTCACCGTTCCTTCTTGAAACGGATCCCCCACATAGCATACATCGTTTGTTACAGTTAATTCACATCCCTCAAAATATTTTTCTTTTATTTTAAAAATATAAAATAACATAGCTTTTCAAAAATAGCATTTTAAACAGTAAAATTGTATCGCTTTACCATAAATCATAACATATCATATTTTAATAAAAATCATCATTTTAAATCATAAAATATCATATGCGTTATGATCCTTCGGGACGCTGCCAAGCTTTTACGTATTACCTAATTGTAAAATGACCGTTTTGCCTCTATACATAATATTTCTCGATTTTATCTTTTTCTTATGTTTAATGACATGGGCTTATCCCAAATAATTACTTAAGTTTAAATATAAATTTTCAAAATTTTATTAATCTTAATTTGAGATTTTTCGATTAATTCTTTAATTAACTATTCGTGAGGTGTTTAATTCCCGAATAAATTCAAAACTTAATATTTTCTTCTCAAATTTTAAACATAACCTTTATAATACCTAATCTACCCTTGTGAGCCATGAACCACCCCCGTGGACCCATGGTTCCAATTTATGTTCATTAAATTCGAAATATGAACCTTATTAGAACCTACTGAGCCATCTCCCTATTCCACCGAGCCACCTCGAGCCAGACCCTAGCCAACCTACCTAGGCACACTCTTGACTAGCCTTGACCCATAGAACCTGACCCTAACTCACGCAAAATCTCATGGACATAAGACCCTTGGCTGCGCACAAGATGCTACTCACGCCCAAGGCTCCTAGCCAACTTAGGACTCTCCTACTCGAGCCACCACCGAGCCCACTTTACCCTCACCGTCCCTGGACCACGCCCAGACCCAACCAAGCCCCTGAACCCACGCACAAGGCGCTGCAAGCCTGCTGCAAGAAGATACAAGGCTGCGCGCAGGTTGCTCTCTCACGTTTCCACGAGCCATCCCCGAACCTAGCCACACCAGACCATGTTCCAAACCCTACCCCTCTACCCTGGACCCTACTTGACCAGTGGGGCCAGCCCCTAGCCACGCTGCACTCTCTCCCAAAATGCACCAGCCGCGAGCATGCTTTTAGCCACTCCCTCGAACCCTATCCGCCCTAGGACCAACCAGACCTAGACTTAGACCAACACTGCCCCTGCACCAGCCCTGGACGAGCCCAAACTATCAAGCCACCTAGACCACAAACAAGCACACAAACCCTTGGTTCCTATCCTATCCTATACCTTCGGTTCCCCGCATTATTTTCCTTTAATTTAATCATATTTTAATCATAGTTCATCTTGTATTGGCAACGTACTCGTTTGAAATCATAATATTTTTAATATAAGCATAAAAAAATCGTATTTTTGAAAATAAATGTTCTACCGTAAAAGTCATCAAAACCTATAATTTTTCATGCATAAAAAATTAAATCATGAATATTATGATTTTTATGATGTTTAAAAGAATTTAGAAAATGTTTTTTTGCGTTTATAACGCTCGAATAACTGATCATTGGCGAGGGTGCGAAGTTGGACGACCGGACAACGAAGAATCCTAGCTTTTCTTCCTCCTCTTAATTTCGAAAATCCTAGTGTGTGAAGGGTGTGTTTTTGGCTGATGGAGATGTGAATTATCGTGTTTTGAAAGCCTAGGTAACATATTTATAGATTTAATTGCAAATTAATGAAGCTTTGGTTCTGGGCCTTTATATTTAGGAGCAATTGTACCTACTTAAAATAATTAAATTGGGCCCACTAAATCTTATTTAATTAAAACATAAATGTTTATAAAAATTATTTTTCATAAATAATGCATTTGATATTTTAAAACTCTATTGTTTGCCCAAAATCGGTTTCTCAGGTAAAATCGAGCTCGACTCGTAAAATAATTCGAAATCCAACATTTTAGAAAAATTAAATCATTTTTAATCATATTTATAAGTCTTGAAAATATTTAGTGAAAAATATTTATTCTAGTCTTGGTTGTCCCCGGTCTCCTTTCCCCTGCCTATTATCGAATATTCGGGTAAAATTCTTCAATTTAATGAAATAATCATATAATCATTTAATCATGCAATTATACCTCTAGTCATTAAATAAACATCATGCAAGCATTTAAACTCAATTAAATAAAACAATTAAGCAATTTAAACAATTTGCATGCATGTGGTTTAATATATATGATTTTTTGGACGTTACAAAAATTTTCATAATTTGACATACATTGATTGTTTTTTTGACATTCCAAGTACACAATATTAAATAAAATATTGATAGCATATAAATGTATTATCCAATTAACTATAAGTTACTGAATTGATAAATCAGATATTCTTGAACCAAAAAACAAGAAGAATATAAGATTTTAAAAATTTGTTTTATGTGTTAATTTATTAAATATGGTATAACTATCAATAATTCAAATAGGGACTGAATCGTAATATTTTCTGGATTGAAAAGGTAATTATAAACGTGAGTACACGACTCTCAACATTATTTTTGCGAAGATATTTAGTGAGAAATTTTTCAGAATATACAATTATGAGTAAAAAAATTTTAGTTAATTAATTATTAAATGCCTCTAATCAACTACTATATCATTGATTTTGAAAATAAATGTGCCATATTTCAGGGATGTGATATTTTTCTTGTAGCAAATATTGTGCTAACTAATTACCATTAATTATTGGCTTTGAGCTAAATTTTATGGTTAAAAGTTATTGACCGTGCGTTAAATGAACCATAAGAAATCTCCTAAAGAGATTGAAATGTGTTGGAAACACTTTGAACCTTATGATTCAATATTTTGAAATCAATAACTAGTTTTTATGACACAGTTTCTCAATATTTATTTTAGTAAATCAATGTTTTCCAACTTTTAGGGGGAGAAAAATAGAAGCTAAGTATATATTAATGATAATGTATTATCCTTTTCGATCCATGTGAAATATAAAGTGAACCCAAAGTTTAAATTTTAGTTTTCCAATACTTTCTTTGATACAACTTGTTAATAGATGATATCTTTTATCTCTTATAATTATTTCTATCGAAATATTTCTTCTCTTGTGTGAAGCGTTGTAGTTTGATTGGTTTTTAATTTAAAACAGAGGACCCCTTGAAAATAAATTCGAGAATAACTAAGATGTCAAAACTAAGGAGACTGATCGTCCTGAAGAGATCGTGACGTAAATAATTAAAAAACTCCATAAGAGGTTTAGGTATCTGCAAAAAAATTATGAAACTAATGTCCCTATAGGACATCTGATTTTCAAATAAATTTAAAATACGTAAGAAACATAGTCGGCCAATAATGAAACGTCTACTACTCATTTTTCTTTAAAATATACTAGATTTTTTTTTCTTCCTTTAAAATCCTTCGGCCGAACTACTCATACATATATATATATAAATATACTTTGCACAATTTAAAATAAATTCACCAACTAATTATTTGAAAATCCAAAACTACACAGTGCAAAACATAAAATCGCAAACCGTCAAACCAAACTTAAATTTAACATTTTTCAAAGATAGCAAAAACTCTTAAATCCTCTCAAAACACTCAAAAGTATAAAAGTCATAAATGTCATAAAATCTTTAAAATCATACTAATGTGGAAAACTAGCAAAGGTCGGTCATCGGGTTATGTGTACCATCAGTCCAGCCAGTTCAATCATCAAGTCTTCCAATATCATCAAAATCATGCTCACCTGCATCGATCACACCCGGTGAGTCTAATGACTCAACAAACCTTAATCGTTATAAAAAATAGTACATATACTATATTCACATGTAACAGTGAAAATACTTTTAATATAAAATAACTTTTCATGAACATGCATAACTTTAAACATTTTCTTTTCATCATATATTTTTCCATTAATCATATACTTATATGTTTATCTTTTTATTGAATTAAGATCATTAATTGTGACTTTCGTTTCAGCTGTAGGTCGATGGATCCATCTACGTATAACCATGGTACCAGGCGGCGGGATCATCAGCGACACTCTCACCCGTCAACCGAGCCTTGACCTTACATATCATTGGTAAGGCCAAATCTTACAAAGATTTTAGGGATTTGATTTTATAACATTTGCTCTTATTTAGAATTTTTATCCCTAATTATGTGGTTATTTAAATTAACAATTGTAGATTTGAATAAAAGTGAAAATTGTTTAAATTGGGAGATAAGATAAATTTACGAGACTTTTATTCCTTGATGATATTGAAATTTTGGAAAAATCTATGTAAATCTTGATAAAGATCTTATAAATATTTTTACTTGATATGAGCTTAAAAAGATTTTAAGGATGAGGTACATTTAGGAGGATAAAAAGAGGCGTGAAGGAGAGGCACAAGTACGTACGGAGAGAAGAGAGCAGAAGAAAAAGAAGAGAAAAGAAGCACATAAGACAAAAGGCTACAGTGAAGTAGCAACAGTGTGGAAGAAGAACATAAGGGGAGGAAGATTTGAGGGCAGAAGCAGAAAGAATTCCTCACATACGCCAAAATCACATTGGATTCCTTTCATTCCTTCTTAATTATGTTTTCTTCATTGAATTTAAATATGGATTTGCACTTTTGTTTTGAATTTATGGAGTAGATATTTATAGACTAGGGCAACGATAAGGCCGAGACAAATTATTTTTGATGATTTGAGTTTGATTCAATTCTATTATTTATTTTATTCATTGAATGATGTCATTTATCACGTGTTCTCTTAATCTGGCCAATTAAATAGAATATTTGTTGGTTAATCTAAAACCGGAAGACGATAGATTAATATTTGCTTCATACATCAATCAACACATGGTTAAACCAACTAGAAATAGTATTCGGCTTCAGTGTGCGACTTTAGGTTGAAAAACTGAAATTTCACAAGCGATCTAATGCGGTTGAATATAATTAAATTTAGTTATGAATAATTGGACTGTTATATTTAATTAGGTTTATTAATTCGAGAAATCGTTTAATAAATAATTTTGGGAATTCCATCGTGAATTAAATAATTAATTTATTGAATAGGAATTTGAAACATAGATTATAAGTTATCTCGATACCGTTGTGCGCCTTAGTCGTTTCTAAATAATTTGAATTTTCGTCCAATTTAATAATTTGGATTTTTTGCTTTAGTTAATTTATTTAAATTGTTTAATTTAGTTTTAATTAATTTATCTCTCCTCATTTGAATTTTATTAGCATAAATTAAGAAAAATAATTCAAATTATAGTATTTAAATATCGATCTATGTTGGTACGATACCTGGACTCATCATCCAATTAAGTATTACTTGACCTAGTCCGCTTGCTAAATTTATTCCCAACCAAAATCGTCGGTCAAGTTTTTGGCGCCGTTGCCGGGGATTGAATTGTTTAATATTAGGATTTATTATTTTCTTGAGATTAGGTTCTTATTTAATTTTGTTGATTTAACGCATATTCGTACGTTTGAAGTTTGTTTCTTATCTTCAGTATTTATCTAGTTGTGGATGAGCCGTGCTAGAGGAGATACAGAATTAGAGCCTTTTGATCCAGAGATTGAGAATACTTTTCGACGCAGACGTAGAGCACAAAGGGAGCAATCCTCATACTCTGACGTAGAAGACGAATTCAAACCAGAGGACAAGGTTGAAACAGCAGGGATGAAAGCAATGGACAACGAGGAGGATGATCGCATTGCCTATGATCTTACTAGACAAACTACTGGAAGTTATGGTTCTAGCATCACTCGTCCTACTGTGGAAGCAAACAATTTTGAGTTAAAGCCATCCATCATTCAAATGATACAATATCAAGTGAGATTTGGAGGATCGCAGACTAAGGATCCTAATGCACATTTGGAGGGATTTTATCTATCTGTGACACAATCAAATTTAATGGAGTGAGCACTGATGCCATAAGATTGAGACTATTCCCTTTCTCTTTGCATGATGAAGCTGCCGAATGACTTAGAGATATAGTAGCTGGCTCTATTACTACATGGAATGTTTTGGTGGAAATATTCATGAATCAATATTTTCCGCCCACCAAGCTAGCACAACTGCGTATGGATATTTCATCTTTTCGCCAGAAGGATGAGGTGACACTATATACAGCTTGGGGAAGATTTAGAAAGATGTTGAGGAGGTGTTCTCAACATGGTTTCTCTTTATCTAAGCAAGTTCAGATTTTCTATAACGGAGTTGATCCTTCCGTGCGCTCCATGCTAGATCCGGCAGCCAATTGTAGCTTATACAGGAAGACTCCACGAGTTTCACTGGAAATATAATTTCAAATATGGATGAAAATAGTGCGGATTGGCCAGACATTAAATGAGAAAAGAAGGCTGGAGTCCTTGAAATGGACGTGTTGAATGCACTTACTGCTAAAAAAGATGGGTCGGCCCATAAATTCTCTCAGCTGCAACCGAATCAAGCAAATCAAGTACAAGGAATAGTTATCGAGGAACAACCCAATTTTGATGAGGAATCAGTGAATTTCGTGGGGAATCAATGGAGACAACAATCAAATCCATACAGTTCCACGTATAATTCAGGATGGAGGAATCACCCTAATTTATCTTGGAAGAATACTGAGAATTCCATTAATCCAACACATATTTCTCATCTGTCCATTCCTCAACAAGTGAGACAACAAGGATTATTGGTACCTGCAGCACTCCAGGATTCAAGCAAGAAGATCAAAGGCCAATTTATGAGGATTTTGTGATGAAACATGTTGCGGGGATGGAAACGAGGCTGCAAAATGATGATGTTAAATTGCGAAGGTTGGAAGCTCAAATGGGTCAAATATCCAATCTGTTAGCAAATCGACCCCTTGGAACACTACCAAGTGATACTAAGAAAAATCCGAAAGGAGTGAATGCAGTGAGTACAGTGATCAAGGTCGAGGAAGAAGAACCAAAGGAGGTAGAATTCTACAGATGTGGAGGAAAAGAATGATGGAGGAATGAAATAAAAAAATGCAAGATTCTAAGGAACAGAACACTCACACCACCACTACACGGAAGACGAGTAAGAAAGGTAAGGAGATTGATTCTAATGATAATACTGATATTAATACACTTCCTTTTCCTCAAAGAGCAAGTAAGCTATAGTTGGATCAACAATTTTCAAAATTTCTTGAAGTTTTTAAGAAATTGCACATAAATATTTCTTTTGCAGAGTTTTTGGCTCAAATGCCTTCTTATGTTAAATTCTTGAAAGATATTTGACTAAAAAGAGGAAACTTGTTGATTTCAAAACTGTTAAGCTTTCTGAAGAATGTTCAGCTATTTTGCAAAATAAATTACCTTCAAAGCTTAAGGATCCTGGTAGTTTCTCCATTCCGTGCACGATAAGAAATTCTAATTTTAACAAGGCATTGTGTCAGAACCCGGATTTTTCGAAGCAAATCACCTCAAAAAGCTCGGAAAGTAGCTCAAAAAGAAACCGAGGCAATGCAAAACCTTGATAATTGAGGGTACGTCGCTCGGAAGAGGAAACCCTCAGCTCACAAGCTAAAACCCTCAGCTCAAGGAAGCTCCAAGATTCTTGGAAAAGAAACTCTCAACTCAAAAGCTAAAACCCTCAGCTCAAGGAAGTTCATTCATTCTTGGGGAGAAAACCCCTAGCTTATGAGCTCGATCTTCCAGCTCAAAGAAGCTCAACCATGCTTGTCATAAATAGGACAAAAAGAGAGCTAAAGGAGGAGTTAAAGGTTTGGACAAAGTTAGTATGCATGAGATGACCATTGAGATAACCAATGAAGGAGCTAAGGGAGGAGCTAAGAGGCTAGGACAAATTTATGATGCAGGAAATGACCTTTGGTGCTTGAGATGCTTTGATCACAATTATGGTTTCATTGGATCCCAAGATTTCGGCCAAGGCTAGTGGAAGGGTCTCAAATTCCTCTATAAATACTACACCATGGATGAAAGAAAAGGCACTCAAAAATTCAGCAAGAAAATCGGCTCCTTTCCCCTCCAAAACCACCTCTCGGCTGTCGCTTACAAGAAGAAATGAGGAATTGTTCCGGCTTTTCAACGCTGTGATTTGCTGTCCACATTGTTGTGAAGATCCTCTCCAGGTTCGGTCATGACTTGGCCGCAATTCAACAAGTTTCGTTCGCTCAAGTTCTGCACATTTCGAACCGTAACTTCGAGAGTACGGTAAGTGGGTTTTTGATATGTATATTCGTTTGTATTTTTAAATCTTGAATATATTAGTTATGACATGCATGAATGTGTGTCCTCATTTTCGAAAACAGCATGATGTCCATCTTTTAAAATTTCGATCGATTACGTGTTTTCTTCTATGCTTCGAAATTCTTTGATTCCGCTGAATCCGTTGAAACTCTTATATCTGAAAATTCTGATAAGTTATGTCCGATAAATCTGAATTCTGTGATGCACTGTTACAACTCGATTTGAAATGGGACGAGAATTGTGATTCTGTCTGGCCCCCAATGGTGGGTATAAAACCATTTTCGTTTGGCCCCCAATGGTGGGTATAAAACCATTTCTGTCTGGCCCCCACCGGTGGGTATAAAACCGAGTTCTGGCCTCACCCCTTAGAGGACTAACATATTGGGGACAATTTGACCATGGAAATGAGATGAGTAACAGTGTTCTGTTTGTTCCGATCTGTTCTGTTCTGAATTGTTCTGATCTGTTTCTGAACTTCTCTGAATCATCTGATAACCTCTGTCTCATATTTGTTTCGTTTCTATTATGATGAGTTAAAAATAATAAGATTTGAAAGTTTGTTAAAGAATTGTTTTAAAGATTAAGTTCTATATGTATCATTGGAAATCGATCGACCCCCACTTGCTGAGTATTTCCCAAAACACTCAACCCTTACAAATTTCAGATAAAAACGAGGAGCAACTAAATGAGGAAGAGCAAGATGCTTTTTGGGGATGGTGAATCAAGGATCGAGATCAAGATTCAAGAATTTTATTTTTTTTCTTTGTTTTGTTCCGCATTTGCAACTCTGATTTATTTTATTCTATTGTCAATGTAAAGACAATGTTTTTATTATGAAAAAGACTGGTTTTTCGCATTTCGATACGAGGCTTAATTGTTTTCAAGAAATTGTTAAACAATACCGGATGTCACCGACGCTTCGGACACGGGGCGTGACATTTAAGTGGTATCAGAGCCGCCAAGTTCATAATCCCGCTGGGATTTTGACAGATAAAATTTGAAGAAGTCAAATTTTGGCAAAAGCCTAGTACATTCTGAAACAAAACTCTCATTTTTTCCAAAATTCTTTGAGAAATTCGAATTCCATTTTCTTCAATCGTTCTGAAAACTCCTAGTATCGAAAATCCCACGACAACTTTGTTTATGCATTTCTATCCTTTTTTCAATTCTGAAATTTTACCTAAACGGATGCCTTAATGTCATTACCTTAGGTAAATAAGAGATTTATGAGATATTGGTGGACATCGAGGAAAGTGTAGCATGCGTAATAGGTTCTGACTCTTCTTATAGTAAAAAGAAAAATAGGGGAAAGATTTGTGGAGAAAGACATCCAACGAAAATTGTTTGTATTAAAGCATGTTAGGCTCATAGTTTTGATTAAAGACAGATTTAGTAAAAGAAGAATTGTTTGAGGAATTAGTTTCTTCCGTACAAGGTTGAAAGAAATTTTAACTAGGTTATTGGGACTTAAGTCAATAGGCTGATAAGTAGTTATGTTTTAAGATTCTATATTGGTTTTAAGTTTTGAGATATTAATCGTGATAATTTTAAGATAGAATAAAATAAGTATGGATACGCATATATTCAGTGCCGATTTTATTTAGTGTACTATGGTAAATTTCAATGTCATTCTGAGAATTGGTTGGTTGGAAAAGAATCATGCAATGGTAGATGGTCGGGGTAAGAATGCCAAACTCCAATCCAAGAATAAATCATATTTTATGGCAAGGATAAGGAACATAAATCTTTCCTTTCTGCTTCTCAGATCTAGAAAGGCATGGAG
Source organism: Primulina tabacum (assembly GCF_025594145.1). NCBI lineage: Eukaryota > Viridiplantae > Streptophyta > Magnoliopsida > Lamiales > Gesneriaceae > Primulina > Primulina tabacum. The sequence continues at coordinate 34,854,882 of NC_134559.1, forward strand.
TGTGGCGAAGAAGTCTAACTAGCAATAATAAGAGAAGAAAAAGAAGGAATTAAGCTCAAGATATAAAATATTCCTGTGGTAGCGAGCTTCGGAAATGTTACTTTGAATTATCTCAGACTGTGAAGTAGAATTCAAAAGTAACTTGATAGCTCGTGCTACACTAAAATCTAATGAACCCTAGCAAATGGCTTCAGTTGAACTCAAGAAGCTAAAAGATCAATTCCAAGATTTGTTAGTCAAAAAACAAATCAGACTAAGTGCCTCTCCTTGGGGAGCTTCAGTCTTATTGACACAAAAGAATGGTGAAAGCACAAGATAGTGTGTCGATCTATAAAGAACTCAATAGGATCAAGAACAAATGTCATCTTTCAAGAATAGATGACCTATTCTATCAGTTAAAAGGAGCTAAGATCTTTTCGAAGCTCTATCTAAGGTCAGACTACCACAATTGAAGGCCAAGACAGAGAATATTCCTAAAACAGCCTTAAAACAAAAGGGTATGGACACTATGAGTTCACGATAATACCTTTTTGCCTGACCAATGCTCCAGCAACATTGATAGAACTTATGAACAGAGTGTTCAAGAAAATTCCTCGACAAGTTTGTGGTAGCATTTATTGATGACATTCATGCATATTCAACAAGTGAGTAAGACCGCAAGGAAGATCTTCGTCTTGCTCTACCGATGCTCAGAGGAAAATAACTAAATAATAAATTTAAGAAATGTGAATTTTGATTAAAAATTGTCACATTCTTCGGTCATATAATCTCTTAAATGGGCATATCAGTGGATCACCAATAAGGTGGAGGCAATCATAGACTGGCCTTGATCGAATACTGGAAAAGAAATTTGAAGTTTTTGGGATTAGTTGGATATTAAGAATATGTGTTGATGGATTTTCTTCCGCTCACCAAGCTTACTCTGAAGAATGTGAGAAGAGTTTATAGATCATGAAAAAGAAACTCGTTTCTATGCTAGTATTAGTACTTCCCGAAGAAGGCAAGAATTTCACAATTTACAATGATGCATCAAAAGAAGATTGTGATGTGTTCTCATTCAAGAGGGCAAGTAATTGCCTATGCATCGATGAAATTAAAACCATGTGAGAAAAATTATCCAACACATGATAGTGAATTAGCCACAATTATATTTGAGCCAAAGATCCAGAGAATTAATTTCTTTGGTGTCAAATGTGTGAAATTTATCGATCATCAAAGCCTCAAATACTGTTCACACAAAAGGAATTAAACATGAGGCAAAGACGGTGGATCGAACTATTGAAGATATTTTAGGGTGTGTGCCATGGACCTCGGAGGAATTAAATAAACACCCCCATTTGATTGAATTTGCCGATAACAATAATTATCATGGAAGTATTGAAATAAGAGAGAAAGCTATCATGGTACTTGAACTGTTGATAAAGTAGCTATTATCAAGGAAAAACGCAAGGCAGCACATGATCGATAAAAGAGCTGGACTGATTTAAAGTGAAAACCGTTGGAGTTTGAAATCGGTGAGAAAGCTTACGATAAAGTTTCCCCCTATGAAAGGAGTGGTTCGATTCAACAAATCTAGAAAGATAACTCCAAGATATGTTGGACCCTTCGAAATACTGAGAAAAATGGGAAACCTAGCTTATCAGTGGGCTTTACCACCAGGCATGTCAAGGATTGACAACGTCTTCCACGTCTCACAGCTAAGGAAGTATGTCTCATATCCAAGTAGCATTCTTGAAGTTGAACCGCTACTAATCAAAGGAAATGGGAACGAGGAAATGAAATATGAAGAAGTCCCTTTTCGAGTAATGGACACCAAATACCGAGTGCTGAGATGCCGAACAATTCCATATGTCAAGATACAATGGTCAAATCATATGGAACGAGAAGCAACTTGGGAATTTGAAGAACGTATGCGCACTCGGCACCCTCACCTCTTTAAAGATTTAGCTAACTCAAGTTTCGAGGACGAAACTTCCAATAAGGAGGGTGGGATGTGAGAACCCGGATTTTTCGAAGCAAATCACCTCAAAAAGCTCGGAAAGTAGCTCAAAAAGAAACCGAGGCAATGCAAAACCTTGATAATTGAAGGTACGTCGCTCGGAAGAGGAAACCCTCAGCTCACAAGCTAAAACCCTCAGCTCAAGGAAGCTCCAAGATTCTTGGAAAAGAAACTCTCAGCTCAAAAGCTAAAACCCTCAGCTCAAGGAAGTTCATTCATTCTTGGGGAGAAAACCCCTAGCTTATGAGCTCGATCTTCCAGCTCAAAGAAGCTCAACCATGCTTGTCCTAAATAGGACAAAAAGAGAGCTAAAGGAGGAGTTAAAGGTTTGGACAAAGTTAGTATGCATGAAATGACCATTGAGATAACCAATGAAGGAGCTAAGGGAGGAGCTAAGAGGCTAGGACAAATTTATGATGCAGGAAATGACCTTTGGGGCTTGAGATGCTTTGATCACAATTATGGCTTCCTTGGAGCCCAAGATTTCGGCCAAGGCTAGTGGAAGGGTCTCAAATTCCTCTATAAATACTACACCATGGATGAAAGAAAAGGCACTCAAAAATTCAGCAAGAAAATCGGCTCCTTTCCCCTCCAAAACCACCTCTCGACTGTCGCTTACAAGAAGAAAGGAGGAATTGTTCCGACTTTTCAATGCTGTGATTTGCTGTCCACATTGTTGTGAAGATCCTCTCCAGGTTCGGTCATGACTTGGCCGCAATTCAACAAGTTTCGTTCGCTCAAGTTCTGCACATTTCGAACCGTAACTTCGAGAGTACGGTAAGTGGGTTTTTGATATGTATATTCGTTTGTATTTTTAAATCTTGAATATATTAGTTATGACATGCATGAATGTGTGTCCTCATTTTCGAAAACAGCATGATGTCCGTCTTTTAAAATTTCGATCGATTACGTGTTTTCTTCTATGCTTCGAAATTCTTTGATTCCGCTGAATCCGTTGAAACTCTGATATCTGAAAATTCTGATAAGTTATGTCCGATAAATCTGAATTCTGTGTTGCACTGTTACAACTTGATTTGAAATGGGACGATGAATTGTGATTCTGTCTGGCCCCCAATAGTGGGTATAAAACCATTTCCGTTTGGCCCCCAATGGTGGGAATAAAACCATTTCTGTCTGGCCCCCACCGGTGGGTATAAAACCGAGTTCTGGCCTCACCCCTTAGAGGACTAACATATTGGGGACAATTTGACCATGGAAATGAGATGAGTAACAGTGTTCTGTTTGTTCTGATCTGTTCTGTTCTGAATTGTTCTGATCTGTTTCTGAACTTCTCTGAATCATCTGATAACCTCTGTCTCATATTTGTTTCGTTTCTGTTATGATGAGTTAAAAATAATAAGATTTGAAAGTTTGTTAAAGAAATGTTTTAAAGATTAAGTTCTATATGTATCATTGGAAATCGATCGACCCCCACTTGCTGAGTGTTTCCCAAGACACTCACCCCTTACAAATTTTAGATAAAAACGAGGAGCAACTAAATGAGGAAGAGCAAGATGCTTTTTGGGGATGGTGAATCAAGGATCGAGATCAAGATTCAAGAAATTTATTTTTTTTCTTTGTTTTGTTCCGCATTTGCAACTCTGATTTATTTTATTCTATTGTCAATGTAAAGACAATGTTTTTATTATGAAAAAGACTGGTTTTTGGCATTTCGATACGAGACTTAATTGTTTTCAAGAAATTGTTAAACAATACCGGATGTCACCGACGCTTCGGACACGGGGCGTGACACATTATGTGATCTTGGTGCTAGCATAAATCTTATGCCTTATTCTTGTTTTGAGAAATTGGGGATTGTAAAAGTTAAACCAAATACTATTTCACTTCAACTTGTTGATAGATCTATTAAATATCCTAGAGGAGTTATAGAGGATGTTTTGGTTAAAGTTGATAAATTTATATTTCCAGTTGACTTTGTTGTGCTAGACATGGAGGAGGATCATGAGATCCCCCTAATTTTAGGTCGTCCTTTCTTAGCTACTGGAAGAGCTCTCATAGATGTGCAAAAAGGTGAGTTAGTTTTGAGGTTGAATGATGAGAAGGTAACTTTTAATGTTTTTCGTAGTATGAAGTATCATGTTGGATCTTCTGTTTGTTATAGAATAGAAGCTACTGATGATATTGTTGAGTGCAGTGTGCATGATACTTTTATTGAAGACCCACTGGAGATGCTTTTGGTGAACCCAAAGTCCACGGAATCAAACAGAGAAGAGGTGGAGGAATGTATGAACTACTTAGAGGGATCAAAGCCTCTGCCAAGATCGGTAAATTCGAAGATTGGGGAGCTTGGACATACTCCAAAATCACTTAAACCTTCCATAGAAGAATCCCCATTCCTCGAACTCAAACCACTTCCTCCTTATTTAAAATATCTATTTTTGAAAGAAGAAGATGAACTGCTAGTAATTGTTTCTTCCTCCTTGACAGGTGATGAGGAAGATAAGCTCTTGAGAGTGCTGAAGAATCACATATATGACATTGGATGGAGCATAGCTGACATCAAGGGGGTTAGTCCACCATGTACAGGAAAAAATTTTAATGGAGAAGGAGCACTCCCCCCGCTACTCAACCCCAAAAGAGACTAAATCCACCTCTGTGACTAGGTGGCGTGTTTGTATTGATTACCGCAAATTGAATGATGCCACAAGAAAAGATCACTTCCCCATACTGATCGAGCAAAACTTGCACTGTGGAATCCTCAAAAAAATATGATTTTGAATGCTCGAAAATTAATCGCAAGTGCACGATGTCAAGTAATAGTATAATGTACGAGAGTACGAGTATCGTTCTACTGGAGACTGTATTTTACAATTATTATATTCAGTTATCAAATCTTTAGCAACGAAATTGGATTGATTGTTTATTACTACTATACTAAAAAAAACATGCAAATAAAAAAATTCAGGAAATAAATAATAAGATATGATATCTAGAATGGTTGATTAAAATTCAATGAGAAGTGGATTTGTTGGGAATTTCAGTTCACCTACCCCTCGTTAATTAATTAATTCGTTCGATAGTAATTTACGCTTCCGACGGGGTTTCCTATTCAATTGAACACGCCCTCTCGATCTATGCCAAACTAACTCTACTCAATGAAGTAATTAAATGTCTTTAATTATTTATCAAGAGTGAATCGCATGTCGATCTATGAAATCCCTTAGTTTTCGTCCTACCAGACTATGACTATCGGCGTGTATCCAATTTCATATGTCTATGTAAATTTTAGATCCACGGACTATGCTACTCGTTCTTATCACAAGCTATTCTCTCGAACTCACTCGCAATATAAAACGTTGTTAAAGTTAGCTACACTCTAACAACACAATGAAAAACAGTAACACAATCAAGAATAAACCAACACTTGAAATATGACTAAATCAGAGTTCGGGGTAGGATCCTCTTAAATCCCAACAAATATTTTGTTTAGCTACTCGAATTTATAGAGAAAATAAATAACACAATGTTTAAAGGATAAAAACTAAATTAGAAATACTAGATTTGACGAAAAACACGAAGAACGATGCCCGGAAATCTTCGAATCTTCAATCCAAGCACTTTCTCCAAGCTTTTCTCTCCTCCTTGGCTCCTTGGCTGCTGAATAATGAATGATTTTCGTGCTTAGGTTTTCTCCTTTTGCCATCCACCTTCCAATTTGAATAAAATCCAAATAGGAAACTTTCATATTTTAATTCGCGCTAGCGCGCGACCTACTGTACTACTGGTGTCTTCCGCAGCCTCTTGCGCTGGGGCGGTCAAGTTTGACCGCCCTAGCGCGAGGTCTTCTATTCTTTTTCTTCAGCCTCTCGCACTGGGGCGGTCAAGCGCGACATCTTCTGTCCCCAGCCTTCTCTTCCAATTTCTTTTTTTTCCATTTTTCTGCACATTAACATACTTAAGTGAGCGGTGGTCAAATGCAATAAAATAAGAAGAAGTAAACAGAATGTAGACTCTAAATAACCTAGAACGATGCAAACTACGACTCACACAATGTATTAAAACAAGTAAATATTACCTCTATCAACCCCCTCATACTAACCTTTTGCTTGCCCTCAAGCAAAATAGGTTACAGACCACAAACAACACGTGAACCAAACCACAAAGTGAAAATACTAAAAACAACTAAACTGATGGCGAAACAACAACTTGGCATCTTATGCCTCAACGGGTTTTGAACTACAGCCAATTAGTCAACTCACATCATCTATTAACACCCCATTTTTAAAGCACCTGATAGCATTTTGATTTGACCAGAAAATGTGGTCGTGTGTGTGTGCTGTGGGTTTCACCAGCACGTGCTTTAGATAGTTTCATTCGCGAATCATGAAAGTCACCAAATCAACAATTCAACGCAAGTTTCTCTATCTTGAGTTCTGTTTCTGTTCGTGACCAACCAGTAAACACCCAGCTACAGAGTTTCATAGTTGTCCAGCAGGAATTAGGGAGTCAAAATCCATAAACGTTTCAAACGGTTCAAAAATATGGGGAGCACACAGATCATTTTCATTATGCACTTGTCGGCATTTTTTGCTGACAATCCTCAACGCCTTACATCTCCATATTTTTAGCCTCGGGATAGGATTTCATCCCTTTTTGGCTCTCCACACCTTCTCCTTTTTTTAGTGCATAATTTTTTTATGTATACTCCCTGGGCTTTGAATATAAGGTATGTTCATTTATTTGGCCTAGGGGCGACTTTTGAGGTTCGATGCACGATTGGACGAAGATTATTCCAGGGGGATTAAAGTTGTCTACTCGAGTGTATGCCACTGGTTAGTCACGACTGTCAACCAGAAATTCATTCAAGTTCTACTCGCATCTCATGTTTTTCTAGTTTCCCACAGATTTTTAAACTCATCTGTCATTAACATTACTTCCAAAACCCACTATGTGTGCATATACAAATTCACCATTTTCCGAGGGGTTCATAATGAGTGACAAGACTAAGCAACATGCAGTTCATCTAACCTAAAATCATCATTGGCTACCAACTCACTTGTTTCACCATCAGCTAACATACATGCAAGACACAAACGGAAATGACCCCCGCATACCAAGAGTGTGCCATGTCCCCATTGCACAAAAAGAAAAAAAACTGAAACACATAAACGAACAAATGAATGCAGAACATAGGCACAAATGCAAAATAAATGACGGAAGGAAAGAACAATAAGAGCCAAAAATAGAATGCAGTAGCAAAGAAAAAAATTGAAATAAAAGAAGGGGAAACAGTGAACTCCCCTGATCACATCTCATCTTACTCGTCCTCGGGTGGTACCACGCCAAGCTCCTCATCGTCGGCCTGTGGATAAGCATACTGGAATGGGAATGGAGGCGGGAACGCCGGTGGTGGTGGGTAAGTGGTGGTGTCAAGGCCCATGTGCGATGCCATCCCGCGTACTAGAGACTCTATCGATGCCATGTGTGCACTATTGACAGTGTTATACTGATCTTGATGGACCGCAAATGCACATAACTCGTCAACCTTATCAATAATGGACCGTCGGCGGGGCTGTGGGGGTAGTGGTGGGTGGTTGGCGGCTGCCTCCTCCTCAGGTACCTCTGGGAAGTCGATAGCACGCTTGCCTCTCTTTGTCTTCACCCAGGAGTCGTGAATGGGCCTCATTGGTTGTAGCCATTCGTCCTCCACATTAACGACTACCCCGGCTGGCACACACAGCTCGGTAATAATAGTAGGAAAGAATAGGGCGATGCTCGAGCTGTGTATGGACTGTTGTATCTGAGAAAAAATGACTCGGCCCACATTAATGGGAATGCCCTCCATTAGTGCGTAAACCAGGATGGCGCGGTCCTTCTGAACGTCACTGTTATGTGACAATGGCATCAATCATTTTGATAGGAATGCATACCACATCACGGGCTTGAACAACAAATATTTTTCCAGAAAACAACTCGGAGTCTTCCACCTAGCCCCCGGGTAACAGATAGATTGCAAAATGACTTCGAAATTCGGATTGGCGATTAACGCCTTAAATCATATTCATCAACTACAGGGGTAGCCAATAATGCATTTAGTGTGGTTGAGTCGAAAGATACTAGCCTACCCCGTACCATAGCCGCTCCATCAGTCCTCTCGGCGACGTTCGCGTAGAATTCACGCACAAGCGGAACCACTGCTGCCTTGGGTGGAGCACAAAAAGATTCGCATCCCCGGTTCGCAATTGCACGCCTTAAACCTAAGGATCTAGAGGATAAATCAAACCCCCGCTCCGGAATGGGGCGCTTATTAACTTTGGCATGTTCATATCTATGTCGGGCTTCCTCAGTGACAAATTTATCTCGAGTACCAGACGATGAGGAGGAAGAGGCGTGTGTTAAATTTGATTTCTTTGGGGCCATGTATGAATGTGGGTGTGGAGAAATGCCAAGGTCAATCCGCGTAGCTGTCCAGAATTTGAATGAAGAACGGAGTCACCGGCGGTTTGAGTGCTCTGGGAGTGTAAGGACTCGAGTACCTGCAAATCAATATGGAGAAATTGGAGGTGATGGGTGGATTTATCAGAAAATTCGAAGATTTGGTGTGGGGGAGGGAATTGGGGCGCGCAGAGTGAAAAGAGGAAGGGGAGGGGGCGTTTTTATAACACGGCGCGCTGGGGCGGTCAAGTTTGGTCGCCCGAGCGCGCCGCGTTATGGTGAAAATTGAAAGGGTTTGCACTGGGACGGTCAAATTGTACCGCCCTAACGCGATGCCCACTGTCCCAGCAGCCACAAAAATTTTGTTTTTGTTTTTGTTTTTTATTTTTCTTTTCTTTTTTTTATTTTTAATATTATTATAAGAAAAACAGTAAACATAACGAATAATAATAATAAAAAAATAACTGACATAAAAAAAATTCCGAATTAAATGCAAGATAAGGGAAAGAGAGCTAGTTCTCAATTTATGGTCGAGAGCTTGACTGTCGGTCAGTCTCAGTTCGGCTTGTCTTGGAACCGGGTGATTCAA